>NW_026989801.1:0-671803 GCF_036321535.1 Camelus dromedarius
ACAGTCGAGCGCTGCGTGAATAGATGAAAGGCACTCGAGGCAGGACATAGATGTAAGCTTACTGGTACCAGGAATGCTCTGCTACAGTACGTTTGAGAACAGAGGTAAGAGGATGAGCAATGAGAATTGGAAATAACTGAAGCCTAAGAATTGGGAAATAGAGTGACCGAATCTGAGTAATACTTTCAGACAAAGCCTTGTACTGAAAATAATTTAACTTCTGGATTAAGGAAATGTATCTTTTCAAAAGCAATAAAAATGTTAAACTAGTACTGAATGACATCATTAGGCCAAATTTCAAGGGAAAGTGGGAACTCAATGAGGTAAGTGGAGCATGGAAGCTGTTGTCAAACAAAGGAATGTGCCATCAATTTTGAAGGTGTGAGATAAGGGGACAGAATTCAAAAGCCAGAGCTCACCCAAAGAGTCTATGGGGATGCAATGTACTTGATGACCATAGTTAATAATACTGTATTACATATTTGAAAGTTGCTAAGAGAGTAGATATTAAACGTTCTCATCATAGGAAAAAAATATATATAGCTATTTGTGGCAATGGATATTAACTAGACTTATTGTGATCATATGTATGAAATACATAAATATGATATATATATATAATATACCTATCTCAAATCCATGATTTTGTGCACCTGAAAGTAATATAATATTATATGCCAGTTATATCTCAATTTAAAAATAATGTAAAAATGCATGAACTAAAATATCAAAGGAGAAAAGAAGAAAAACAAAGGTAAAGGACTTAGGTTTTAATAACATGATATTAACCAATTATGAGAAATAAAAGCAATATAAAGGGATGTATAATTCTATATTCTTGCCTCTCAAGAACACTGAAGATTAATGCAATGACAACACAGTTCCATTCAACACAAAAGGTGATGAAGCTTCAATGGCAAAGTGTCTTTATTAATGAAGAAATATGTTTTGCTTGAACATTAAAAATTCCAAGCTTGAAATTCCCATAGTAGAGCCCTAGTAAAGCATTCTTGCTGCAGTTTGAGGGGCTTAAACTTTCACTTCAAAAAATAACTTCTGATCAGAATACTCCCTAATCTATATGAGACAAATGAATAACTGTGCATTGTTTGTTTTTTTCAGCTTAAAGGGAATAGATGCTATCTCATCTCTCCTGAAAATTATCCATTATTTCACACCTCCTAGAGTCGTTAATTAGAATTCCAGCATTATTTGATAATAAAACTAGAATGGGTTTTATTATACATAAAAATTTATGTTATAATAGAAAATATAATAACAGTATAATATATATTAATCACTTATTGTATTCCTGGAACTGTGTTAAACTTGCTCAATGTTAATATATTAAATGTGATCACTATACACCTTGTGTGATTCTCAATGTGATTGTGCCATTTGTCAATTCATTGACTTCCCAATTCCAAGTCTACCCTTTATTCTCTATTCTGAAAAAATACAGCTGAACTCCTCAAGTATTTTTCCTTGGCAAAGTGGCAAAGTTCAGCTTTGTCAGTAGAAAGTGTTAGGAGGACAGACAGGGTCTAGTAGGAGAACTCCTTTAGATATTGAAAGACTAAACTAGTTATTCTTAACATTTTCTGTACATAAACATCAACAGGGATGCTCTTAAAAATGCTCACAGTTGATCTTTGGACCATCACCAGAGTGTCTGATTTAACAGAGCTGGACTTGGAGCTAAGCATGAGTGTTTTTTTAAGGCCTCCTCCCCAAGTGATTTTAATTGCAAGCCAAGGATGAAAACAACTGGAGTACACCTACAAAGAAAGTGTGAACTTGAAGGGAATCTGCCTTCCCTCACTCCCAATGCATTATATTCAATGTTGATTTGATACAGTATGGAAAGGAGAGAGAAGAGAAGCAAAAAAAGATTCATGGCTATCATATTTATTTGCAGCCCGGGGTTTGTTTTAACGTGTATGTTTTGTTATTATTCAAATATGGTGAGGCCAACAGATAAGGAGATGATTGTCATTGAAAAGACGGTTTGTTATTCACAGCTCCCAAGAGGAGAGGGCATGCCATGACAATGTGGGGCCACACAAGAAAGTGCCAGGGTCAGTAAGGAGCAGAGTGAGCAAGGTGAAACCTGGGCAAGAGCTTTATTGTGGCTGCTGCTGGAAGGGGAAATGGAAAGGGTGAAGCAAAGTAGGCAGGGTTAAGATTGGTTAGTTTGAATAATTTCAGCAGGCTGTATGGTATGGGGGTGTCCATAGTTGACTGATATCTGATCCTCAGGTGATTAGAGCAGTTGGATAGTAGCCCAGAGTGTGAAGGCTGATAGAGGAGGTGGCTGGAATACAGCCTATTGATTGGTTGGTTTTTATACAAAAGGCAAACTTGCAAGGGAGTCCTTTACTATTTCTAAGAATTGGCTAACCCTAGATTGATCAGTCTCTTCAGGGACTGCAAAATCCCAAGATACCAAACCATTAAATACAGAAGCTAGTAAATATAGTTACAGGGTTGCACCTCTTGGATGGTCCAGGAACTCAAGCCAAAATTTTGGTGTAGGATGACTCTGGACTGGTAATATCCACAGGCACCTTAAAGAATTAAATATGAATCCTTCACAATGGAAGATAATTTTACCTTATTCGTCTTACAATTCCAACAAGGAATTTTAAAAGAAATTAAATAGCAATAACAATTTAAAAATTGCCAAGCTCAAAAGGAAACAATGAGCAAACACCCCTCCAAAAAAAAAAAAAAAAGAATAAAGTGACTAACAAAATTTAAATGTTGAAAATTATTGAATACAGATTACAAACTCATAAGCTTTCTCTGTTTAAACAAATAAAAGACAAACTTTAAAATATTTACAAGTAATAGAAAATTATATAGTGACAGCAAATTTCAAAAGGAATGGAAAAGTCTTTAAATGAAAAATGGAATAGCTGAAATTAAAAACCCAAAATATATTATTAAAAGTAGATTAGAGACATCTGACAAGAGAACTGCTGTTCTGGGTGACAAGTCAGAATACAATATCCTGAGTGCAGCACAGAAGAGGAAGTAGGAGGAGAAGGAGAAGAAGATATGGAAGAGAAGTGAGGCATCTTAGAGGATAAGGCAAGAAAATCTAAACTATATGAAATGGGTGTTCCAGAACCAAATTGAGATTAATGCAGAAGCAGTTTTAAAGAAATATCAACAGCCAGAAAGAAATTAACAAAATGGCAATAATTGCATACCTATCAATAATTACTCTAAATGTAGATGGACTAAAGTCTCCAAAGAGAAGACATAGAGTGACTGAACATATGAAAAACAAGATCTATGTATATGTTGTCTACAAAAGACTCACTTTGGATCAAGATACACACAGACTTAAAGTGAAGGAATGGCAAAATATATCCTATGAAAAGGGAAACAAAAAGAAAGCTGGGGTGGCAATACTTACATCAGACAAAATAGATTTAAAACAAAGACTGTAAAAAGAGACAAAGAAGAGCATTACATAATGATAAAGCAATCAATTTAACAAGAGGATGTAACAATTGTATGGGGGGAAGGTATAGTTCAAGTGGTAGAGTTCTTGCTTAGCATGCATGAGGTCCTGGGTTCAATCCCCAGTAGCTCCTCTAAAAATAGACAAAGCTAATTACCCTGCCCCCAAAATTAAATAATTAAATCATAAAATAATAAATAAAATATTTTTAAAAGATGACACAAGACTTGTAAATATCTATGCATCCAACATAGGAGTACATAAATACACAAAGCAAATATTAACAGACACAAAGGGAGACAGTAAGATAATAATAGTAATAACAATAATACAATAATATTTGAGGACTTTAACACCTCACTTACATCAATGGCTAGATCACAGAAAAGCAGAAAGGAAACAATGACTTTAAACAATACTTTAGACCAGATGAACATAATAGATAAACACAGAACATTCCACCCAGAGGCAGCAGATACATATTCCTTTCAAATGCACATAAAGCATTCTACAAGATAGATCAGATGTGAGGCCACAAAACAAAACTCAATAAATTTAAGAAGAGTGAAATTATATTAAGCATCTTTTCTGATCAAAATGGTATAAAATTAGAAATCAATTATAATAAGAAAGCTGGAAAAAAAAAAGCCACAAACACATGGAGGCTAAAGATCAAGGTTCTAAAAAAGTAAATGGGTGAACAAAGAAATCAAAGAGGAAATTAAAAAATACCTTGAAACAAATTAAAATAGAAATACAGCAATCCAAAATCTATAGGACAGAGCAAAAATCATTCTAAGACAAAAATGTGTAGTTATAAAGGCCTATCTTGGGAAACAAGAAAGCAAATAAGCAATCTAAACTTACACCAAAAGAAACTAAAGCAAACAAACAAAGAAACAAAGAAAGCCCAAAGTGAGTAAAAGGAAGGAAATACTAGAACAATATGAGGGGAGGAGGAGAGAGAGAGAGAAGGGACAGAAAGTTTATTAGGAAGAAATAATGGTTGAAAACTTCCCAAATTTAGGGAGGGAAATAAACATCCATATTCATACAGCATAAAGAATCCAAAGGGAATGGATTTAAAGTCCACACGGAGACACATTATAAGCAATTGTCAAATCAAAGATGAAGAGAGACTGTACAAAGCAACATTAAAAAAATAACTTGTCACATACAAGAGAACCCATAACTATGAGAGAATTTCCTTTTCTTTTTAACATTTTTATTAATTTATAATCACTTTACAATGTTGTGTCAAATTCTAGTGTAGAGCATAATTTTTCAGTTATACATGAACATATATATATATATATATATATATTCATTGTCACATACCTTTTTCTGTGAGCTACCATAAGACCTTGTATATATTTCTCTGTGCTATACAGTATAATCTTGTTTATCAGTTCTACAATTTTGAAATCCCAGTCTATCCCTTCCCACCCTCCACCCCCTTGGCAACCACAAGCTTGTATTCTATGTCTATGAGTCTATTTCTGTTTTGTATTTATGCTTTGTTTTTTTTGTTTGTTTGTTTTTATTTTTAGATTCCACATATGAGCGATCTCATATGGTATTTTTCTTTCTCTTTCTGGCTTACTTCACTTAGAATGACATTCTCCAGGAACATCCATGTTGCTGCAAATGGAGTTATTTTGTTGGTTTTTATGGCTGAATAGTATTCCATTGTATAACTATACCACTTCTTCTTTATCCAGTCATCTGTTGATGGACATTTAGGCTGTTTCCATGTCTTGGCTATTGTAAATATTGTTGCTATGAACATTGGGGTGCATGTGTCATCCTGAAGTAGGGGTCCTTCTGGATATATGCCCAGGAGTGGGATTCCTGGGTCATATGGTAAGTCTATTCCTAGTCTTTTGAGGAATCTCCATACTGTTTTCCACAGTGGCTGCACCAAACTGCATTCCCACCAGCAGTGAAGGAGGGTTCCCTTTTCTTGACAGCCTCTCCAGTACTTGTCATTTGTGGATTTTTAAATTATGGCCATTCTGTAGGTGTGAAGTGATACTTGATTGTAGTTTTAATTTGCATTTCTCTAATAATTAGTGATATTGAGCATTTTTTTCATGTGCCTATTGATCATTTGTATGTCTTCCTTGGAGAATTGCTTGTTTAGCTCTTCTGCCCATTTTTGGATTGGGTTTTTTTTTATTAAGTCATATGAGCTGCTTATATATTCTGGAGATCAAGCCTTTGTCGGTTTCATTTGCAAACATTTTCTCCCATTCCATAGGTTGTCTTTTTGTTTTACTTATGGTTTCCTCTGCTGTGCAGAAGCTTGTAAGTTTCATTAGGTCCCATTTATTTATTCTTGCTTTTACTTCTATTGCTTGAGTAGACTATTCTAGGAGAACATTCTTGAGATGTATGTCAGATAATATTTTGCCTATATTTTCTTCCAGGAGGTTTATTGTATCTTGTCTTATGTTTAAGTCTTTGATCCATTTTGAGTTTATTTTTGTCTATGGTGTAAGGGAGGGTTCTAGCTTCATTGCTTTACATGTTCTGTCCAGTTTCCTCCATACCATTTGCTGAAGAGACTGTCTTTATTCCATTGCCTCCTTTGTTGAAGATGAGTTGACCAAAAGTTTGTGGGTTCACTCATACCAGTCATTCTCAAACTCTTCCAAAAGATTGAAAAGGAGGGAATACTCCCAAACTCATTCTATGAAGCCATCATCATCCTGATACCAAAACCAGGCAAAGACACTACAAAAAAGAAAATTATAGGCCAGTATCACTGATGAACATACATGCCAAAATCCTCACCAAAATATTAGCAAATAGAATCCAACAACACATTAAAAAGATTATACATCATGACCAAGTGGCGTTCATCCCAGGGACACAAGGATGGTTCAACATATGCAAATCAATCAATGTAATACATCACATCAACAAGAGAAAGGACAAAAACCACATGCTTATCTCAATAGATGCAGAAAAAGCATTTGATAAAATTCAACACCCATTTATGATAAAAATTCTTACCAAAGTGGATATAGATGGAATATATCTCAACATAATAAAAGCTATATATGACAAACCTACAGCCAGCATAGTACTCAATGGTGAAAAACTCAGCAGCTTCCCACTAAAATCTGGGAGAAGACAAGGATGCCCACTATCACCACTCATATTCAACATCATCTTGGAAGTTCTAGACACAGCAATCAAGCAAGAGAGAGAAAAGTGTTCCAAATTGGAAGAGAAGAGGTAAAAGTGTCACTATATGCTGACGACATGTTACTATATATAGAAGACCCTAAAAGGTCCACACAAAAACTACTAGATCTGTTTAAAGAATTCAGCAAGGTAGCAGGTCACAAGGTTAACGTTCAAAAATCAGTTTCATTCCTTTACACTAACGATGAATCAACAGAAAAAGAAAGTAAAGAAACAATCCCCTTTAAAATAGCACCCAAAATAATAAAATACCTAGGAATAAATCTAACCAAGGAGGTGAAAAAATTATACAGAAAACAATAAACCACTGATGAAGGAAATTAAAGAAGACTTTAAAAAATGGAAAGATATCTCATGTTCTTGGATTGGAAGAATCAATATTGTTAAAATGGTCACACTACCCAAGGCAGTGTACAGATTTCATGCAATCCCTATCAAATTACCCAGGGCATATTTCACAGAAATAGAACAAATAATAATAAAATTATATGGAACCATCAAAGACCTAGAATTACAAAAGCATTACTGAAGAGAAAGAAAGAGGCTGGAGAAATAACCCTCCCAGACTTCAGACAATACTACAGAGCTACAGTCATCAAGACAACATTGTATTGGTACAAAAACATACATATGGACCAATGGAACAGAATAGTGAGTCCAGAAATGAGAGAATTTCTCAGCATAAATCTTATAGGCTAGAAAGGAGTAGAACGATATACTCAAAATGCTGATAGAAGAAAAACTGTAAAATAAGACTACTATATCCCACAAAATTGGTATTCAAAAGTGAAGGAGAGATAAAGACATTCTCAGACAAACAAAAGCTGAAGGAGTTCATCACCACGAAATACTAAAGGGAGTTATTCAAGTTGAAAAGAAAAGACACTAAATAGCAACAGGAAAGTATACCAAAGTATAAAACTCACTGATAAATATAAATATATAAACAAATATGGAATATTGTACACTGTGATAGTAGTGTGTAAGTCACAGTTTATTTTGGTTTAAGAATTAAAAGAGAAAAATGTTAAAAATAAACATAATTATAAAAATTTATGAATGGATGCACAATATAAAAATATATAAAATGTGACAACAAATATAAAGTTGGAGAAGTAAAAGAGTAGAGTTTTTGTATGTGATTGAAGTCAAGTTATTGTCAGTTTAAAAAGAGACATTACTCTAAGATATTTTATGCAAGCCTCATGGTAACCACATGACATGAAAATACCAACAGAGGAGAAAAAAGTAAAGAGAAAACAATCAAAGAGTAACAAAAATCAACAAAACACAGAGGAAGACAGCAAGAAAGGAAAAGAGTAAAAAAGAACTATAAGACAGACAAAGCTATCAACAGTTAATGTCCAGCAACAAATGAGTAGATTAAGAAAATGTGGTCTAATCATACAATGGAATATTACTCGGCTTTAAAAAGGTAAGGAATTCCCACCATTTAACACAACATTAATGAAACTGGAAGACGTTACATAAGCAAATTAAGTTGGTCACAGAGGACAAATACTGCATGATTCTACTTACATGAGGTGCCTAAAAATTGTCAAAGTCATAGATGTAGTGAATAAAATGCTGGTTGCCAGGAGCTATGAAGAGGATGAAAGGGAGATTGGTTGTTCATTAGGTTGTCAGTTGCACAAGATGTGTATGTTCTAGAGAGCTGCAGTATAGTACTATGCCTACAGTTAACAATACTGCACTACAAACTTAAAAACTTGTTAAGATATATAAAATAGATAAACAAGTTTATACTGTTTAACACAGGAAACTATATTCAGTATCTTGTAGTAACATATAAAGAAAAAGATATGAAAATTAATATATGTATGTATATATATGACTGAAACATTATTCTGTGTATCAGAAATGGATGCAACATTGTAAACTGACTAAACTTTAATAAAAATTAAATTAAAAAATGTGTGTGTATGTGTATACATATTATATATATAAATATATATAAATATATGTAAATATATATATATATAATATATATATATATAGCAGTTTGGCCCACTAAAATGTTTTTGAAGCAACAGCACTGCAGAAATAATGAACAAATGCAACACCCAGATTTTTGTTTTCAAATTTTTGTTCACTTAAAAAAATGTAGCAAACAATGTTCCTTAGAGAAATCTCAGATTGATTGCAGGTGGAGGGGAAAAACACAAAATGTGGCTATGATATAGTTTGGTGCCAGAAAACAAAAGTACACTCAAAGATTAAGGAGGTCATATCAAATAGGTCATATCAAATATGCCAAATGGACATATCATGGGCAAGTTTGGGATAATTTTAATATCAAAAAGACTCATGACTATAAGTGATTATAATCACATAACCTAAGCCAGTATCCAGATATAAGTTCAGCAATAGGAAACATAGGGAAAGAAAAACAAGATAAAAGACACCATGAGAAAATAAACATGTGGGATATTCTATATGAAAAGTAGTTTCTTTTAAAAATCAACGCTGTTTTTAAAATGAATAACAAGTTAAAAACACAAAATGATACTTCTAGTTTTATATAAACAGATATAACAAATAAATATAGGACATGATACTTGGTTTGACCCTGATTCAAAGGTATAAATAAATGATACAGCTATAAAAGTATGTTAGATGCAATTGGGAAATTCAAATATTGGCTATCAGGTTATATTAGAGAATTATTAATTACCATTTTTTCCCAGTTACACTAATAACACATGTTTATTTAGGAGAAGTTACTTATTCTTGTGAGATGCATGCTGAAATACTTAGGGGTATTGTGAAGTGTCATGAAACAAGTTTTAAATGGTTCATCGAAAAAAGTATGTAGAGAGAGAAAGTAAACGTGACAAAATATTAACAAATTTTAAATCTTAATGGAAGGTATATGGGTGTTCATTGCACTATCTTTTCCACTTTTCTGTATGTTTAAAATGTATCAATTTAATGTTTGGAGAGAGAAAAGAACCGTCAAAGTGTAGAAAGGCATTCTTGCAGTGTTGTTAAAAATATTATAACTCAGGGTACGATCTAAATGCACTGCAAAAATAAATCACTTAAACACATTTAGTACAGTTGGTCCAGCCACAGAATGAATTCAGTCAATCAGTGAACAGTTATCAGGCATCAATACTACCCTAAGCCCTGAGGACAGAGTGATAAAGAAAATAGAGAAGGCCTCTGCTCTCAGGGGAGAGCCAAAAACAAGCCAACAAATAAATGAACAAATTCATTACCAATAGGACTGGTGTATGGCATGAAGGAAATAATAAATGACAGAGGAGTTTCCCTAGATTGAGGGAGAGGGAAGGTTACGTTGGGGTGGCAGTATTTGAGCTGAGGCTTGAGTGACAACAAGGAGCTGCCACGGGGGACACCTCTTAAATCTTCCCATCCTCACAAGGGATAGCAGAGTGTAAAGACACTGATGTGTGCATGAGGACGGCTACACAGGTGAAAAAGATGAGCACGGCTGAGGAACATGTTTGCAATTATGGTGCTGTGTGAGAAGAGGGGTCTAGAACATCTTCTCTAATAGGATACAACTCTTCAAAGATACATGTACACACAGAATGATACAATGCAAACCACCAACAGCTTGTCACTGTGTTGACATCACAGGAGACCTTTCTCTTTCTCTCACTATCTGTTTTTCCCAAGGTACAAATGAACATGTGACTTTTATATAGATATAGATTGATGATATAGATATAGATATAGATATAGATATAGATATAGATATAGATATAGATATAGATATTTTAAAGGCTTATGCACCCTCCTGGAGGGAAAAAAAAAGCAGCAGAAATAGCTCAGTAACTCCCTGGCACCCTGAATGAAGTTCAATCTGGACACTTGAGAAGGACCATTCTGATCCCACCTAGTCACAATCCAAGAGCTGCACACTGCCTGTCCAAAGGCGTCCACCCTTTGCAGGGAACAGCTTCATACATTTATGAAATGCTTTGCTTTCTTCCTTGACTCTAAACCTTGGGACTAGGACAAAAAATAGGGGAAACTTCTCATAAGCTACCAATAACAGAAGACTAGCTGAGCCTAAACAAACAAACAAACAAACAAAGCAATTAATTAATTTTTTTAACATTTTTTATTGATTTATAATCATTTTACAATGTTGTGTCAAATTCCAGTGTTCAGCACAATTTTTCAGTCATACATGGACATACACACACTCATTGTCACATTTTTTTCTCTGTGAGCTACCATAAAATTTTGTGTATATTACCCTGTGCTATACAGTATAATCTTGTTTATCTATTGTACAATTTTGAAATCCCAGTCTATCCCTTCCCACCCTCGGCCTCCCTGGTTAATCTTTTTAAAGTGTGGCTATGACTGATTCAGCATCCTGGTTACAGCCAAGGAGGAAAGCAACCTACCAGTTGCTCGTTAGTGGGAGCCTGATGATTGGCTGCTCAGCCACAGATATCCACAAGAGGGCAGCAGAGGAGTTTGCTTGCTCAAACACAATCCCGTATGCCCTATCCTCCAGGGCCTCCATTCTTCCCTCTTCACCCACTCTTTTAGTTCCCCCCTCAAAATGATCTCCTGCTTTTCAGCTTACTGTGGAGAATAAATCTGTTGGATCTCCAACTTCTGTAGACAATGCTCAAACCACTCATGCCACATACTCCCAACCATAAACAAACTGAGAAAGTAGCATTTAAACCTTTGTCTTCAATTAAATTGCATGGCGAATGATTTCCCCAAGTCCCAAAAGGAAAGAGGGAAACTATGCAAAAAGTCAGGAACCCTTGGCTGCTTACTCTCTGAGATTCCCCAAACTTATATCAACTTATCCACTTATTTGTGGTGATACTTTTCTTTGGTTTCAGAAAGCTAAATGGACCACTATCTTGGAAGACCTGGAGGGGTCTCAAATTACTGCTGAGTTCAGTCAGAAAGTAAGAGTTAGAGAAAAAGGGTTAGAAGCCATTCTAAGTTTTATCTTGTTAAAATCGTTTGGTCCTTTGTTCAAAATTGTAAACAACTGAAGGATGAAATGTGGCAAATTAACACCAGCAATTAGAAACTATTTGGAAAGAGCAGTCAAGGCTTGAACTGAATTACAAAAGTAGACTTTGCTCTAGCCGCAGCTTTCTGAATGATATAAGACTTGAGCTTTATGACAGAAAAAAGTCTACTGTTAAAATGCTGAGATGCCTGAATTTCAGACATCAGCTCAGCATTGTGAGGGTAACGTTTCTAAAAAATAGAAAATTCACTATCAAATCACATGGCTTTACAACTAAAACAATTACAAAAATCTGAACAAAGACAGGACCCCAAAATATGGGCTTCCATTGAACAGAATACTTGCTGGCATTACAAAGAAAAGTTCACTGGATTTTGGACTGTCTAGACTCCAAATAGAAAGAAAAGCCCCAAAAACACACAGGAGGAATACTAACTTAGCTCTGAGGAAGCAAGCATTCTTTGACCACAGTTCCCACTAAATTCACAGGGTGAGGTTACCCTTGTGAGTTGAAGGGCACCCTACCACATTTCTCTTTAATTTTGGAGTGACATATTTCACTTTTAACACTGCTTCCTTTTCTGGCACCTTCTTCAAAGTCACCAAACTGCCAGTGGTGGGTTTTGATAATTTGCCTCATAGTTTGCCTCCCAGTCCCTCAGTATATCTATAAGATCCCTTCTGTGTCAACACAATTTTCCTCTTAGACCAACTACTCCAATAACTTCATGGATTGGGGTATTATACTTCATTGTGATACTGCAGGACTTCTTTCACAGGTCTCCTATTCATTTCTTTCACTTTTGTTACCTCTAATGGCTTTACCTGACTTCCTTAAGCTTCTCTGTCCTCTTCAACCTAGTACCAATCTTACTGTGGACTTAAGTCAATTAGTGGACAGGACTTCTCTTCTTTATAGACAAGGAATTTAACTGAAATTGGGCATGTATGAGGTGGAGAACCCCATAATAGAATGCTATGGTAAGTAGAAGTAGTTCTGTCCATGCCCACCCCCCCAAGATCCCCCAATATAACATAACACAAGAGAAACTTGATGGGTGCTAATAGTTCAAGAATTATTAGATAAGGTACTCCTGGTTCCTACTTGTATCCCATGCAACACTTTCATTCTGGCTGTTTAAAAGCCAAATGGAAAGGATACTGGCTATTCCAAGACTGGAGATTCTAACATGTTCCCCTTCAAATCTAATAGAACTCTATCCTGAGGTCTATTTAAATGTTCCCATAACTATATACTTCAACCCTCAATCCACCCTTATCAGACTTTCCCCTTCCCACTCTAGCCCTTAAACTCTCTATAATCACTCAGCTTTAGGCTTCTTTTGCCCTTCTGGGGATTTTTGGAAATGTAGGGACCCTAAAAGCAACTACCACATATGGAAAAGACTAATTGGAAACAGAGTGGATATTTTACCAACTCAAATGAATTTGAAAAATACCCAGATAGCTGCTTGGCGTCTTCCTATTCCCCATTCCAAAATTGAGTTTACAGTCACCTTGACATGTATCCAGATGTCAGGCTTCCTCCCACACTCACAGAGGCCTGCAGACCTGGGCAGATGTCACACACCAAACCAGCCTCTTCCTCACTACCACTGAGTGTATTTCATCACGTTTTGTTTCTCTTTGGCTGATCTAGCAGCTACTGGCAGTGCTATGTTGTTGGGAGTGAGACAGTTACTGGCATAGACGTGTGGATGCATGGCTTGGGGACCAGGCAGGAACCCATGTGGATGATGCATAGACACATGGACAGTACACAGATTCCTTTTCTGCATCTCTGCTCCAAGACAATGAGGATAGTTAGACACTTTAACCCAAATGGCACTAGAAGCAGACACTCAGCCTGAGATTCTGGACTTGGACCATTTTACTTGGCTTGTAAGACAATGATACATATATGAGCTGATGACAACCTCTGGTATATTGTAGCACCACATTTACTTAAACCAGGATGACTTCCCATTGTCCACCTTTGTAAACAATGTCTTACTGGAACATAGTTATGCCCATTTGTTTACCGATTGCATGGGTGCTTTCACTGAATAGTTGTGACAGAGAACCTATATCTCAAAAAGCCTAAAATATTTACTACCTGGCCTTTTATGAAGAAGTTCCCATAGACACGGAGAATGCTGAGGAAGGTGGAGAAGAGGAGGAAGGAGAAGTACTCCCTATACCCTCACAGTCTGGCTTCCTTGGACATCTCCCTGCTGCACTTCTCATCTTTCCCTTATACACTGCTCCATTTTCTTTCTCACAAATGTGTGCACCCAGTCACTTTCTTATCTGACCAAATACATCCCTTTGGAACTGGTCCAATTGGCTAAATTCCTGTGGAAAGAGGGTATCTATGTTAGGAGAGGGTCCATGTGTTAGGGAAGTACAGGCATGCTGAGCAAAATGCCAATAGTGAGCATCTCCAGATAATACAATGAAGGGTTGTTCATTTCCATCTTTAATCTTTATTTTCTAATTATGATAAAAGATATTCATTTAACTAAACATATATAATTATGGAAAAGATGTAAAATGTTAAAAGCCCTTTACTAACAAAAATACCCAGGAATCCCCGCCAAGAGGAAAATGCTTGAATTATACTTGTTGTATACAGCCTTGCTTACATTTGTGCCATGGATTTTCTATTTTTCTTGTTTGCCAAGGAAACTTAAGCCGCCTTTGGCAACTTTACAGGGGGGGAGAGATGTATCAAGAAGGGGGGCTATGAAGGCCTTCCAGTGCAGGGCAGCCCACAGAAAGCAGTGGCATGTGTTAAGATGTGACTTTTAAATAGCTTTTTCTAATCTCCTCTCACCATGAACTACATACCCATATTCGTACTGTAATCAGTGGATCTAGCATGACTCTGCTAAATGAAAAACAGCATGAATTACTTTTGCTTTCAGCTTTAATTTTATTACCATCATACTAGATGGACCAAGAAAAGATGAACATCCTCACTCTTTTTTAGCTTTCATGAAGGAGAGTCAGACTGGTAGGAGGAGTTAGTGAGCAAGGTGTGAGAGGCACTGAGAACTGTTCTTGTATCCCCAGTGTGTGGAGCAGGTATGTCCTTGTCTTTTACATGCAGTACAAAATTGATTTCTTTTCTGATTTTATTGAAATAGAGTCGATTTACAATGCTGTCTTAGTTTCTTGTGTACAACACAGTGATTGATATATATATATATTCTTTCTCATTATAGGTTATTACAAGATGCTGAATATAGTTCAATAGGACTTTGTTGCTTATCTATTCTGTATGTAGTAGTTAGCAAGATTGATTTCAGATTCAAAGTGACACCTGAGGAAGGGCAAGTAGCCTGCTGTCTGGCATGCAGGGGTCTGTGGCTGGCTTTAGTTCAAAGGAAGCTCAGCTTCTCTGTATGGACCAGTAGCAGCTGCAAAGTGACAGCCAGACACACTGTGTCCCCCTCGATGTGCTGCTCCTTGAGAGAGTCCTCCTGGGAGCCTGCCTGTCTTGCTCTGTCAAGGTCTCTGGGCTGGCGTTAGAATTCAGAGAATAAGACAATCCCTGGCAAGGAGGTTATAGGGAACTGTCATCTATAGAGATTGTTTCTTTTTAATGTTTCTATTAGTCAATTTAAGAAAGCTCACAGTGAGAGCTCTGTAAATCTCTATGTAGCGATAAATTTAGTCCCCTCACCCCTGATCTTTATTAGTTAAACTTTACGATCACATCAAAACTATCTTTCTCTTTCTGTCTCTCTGGCTTCCTCTTCCTCCCTCTCATTCTCTCTCTTCCCCTGTCCCCCAACCCCCGCCCCCTCTTTTGTGGGTTTGTTTTTCATAAGAACATTGGAATCATTTGTAGCATGTTTTATACATACACAACCTAGGTTTAACAATCCCTTTGGGTGATTATTTTTTCTGTAGATCACATTTTGAAAACCAACCTGGAACAGGATTGAATAGCTGCAGTTTGTTAATTTGATGTTAAAAATTATGTGGCTTATTCACAGCTAAGAAATCACAGGTCTGTTTCTTTAAAACATTTTTTATTGAGTTATAGTCATTTTACAATGTTGTGTCAAATTCCACTGTAAAGCACAATTTTTCAATTATATATGGACATACATACATTCATTGTCACACATTTCACTGTGAGGTACCACAGATCTTGTATATATTTCCCTGTGCTATACAGTATAATCTTGTTTATCTATTCTACGTATGCCTGTCAGTATCTACAAGTTTTGAACTCCCAGTCTGTCCCTCCCCCCGCCCTGCCCTCTTGGCAACCACAAGTTTGTATTCTATGTCTATGAGTCAGTTTCTGTTTTGTATTTATATTCATTTTAAAATTTTTTGAGATTCCACATATGAGAGATCTCATATGGTAATTTTCTTTCTCTTTCTGGCTTACTTCACTTAGAATGACATTCTCCAGGAGCATCCATATTGCTGCAAATAGCGTTATGTTGTCGGTTTTTATGGCTGAATAGTATTCCATTGTACAAATATACCACTTCTTCTTCATCAAGTCATCTGTTGATGGACATTTAGGCTGTTGACATCTCTTGGCTATTGTAAATAGTGCTGCTATGAACATTGGGGTGCAGGTGTCTTTTTGAAGTAGGGTTCCTTCTTGATAGAGGCCCAGGAGTGGGATCACTGGGTCATATGTTATGTCTATTCCTAGTCTTTTGAGGAATCTCCATACTGTTTTCCACAGTGGCTGCACCAAACTGCATTCCCACCAGCAGTGTAAGAGGGTTCCCTTTTCTCCACAGCCTCTCCAGCATTTGTCATTTGTGGACATTTGAATGATGGCCATTCTGGCTATTGTGAGGTGATACCTCACTGTAGTTTTGATTTGCATTTCTCTGATAATTAGTGATATTGAGCATTTTTTTCTTGTTCCTATTGATCATTTGTATGTCTTCCTTGGAGAATTGCTTGTTTAGATCTTCTGCCCATTTTTGAATTGGGCTGTTGGTTTTTTCTTATTATGTCGTATGATCTACTTACATATTCTGGAGATCAAGCCTGTGTTGGTTTCAGCATTTGCAAAAATTTTTTCCCATTCCTTATATTTTTGTTTTGTTTTACTTATGGTTTCCTTTGCTGTGCAGAAGCTTGTAAGCTTAGTTAGGCCCCATTTGTTTATTCTTGCTTTTAATTATACTACTTGGGTAGACTGCCCTAGGAGAACATTCTTGAGCTGTATGTCAGATAATGTTTTACCTATGTTTTCTTCTAGGAGATTTATTGTATCTTGTGTTATGTTTAAACTTTTGATCCATTTTGAGTTTATTTTTGTGTATGGTGTAAGGGAATGTTCTAGCTTCATTGATTTACATGCTGCTGTCCAGTTTTCCCAAAATCATTTGCTGAATAGACTATCTTTATTCCATTGTATATTCTTGCCTCCTTTGTCGAAGATTAGTTGACCAAGAGACTGTGGGTTCATTTCTGGGCTTTCTATTCTATTCCACAGACCTGGTTTTTATAAAGTTGTTTCTCTCACATTTTCCTGCAGCTTCCTTTAACTTTTCCATTTAAAGAGGGGACTGGACAACTCTGGTCATTATAATGTAGCTGTTAGAGGATCCTGTTTTACCTTTGTATTCTTTTCTCCCACAATGAAGAATCAGACAAAAGGAGATGGTACAGGAGCAGTGTTTGAATTTTCTTGCTGCTTTGCTCTGAAAAAAAAAATTATAGACCTTGTTTCTTATTAACCTGAAGTTTGCAGGTTGTTTTCAAATATGTAACCCAATTTGTTTAGTGCAGTTGTTGTGGATAAATCTCCATCTAATTCAGTAAGCATGCATTGAAATCCCATTTTGTGCTGCATTCTATGCTCATATATAAGCTTTGACTTAACTGATTTTATTATCAAAACATCCTCCAGACTGGACTTACCATTTTTTTCATATTACCCCTATAATTATTCTTAAAAACTTAGGTTTAGCTAGGTGAGGCTTCTTGTTTAAGGCCACACAAGTAGTAACTGATAAAGCTGGTATTTTTAAAAAATATTTTTGATAGTATTTGAGGCATCTTGAATACTTGACCTATAAATATGGAACTGAATAGTTGAGACATTTGAATATAATATCATGTTTATATAGTCTGATTATGAAATATGCATAGATATTATAGGGAAATTTTAATATAATGCCAATCAGAAATATGCCAGAAGAACCATGGTACAACTGTTTTTAATACTTAATTTTAAAATCAAATTTGCCTTGGAAAACAATTACAAGGGAATCTCATATCCTTTTCACCTAGATTTACCCACTGGTGGCATTTTCCTAGATTTGCTTCCTCTCTCTAAATATATGTATATGTCTCTCAATATAATATAAAACAATATTTGCATTTTCATTCTTATTTTCATTTATGGGATTAAGTTGCAAAAATCCTGACCCTTCTCAGCTAAGTACCTTGGCCTAAATCTCTCAAGATTCAGGACATCCTCCTGAAACAGAAGAAGAGTGGCAAGTTGAAGAAGGAGCAACTGTATGGGAACATTGACCTAAAGTGTGCAGTCTCCTTCTGAAAAAGGGGAGGCAGGAGGGTGGGAAAAGTCTTCAGTAGTTTACCTATGAGGATGATGTTACCTGTGCGTTTTTCCATATATAGACTTCATTATGTTCAGGTAGTTTATTTTTATTCTTAATTGTATTTTGTTTAGTTTTCACATATTTGTAGACTTTGCAGTTTTATTCCATCTATTAATTTCCAGTTTCATTTCATTGGGTTCAGAAAAGATACTTTTTATGAGTTTAACCTTTTAAAATTTGTTGACTTGTTTTGTGGCCTAAAATATGGTCTATCCTTGGAAATATTCCATGCCCATCTGGGAAAATGTGTTTTCTCTTGTTGGATGAGCGTGTTCTGTACATGTCTATTAGGTTCAATTAATCTATAGTGTTATTCAAGTACTCTGTTTTTTCTACCTATTATTGCAAGTAAGGTATTAAACTATTGTATTATTGTTAAGTGATCTGTTGCTCAAATCTGTCAGTGTTTATTTCATATATTTTGGAACTCTGATGTTCAGGTATACATATTTAGAATTGTTTATCTTCTAGATAAACTTGACTCTTTTAACATAATATCCTTCTTTGTCTCTTTTAACAGTGCTTGAAATACATTTTTTTATCTCATATAGATATAACCACAACAGTACTCTTTTTGTTGTTATTTGAATAGAAAATCTTCCTGGGGTGTACAGTAAGGTGGTAGTTGCTCAGGCTGACCTGTCTCCAACCTGTCTGGTGGCAAACCAGCACCCATTCACTCCTTCTAGTCTAGGCTTCTCCAGCCTTTCTATCTGTTTCAGTCTTTCTCCAAGTAGCCAATGGGACTTGTCTCCTCTGTTTAGGACCCCAGGACTGGGATGCCAAGTCTGTGGCTTGACCTACTCACTCCTCAGGGTTAGGGTCTGTTTGCACAGTCTTCCTTTTCCTCTTAGTCCTTCCCTAGTTGCACAGGTCCCAACCTGAAGTTTTTACTCCTCACTAATTATGTGGAAATATCTCTTGAAATCTTGTTTGTATAGGAGTTCTGCCAGTTTTCAGTCATTTTTCTGTGAGAAGTTATTATCCCTCATTTTGACCCCCCTCCTCTGGAAACAGTATTCTTGATTGGTAGGTTCCCCCCTACCCCATCACTCAGTTTTTAGCAATTTAAACATATCATTCCACTGCCTTCTGGCCTCCAAGTATTTTGTTGATAAATTGACTGACAATCTTATTGGATGTGATGAGTTACTGCTTTTTGTCGCTTTCAAGATTCTCTCTTTGTCTTTTGACAGTTTGATTATAATATGCCTCAGCATTGGTCTCTGATGATTTATCCTACTGGAGTTTGTTGAATATCTTGCATTTGTAGATTTATATATTTCATTGCATTGGGAATTTTTTAGCCATTATTTCCTCAAATAATCTCTCTGCCCTGCCTCTCCCTTCTGCTTTAGGGACTTTCATAATGTATATACCTGTCTATGTAACAGTATTCCATAAGTTTCTTAGGCTGTATTCACTTTAAAAAATTTATTTCTTCCTTCTGCTCCTGAGACTTGATAATTTCAAATGTCCTGTCTTCAAGTTTGCTGAGTCTTTTTCCCTGTGCAAGTCTAATCCCCTTTATATGTATTCAAATGCTCTTCCCCTGAGCTTTACCACCAAGGCTAATTCCCTGTAGAAAATGTGTAAATTCATTCATTGTATTTTCCAGCCTCAGAATTTCAGTTTGGTTCCTTTTTTATTATTTTTATCTCCTTGTTCATTTTCTAATTTTGTTCACATATTGTTTTTCTGATTTTCTTTAGTTATTTTTCTGAGTTTTCCTTTAGCTTTTTAAGCATATTTTTAAAAAGTTATTTTGAAGTCTTTGCCTAAAACATCTAATGCACTTGTTTCCTCAGGGTTGTTTTTTTTTTTTTTTACCACTTTATATTCTTCCTTTGGAAGGGCCATATTTTCATTTATTTTGTATGTCTTGTGATTTTTGTTGTTGTTGTTGAAAAATTGGATATTTATTTATCTATTTATTTATTTTAAATGGAGGTACTCAGGATTTAACCCAGGATCTTGGACATGTTAAGTACATGCCCTACTACTGAGTTATTACCCTCCCACCCCCTGAAAATTGAGCATTTATGAAAGCAGTCACCTTTCCCATTCTTTGCATACTGGCCTTTTGACAAGGAAGTCTTTTCCTAAGCTGGCTCTTGATTTTGAAACTTGGGATTAAGCTTAGGAGAAGTTGTAAAGTCTTTTTAGGCTTTTTTGAGCATGCATCTTCCCTGGGCCTGTGTGTTGCTTTTTCAGTTTTCCCATATATGTGCTCTTTTTAAGTATATTAATTTCCCAAAGGATGTCTCCTTTGAACTTTTGATTGTCTATTGTGTGTCTCCACCCTGAAAAGAAAAAGAAAAGTTTAGTTTCTCTTCTCAACTTTCTATTCTCTATACTTATTTCTGGTCACCACATACATGAGCATTTTTTCACAATAAGCAATTCTGACACTAACTTCCAAGAGTTAGTTTATACCCTACATATTAAGGGCTCAGTCCCACAAGACTTCTCAGTTCAGATGCAATTACAAATCCAGGTTGTCACCTGTGCTTCTGACTAACTGGCTGTACATTGGAGTTTCCCGTCTCTTCCCCAGGCTCAATGATTTGCTAGGATGGCTTAAGAACTCAGGAAGGATAGTTTGCTTACTAGATTACTGGTTTATTTTAAAAAAGGATACAGCCTATAAACAGCAAAATAGGAGATGCAAAGGGAAAGATATCAAGAAAAGCGTGTGGAGCTTCCATGACCCCTTTGGATGTGCCACCTTCTAACAACCTCCACATATTCATCAAGCCAGAAACTCTCTGAACCCCTTCAGTTAGGTTTTATTTATTTTTTTAATGGAGGACTTCTTAGATAGATATGGTTGAGTAAACTATTGGTCATTGGTGATTAACTCAACTTTCAACTCTTCTCTACTCCCCAGTGGTTGGAGCTTCAGGATAAATGTTGCAACTTTCTAATAACATTGATTCCTCTAGCAACCAACTCCATTCTGTAGTGATCTAGGGGCTTTACAAAATCACCTCATTAACATAAACTCAGTTGTGGTTGAAAGGTGCTTGTTACAAATAACAAAAGACTCTCCTTTCATCTTTATCAGTCTGGAGCTACTTTAGGAATTGAGGACAAAAGACCAAAAGTTACAAGAAAAATAATTTCATCTCTCTCATCACATAGGGTTTTAAGAGCTATATACCAGGAATAAGGACAATGATCAAATTTGTATTTCTTATTATACATCTCAATATTACACACCCATAATATCTTGTCATAGGTGTCTGCAGGTCATTCTCCCTGCAGCTTTCCCAAGCAATGCCCACTGCTTCTCCCTGCCTAAGATCCAAATAAGGGAAAACATAACAGTCCTTCAGGCTGCCCATGAGATGTCAGAACATTGTAAATGCAGTCTGCTCTGCTCTGTTTATTTTGAAAAAGGGAATTGGAAACTCAATTGATGCCTTAGATATTCTATTTTATATATTCACTAGTAACCTCTTGCTCTAGGCATCTGTGGAGCTGTCTCTCCACATTTTTCCTTGAGAAATACCTGCTGCTTCTTTCCACCTGATATCCAAGTTTTACCACCACCTACCCCTCTGCCACCCTTCCCCGAGTTTCATGTGAGGTGAAACAGAGACCTGAAGAGGCAGCCCTGACAGGTTAGAACATTATAAAATTCCCTCTCTCTGAATCAGGGGAGGGAATTGGGAAATGATTTGCCACTTCCTTAAAGACCTTACCACAATGGGGACCGAGGGCAACAGAAAAAACACAGAATTTCCTACCATTTTGAATGAGGCTGTTTCTTGATTTGGTATTTGGTTGGTTGCTTTGGACCTTTGACTGTTTTATGGAACTACTGTAAGGTTATTCTAGCCAGTATTTTGGTTGTTGTTTATATCTCCTTGGGGAAACAAGAGCTTAGAGTTTGCTAGTGTGTCATTTTGCTCAAGTATGTAGATTTTCAATCCTTTCTCAATGACATTCACTCAGCCTTTGTGAGAACCATTTACCTCATTTCCAAAGTAGTTATATTAATTTCTAACTTTCAGTCTCTTGTGAATATCAGTTTAGCTGGATATGTAAGTTATTATCAAAGGGCTTGGTATATTGTAGGCCTTCAGTGCATCATAACAATAACTTTAATTATATTATTATTTTGAAATAACACTTTGGAGAGTGATATTATATTATTTCACTACCAATATCATGAGAGACTTGAGGGAATGATGGGGGAAAACCTCTGCAGTATGCTAATTCTAGGTTACATTTTGTCTCATGGAAAGCACAGAACTCTTACTTACCTTACCCTAAGTTGATACATGCTTTGTATAAGTCTGAGTTAGAGAATGACTTTATAATCTGATTTCCACTAAGAAGCTCTTCTAGGTTGGCAGGTTGCCATGGCATCCAGACCCAAAATGATGGACCCCATTTGTCTGCTGGAAAGTGTTAAGGAGCTTTCAGTGAACCAAAAATCTCTGCAGATTCTTGGTGAGATTTCTTTGCCAGTGCTGGTGGTGGCCATTGTAGGACCGTATCATACAGGCAAATCCTACTTGATGAACCATCTTGCAGGTCAGAATCATGGTGAGTGTTGTACTGGGTCAAGGACCAATTGCTTGATTCTAGCTAATACCTCAGCTTCTTAATTTTTGTCCTGATCATGTGTAGGGAGAACCAAACTTCTCTTAACAAATCAACTTTCCACTCCTATTTCTCACTGCTAAACCACTGTCTTACTGTAATTCATTATCATATTGTATGTTTTATTCCTGTAAAGCAAAATTTCTCCTACCAATTCTCACAATCCTACCTTATTTTACATGCTTAAGCACTGGACTCTTACAATTGTGTCTACTCACTCTTGAAACACATTTTGCTTTTTTATGGACTATTCTCATCAACATATAAATGTGTTCAAATGTCTATAATCTTAAAAATATTTCCTGTATGTCATATACTACTGTGGCTAACACCTCTCCCCACTTTTGAAAAATTTGTCTGACAAAAAATATAATCTTGATTTTTTCCCCACCTTTTTCTCTTCCCATGTCTGTCTTCAGTCCATTTCTCTCTGGCTTTGAACCTCACCATTCTTTCAAGATACTCTTGTTATGATTATCAGTGACTTCCATTTTGTCTGATTCATGGATTCCCCTTTGCCTCTATGTTGAGCCCTTGCTTGGTATCTTTATCACAATTAATATTCCTTCCTCCTTGAAACAGATGACACACAAAGTAGGACATTCTTGAGGAAATGGAGAAAGCACCAACTCGTATGCTGGGATACTGACATTCCAATAGATCTGACTCTGTAGCCCCTTGGTGGTTTAGATTATCTGCTCTAACTGAATGCTGCTTTCTCCCCTCTCCTCACAGGCTTTCCTCTAGGCTCTACAGTGCAGTCTGAAACCAAGGGCATCTGGATGTGGTGTGTGCCTCACCCACGCAAGCCCAATCATACTCTGGTGGTCCTTCTGGACAATTAGAGCCTGGGGGATGTGCGAATGGTAAAGCAGAAATTCACAGTTAAATACTTTTTATTCTGGATTTTCCCCTTATCTCTCCATGGTCCTAGAAATTTTACTTCTTTAATCTGTAAAATCTAGAAATCAATTATAGTAAATAAGGCAAACTATGATTTGTTTGAATCTCACTTCTAGGTAAGTTATCATGGTGTCTTAGATAAATTCTTTTATTTCTTGGCACTGTGTGGAAGACTTGATTACATTTAGTAAGTCATTATTGAAAGGCTGAGTTCCTGGCCTTTGGACTTAGCATTGTAGATATCAGTGACCAAAGTAAATGTCCTGCCCTAAAAGAGTCTTTAGTTCAATTGACAAGACATTATCTGCAGTCAGATTTAATACCATGTAATTGGGAAAGAAGCAGGCTGGAGAGAAGAAGAAATTACATTGCATTGCAATCCCCAATTTCTGGGAATTTCATGGGAGCTCCATGGCTGGAATGGCTTTTTTGAGTTATCCTGAGTTTGGGACTGGGGCGCTGATACATTTTTGAAGAGCTGCTCCAGCAGCCTTTCTAATTAAGAGGGCTGACACCTGAATACTGTCTTCCACCAGCACTCCCAACAGCTGGGGGAATAAGTCCTTCAGTTTTGAAAGGCAATCCAGGCAGCACCTGACTGGTTTTGAGAACTTACAGTTAAGCATAACTAAGAAAGAGGAGAAGTATCAATCTGTGAGTGAGGAAATATTTCTGATTCACCTTCTTAGCTACAAGGTGAAGAGTGTATTTGAGGGTTGGATTTAAGAGACGGGTTTACATTTTCTATGATGAAGTTCATCAACTACTCACAGAGTGTTCTGGAAATCTGTGAGACACCTCTGAATGTGCAAGTTCTATAAAAGTAAGTTTTTGTCCTACAAGAAACATTTAAAATGGATTTTGGTGTTTTAGCTTTCTGCTAATGGGTGAAATGAACTATCCCTCCTTTCCCCCTTTTGAGACTTATTTGGAAATAGTACCTACATTTTTATAGCTCTCTCTTTTTTCTCAACAGGAGTTAGAAAGTCTGTGCTTATTTTTAAAGCCATATATCAAACAATGATATAATCTTGCTGTTGAAATAATTGTTTGTCATAACTGCTACTTCTTCTTATCCTAATTGATTATTTTTAAAAACTGGGTTTTGGGGGAAGAAAGTAATGAATAGACTCTTATCCCCCCAAACTCCCATTTAGAATCTTCTCAACATAAACCACAGTTTTTGCATTTACACTGGGAGCAACTTTACATGCCATTTATAATAAAAAAAAAAACTATTTCCAGTTTATGCCATCATTTAGACAATGCTATGATTTATACAACTTAGCCTGTGCATTAAGGCCCTTGATTAGGCTGCATGAAATCTCACCTTAACTTCTCCACTTGCCCTCTGCCCTCAAATGACTCTGTTCTAACTACAAGATCCCTGTCTTCTCCCATCTCTAATTTTGTTTCTCTGGGTTTTCCTGTCTAAAGGGTTCACCTTCATTTCTTCAGTTCCACATTTACTAGTTCTTTAATATTCAGCTCAAGACTTTGAGGAAGCTTTCAGATCACATATTCTTTCTCCAAATTTCATAGCTCTGTTCTTCCTTGATAGACTTCTAAATTTTAGTTTAGTGTTATAGCTATAGGTTTCACTGCTTATATACATTACTGAGAGTAAGCCTTTTACAGATACTTCTATCTTTTTTGCACTTACTGTTATGGATGTTTGTCCACTGCTTTGAAATAATCATGTTGAAAGAAAATTTTCAATTTTAGCATTGCTTTTTTAAAATCTAAGAACAGTGGGGGATATTTAGTAGCTTCCTGCAAGTATTTATTGATTGGATATAATTTAAATACCCAGTTATGCCAACTATGGTATATTTTATATGGACTCTGATTAATAAATATATGCAGAATGAATAAGTGCCCACACTCATCACTGAATTCCTAATTACACAACAGGTACTGTATTAGTTTTTCTGTATATGTTATTTTACTTTATCCAATTGAGGAAAAAGAAAGCACTGTGAACATTAGAATCCTTTTATATATGAAAAATTTGCAAACACAAGAAGTGTCTCTGTAATTGTCAAAGTTGATATCTGCATTTACATCTGTCTTCAAGCAATTTCTTTGCATGGTGAGTATGTTAGCTGAAATAATAAATGAAACCATGATTGAAGAAGTGTACAGATGAATTTCTAATGTAGGGGTAATCTTCTAACTCTCTTGTTCTAATGTGCTTTCTAGGATGAGTCTAAGAAGGATTCATGGATTTTTGCCCTGGCTGTGATTCTGTGCAGTAGCTTTGTCTAGAACAGCATGAGCACCATCAACCACCAGGCCCTGGAGCATCTGCAGTATCCTTCCAGGTCCTGAACCACCATGTTTCACTGAATTCATGGGAATGAGGATAAAGTCAGTCTCTCCTTTCCTGTCATTTAGTTTTCTTGGGTGGAGCAGAGGGGACCCATGGCAAAAGAGTGTGTTTATAATATTTTTATACTAGAGAAATGTGGGAATTGTTGGTAGTGAGTTTCTTTTCCCTAACCAAATCTTAGTGATGCGACAGAGCTTGCAAAACATCAGGGCAAAGTCCTCTCAAACACCTGATAGAGTAGAAGATTCCACAGAATTTGTGAATTTCTTTCCAGACTTTATCTGGACTGTATGGGATTTCACCCTGGAGCTGCAGTTATGTGGTCAGCCTATCACAGAAGATGAGTACTTGGAGAATGCCCTGAAGCTGATTCCATGTATCAGAGTATGGCCTGGGCAGTGTACAGTCCAATAGAGTGTGGGATCTACTAAACAATATCCCTCATCTCTGTGATTGCATTTGTATTTGAGAATAAATCAAAGCCTGTGGAAATGGTGGCTGGAAAGTGGGTTGCAAAGATCTAGGGGCTACAGTTGAAGTTTACTCAAGAAAAGTAAAGTGTAAAGTGAAATTACTCAAAACCAATATGTTTTTTATACATCTTTAAATTTAGCATCCAGATTTAAATGGGTGCTGAAACACTCTAAAGACTGGACACTGTGTTTCCTATTCCTTCAATTTGTCTCTGTTGAAGAAAACAACTAATCAGCTAATTGTTAGACATGAAACTGCAGTGAAAAGCTTATCTAATGAACAAAATATAGATTTCACATATTATTCTTTTCAAAGAGGGATATAAAACTTTCTAATCCTGTATAATTATATCATCTACAAAATGATTATATGTTCTAAATGAACCTGAAGAAGTGACTGTCTTTACAATCTATGCCTTTTCAATAATACTGACAATTATTAGAACATTCATTTTACCTTCCACATCATAGCTTTCTCCTAATTCCCACATGTTTAACCATGAATTAATTACAAGGTAAAAAATTATTTTCATGGGTTACATTTCCAAGGATGTGTGTTTATTGAATCCTTGAGAGAAATATCAATCCCAATTTATTCATTCTTACATTCATGTTTCTATTTATGATTTCTCAAAACAGCTATTAAGAAATTGGCTGGCAGGAGAGGACCAGATATAATCATTTACCTCAAAGAGTTTATAGATTAGTGGTGATACCTTAAAATTACATTTCAGGTACATTTATACTTCAGAGGTTTTTACTAAAAAATAGATAACACTGCATCAATTATTTTTAGCATCAAAACAGTTTTCCTTAAATAATGAGGATGTCATTCCTAATATTGCAATTACTGTCCATGATCCCTTGTTTGTAGCTCTCCTTTTTGGTTCCAAAGCTCAATTCCTACATGAGGTTGAGTTGAGCAGAAAGTTTCATGTGACCTTTCATCTTTTTAGCTGCTAGTTAAGCAAACACATCATAGACAACCACTCTACTATGTGCATGTCTGGAGAGACCAGCCATAGGTTTCCTTTACTGGATCAGATGTCTCCCTAAATTTCTCTGCAGTTATATCATTGGTATAAGTCTGATGTGCAAAGAAGTATTGAATGTCTATGTTAAAAGAGTTCTGTGTGTAGAAATGGCAAAGACACACAAATCCCTGCCATGAACACCTGTAACCCCCTCGCCTCAAGACTCTACACACTCTAATCCCTGTTTTTCTGTCCCTCAGGGAAGAATCCCAAAGCCCAAACATCCAATCTACCCAGAGACTGCATCAGGCATTTATTTCTAAGATGGAAGTGTTTTGTCTTTGACTGGCCAACATAGGAAAAAAAAAATTCTAGCCAATATTGGGATGGTATCTCAAGACCAACTGGATCCTAAATTCCAGGAGCAAACAAAAAATTTCTGTTCTTACACCTTCATTGATGCAAGGACCAAGACCCTCACAGAAGGAATCATGGTCACTGGGAAAGGTGAGTCTCTTTTTCCCATTTCCATGGGGACTGCTATGTGTTGAATATTTTATATAATGTGCTTTCTAGTATTTTTGTTTGATTCTATAAAGAATTCTGATTTTACAGACATTTATACTCCATGAAGAAATCTGTATACTTTATAATTATCTCACTTTGGGGGCTTTACAAATTCCTTCCCCAAATTGCAACTTTTGTCAATGATATCTGTGGCTCCCACTTATCTGAAAACATCCTCCACTTAGAATATAATCACTCTCTTGGTGTAAAGACAGAATACTGCATGTTTTCAAAGGAAGTCCTATACAACAAGTGTTCTTCACAAGGAGAATTCAAAAGATATTTTGAGAATTTAGAGTGGTCCAAAAATAAATATTAGCCCATAAATCACTGAAAATCCATTCAAAGCCTCAGAATTAGGAATAAATTAAACATGGTACACTTTGCCTCATCTGTCTATCTATGTAATCTATATTGCTTTCAATTTTTAAAATGGGGAACTGTATTTTCCAGGTAGCCCCTAGTATGTTAGATAGAAGTAGATATTAACTTTTTTAGTCCTGTGGCCTGGAAAACCATAAAAATGAAGAGTCAGTAAAAAAATGAAGGTGATAATAGTAGAAGGAGGTAGGGGTGCGTGTGTGTGTTTGTGTATGTGCATGTGTATATGACCCTAGAAGCATAGTCTCAGAATCCTGGAGCCATTGACTGATAACTTCATATTTAGCCCCTAAATTTCCTGGCTTCTTCAGGGCTGCGGACTCTGGTTGTGACCTACGTGGATAATATCAATAGCGGAGCAGTACCTCGCTTGGAGAATGCAGTGACAACTCTGGCCCAGCTGGAGAACTCAGCTGCCATTCAGAAGGCAGACAACCACTACAGCGAGCAGATGGCCCAGCGAGTGAGCTTCCCCACAGACATGCTGCAGGAGCTGCTGGAGGCGCATGCTGCCTGTGAGAGGGAAGCCCCTGCAGTCTTCATGGAGCACTCCTTCAAGGAAGACAAGCAGGAGTTACAGAGGAATCTTGTTGTAATCTGTTTTAGTATTTACCGTATGTCACCTCCCCTTGAAGAACGAAACCTAGAAATGTTGTTACCGGTCCCATGGCTCATCTCTCACTCAAGGATAAAGTAGTCCATGTTCTCATGAGGGACAGAGTTTCAAAGGACTACATTTCCTTCTTTTTTGACTGCCAGAACTCAGGCAGTTTATCTGGAACTCTCTTTGACCTTCAATGAAAAATCAGAATGGATATCCTCTTGAAATAAATACTTCTGTGGATTCCAAGCCTGTCCAGAACACCCAAGACATTCTTTAGCTGGCTTCTTTTTCTGTGAACACACTCCTATGGCTGGGAACCAAAATTTCTCTTTTCAGATCCACATCTCTGGCCACTTTCAGCTTAGGCTGCTCCTTGTTGTATCTATCATTGAAGACAGAGAGAATCACTGAATGTGGCAGCTTCAAGGAACCACAGAGATTAGGTAATGCAACTCCAACAGCTCAGATGAAATACCCAAAGGAGGTTAGGGAACTTCCCCATGGTCTTCCAGAGTTTTCAGAGCTGTGAATAAATCAAATCTTGTGACTGCTGTTTTATTACATGTCCTCCAACAGAATACTTTTCTCATGAGGAACACAGTTAGACCAATTCTTTTACCAGATCCTTTGGAAATTTACTTCCTCTGTTCCTTGCTTCTGGTGACAGCCCTCTAACTTTCTTCCCTCTAGGAAATCATAAAGAATAAGAAAGGGGATTTCTTGATGCAGAATGAAGAGACATCAATCAAATACTGCCAGACTAAACTTGATCAGCTTTCAAAGACACTAATAAAAAGTATCTCAGCAGGAACTTTCTCTGTTCCTGGAGGTCATGAACTCTACAGGAAAGCAAAGGAAATTATTGAAAAGGAATATCACCAAGTGCCCATGAAAGGAGTGAAGGTGAGGAATAAGGGAAACATGGGGAACCTACAGAATAGTCAAAGGGGTCTCCTGAAAATCTGACAGTGCAGCTCCATGCATGCATAAAGAGAGAGTATGGGGCCATTCAAACAGCTGTGGCTTTTAAGGTTCACTGCATGCTATTTATTCCTGAAGAGAGTACAAATGTCAACTCCCAACCATGAGTACAGATTTCTTAAATCCACAAGAGACAGAACAGAAATTATTCATTTTTTTTTACTCAATAACATATTTGAAGTGTTGAGCACTGATAATTTACAAGTCAGTCTTTGTACACAAGTATGATCACAAGTGAGACAGGAAGTCAACTACATAGACAAGTTATAACACTCAGGAAAGAGCTACTTAGGTGTTAGAAACAAATATAATAATAATTAATAATAATAATAATAATAATAATAATAATAATAATAATAATAAACAACAATAAAAATGCAACTAATATATATTGAACTGTTGTTTCCTATAGCCAAAATGTTAAGCTCTTTCCCTAGACTCTTTAACTTAATCTTTCAAATAGCATTAAGAAGCATCTACATTATCAACATTTTAAAGATCTGAACTGAGAAGCATAGGCAGGTTAAAATAAGTTGTCTAAAGTTATAACCAGCTAGTGGCAGAGGAGAACAGCAGCACAATTTAGAGGCACTATTTCACACTGGTAAAGCAGATATGTAAAAGCACCAGAGATTTGGGGTTTGTAGAACTGAACATGATTCTGACTGGCTGGATTCTAGAGTGGGGAGAAGGAAGTAGCACTGGGCAAGAGACTGGAGAGAGACAGGTCACTCTAAGGAGCTTGGACTCATTGTAAGGAACCACTGTGGAACTTTAAACTTGAAGCAAAATTTACATGGACTTAGTTGTCTTTGCAGCACTAATTTCCCTATTGGAAATCTAATTTCTGTGCTCCTCCTTGGTTCCTCAGGCAAATGAGTTCCTCCAGAGGTTTCTGCAGTCCCAGGTGGCACTAGAGAAATCCTGCAGGCAGATAAAGCCCTCACTGATGGGGAGAAGGCCATAGCAGGTACGGGGTAGGGCTGGGCTCACAGTGGGATGCGTATGTTCTTGCAGTGCCCTCTGACAGGTGTGAGAGCAAAACCTTCCCAATACCGGAGCTTCCTTCCTTTCTGTGGAACAACCCTGCTGCATTTGGAAACAGCAAAGGAAACTGTGATTGGATGCCAGACAGGCAGAGCATTTTCTCTCACATTCTGAAGTGTGCTCTCGATGGTGTGGACATGGGGTGTCGGGGGAGGACTTCAGAGATTTCCTACCTCTCTCTTCAATTTGGTTTGGCCTCTGAGCTCAGGAGGGTGGAGGTCAATTCTTGCCTATTTTTTCCCTCTCTAATACCTTCCTGGGGCAGAAGAGTGGACCTGGAAGGAGACAGCTGAGAAGGAACAGGAGCTGCTGAATCAGAAACTGCAGGAGCAGCAGCAGCAGGTGGAGGCTCAGAAGAGAAGTCTCCAGAAACACATAGTCCAGATGATGGAGAAGCTGGTGAGAGAAAGAGAAAACCTGCTGAGAGAGCCAAACAAGATATTGGAGCATCAGCTGAAGGTGAATCAGGCTGTGGCAGTAGTAGAGCTTGATAGCTTTGCCCTGGTACCCCAGGAAGGGATGGGTGAAGGTTACAGCATGGTCATGCAGAGATCACAAGTGCATCTACTGCTTGTGATTTATTAAAACCCTGAAGCCTTTGAATCCTTCCAAAACCTTTAAATTCGGCTCTGTAAGTAGACTTTGGAGAGTTCAGGATGAGTATTCCCCCCTCTACTCCAAGCCCTCAGAGAATATAAATAGGGTTGAGTAGCCATTTAGAGAAATTTAAAATGATCTCACAGGGCTTGATTGAACAGATATTCCAATTATGTGTGTTTAATATGAACAACAACTAGTACGCTCTACCAAGGTCACTACCTTTTACCAGGAGACCTGCTCAGCCCAAGGCCCTGAGGTAGATCTGTGCTGACATAAAACTACCAGAAATGTCCAGACTTAAAAACACATAGAAATAATAGATTTTACACTTGCTGCATTGCCTCCAGGTGTGGACAGATCCCCAAGCTATCATGTGGCTTGGAGGGATTTCTCTCATTGTTCATCTGAACATGATTTATAAGAGATTTCTATAATTTAGGGGCCATGTGTTTATAACAGATTTTTATAATATGGGTGACAGTGTCATCCTGAGTGGGACTGAGAATTAGTGCAGTCAGACCAAGGCTACCTCTCATTTGCATTTTTTGACTGGAAAATATTACATCTGTCCTCATGCCAGGCTTAGCCTCCTGGCAAAACCCTAAGGTATATGAATATTATTAAGGCTGTAAACTACACTTCCTCTTAATATTTAGGTCCAAACCAGGAAATATTCCTTGTTACAAGAGTCTCCTTTCATGATTAAGAGAGAACAATTTTAGGAATAAAACAAAGATAGTCTGACAAAGTTTTAAAGTTTGACAAAATGTAATCCTTGAAAAAATGGGGTATTTAAAAAGTTTTACTTCCTTCCTCATTTTTTTTTTTTTTTTAGGTCCAAGAAGATCTGTGTACTGAAGGATTTAGAAAGAAATGTGAGGAGATGAGTACAGAGATAAATGATTTGGGAGAGAGAATTGTTGATACTAAAAATGATGATAGTTCCTTGCTTGTACAAGCCTTGGACAACCTTGGCAAAAGGATCGCTTCGTTATTGCCTGCCCCAGCTAACATTCTTGGTAATGTTATGAAAGTAGTGAGCTCACTATTTAAAAAGAAGTAGCTCTCCTTGTAAAGAAATCAGATATATAATATAATATACATGTATGTTCTCTGGCCTATTTCTGATGTGCATGCATTTCACTTTCATCCAGCAATGCTTTAAATATAAAAAGTGATTTCTAGAGAATACTGATGCCTGGCCCACATTAGATAGAATAAATGCATGGACACTTTGATATAGTGTGTTCAGTTTTAGGAAATATATATGTGTGCAAAATCATATATATGTGTATGTACATATATACAAGAGTTTCACTGAGGCTTCAATTCTAATGGCAAAGATTGGAAACAACTTAATGCTCATTTATGTAATTTGGTAATATATATTTTGCATGCATTTATACTAGAATACTAGGTTGCTAGTAAATAGATAGTGGAGCTCTATTCGTATAAATATAGAACAATCTGGAAGATAGAATGTAGAGTGAAAAAATGAGGCACAAAACAGTTTGTATAATGTGTTCACCGTAAAAAAAAAAAAGGCAATTATTTTGGGCACTCATACACATGTATGTATAGTACATTTCTGGAAGATTCATTAGAAATTGGTATCATTGGTTCTTCCTGGAGAGGGCAGCTTGGCATCAGGGATGGAAAGGACACATGCTTTTCATTATATACTCTATATTTTCAATTTTGCAAAGTTAGCTTGTGTTATTTCTTGAATAACAAAGAAAACAAACTAAAATACTAATAATTAAAATAGTAAATGGAATGTGAATAAATGGAATTGCTCATTGCTTCCAGAAATGACATTAGCCTGCTTAATGAGGGGTCTAAGACTAAGATCAGAATACTAGAAAATAACGTTTGCATCCTAATCTTGTTTTTGCTTCGGCCTTGGTTTTTAATCCCTTATATTTGCTTCAAAAATAAGGTATGAACTTTCCTGTTACCCCTTGAAATCTCAACAACAGTAACCTTTGCTTCATAGGTTTCAATTACACTTTTACAGTGTTTAGAAACAAATTACTAAACACTAAGAATATTCACTGGTGAGAGGAATTCCCATCATCCTTAAGTTCAGTGGTGGCGTCTCTGCTGTAGACAAGTACAGAAGGGGTGATGCACCACTGCAGAAGTGGATGCCTTGATAGTAATGGGGAATGAAAAACCCAGACACACAGAGGCCAGGTGTTGGCATTTAAACATCAGAATTCAAGTACATACAATAAGAGTAATGAGCATCGTGGTTTGTCTTAGCTCAGGCTGCTATAACAAATTACCATAGACTGTGTGGCTTACAAAACAAACATTTATTTCTCCCAGTCCTGGAGGCTGTAAGTCCAAAAGCACTGTGCCAGCATTGTTATTTTCTTGGTAAGGGTCCTCTTACAGCTTTACAGATGACAAGGTTCTTACTGTGTCCTAGCATGGTGAAGAGAGAGAGACAGAGAGAGAGAGAGACAGAGAGAATGAATCTCATGATTCTTTGTTATACAGGCACTAATTAGATTCATGAAGGCCCCACACTCATTATCTAATCCCTCCCAAACCCCATTTCCAAGCACATTGGGACATTGGTAGTTGGGGTTTCCTCAAATAGATTTTGGAGAACACATTCAAACATTCAGTCTATAATTTGGTTGGAGTGGCAGCCAGCAGACCTGACCAGAGAAAATTCTGAAGATGGCAAATAAAACAAGGTGTCTGTAGAGAAAAAAAGAATGGGTAGGAAACCATTGGAATCAAGGATATTTATAGGAAGCTGAGAGGTTACATTGATAAAAGGTTATAATCCGTAGCCTTGGTCTAAACCAATTTCAGATGATGGAACTATCACCTGGAGGGGAGGGCAGGATCCCAGGAGAGAGGACCTTGCAACTCTGGGATGAGGATAAATGATAATGATTTTCACAGTGCCTCTCCTAGGGGACCTCTGGAAATGTACTTGGATCCATATGCTGGGAAATGAGAATACCCAAACACTTCAAGGACTCTCAGAATCAGGATCCAAGCTAGGAGTGATGCTCAGATCCTGAAAAGACATCACAGTCTCCCTGTTAGAGGTACATGACATCCTGGTATGAACACAGTCTTGGCCCAGATGCAACTAACTTGGTCTAGTATTTGTTTTCAAATAAAAGTATAGTTCGTCTGAAGACAGACACCATTTTATATATATATATATATGTATTTTCTTTACATCTTCATAGTGTATGTTTAGGCACAGAGGGTACTTAGTAAGAAACTTCTGTAAAAACAAAAAGCTGACACATGTGTGATTGTTTCCAATTGCCAGAATTCCATGATCACACCAAACCTCTGAGATAATAGATTGTTTGGATTTTAGATATTAGATTAAGGTCTCTAATTTGACTTAAGGACCAGAGGAGCAGAAGAAAATCTTTCGGTACAGTTTCCCCCTCTGTGACCTTATTCACCACAGTCTCAGTATCTCTGCGAGGATGTTAACTCATCTCCACTGGAGAATTTAAATGACTCCGTCTAGTCGTGGCTTCAAGTGTTCAGAAGGAAGAATGAATGGCTTTGCCTTTTAAAGAAGAAACCATATAGTAATGAATATGTGAACAATGTATCATGGGGTTTAATGGAAAAGTAAACTATTCTACAGAAATATCTGTATATCTGTTCCCACTGAGAGCTTGACTTAAGCAGATGTTCTAATCCCTTGGACTAGACACACCCTGCATTGAAGAGCAAAGAGAAACCTTGTCTTTTTTAGATTCGACATGCAAATGATATCACACTGTACTTGTCTTTCTCTGACCTATCTCACTTAGCATAATGTGCTCAAGGTCCATTGATGTTGCAAATGGCAGGATATCCTCCTTCCTTGTGACTGAATAATATTCCCTTGTGTATATGTATATGTGCCACATCTTTTGTATCCATTCATGTGTTGGCATTTAGGTTGCTTTCATTTCTTGGCTACTGTGGTTAATGCTGCAATAAACATGAGTGCAGATATCTCTTTGAAATACTGTTTCTATTTTCTTTCAATAAAAAATAATAAAACTGACAATGGTCACTTAGAAAAATAAAAAGGCTTTAAAAAGTAGTTAACAATTTATTCACACATCTATTCTAATCCTCATTAAGGAATGCTTGGTTCTAATTATTTACATTGTTTGTTAAATTCTTATGTCCTCCCTGCCATTGTTCTGGATTATGTAAAGAGAGAAAAGCAAAGATCTTGTCCTCATGCAGCTTACACTGTGTATGGGCCTTACATAATGTTATTTAGGCAGAAATAAATATTGTAATTATATACATGTATATATATATGTGTGTGTATATAGATGTGTGTGTGTATATAGATATGTGTATGTGTATGTATGTGTATGTGTGTGTGTATATATAAAATTATTTTATGTGTAGTGATCAAGAATCTAAGTAGCAACCAAATAGTCATTTTTTAAGTTTGGTTTCAACCTAGTGCATCTTGCCTGGAGATATAATTGTGTATTATAGAGCCCTAAGGACCAAATATGGTAACTTTAAAGTAAGGTAAAACCTAGAGTGCATGGTGATTGAAACAATGAATAAATAGATTAATGGTTGGATGTATGAATAAGTGTGACATTTGTTTATTATTTCAAAGGGTAATAAATATCCCTCATTACCTATAGGCCAAAAAGTAAAGGCTTTGATGAAGAATTTTGTGTTCTTTGATCTCTATTCCTTTATCACCTGTACAAATTTATTATGTTTAAACAAACTAAAGTGGATTCTGTTTCTATGACTGTACTAGGACTGATATGACAACTCTGGAATATTCTTCCTTGTGTCTCTTTTTCCATGGAAGTGTGGTTGTGCCACTCAACAGTGTTATTTGGATGGAATTCCTTTTACTTCAGATAATGTGATCTTATTTCCTGACCACTATTTTGTGGACAGTGGTCCCAGGCTGCATTGAATATGGTGCTCACTCTTAGCCCAGGAAACAGTCCCTGATAAAACATGAGTAATGAATTCCTCCCCTGATATATTTGGTCTAAGGCCCCAATCTCTCTCTGCCCCTGCTGACTGTCCATTAATATAGAAAATGCAGACAATCAAGTTCTATTTCCCTCCCACTTAAAGTACCTAATTATTTTATTTTGATGAAATATGCACAACTATTTACTATTTTAACTATTTAAAGTGTACAATATAGTGGAATTAAGTATATTCACATAGATGTTACAATCATCATCACTATCTACCTCCAACCCATTGCATCATGCTCAGCTGAAACTCTGTATTCAATAAACAAGTCTCCATTTCCCTCTCCCCAAGCTCCTGGTAAGTGTGAGTAAACTTTCTGTTTCTATGAATTTAACTACCCTGGATACCTCATAAAAATGACATCATATAGTATTTTTCTTTTTGTGACTGTCTTATTTCAGTTAGCATAATGTCCTCAGGTTTATTTAGACTGTAACATGTGTTAGAATATCCTTCTTTTTAAGGCTGAATAACATTCCATGGTAAGAATGTACTACACTCTATTTTATTTTTTTAATTTTTAATTATTATAGAACTTTCACATTTCCACTTAATTTGCAGTTATTACAAAATACTGGCTATGTTCCCTTTGTTGTGCAGTACATCTTTGTAGCCTGTCTTATACTCAGTAGAGTGTTACTCCCACTCCTCCCACTCCTCCATACCTTTATTGCCTGCCCCACTTCCCACTGGTAACCACTGGTTTGTTCTCTATATCTGTGAGCCTGCTTCTTTTTTTGTTGTTGTTTTTGTTATATTCAATAGTTTGTTGTATTTTATACATTCTACATATAAGTGATATCATATAGTATTTGTCTTTCTCTGTCTGACTTATTTCACTTAGCATAATGCCATCCAAGTCCATCCATGTTGCTGTTAATGGCAAAATTTCATTTTTTATGGCTGAGTAGTATTCCATTGTGTGTGTGTGTGTGTGTGTGTGTGTGTGTGTGTAGTATACAATAAATATCTATACATACTATATCTATCTATATCTATCTATCTCTGTGTGTGTGTATATCATATCTTCTTTATCCATTCACCTGTTCATGGACACTTAGGTTGCTTCCATACCTTGGCAATTGTACATAATGATGCTATGAACATTGACATGCATGTATCTTTTCAAATTAGTGTTTTTGGTTTTGGTTTTGGTTTTGCTTTTATATACCCAGGGGTGGAATCTGGGTCATATAGTAATTATATTTTGAGATTTTTGGAGAAATCTCCATACTATTTTCCACAGTGGCTGCATGAATTTACTTTCCCACCAAGAGCCCACCAAGGGTTTCTTCTCTCCACATCATTGCCAATATTTGTTGCTTGTGTTCTTTTGATGACAGCCATTCTGACCAGCAAATACACTACAATTTATTTACCCATTCATATGTTACTGGATAACTAGATTGTTTCCATTTTTTTGTATTGTTTTGAATAATGCTATTATAAACATTGGTGTACAACTATATATTTGAGTTCTTACTTTCAGTTCTTTTGAGATATATAACTAGAAGTTGAACTGTTGAATCAAATGGTAATTTTACGTTTAATTTTCTGAGGAATAGTTATACTGTTTCCTACATTAGCTGTTCAATTTGTTCCTACCAATGATGTACAGGATTCTCAATTTCTCTACATCCTTACCAAAATTTGTTTTCTGTTTCTAAAGAAATGTCAACCATATTAATGTGTGTGAAATGTATCTCATTTCCTTAATGAATAATGATGATGAGCACATTTTCAGGTACTTATTGGCCATTTATCTTTGTTATTTGGGGAAGGTGCCTTCAAGTCCTTGACTATTTTTGAAATGAGCTCTTCGTTTTTGTTTTTGTTGTTGCTGAGTTAAAGGGTTCTTTATATATTCTGTATATTAATTTCTTATCAAATGTATGATTTGTAAACATTTTCTCCCATCCTGTGAGTTACCCTTTATTCTTTTGATATTGTCCTTTGATATGCACAAAAGTTTTAAATTTTTGTAAAAACCAATTTATCTATTTTTTCATTTGTTGTCTACAAACACCTTTGGTGTATATCCAAGAAATCACTGCCAAACCCAATAGAATGAAGAGTTTCCCCTATGTTTTCTTCTAAGAGATTTTGTTTAGCTTTTACATTTAGATCTTTGTTCTATTTTGAGTAAATTTTTGAATATGGAGGAAGGTAAGGGTATAACTTCATCCTTTTGCATGTGAATATAGACTTTCCTCAGTATCACTTGTTGAAAATATTGTGCTTTTCCCACTGAATGGTCTTGACACCTTTACCAAATCATTTGACCACATATGAGAAGATTTATTTACTGTATTCGTCTATATGTCTATTTGGATTACAATAGTTTGTACTAAGTTTTGAAATCAGGAAGTATGATATCTCCCACTTTGTTCTTCTGTTTCAAGATTTTTTATTTGTTTATTTGGGATCTCTTGAAATTCCCTATGAATTTTAGAACTTTTTATTTTCTGGAAAAAATATTGGAATGTTGATAAGAATTGCATGAGATCTGTAGAATCTGTTGAGTAGTACTGACAGCTTAACAATATTAAAACTTCCCACCTATGAACATGGATGTCTATTTCTTTATGTCTTATTTAATGTCTTTTGGCAATGTTTTCAGTATGCAAATCTTTCTTCTTCTAGGCTAAATTTATTTTTAATTAATCACTTTGATCCTATTTTAAATGGGATTGCTTTCTTAATTTTTTGAATTGTCATGTTAGTGTATAGAAATGCAACTGATTTTTAATTGTTGATTTTGTATCCTCCAAATTTGCTGAATTCATTTATTTTTTCTATTTTTTGGTGAAATCTTTGATATTTCTATATTTAATATCTTGTCGTGTGTTGAGAGAATTTATTTCTTCATTTCCAATTTTAAATCTCTTTATTTCTTTCCCTTGTTTTATTACACTGGCTAGTACCTCTAATACTATGTTAAATAGAGGAGGGAAAAATGGGCATTACTGTCTTTTTTGTTATCTTAGGGGAGAAGATTTCAGTCTTTCATCATTGAGTAGGATGTAGCTGTGGATTTTTCATGCATGGTTTTTATCATGTTGAGGAAGTTTTCTTCTATTCCTAATTTTTTAGTATTTTTTTAACAGAAAAATTATTAAATTTGATCAAAGGATTTTTGTGAATCAATTGGATGACCATTTTTTTTCTTTGCTCTCTTAATGTGGTATATTATATTGATTGATTTTTCTATTTGGAATCTACAGGATGTAATCAACATTTATAGAATACCAAAAACATCAGAATACATATTTTCCTCAAGCTAACATAAAACATTCACCAAGATAGACCTCATTATGTATCATTAAACACACCTTAAAAATTGAAAGGAACAGAAATGTTATAATGTATGTCTCAGACTAGAGTGAAATTAAACTAGAAATCAACAATGGAAAGATAGCTGGAAAGTCCTAAAATACCTGGATAGTAAACAACACACTTCTACGTTATACATAGGTCAAATAAGTCTCAAGAGGGATTTTAAAATGTATTCAATGAAATAAAAATAAAAATACAACTCATCAAAATTTGCAAAATGCAGTGAAAGTTGAAGGAGACTTGTAAGATACTTTTGTCATGATATATAATCTTATGGAGACCATAAACTCAATTTTGGGAAGGGGAATAGGAAGACACAAAGCAGCAGTTCCCAGGAAGGGAAATGATCCTAAAATTAAATTCATAAATGGTTTCCAAGCAAAGAACAAATCCAGGGTGTTGCCAGAAAAGAAAAGAAAAAAGATGGAGGGGTCAAATATGAAATGAAGGACATGACTGAAGATTCTTTTCCTTAAACCTCAGAATCATTATGGTTGCATCCTTGAAGTATGACATAATCAGAAAAAGACTCTCTGAGGAGATACAGTATGTATCATAGATGCTCTCAAACAATTGGGCTTCTGGAAAGTTTAAGGGAGTTTTTCCTCAGACTTCTCAGCAAAAACCCAACGTAGAAATAGGGCTACATTGAAAGGATTTGTGGGTTCAGCATTGTTGAGCCTTGATGAAGCTCGCCTCAGAAGGCTTAGACCAAATTGGAGGGTATTTGTGCTAATGAAGAGCTACAGGGGAACCTGTTGATCCTGCCCTGGCACTCCCATGCATGACTATACTTTCATACATTTTTCCTTACCACTTTATTCTCTTATCTATTTTTACCCTTTGTTTTTCTTTCTTTTCTCATTTCTTCACCCCTTTTTGGACAGTTTTGTGTAAGTAATGGACAGAGGACAGGCCTTGGAGTCAGAGAGCTTGCATCTGAGACTAAGCTCTAGAACCAAGCTAAGTGACCTAGAATATGTTAAGTCTAATCTCTTCACTTGCATAAATGTAGGAATAATATCTAATTTACTGTGTGATCATGAGGATTAGAGATAGTAAGTGTACTTCCTTAAAGGTAGAAAGTGTCCAATAAGAGTGGCTGTTATATTGTTTTTATTACTGTTGCTACAATTTTGTTTATGTGGTTGATTTGGGTTCTTGGAGCAGCTGTTAGTAAACTCTACACTGAGTTTCTTTACTCTACATACTCTTTAATATGAATATTTTTATGAGGTTGATTTTGATAGCTGATATTGAACTCTCTTAATCTCTTTACAGCAGAGTATCCATCCCAAGATGCTTTGAGTGCTGGCTTCTAGAAATGCTTACATGATCTCCCTTGAGAAATGCCTGGGAACTTGCATCCTCCTATGTCTCCACTTCTCTAAAGATTTCTTCTCAGAGGATTCAAGCAACAAATCATCTACAGGAATTGCCATCTTAGGCTTTGCTTCTAACATACTAACATTAGAAAATTATTTTTTAATTTTTATTTTTAATACTACAAATATATCTTAGGCCTTCCACTAGCAACCAAAGATACAGCAAGCCTTCAGTTAAAGAGAATGCTAATCTATACTGTATCAGTTTCCCCTTCCTGGCTCCACTTCTGGCACGATGGTGTGCAACTCAGTATCACTCCTCAAAAAAACTGATGAAAACTATTTTTAAAACACATTTAAAAATAGTTGGCCTTATGAGCATACACAAATGGAAATGCCGCTACAGATATACAGCAAATGAGGACACATTTACTCAAGAATATTTACTAAAGCTCCATAAAATGATGAGTCTTTAGTATTTGAAGATCCGCACTTTTCCCCTCTCCACTCATTGAGCTGGGAACTCCACCCAGACTTGTACAACCAAGAACACAAGTTTTTGACTCCCCCCAGGTCCTGGTTGGAGGGTTGTCTTCCTGGGAAGGACATGACATTAGCATTTCTCATACTGCCCCTAGATACTTGTTGCTGAGGCAAAGTTCTGTACTACTGCAGCCAACAGGTGGGGGCCCCATTCTTCCACCACATTTCCTCTCATGAGACAAAGGTTCTACCTTGGGCATGGTAGGACATTGAGGTCCCAATTGCTATTGACTCAGCTCATAGGACAGGGGCTTGTGCCAAGGGAGACAAGCCAAGGACACCTGGGGCTCTTGCCCATATATCCACTGAGCACTTACTTCTTCAAACTGGGCTGTCACTTAGAATTGACCTATTGTTCCTTACTCCAGCACCAGAGTTGTGGCTCAGAGATTTTCCCTGGGAGGAAAGGCAGACCATAGAACAGAGAGTTCAAATTATCTCCCCAAAGGAGCCAACTTTATTTGCAACAGCATATGAAGTTCAAATCTAAGTGTGCTTTCAAAAACAGTAGAAGTGTTGGTGAGAGGCAATGGGGAGGAGACTGATAAAATCCTTGAAGATACAGGCTAAATGATAAGCCAACTAGTTGCTGGAGAAAAATAAGAAACCAGCTGCAAGAACTAGAGTCTGAATAAATTTCAAACTTTGACCATCAGGAACTGTCCCTTCATAGCAGCCTGAATTTGACTGGATTAGGGTGTAAATAATTTATTCTCCAGGGCATTGTTATGAACAATAGAGCTTTTAACCAGCAGTTAGTGGAGCTTCATAGGTTAGTGTGGTCAGGTAACTAGACAAACACTGCCTAAGTCCTGCTAAAACCTTGTTATCCCAAAGTGGCTGGGCATGTCCAAGGATGAATCCCTGAGGAGAAACATCAGAGGCTTTACCCTGTGTCTGTTTAGGGGATAGAGGAGGAAGAGAAGGGAATGGACAACACTAAAATAATCCAGTTAGTCTTTAAACAAGTAAACAAGCTAACAACAATGACAAGCACTGAAAGAGGGGAGAGATGAAGCCAGTACCCAAAGTTGCTGCAATATCTAAAGTGTTCATTTTCCAAAAAATATGAGACATGCAAAATAAGCAGGAAATTATGGCCTAGATACCAGAAGAATAGCAGGCAATAAAGCCACCTGTAGGAGAGACCGAATGTGAGAAAAGAAGACATTATAAATATGTTCAAAGAAACAAAGAAAACCATGATTTTAGAAGTAAAGCATGATGACAGTGTCACATCACATAGAGAACATTAATAAAGAGACAGAAATTATTAAAAATAACCAAATGGGAATTTTGGAACTGAAAGGAGCAATAACTGAAATTTCAAAATTCACTAGATGGAATCAATAATACACTTAAACGGGCAGAAAGTAAAAGTACTTAAGAATAGATCAATAGAAATTATGCAATCCAAGAACAGAGTGAAAAAAGAATGAAGAAAAAATGAGCAAAGTCTCAGAGAAATGTGGGACACTAATGTATACCAACAGACATGTAAAGGCAGCACCAGAAGAACAGAGAAGGAAAGGAGCAGAAAAATATTTGAAAAATTAGTGGCTAAAAAATTCCCATTTCCTAAAAAATTTAAATCTACATATCCAGGAAGTTCAACAAATTGCAAGTAGGATAAACTCAAAAAGACCCATGAATAGACACATAGTAAAAATGCCAAAGAAAATCTTGAAGGCAGCAAGAGGAAAATGACATCTTGCTTAAGGAAACTCCTATAAGATTAACAGTTGACTTATCATCAGAAACAATAGAGGGCTGAAGGCAATAGGATAACCTATTCTCAGCCCTCAAATTTTAAAAGTTCTTAATCAAGAATCATATATCCAGCAAAATTATCATTTAAAAATGAAGATGAAATAAAAAGACATTTGGAAAACAAAATCTGAAGGAATCTGCTGCCAGTAGACCTACCTTACAAGACATACTAAAGTTAGTTCTTCAGGCTGAAAGCAAGTGACCCAAGACAGTAATTTGAATACACACACACACAAAACAAAGAACACTGATAAAGGTAATTATGCAATTATAAAGGAGTATAATTGCCTATTTCTTATCCTTTCTTATCTTGTTTAAAAATCATAAAGCAGTATACATTTAATTGTATTTGTGGGCATATAACATACAGAAATGTAATATATTTTCCAATAGCAGGGCAAAGAGGTTGGTGAGAACAAACCAACATTGGGTTAAGAATTGACTCCAGATGTTTCACTTGAATCCAAAGGAACAAATGCATAGAACCTGAAATGGAAAGAAGGCTAATATGAGAAAAATTATACATATAACATAAAAATTGTGTTCTACACTGGAAACTGACACAACACTGGAAACTGACTATAACTCAATTAAAAAAAAAGAAAAAAGTTATACGTATAAACTTGCTCTCTTTTCTCCTCTCAGCTTCTTTAAAAGACATAAAATTACATAAAGGAATAATAATTATAATGATGTATTGTTGGGCTTATAACATGCATAGAGATAATACCTATGACAAGAATACCACAGTAAGAAAGAAAAGAGAGTAGAGCTATATGGGAATGCTGTTTCTACATTCTCTGAAATTGCTGGTGTAATTGTGAAACTGTTTTTGATAAGACATATATGGTAAGGCCTAAAGCAATCACTAAGTAAATAACTAAAAATATATAGCAAGAAAATCATTAAAGAAGTTAAAAAGTAATATTAGAAAATATTCAATTAATGAAAAAGAAAACAGTAATGACAAAAAAAAAGACTTGAGGTGTAGAGAAAATAATAACTTAAATGAGAAATGTAAATCCTATTGTTTTGCTTAGTTTTGTTTTTATGAACTCTGGATACAAGTCTCTTATCAGATATATTATTTGTGAATATTTTCTACCATTTTGTGGGTTGTCTTTTCATTTTCTTAACATTACTTTTTCAATTAATGCAATGTCTCTCTCTCTCTCTCTTTTTTTTTTTTTACTTAAAATGAATCAGAGCAAACACAACATGTGTACAAATCTATAGATAAAGCTGCTCTGGAAAAAATGCATAAATACATGGCAAAGAAATGAGACTTGGCATTTTAATGCTGATCATGCCATCCTCAGTGCCATAACACCAAATCTGTGCTTGCAACACAGTAAACTATGTGTATCTGCTATACCCTACTTCTCAAATCCAGGACTTATGAACTCAAATCAGAATTTGCCATCAAAAACTCAAACTTGAATTCCTGTACTAGGAATGTCTCCAGTAGAGAGCACTAATGCTTTTTGAATATTCGGTGTAAGTAGCTTTAATTGAGATAAGGCCTAGGAAGGAGTTACAACCATTTCCCATTCCCATATATCTGGGTACACAAGACATAGGCATTTATTCCATATCTATTAACAGTTTACAGAGCACCCACTGTCCCCAGGCACCACATTAGGCCTTGGGATCCTGAGGAGGAAAAGATACACTCTTACCCTCAAGGAATTTGGCCTAGTGAAGAAGACTGTCTCAATCCCCTAATAACATCTCCTTGCATCAATCAAGGAAAGCATTTACTAATCATGCACTTTCCTATCACAAACTACATACATATATGTAGAAAAGCACATGGACTGTAAGCATTGCAAACAGTAGGTTCAGGAGGGCCTTAGAGAAAATCTAGTCAAAATCTCTCATTTTATACCTGGAAAATTTAAACCCAGAGTGGATAAGTGATTTACCCACGATCACGACAAGAGCTAAGATTAATATGGCACTTCCTATACACCTAGAACTGCTCTAACAGTATTGTTTATTTAATCCTCACCACAACTCATTTTTGAAATACAAAACTAAGGCACAGAGAAATTAATTAACAACAAAAATCAAACAGCTCACAAGGGCAAAGTCAGGATTTGAATCTAAGTAGTCTTGCTCCAGAATCCATACTTTTAGTCACCATGCTATATTTAAGTAGCTATGTCTAAAGCCAGTCATGATTTTCTGACTCATGTTTTTACACTGTCTTGTTATTTTATACTGTCAGGGTTTCCAGCATCTCTAGAACCCATTGGTCAAAAATTATCAAAGAAATCTCAAGATATTATGGTACTTCAAAGTCACAAGATCCTCGATTTGGGGAAAATGGCTCAATTCAACATGGATGTATATGTTACCAGAAGGTGAAGATGAAGACATGCACAGACATGAGAAATATAATAAGTAATCTTGTAATAAGTATTCTTTTATCTTACTTTGACAAATGTTGCCACTTGTGTCTCATTTCCTTGTCTTCCTGAATCACTTCCATGTACTCCTTCTCACTTCCAAATCCCAGTCTTTAAGTGTGTTGATTCTTCAATCAAATAAGAACATGTTAATGTAGACAGAGCTAGGGATTAAATCTTGAGAGGACCCTGCACTATATAAGATAGAGAAGATGTGCATTTCAGAAGCCTCAGACTTCATTTCACCCATTCATTTATTAACTAACAAATATTTATTGGGTGCCTGCCTTATGCACAACAATGCACTGGGGATGAGCTAGTCTATGTGATGGATGTGACCTTTACCCTCCTGAGGTCCACAGTCTTACAGCATTCCTCCAGAGTAAGTTAGGGATCCATAGTTAAGCACTTGTCAATTCTCAACCTGTTGGGCCTCTGAATGATGCCTGAGCTACAGGAGGATGAACAGAATGACTCAGCAAGACTGGGGACTGCTAAGAGATGCTGTCACTCTCAGGTGTGCAGACTACAGAGGAGAGAGCATGTTATTTTGAAATGACAGTAATACACTGTTTGAGTGATATGCATGAACTATAAAATAGTTTATAAATAGAAATTATTTGCATTATGATTATGTTTTGTCAGAATGCACACATCTTTTTTTGTGTGTTTGTGTCCTTGAGGACCCTGAAGAACAAAATTTTGTATCTGATTATTGAATTGGTTAAGTAAATTAAGCAAATCCAGGCATTTTATTTGATAATCAAGTTCACTCAAAAATGAAGGTAAAATTATAAAATTTACACCCACTTACATATTTGTTTCATCCTTTAGTATGCTTCCCCCCTCATTTTTACTTGTAATCAATCTGTCTGTAACTCCCCCAGTTACACAGAGGCCTTTGCCAGACACCAAAAGCTGTTCTGCTCACAAAAACAACAGGCTTCCTTAAGCCTTAAGTTTTTTTTTTTTTTAATTTGCCCTTTAGGTCTCAATTTCTCTGAGAAATCTGGGAAGTCCTCTCCACTTTAGCCCACTCTTTCATCTACCAATGTAAGACCCAACTACTTTTGCCCTTCAATTTTGTAATGAGATAAAGGATCCCTGAGTTATTATCATACTGCTCTTTTTCATAAGGTGACCTGGTTATATTCAGCTATTATAAAGCATATTTGAGTCATAGTCTCTGAAACATGTCAATATCCTGTACTAGGAGATTTTAATCAGCCCTGAATTTGCTCATATATCCAGCTACATATTTGCCTCTATTTTTTTTTTAAAAACTCTAAGTTTCTTGAGGGCACATGTTTATTTGTTTTTATATCCTCCAAAAACAATTTGGTGGAGAGACTGAATTGGAGATAAAGAAGTTAGCAGAGATAAATTAGTAGAATAAGTGGATAATTGGAAGGTGTGCCTGCATTTGGATACATAGGATTCAGGAGACAAAGACAAAGAGAACTGTGGTGTGGGGGCACACTGGGGTTTGGTTAGTTAGTCCCCACTGATTTATCATGTCCAGCCTAACGGTCCCTGGAGGAATGCTTGGAGACTTGTGGACCCCAGGAGGGCAAAGGCCACATCCATCAAATGGGCCAATGTATCCTCAGAAACCAGTCCAGTGTTTTGCACACAGTAGGCATAGAATAAACATTTGTTGGATGATAAATGAGTGGTAAGATGAAACGAAGTCTGAGATATCTGGAACATGAAATACTCCTATCTTCTTTTCTGATATAGTCCAGGATAGTTACATTAAACACATAGAAAACAGAAACTCCTGCCTAGACTGTTAGTGGCTTGCCCCAGATCTCACTGACAGAAGAGCCACCAGCAGAAGCCAAGATACCAATTCTCATACACTTTCTGACTCATATCTCTTTTCCTCTATTTCTAAAATGTTCTGAATCTTGTTCTTTTACAATTTATATTGATTCTTAAAAATTCTTAGCAAACTATATATATATGTGTGTATATATACATACATACACACACACACACACATACATGTGCATACATATTATGTCCTAGTCTTAGAGAATCAGTTAAGGTTAGAATTGAAGTTCAGTATTAAATGTGTATTACAATTAACAGATAGCCTAATATTAGGCCAAGAAACACATATGCACAAATACATACTCACACAGTCATTGAGGAAAAAAAGATGGGAGGGGCATGGAATCAAGGTCTAGCTGGTATTAGACCTGGGTTACTTCAAATCAAATAAATGAAAAAGGTGACTATGAGGAACCTCAGAAACCAGCTGCTTTCACAGTATCAGGAAAACTTTTGCCCAGATTTCAACATGGTCCAGGGAACACAGATTGAATTCTTACAGGGATCCCAGCAAGCACTGTCTCAGTCACTAGCAGAACCCATCAGGGCGTTTTTTATATCACTTCACAGGAGCTAAGGAGCACTAACTCTGCTTTAATTCTAAGCTTTCAGCCTGGCTTCACTTGCAAATATTTTCTTAGAAGTCTTCATTTTATGGATGGGAAAGAGACAATAGTCAATAACTGGCTGGCTCCTGTGTGGCAGATTCCAATATGGGACCCAGATGACAGTACATATTCTTTAAATGGGATGCATGGGAAACTTTCAAAGAAATATTTGGACATCTTCCAAGAAGACAGATTAGCTGGAGATGGCGGGCATCCTGCTGCAGGAAATCGTGTTTTTCCCTTGAAGAAGAGCCTGGAAGATCACCTTCCTAACACTTGTCATAAAAGGAAGGGATGTCATATAGTTAAGGCAGAGGGTCAATCAGCACAGTGGGCTGAGAACACAGAGTAATTGGTCGTGAATATTTAAGACTGGGACCATGATAAGGGATCAGCTCACACAGAAGTGCACAGCTGGCCTTGCACAATTACAGTTTCTAGTCAAGCTACCTTATTCCAAAAACACTTGCAATGTCGACCTCATCCTGTCCTTGGACTTCTCACCACTGAGCTCATTCTCAGGGGTCATTCTCAGAATTTCTCCCAGGCCCGAGGAGAGCTCACGTTAAAACTCTGCAACCAGGAGATTGAAAAGGTCAGGAAAACATGGTGCAGTCTTTGATCAAAAATAAATAAAAATTCTTCATCAATGATAATATGCTCAATCATACACAGCTGAACCAGCAGGATGACTTTCTGAGAATGCAAAGCCATAAATGCCTTCTCACTTTTGTTCTTTTCTTCTGACCTGATGTCTCAGTAGGACTAACAAACTTGAACCCTGGTGTTGAGAAAATATTGCAAAGTAGTATTTCAATTGAGCACTGTAAAGCTAGCCAAACTTTCCCAGACCCATGTTCCTATGCTCCTCCTTCAACCCTGCGTGGCCCACCAACCTCTCCTCCCCTTTCAGGTGCTGCATGCTTCCCCTGTAGATTACATACCTCTGAGAAAAGGAATAATGATTCCTGTTTACCTTCATATTCTGCCTCACCTCTCCAGAACTCCAGTGCTTTCTTTTATACACTGTAGACTTTCAATGTTTTAATTAATTTAAAGAAATAGAGAATTTTCCATTATCAGAAATAATTTTATAATACAGAATTGGAAAATAACTGTTAATACTGGATAATATTCTGTCTTCCATTAATCATAAAAATTTTCTCATGACACAGAGAAATCTGAACTCTTATCAAGGCAGCCACATGGAGCAGAGATGATGACACTCAGAGTCTCTCTTTTTTAAATTTTTTTTTTTTATTTTTTGGTTTGGTTTGGGTTTTATTGTTTTGTTTTGTTTTTCAGGGAATCAACTCAGAAAGGCCCTGCCAAACCTAGGAGTGAGTTGATTGTTCCATGTAGGTCATGCAGTTCAATAACACAATTTGTAGTGATCCTTTCATTTCTGTTATTTGTGACTCTGCTTGTGCCATTGGGCAGAGGAACCAGCCACATTGTTGCTCACAGTCATCTCCTTTATCATATGAATGTGAGGAGCCTACCACTAGATATTGCCCCAAACCAATGGGATGCTGTAGAAAACAGAGTATTTCTATGTCTTTTTCTTCTGGATTTTCTCAGGTTACCAGAAAGAGATTGACTGAGCCCTGAGGGTGGATTGGTCATTTTAAGACAATATTTGGGGCAGATAAGGCAAACATATAGAATTTAGGTCTTTCTAAATTTTACTTCTCTTTCATGAGTCTCTTTCTGATTATTATCACCTGCACTGATCCATCTCTTCATGTAAGTAGTACTTGGTTGTTTTCTATGTGTTCACCTAAGTTCTGAGCTGCTTGAGGTCAGAAACCAAGATTGATGCTTTTTTGATATTGTGCTTGATATCTAGCATACTGATGGGCACAGAATGAGTGCTTAATAATTATGATGAGACTTCTAAACACAATTTTACACTTTGACAAATTTGGCTGTGGAAATAGTGACTGAGTCTTTTAGAATTTTCTATGAACAGAATAATAAATGTATATAGGAAATTTATAAAATATAGATGGGAAATAAAATACAGCAGCATCTTTCAGAGACACAGCTTCTCTTTCCTTTCTCTTTCCAGATCCATGCAGGTGACAGATCTTTCTCTGTCCACCTCTGATGGAGACTACATTCTTTACTGTCCAGTAGCATATTCCCTTTGATTGTCTCTTAGGTATGCAGAATTGCGAGCATATTCAAACTTTCCTTCTTTCCTTCTGTCAAATTCTTGTCAGCAGTTTTACACACACACACACTCTTACCCCACCACCAATCTTTTGCAGATTATAAGCAGGAGTTCTTCAGGCTTCTGCCTAAGAGTGTGGACTTTGCAGACTGGTGGGCCTGGGTTTGAACTTTACATGATCACTTTGGATAAGTTTCTGGATTAGTTAAAATTAGCTGCCAGTTACAGAGACTGCAAAGAACAGTGGCATAAACAAAGTGATGTTTGTTTCTCTTTCACATTAAAAAAATTTCTAGAGAGACAATCAAGAACTGGTATTATGATTTCACAAATCTCCTGAGGCTTAGGCTGGTTCCACCTTTTAGGTTTGCTAAACATCAGATGAGGCCCTCAATCTCATGGCCCTAGATGGAGCTTTATCCATCACATGCAATGTAGAAAGGAGGAAGGAAGGAAAGGAAGGAGACAGAGGAAGGCAAGCATCTATGGTCTCTTAAGGAAATTTCCCAGAGGCTGTCATACACTTCCTGTTACATTTCATTGACCAGAATTTAATATTGTGACCTCACTAAGCTGGAATAGAGACTGGGGAATGTTGTCCTTATTCCAGACAATACTCAGCTGAAATGTGGGCGGTTCACATCCTTAGAAAGAAAGGGGGAAAGGAGCATCGGAGTAGCCAAATACCAGTTATTCTATACCACTTTTTTCTTGACTGTTATTACCCATCTCACAGGAGTCTTAGGATTAAAATAAATGTTATTATGAAAGCATCTAATACAGTATATAGCATAAAACAAGCTTTCGGTTAATGTCAGTTAATATCCCTCCTTATTCCTTTTTTGTGAATTTTCTCATTTCCCTTATACCCCATCATTGGCATCCAAATTCTATTTTAAATACTTGCCCCAGTTGATGGTACTAAGCTGTAGTCTTGTACCTTTTCATAAGAGGGAGCAACAAATACATTATTATTCAATGTCAGCATTTATTTTTTAGCTTAAAGTTTGGCTTAGATTTAAGACATAGCTCTTGGAATCAAATAGACCTAGATGTGAATCCTGGCTCTGCCTCTTAGTCAGTGTCTAACCCCAGCCTCTTGCTCCCTCCATTTCTTCATCTGTGACCTGGGGTAAGATTCAGATATGAGGATTAAATGAAAATAATAGAGAGAGAGCGCCTGACAAAGTAAGTGGTAGTTTTTCTTATCTTTTTAAATTTGGCCTAATCTGGGTGAACCTTCTTGAAAATGAACTCTTATTCCATTAAAAAAAAAGGTTTAAAATTGGTCATCGCCATACATATCCAAATGAGTGTTGTTAAATTGTTAGTCAAACCTTTTGATAATTGTCTCCAAAATCAGTTTAAACCCAAATAGCAGCAAAGTCTTTCTTGTATTTTTTTAAAGAAAAAAACAGCATAGCTGAGCCTTAACCTTATTTAGCCTTGATTTGAATGATTTTTGGCAGATCCACTCTTAGAAGCAGAAACATTTCCACCAATGAGTATATTCCATAGCATCTTTTCCCCAGTGGCTAGTTGTTAAGCCCCTACTGTGTCCCAGAAGCTGTGCTAGTTTCTGGGGACATATTGGTAAGCAGAAATGCACATGGTCCCTGCTGCTGTGGAAGTCGCAGTTACTGAGGGAGACAGGTGAATCAATCACTGAAAATAAATGAAAAATTGCCATTATTAAAGTTGTTAGGAAGGAGACATACCGGTGCTGTGAAAGTAAGTGCGAACATCTTATGATCCAAGGTTGAATGGTGATTTTAGGAACAAAAAATTGACCAGTCAGTTGAAGTAAAGAGATGTTAAGAGCATATGGTTTGAAATGAGCTCAGACACAAGGTGAGCCTGCCCTTGGCATGGACCAAAACATGCCACAGTCTCCAGCACCACTCCAAAGAATGCATTTCATGGTTTGGGGCTGTCTTTAAAATAAGTGCCCGTGATATATAACTTCTCAATGTGATACTCTGAAAGGGGCTACATAACTTAGGAATAATCTAATTATTTCATAATTTATTCATGCTATATTGATAAATATTAAATTCACATACTTTTTTTTTGATACACCAAGCAGAGATATCTGAGAAAATTGGCTGTAAAGTAGGATCTTTTCAGAGAGGGTCAGAGTGTTGATCTGCATTACCTGTAGTGAGAATTTGAATTTGAAGCCATTTGGCTGAATGGGGTGGCATAAGAAACACTGTTGGCAGAAGAATAGGTAGCCCACAAAGTAGCAGTGGAGGATGACCACAGGATGAGAGGTGTGAGCAGTGTGTTCCAGAGAGCAGGCAGGACTGTGCTTGGGATGGCCCATCTCAGAGCCAGCAGGCAGCCCCAGTGTCCCATCTCTCCAAGGCATTCCAGGTTCACATAGACAAGAACCCAGCTTGGCACCTTGGCAGTGGGGTACCATTTCTCCTTGTCCTGTCCAGCTGAGCTAACGGGGCATCCTTTGGGGAAAATGTTGCCTCTCTGGTCTCTTTTAGGGGTTTGGAAGTTGGCTGGGAGGCTCTGTTCCCATGTAACATGTTAGGGCATGACTGAGCCTCGGGGGAAGAGCTGCCTGCCATTGGACTATAGGTGGTTTCTTGTTCTGAGCTGATAAATTTAAGATGAATTCCATTCATCTAAAGATTTTTAAGTTCATCTCTGTAGGCAAACCTAAATGAGTTTTAGTTAAATGAGGTACCAAAATAGGCAACTGAGCAAGGGCTTGTCTTCCAAAAGCATTTGTGAGTCATGATGCAGTTTCTAGAGGCATAGTGTTGTGCACGGTGGGCAGGTTCCCAGCCCTCCCCAAGAGTATTTGTACTAGGTATTTACCCTAAGGCGTCACAAGCCTTTCACTTTCACCTTCCCAGGAATGCCATTGGAACTAGGAATTTCCCCAGCTCTTCAATTGCTCTGTAATTGGAATTCCTCCCTCAGGGTGCAGCAAACTTGTTTCGACCTCAGGGACTTCTCAATTGCTGTTCTCTGCCAAGAACATTCTTCCCCTAAGAATCTGAATGACTGCTTCCTTCTCAATGGAAGGTCAGCTCCAGTGTGACCTCAGGGATACTTTCCCTAATATCTAGATAAAGTACCACTGCCTGCTACCATCATAGTCCTTCAGACCTGGGTTCATTGCTTGCTGACTTGTTCATATTCTGTTCCCCCCAACACAAACACAAGAATATAAGTTCTGTGAAAGCATGGTTCTTGTCTCCCTTGTTTACCTGTTCTTAAGCCTGGTAGAGAGTAAACTTCCCAACCTGCTGCATGTGATAGTAGGCAAAAAGTTTACCCCTTTGGACATAAAATAGGGATAACATCACCTGTGCTTCCTGCCTCATAGAAAAACTGAGGACCTGGAGTTAGGGTGCTGAAGATACTTTTTCTCCCAGAAACTTGTGACTAATTTTTTGATTCCATATATATATATGGATATATTGCAAATATCAATACCATTTACCCAATTACATAACCCCAAAAGACTTAGAACACATTTTGTGCTTGTCTTTGCTTTGCTCCCCACTAAACTATTCCTTAAACAATAGTAATCAGTTTGTCCAGAGGCCATATCCTTAAGGTCCCTCCCTTCAGCACCCTTCCTTCACAGCCTCTTGATTGCCTTGAGTCTTTCCAGGACCACTGATAATTGTCTTCCAACCAGCAGTTCAGTTTGTATTCTTTCCCCTCTTCCACCTCCCAAATTTGTCATCCACACTGCAGGAAAATAATTGTTGTGGAAGGCAAATTCCACACCAATACTGCTTAGTTTAATAATCATGTAATGACTTGCTTTGCCACAGGATCATGTCCAAATACCTTGAAGAACCATGTAAGGCAGTCTTCCTCTGTGTGCTTCTGCAACTCTCCAGCTTCACCACTTGCCCTTCTGTCATTTCTAAATCATCAGTGCACACAACATGGACAGAATGTGCACAGTCATGTGCCATATGCACCAACCATCCCAAACTGTTTGCAGTGCAGAGAGGAAGGATTCCAGGTGGCTTCACTCCCCTCTATCTGTGGTGTTCACATTGCCTTGTCAAACACCTGCCCATCTTTTAAGAGTCAGTTCAAGTGTACTTATTCTTAAAGAACATTCCAAACACTTGCCCTCTCCCCACCACTTCCAAGAGCTCCTCATTTCTTCCTCCGCACTGCCTCTGAGCCTTGTAGTATGCCTATTATAATACCCATGCCAGAGATCATCTCTGCCTCCTCCTCAGTGCTCCTTCATGGTCAAGTTATTTGATTCATCTCCTGAGCTTCCTGGGCCAGGCATTATACTTGGCATGTTAATCAGTATCTGGAAAAGAACAAAACAACCAAATTCAGTGTACTTATTATCTAGTAGAGGGCTTCATTCAATAACATACTTTTGACTGATATTTGAAAAATTGAAAGATCTCCTTGAAGGTTAGAGTTAGGAAGAAGGGATATTGTATTTATGCTGTTAATAGATATCAGTTGAATGGCCAAAATATTTTGTCAATGAGCTAGTGTTAACTGAACATTTACTGTGTTCAGAGTTCTGGATGTGGCCAATTGCAGGGGATGCTTGAAATAGCTTTTGGACATTTCTGAAATGACTCTGGCTTTATCATTTCACTGGGTCAAAATGTTAAATGGTCAGCACAGGTTCTCAGCTTCCAGGCAGTTTAGAACATAGTGCCTGAATGTTTTTTCACCCACTACCCTCTTAAAGGATTTTGAAACACTGTGTCCTTTCCTCATCCATTTAAAAAGATAATATGTAAAAATTTTATCTTGACTTTAAATCATTATAAAAGATGGTGCTTCTTACATTATAAATATTGATTTACAAAAACCACTCTTTTTAATGTACACAATGGAAGCTAAATTAAATACCAAAGTGATTTTGTATCTACCGTGTCATCCATATAAAAAAAAAAAAACACATTATAAACAAACTCTTCTAGAAAAGCCAGGAATTTTACATAGTTGTTTCCCTTGCAGAACTCATTTCATTCCTCTTCTCCTATAAAACTTAATCCCCATATAACATTCTTGTGTTTGATATCTTTTCTTGATTACAAGTGCATTCTTAGCTCACTCTCATCCATGTACACCCACCCCTTGGCTCAGGACACCTGCTGGACATTGGTTGAACATCAATTTCACCTTTTCTGTCTCTTACTTCAAGAGACAGAAAAGGTCCTCACAAAATTGGGAAGGAGGAAAAAGAAAAGTAGAAAAGGAAATCAGTGCAGGACCTGACTTTTGGTGAGGGAGCTAAAAAGGGGAAAACACTATTTTACTGGGACACACACAGAGAGATCAGTTGGGATTGAAGGAGATCCAATGAGGGTGAGAGGAGTGCACAGCAGATGCCTGGCTGACAGAACTGAAAGAAACCAGCACAAAATATCCCTGTAATCAATCCCCAGACCTTGACTTGAGCTGCTGATGCTGAGCTAGGAATGTCTGCTGAAGCTGAGGGAGAGGGCTGAGGCTGATGGCACAGACTGAGTCTCATGGGGTTGGAGTGTGTTGTTTTCTGTGATTGGTAGTGTCTACAGAACAGAACTGCCTGGGACCTGAATTCAAAAAGCAACATTGCTGACGCACATGGTGTGGATTATCTAGGTATCTCATGGACATATTCACTATCTCTGCAGGTCCAGGACCAAATTTGGCATTTTTGCAATAGAAGAGAAGCACGGCTCTATCAGAACCATCATAATTTTGGTCTGAGGGACCCAGGGGAAGTTCGGGTTGAAATCAGAATCCATGGCCAAAGAACCTGCATATTTCATAGGCACAAATGTGATTTTTATTGGGTCCAAGGCAGAGGGTGTGGATATGCTCTGTGGTTGTCTTGGAAGTCCCATGCCACAAGGAAGAGAGAGCCAAGAGCAGAGATCTGGGTGCACAGAAGGGGAAGTTGAAGCCTTTCCATCAGCCTTGTCTACCACATGCAAATGTAACAATAGGGATGGCACTGACCTGGTACTTCACTGAGGACCCAGCTGGGGGACTGAAGGATCATTACAGCAGGCCCTAGTGCATGACATCTTTAGATTTGTTTCCACTGGTGTTTCTGTGTAGAATTTGGACATTCCCATGGCAATAGAAAGGACAAAGGAAGTGTTATGAGTGTGTATTGGAAACATTCCAACACCACATACCACAGCCTGCACCCCAGAAATGGTTTGGAAGTCTCAATTCCAATAAAAGGAGAAGCCCTAGCCACTCTCCAATCTGTGATAAACACCTAATCAAAATGAGGCTCTGTTAAACTACAAAAGTAGATTGTGTTCACCACAACAAAAACCACATTGGCAATCATAGAAATAACAGGCAATGCACTCACAAGAATGACATGGCACCACACCATACCAAAAACAGTTCTCACAGCAATATCATGGAAATGTGCGCAGCCAACATAGGAAATCTTCCACTTAAAAAAAGCCCTTCAAGTCTACAACAGATAACTGACAATCTTTAACCCATAAAGATAGAGAGCTATAATAAAATGAAAAAGAAGAACCATTCCCAGACCCAACCTCCAACACACTTGGAAACTGAACAAAAAATAAATTAAGAAAAGAAAGCATGTGAACACCCTTATCTACAGAACAGACTGAAATAAAAATTAGATTATGACTACTTCTTAAATAAAAGTTTTAGTTTTCTAAAATGTCTGAATTTTCAAAGCCACATTTTATATTCTCCACCACCTTTTTCTTGTCAATGAGCCTGAGTAAGGTGTTCACTCAGTGACTAAGAAGATCTCAGGTGTTGTCAGCAGGACCTAAAGCAAGCCTCCTCCTACTTGCTTCATCAAAAGAAAATCGACCTATAGTTCCTGCCACTGAGCCAAGAAAACAGGCAGTGAAAAGACATTCAGTGTTGTTAATCATCAGAGAAATGCAAATTAAAACCACAGTGAGATATTACCTCGTGTCTACCAGGATGGCTATCATCAAAAAGACCACAAAACCACAAACATTCAGCAACAATGTGGAGAAAATTGAACCCATATATACTGTTGGTGTATAGTTTATACAGAGACTAGTGTGTGAGAGCTGAGTCCTGGAGGCCTGTGATTTATCCAGGAGGTCAAGTCATTGCAGGCAGCATGTGCTGCTTGAAGCCAGTTTTCAGCCCTGGCTGTCCATGTGCATCAGTCTCCTCAGGAGCTGAGTCCCCCAAAATCACACACCCCCACCCAAAGATTCTGATATAATTGGCCCAGGCATCCAGATTTGAAAAGCTTCCCACTTGATTCAATGTGTAGTCACATTGAGAGACACTGTGAGCAACTAGTTCACTCTGGGTTTAGTCAGTATAGTTTATACACCCAAACTAGGAAAAGAAGGAACAATAGAAATGCAAACTATTACAACCACTATGGAAAACAGGACGGTGGCTTCTCAAAAAACTAAAAATAGAATTAATATATGATCTAGCAATTCCACTTCTGGGTATTCATCCAAAGAAAATGAAAACATTAACCTAAAAATATATATGAACCCCAATGTTCATGGTAACCTTATTTACAATTGCCAAGATATGGAAGCAAACTAAGTGTCCATCAACAGATGACTGGATAAAGAAGTTGTGGTATATGTAAAATGGAATATTACTGAGCCATAAAAAAGAATGAAATGTTGCCATCTGCAACAATATAGAGGACTTGGGGAGTAGTATGCTGAGTGAAATAAGTCAGACAGAAAAAACAAATACTGTAGAATATCACTTATATATGAACTCTGAAAAAGAAAACTAGTGAACATAACAACAACAACAACAACAACAACAAACAGACTCACAGGTATGGAGAACAAACTAATGGGTATCCATGGAGACAGGGAAGAGGGGAGGGCAAGACTGGGATAGGGAATTAAGAGGTACAAACTACTACTTATACAATAAATAAGCTACAAGGATATGTTATACAGCACAGGGAATATAGCTGATATCTTATAATAACTATAAATGGAGTATAACCTTTAAAAACTGCAACCTGGAACTTATATAATATTGTACATCAACCCTACCTCAATTAGAAAAACGTCAAAGACCAGTTTGCCCCATGTGACCCAGGTCCCTCCAGTTTTGCCTCCTTTTCCTATCTGTAGGGCTCAGTGTCATCATCTGTTAAATAAGGTACTCAGGCTAGAAGGCCAGCTCTACTTCAAGAATCCTGTAAATCTATTGAAAGCAAACTAAATGATCAAATGAGAAAACTCAACCCCAGCATGAGCAATCCTTACTGCTGGCAGAAGTTCCATCTCCACCATGATGAAATGAGGACTAGATAGTGCACACTTGTTCCTTGCTTTCATGGACAGGAAGACACAGCTGATGTTATGTGAGATTTAAGAAGTAGGGAGAACAAACCACATACTGCACTAAACTTAATACTCTCATCTGCCTTTGCTTTCCCTTCCTTGCACATTTATTGGAAGTGAGATGTGTTTAATTAAGGTTATATACCAATAAAAACCAAATTATTATTTGCTTTTACCCATCAAATTTGTCTATATAGAAAATGTTTTCCAATAATAAAAATAGCATTTATTAATCATAAAATTTCAAATAATTTTAAAAAACAAAGAGTAGAAAGTAAGAGTTATCCATCTCTTGCCCAGATATATTTTATTTCCTTTAAGGAGTTTAACACATATCATACAATACCTTTTCTTATATATATATACATAAAGTATATTTTAAATAAAATGAAATAATACAATGTGTAAACTTTACAACTTGCTTTTTCATTTGACAATTTATACTGTAGACATCTTTTCATTTGAATTTACATTGCTTTACCTCATTCTTTTTAAAGGCTGAATAGTATTCTACTGTCCAGATGAAATAAACTGTATTAAGCCCTCCCTACTGAGCCTGGTCCTCTCCTCCCTACGGTGCAGGCCCCTGCATCTGTGAAGGGGAGATGTGGTCTTGGGGGAAGAGCAGGATGTGCAGACAGAGGTGAGCAGGCAGGGAAGCAGGGCCAGCTGACTGCCACTTTCTGCCCCTCCCCTCTGGCTTTCAGCAACGCTTCCTTCATCCTACAGTTACATGAACTGCCTTTTTCTCCTTTCAAGTTTCAAAATTCCCTGCACTCAAAGAATTTTGGAGAAACATTACATGAGCATTTTCTGATTGTTCATTTCAGATTCCTCCTTCTCTCTGACAACAACACATCTGTCACTAATCTAAATACTCATGAAGCAAGACCAGTGAACTCACAGAAAGCAAGAGGGGAAGGAACCCCTTGATCTTTCAGTCAACATGGAGGGTTAAAATTGTCCAATTTAAAAATACAGCTGGGCAGATAAGAATAAGAGATACTAGAATATTTAAATCAAATACTTCTGGCTAACTGAGTTATATTGCCAAGCATTTAAGTCACCCTCACTCCAAGAAAAATATTTTACCAGGAATCTGGCCCTTAACAAATCCTATAAAACAGAAGTCAAATAGGACTATCTGCAGACTGGTGGTAAGGGTCTATTATTCTCAGAATGCTGGGCCTTTAATTTCAGAATGAAATCCAAGCATGTTACCCAAGCAGCTTATATCTTATATAGCAGATGGTGGACATCAATGGGACAGTTCTGTGTTACTTTGTCAACATCTGAGATGGATTGCATAAAATCCGGGTTGGTGAACAGAATTTTGTACAGATATAAAAGGAACAATACACATTTCTCTCAACAACTTTTTTAAAATGTAACTTTAACAAATACAGAATTCACTATGCCTTTTAAACCATCACATTGGAATGAATGTGTCAAATTAATCCAAGTGACTCTGTGCATGGAGTGATGGTGACATGTCCCTTCAAGAGATGAAATGTGTGGGTTTAGAGAGGGAAAATAAATCAAACAGTAACAAAGACAGACCAGCCCTGCCTTAGAATACACAGTGACTCAAACTTTATATGAGATTGTAAAAAGCAAGTGCTCAGTGTATGTGACATGTAATGAAAAATATTGTAGATAATGAGCATGTGATGTATAGACACTAATGTCATGAAAAAGTTAGCCAGGTTATAAGAAAAAACCTAGTCAGTGACTCACACTGTAAATCTGAACTAGAAGACTGGGAATGGGGAATGGTGGTGGCTTCTAGGTGAAACAATCAATATGGTAATAACCATGTTATTAACTAAAAAATCTTACATTCAATTCCATAAGTGAAATAAGCTAAAGTATAAGTAATTCAATTACAAAATTCTTAAAAATGCTTTAAAAATCATGAAAAGTGTCAATGTGCTCTAGGGAAGAAGAAGGCGCCATGCAGCTGTTCACTGGACTTTGCTGGTTTATGTGTATTTTAACTGAAGACTATCACGAGTGAATGAGTGCCGTGATATCAGGTACTGTCAGACATACATTGTGTGCCATTTCCCTGAACAGTCATACACATCGAAGAACAGGCAGTGGTTTGTATTTACCTATTAAATGTAAACTGAATGAGGCAGAAAAATATACCAAAATACAAATAAAGTCCATTTTACTTAAACCTTAAAATATTGCCTCTTAGTTACTGCTTTTACAAATGCAGTAATAATTCTTTGTGACTACTTGCTAAACTGATGATATCTTTAATTCTTCTTTCCAAGGCTGTCCTCAGACAGAAGTTTTATCTAACTTGCAGCAGGGAACACAGCAGGACCAGCTGTACTGGGTTAAATGTTGGACTGAGGATGGATCGTCATGTGTGATGGGAAGGTTATATGTACACTATCGTACTCTTATACAGAGGCAAATTCCAATCAGTCCTTGAGATAAACTAGTTTTCATATCAGTAGGAGATGAATTTCAAATCCATTCTCTTCTATTGCTCTTAAAGCTTCTTCCTAACTGCTCTTGGTTTAACCAACCATTAACTGTTTAACAGATAGCCAGACCCAAAGAGAAGCACGATGAAACACCCAGTCAAGTGCGTGGACCATGCAGGAGCCAGAGCAGCCACTGAAGCTGCAGCCTACACTCCCAAGGTCCTCCCTGAAAGGTGGCCACCTCACTCGGGAGCCCCACGGGTAGCCACTCTTGCACACACGAGGTGACAGCATTGCTCCACACACGTCATTCTCTGCACACTCAGAAAGCAAATGTCTTACCTCTGGGTGAAAGAAAATTTCAGGGCCTGGGAAACTTTCCTAGCCAACATCGATAATGATTTTCTTCTGGCTTATGGCATTGTTCCCTGTTTGCTGTTTGATCCACTTCCGCTGATCCACGTCATACTTGGCAAACTTCTTGACTATATTGGGGCAAATGTGACAGTACTTCTCCTGCAGATGCACACACAGAGATGTCACCAGGCATTAGCGACCACCCAGTCTGCCCTCCAGCAAACACCCAGTAACTCCAGCACCACAAACCCCCGACATCAGTCCTGCCCAAGGCCACAACTCCAAGGGACACTTACTGGGCTCAGTGATGTCTAACAGCTATGCTCTGGCCATGTACTCTGCTTTCTTTCCAGCTCTGCTATTAGTCCCAGCCTCACTGTGTCACATGTTGCTGCCTACTATCTGAGATGATGTCTGACAGTGCCTATCAAGTCCCTAGTCTCCATCTCCTCTCTTCTTACTCCTTGTATGCCCCCACGTGGCACCTGCCCAGGCACTCGCTGCCACCCACTGGGACAAGCAGACCCGCATCGCAGCCCAACCCAGATCTGAAGGCAGCAGATCTGGCCCTGTGGTCACCACATCCGATTGGCAGGTGGTTAACCTGCTCTGCGGTCTGACACAGCACACTCAGTAGCTACATGACAGAGAGTTAGTGAGTGCCTAGGCACGTGGGATGCACAAGTGAATAAAACACACACAGACCCCTGCCCACTGGCCCATACACTAGCTGAGAGTCAGAGTAACAAGTGACAGTGATAAATAAGTAAATGGCACAGCACTTTATAAGGTGCTGGGACCATGAACCAAAGGAAAGCCCGACTTTGACAGGATGGATCTGCCACACATTGGGGCATGAGAACCCACTCAGTGCCAGCCCCAGCCTGTGCTGTGCAAAGTGTTTCCTCAGCTGGTGATGCCTGACTGGGGGTCTCTGGGTTGATCATCTGTCCTTAGAGCTAACCTCACAAGAACAGCAGTTGGCCCCTGGGTACCGGTTTCTGAAAGTCAGCTTCCTGTGGGCCAGGTGGGCTTTGTTCAATGCCTGCACTTTGTCAGGCCCAAAGCTGGTGCTCAGGAGGACCTCTGAAGGCATTTTCATGATACTAAGTTCAAAATTTCTTAGAATCCCTGAAATGAAACCTAATACCATCCTTGGTATACTCTGCACAACTGTAAGACTGATGGGCCAGACTTGCTACACACCCCTGTGCTCACTGATAACTGAGTGAGTGGGTCAGTCCATACAACTTCAAATCTACCAGGCTGAGGGCAGAAACAGTAAGTTGTCCTAAGACACCAGGTCAATGTCTCGCAGCAACTCAGAGGCTTAACAGAAGGCAGGAAGTGCCTCCACAGAGTTGATGGTGTGCAGTGTGTCAGCCACAAGTCCTGGACCACCACTGCCCCCACCAACAGAATCCACGCATCCACAGGCCCACTCCTGCCCACAGGGGCAACAAGACACAGGGTAACTCTGACCCACTCCCACAGAGAGAAGTGGGGCAAGAACTAACTGACAGCAGGGTTGGGGTGGCTGACCTGCAGGGAACACAAGGAGCTCTTCCACTGCCTACCTTCATGGCTGAGTGATACATTGTCACTGCCCAAATGGGCCAAACCTGGTTCAGGGTCAGAGATGGACCCCAGAGAGCCAGTGAGGAAGGTAAAGCCCACCATGAGGACTAGGAGAGCAGCCTCTGTCACAGTCAGCATACTCAGGGCCCTGCTCACCTGCATGGCCACCCCGACAGTCAGGAGCCAGAGGCTGTGAGACATATTGGTAACAGGAATGGGGAGGTGAGGGAACTTGGGTCAACTATCCAAATTTATTTCCTTGAAGAAACACAAGGAAAGGACTAGGGGAAGTTCTAGGAAATATTTTAACATAAAAAGAAAGTCTTATGCTACTTCTGTAAACCTTCCCCCAGGGGGAAAGGATTGACTCCCATGGGCTTCCCAGGACCACACACCCAAGCTGTGAAGTGACCCATCCCTGGAAACTCTAGTCCTGGGCACACCCGGGCACCCAGCCACCCTACTCACAGGGGCCCTGACTCGCACCTGTGCACCCTGTCCTAAAAATACCTCTCCATCCACCAAGAGTGTCATGCAAAATGTGGGACTCCCCCCAGGCACTAGCTTTCCTTCAACCAGCTTGTTACTGGGTGCAAAAGTGGGAGGGAAGGGGGGAGGCTAACCTCCCTTAAACTCCCCTGCAGCTCAGAAACTATGTGTTCAAGGTCACATGTCACTTCCATGCTTAAATTTTTCTCCAAAAACAAAATCTTTGCTCTTTATATAATAATTATCCTTGTATTACTAAGAATCTCTTCATTTTGACTAAAACAAAACAAAAACAAAACAGTAATTTGTCCTGATTTTGCAACCTGAAGAGAAAATTGCTTTGAAAGGGGTCTGTCAACTGCTACCTACAGAGTGACACAAAGACCAAACCGATGGATCAGTCAAGTGGGCATTTTAAATAAGGACCAATGAGCCATTTTCCTCCAAATCTTACTGATTTAATTTTAGAGCTTCCTGTAACTCCTCCAGCATGGTAACAGAGTCTGGAAAACACAGGTGGACTCTGTTCAATGATTCACCCTAGAACAGCATCACTCTGAATGGTAATTCTCAGGGTACAGAACCACACACAGCAAGAGCTGGAAATGAGTTTGAATTCTGGCTGACTGCACAGGATTCCTCACAGTCACTGCTGCTGCTGTCTGCTCCTTACTCGGGAAATGAAGCCTGGAGGGAGAGGTGCAAGACACATTGGCTAATTGAAGGTTCTGTCTAATCAGGCTCCAATTAAATGACATCGTACTAGGCAGGATGCTCAATACCAGTTATCAAGCTGCTCTCATTTACAGCTGGAGAACTCCACAAGCATCCATGTTCAGAGAAGAGGCTAAGCTTTCAGCCCCTTAATTCAAGTGGTAAACAGATGGAGACCCACATTCATGGGGAGGGGAGGGAAAGCACAGTGGGAGCAGGGGTGGTGGCCACAAGGGGAAGTGTGCAAACACTATTTCTCTCTCACCACCAAACTGGCCCATTTCCCATCTGTTTTTACCTTAATGGCCTTTGCGGTCTCCAGTGGTTGCTCAGGAGGGATTCCCACCTCCCTCTCCCTTGGCAGCTGTTGAATGAAATACATATCTCTACCTGCAATAGGGATGTGTTTGATGCAGCTTCCAATTACCTAACCTTCCACCTAGGGAGACAGAGAGGCAAAACACCATGTGAGTAACTCCAGGAGGAAAGCCCTCCCTGGACTCTAAGTTAGACTCCTGCCCCCACCTGCCCTGGCAATGCAAGCATTTACTGAATCTCCGCTCTGTGCAAAGCTCAGGACTGGGGGAGGGGGAATAAAATGACCATGCATGAAATTCCATTAGGAGAACCTGAGATGCTCTGTAAGCAAACAAAGTGGCCTTTCCATTAGGAATGTGAAGAGAAAACCACAGAAGGCAGTTAATTTCCAAAATGCTGCTGTCTGTCCGAATAATGGGTCATTTTATTGTTCCTCTAACAAAAAGGAAAAAGTTTTAACTATTAATTTTATAAACATTTTTATTGAGTTATAGGCATTTTACAATGTTTTGTCAAATTCCAGTGTAGAGCACAATTTTTCAGTTATACATGAACATATATATATTCATTGTCACTTTTTTTTTGCTGTTTAACTATTAATTTTTAAACCAACTACAAATTGGCTTGCATTTAAAAATCAACCACCTGGTTAGCATGCAGGACTTAGGGTGTGACAACCTGGACTCAGAACCTGGTTCCACATCTGTGGGCAGAGTAACTATGGCCACATCTGTTAACACATATGTTTCAACCTTGGCACCTTCACCCATCATATGCGGTGAGTGGGTGCACAGAAGAGACCCAGTGACAGGCAGCAGGTCAAGTACACAGCATGGTTTAGGCATGCATTAAAGACTCAATAACCGATCTGCTCACTCTAGTAAGAGCTGCACTTGGTAGGAAGGAACAGTCTGGCAGGTTCCCCTCAACCCTATGCTATGTGAGATCCATGCTGGGGGGAGTTTGGATCCGCTCACCCAGCTGCCCTCCCGGACCAGTGACCAGGCTGTCAGCCGTCACCAGCAGGAGAAGGCCAGGAGCTGTTGTGTGGTCCCAGGTCCTCACCAGCCCCCTGGGGTGCCACTCAACATGCAGGCCACAGGCTGGGAAGGTCCAGCTCATGCTGGTGGGAGTAGCTGTGCAGAGTGGACAATGTCCCCACCTGCACCAGGTAGAGGAGGCACTCTGAGCTCCCTGATGGCACTGGTTGCTTGTCACACACTCATGGAGACAGAAGGCTGGAGCAAATCCTCATCCATCTGACAGATGGATCAGTTCCACTATGTACAAGCACAGTTACCACTGAAGTTACAAGAACAGGTGACTGAATTCCTCTTATGTCTTCTGAGGTGCCCAACTTCTAGAAGTGAGAGAGTGTGTAGCCTTTCTCAGGAGCCCAAGCCAATTGTAAAATATTTAAGATCAAGATAAAAGATATGTACACATTATTAAAATAAAAAAGTCATAAGAACAGTAGCTCTCGCAAACAGAAACTATTCACAATTTCTATACTCAATACATTACATATAACATTTTCTAAAATTAATTCAACCCATGTTGAGTATCAGCTTCATCACAGATTAAATATATTAAAACAACCCACAGCCAATGGTAGGAAAACAAGTAAGTGAGTTGTGCTACACCCACATGATGGCCTGTCAGGTAGTTACTAAATATCTTTCCACAGAGTATTTAACCATAAAGATACATCAGGGATAAGTCAATATGCAAAATACAACCTCAGGAGCTCATTGTACAATTAGAACATGAAATCAGATGGAGGGTATCCCAACTGTGCTTAAAATGTGTATCGTGTGTCTAAGAAAAAGAGCTCAGTAGACTATACCAAAAAAGTGTGGCACAGTCCTCTGGGCAGGTTTGTGGGTCATTCTATTTTCTTCTTTACATTTCTCCATTTTACCTAAATTTTGTACAGTAAATGAAATTTTTATAAATAGGGGGAAAAAAACTGCATTAAGAAACAGAGAAAAATTTGAACAACAACTTTCTCTGTGGGCCTGCACGTAGTGTGAAACTTGTTTCAGATGCACAGGGGAGGCCAGGAAGCAGACCCACAGGCACAGACCCTGACCTTGGCCTGCACTGACCTCTGAGGACGTGACCTCAGAGAGGAGCCAGGCAGGACCACACAGCAAGTGGCACCTAAACACCTCACACCCAGGAGGGGGCAGTGTTCTGAGACTGGATGAAGGGGCTGCGAGCACAGAGCATGCTCTGCAGGCCTCCTGCCTCTCCTCACCCCCGGGCAAAGGGGACACTGGCAGGGTGCAATGACAGAGGGGAAAGATTTGGCTTTTTCCTCCTGACTGTAGACACATCAGCCTCCCCCTGCAGTGATTTCTGAACTTTGAGGTATTAAAGCACCAGCATTAGTACATCATCTCTGCAACGTCCTGAAATAAAACAGTGACTATTTTTTAAATGAAATAAATGAATTGTTTTTTTTAAAAAAACTAGTTTGCATTTTTTAAATTTGTCTTAGTTGATTTACAAAATTCTGTTAGTTTCCAGTGTATAGCATAGTGATTCATTTATTGCATTTTTAAAAGGAGCTTAGCACATACACTCACAAACCTATATTTGCACAAAAGATACTTGTAATACACAAAATAACAAACATTAGTATCAGGGGTTGCCTCCAAGAAGGGACGTGGAGGAGGAAAGGCAGGTCTGAATTCCCAACGTAACCCCCTCCAGATAGCTTCAATTAATTAAAAAAAAATCTTTAAATAATTCATTTAACTAGTCCATTGTACCAAATATATATGTATATATATATATATATATATATATATATATATATATATATAGTCTCTTGAAGCCTGAATTAGAAATCACTTCTGTAATATTTTGAAAATTAAAACCAAAAAGTGACATTGCAGAGCATCCTGCAAGTCAAGGGGAACAATCTCTCCTTCTTGGCTCTTAAAAAATTTTTAAAAAGCAAGAAACAAATCCTCTCCAGAGGATTGTCACAGAACACAAAATCATCCTCCAAATGTTCATGTGCTGCACCCACTGATATCCAGATTACAGTTCAGAATGAAAGTCAGGAAAACCCTCCTGGCAAAGTGACACCGGGGCCAAGCAGAGCCAGGGACATCAGACGACTGCTGACACCAGACTGCACAAATCTGCTACTGCAAATTTCCAACTGCCAGTGCCACAGACACTAGGCATCTTCTACTTTCTCACACAACTGTGTTTAAAGGCTCTTGTTACCTTTGCTAAGTACAGGTATGTCTTCAAAAGTGGTGCTTTAATTAACAGAAGGGTTTTTTTTTCTTTCACTGCTTCCTTCACCTCAAATCAGGTTAGGCCCACAGACAGAGCAGAACTCGCTGCCCTGCTGACCATTGGGATAGCGTGAGTGACCCCATCCTTGCTGTCAATGATGATTCCTGTTAATGTGTGTTCACCAACTTGTCATGATGTCCAGTACACAGCTAAGGCCAGCACTGCCTTCAAAAATACCACAGAGACCATCAGCATGGGGACTTTCTCAAGTGTTCCACAAGCATATCTTCAGGTTGGAGCAATAGGCCCTTTCTTTCTTACTGAGTCTGAATGACCTTTCCCTTCCCTACCTTCCATCTTCCTCCCAAATCCAAATTCCAAAGTGGACAACTAACATGTAAATTCTGTGCACTTAATCTGGAGGAGTCAACTTCTCAGTAAGATAAATCAAAGCTTTGCAAAGAAAAGCCAGAGAGAAAGGAATTTTATTGTGGAATCAGGAGGTTTTAATTTCTAATCCACTGGTTCCCAGTGTGGGTCCACAGATGGATTGCAATAAGACTACTTGTGGGGACTTTAGAAAGACAAAATATTGGGCCTGGCACCCAGAAATTCTCATCTGGCAGAACCAGGATAGTGGTTCTCAACCAGGTGCAATTTTGCCCCCAAGGAGCACCTGGCAATATCTGGTGCCATTTCTCGCTGTCACACTTGAGGGAGGGGAGGCTGGTGGTGGTGCTTCCCCTGGTGGGTCAAGACCAGAGATGCTGCTAGACATCCCACAACACACAGCTCAGTACCCTCCACTCCCCTGAGGACTGCCCGATCCAAAATTTTGAGGCTGGAAACCCGTGGTCTGATATAAATTCTGAAAATGTGTATTTTGGAAAAAACACTTTTGAGGAGACCTTGCTGCATAGATCACTTTGAGAACCACTGGGCCAGTGTTTCCTGAAGTGTCTCCTAGTCCATGGAACAGAAACAGCTTAGGGTTTGGGGAATATTTCTGGTTAAATTTGGAAGTGGTGGAATAAACAGAGTTTTCTAATGTAGGCATTTTCAGAGTCTTTAAGACATCACTGTCTACTGAGAATCACCACACAGAGGACACAGCATGTGGAATCTTCCAAGTTAATCATCTATGCAACTCCTCCTCTTTTTTCCTACAAGGGAATAGAATATGCAGGAAGCATTTTGGAAAACAATTTTATCATTTATTCCCCCAAATTTCAGTCAATTCCCTTATATAGAGGCAGATACATTACACCTAAAAACAACAAAACCCCCCATGAAGAACAAGCAGCTTCAGGGGAAGTTCTGCAAACTCATGGAACCACAGGAGCTCAGATCCACAAAGGGAAACCCTTGAAAGACATTTATTTTGTTTCATTTTGTTTTGTTTTAACAGATTCTATAGTATATTTTCTTTTTTATGATCAGAAGTAAAAAAAAGCCAAAGAACCACACCTACATCTTGATCTTGTCTTCCTGAAGATACTTTAGATTTTAATGAATGTAAACAGACAAAAGCTGGACAAACTCTACACCAGCAGTAAAAACATAAATCACAGAAATTGCTCTGTACAGTGTTTGAGCTCGGACCTGAATGGGATGAGTTCATGTGCACTTGAGTGCATGGGAAAGGAAACCACACCACACAATCTTACAGAGGCCTCTAGAATCACCATTTCTTCCACATTAGACAACTAAGGTCACTTGGGAATCATGAAAGTCACTTGTCCTTACATGAACTGCAAAGTAGAGTCCTGGTACATTAAATAATTTGAACATAATTTCTGCAAGATATTCTCTATTTTCTGGTGTATTCAGAGGAGGTTCTGTCTGTAAGGAAATATTCACTATATTTAGTGTTCACCCAAATTTCATGTAATTACATCAGAACGGCAATAAGTTAATCTAAAAGCATGTTCATTAAGATGCTGTACAACTCCTTAATTTGACAGACAGAGTACACCCAGAGTGATTGATTAAATACATTTTGGCTGTGAGGTTTAAAATCTTTGAGAGAGCAAAGCCTCTCTAAACACTTCTGCTCTTACTAATCCACCCCAAAACAAGAACAAGCTACAGAAAAGGAAACTCCACCTCGGATAACAGAACACCCAAACACCGTGAACCTGAAGAGACGTGCACTGAGCTGCCAAGGGCAATAACAGCCCCACTGAGACCAGATGAGTGAGGACATGGAAAGAGAACACCAGTGACTTCAGATACCAGGCAATATCCAGTTCTCCAGAGAAGAGCAAAAGCAGAGAGCCCTTGCTTGGAGTCAGAGTAGTCTGAGCAGCACAGCTGCAGGAGCCTCGCTCCCCAGGCCCCTCCCCTCAGAGCACAGGCGGCAAGGTGAGAAGTTACACCTCCACCATCTGCTGTGAGAAAGACAAGCCTGGGACAGAAGCTGCTTCAGCCAGACACTGCCCACCACCCAGCCTAAACCCAACACACAGCCAGTTCAGAAAGATCTCCCCTCACTCAAAGATGAGGAAAGAACACAAGAAGACTAGCCAAACATCAAATAAAAACACTCATAGAAAAAGAGAGGGGAGAGAGAAAAATAGGAAAAAACAAATGGCAGATAAAAAACATGTACCCAGAAAAATATAAAAATAAAGCAGATGAAAATCACGACATAGATATCCGAGTTTTTTGAAATGTCTATTTAAAATAATAACTATTATCTAATAGGAGGAAATTAACAGGATTACATAAAGATAAAAATAAATAAACCTGCTTTTTGTCATTCAGCAATATGTTGAACATTTTTCCATGTTAATAAATATGGATTTACATCACATATTTAAGCTAGGGAAAAAAAGAGAGAGAAAAGGAGAAAATAAAAAACAAAGAAAGGAAAAAAAATCTAGGCGTTTTGGCAAAAAAATAAATAAATAAAAATCCACATTACCCTTTGTTATATACTGAGCTGTGTGTCCCAAAACTCTTATGCTGAAGCTGCAACACTCAGGTGACTGCGTTTGGAGATGAAGCCCCTAGAGGGGTAATCCAGGATCAGTGAGGTCACAGGACAGCACTAACATCTCTGCAGGATAAGGCAGAGGGATCAGGGAGCTCTCTCTCACTCACACACAGAGGAAGAGCCACACAAGGACCTGGTGAGAAGGAGGCCATCTACAAGCCAGGAAGAGAGATCTCACCATAAACCAACCATGATGGCACCTTGATCTCAGACATAAAGCCCCCAGAGCTGTGAGAAAACAACTGTCTGTTGTTGAAGCCACTCAGCCTATGGTGTTTTGTTAGGCTTATTGAGTAGAGCAACATACTCTTAAAGCAGGAAAAGGGCAGCCTGTCTTGGCCATTGGCACAGCTGCATGCAGGACACTGGGACACACAGGGCCACATTTACAGACTTTTCTGGCAGGAAAATATGACCCCAGAATTCTATATCTGGCCACACTGCCAATCAAGTCTGTTGCAAAAACAAAATATCTTTAAACATACAACAACTTGAGAGAATTTGGTTTCTATGAACCCTTCATGAATTAACCATCAGACAATAAGCTTTAGCCAAATAATAAGAATGCATAAAGTACAGCCAAAGACTTACAGTGAGCAAGTAGTCCATTTAAGATGTAGGGATAAATGCTTTTCTTTTCTGGGAGAATCTATAGCTATAGAACAGAATGTAAATATTATAAATTAAAACAACAGGAGTAGTATCAAGTTGACAGGCACAGATGGAAAGGAGGAAAATATAAAGACACTGATGCCCTTGTGTCATGGAATCAAAAGATATTGTTTTCTTGGTAGAGCAACAGAGACACCACTAAACATAAAGTCACAAACATAAATATCAGAGTAAGTACACTAACATAAACAATCAAAAGCAGGTGATAGAAGAAAGGAGGAGGAGGTAAGAAATGTGGCCATGTACCAACGTGGTCACTAAGCACAGTTGGAAGTAATCATCCCTAAACAAATAAAGGTAAATATCTTATACAAAAGTACAGTTATGTTAAAATATGTTTTACCAATTATCAGAACGAATATGCACCCAATAGAAACCAAAGAGAAAGCCAAGCCTGAGTTTTAAAATATCCATACATAAATAAAACACACTAAAACCAGAAAGCACAGCACCAGAAAAGCAGCTGTGACCACACACACCTGCCACACAGCCCAGGCCATTTCAGCACGGGCAACGGGAGAGCTCCAACTCCAATCAGCCCAGCTACACCCCACCTTCGATTTTACCAAGTTTGGAAAGTGATTTCCTCTCTCCATGCATAATTAGCACTGACTTCACAGGAGTCTAAACAAAGTGCTCATGGCAGCACCTGGCATGGGGAATGTACTCAGTGAAAGTGCATTATTATCACTAAAATCATCAGCATGTACCAGTGAGAAACTCACCTACTGAAGTGAAAGTCTCTGAACAAAGACTATGAGACAAAATCAAATTCCATTGTCAAGCCAAGGGACATCTAAAACAAGGTGCCTCAGAGAGGTGCACAGTTGTCACAGCTTCCAAGATCAGAAACTACATAACTGCACATAACAAGGAACTGATTACACAGATTAGGTCACATCCATAAAATGTAACACTTTGCAGCAATTAAAAAGGATGGGCAGTGTGTCTGCAGATATGAAACAATATCTACTATAAATTTGCTACATGAAAATAGGCCTCTCCATACATACACATTCTTAAATATACTTCTGTATCTACAACATTTTTTTTAAAAAGCAAGGTGTATGAGGGAGAGAAATGAGGAGCTGTTTATGGGCACAAAGTTTTATCTTGCAAGATGGAAAAGTTCTAGAGTTCTGTTACACCACAATATCAATGTAGGTAACGTTACCAAATGATATATTTAAAACTGTGTTTAGTGGGTAAATTTCATATATTTCAAATTATAATTTCTAAAATTTTTAAAGTAAAAATCAAAATGTACAATAGTATGTCAATTTTGTTACCATTTTATGAAGCAAGTTTATGTATAATCCGTGTGCCTGCACATAATTATTGCTGGTTAAGCACCAGTAAAGTTGGTTTCCTCCAGGAAGGGGATCTGGAAGGCAACACAGAAGTGGGAAGGAGACACTCTTGCACTGGAAATCCTACTGCACCTTTTGAATTCTGTGCTGTGTGTATGCTAACTCTTCAAGCAAATAATCAAATCTGGCTATCAACTAGCTGGGGGCTTTAGTTTATACTCCTGTCTGATACAAAGCTCAAACATCATGCCCCAAGTAAGTTTTAATTACTCTGATTAGAATCAATACACTCCCTGAATGGGAGAGAGAAAGCAATCTTAAGACATAGACAAGAAATAATAAAGTCATCAAAAGCAGATTGTAAGTAAGTGATCTAAACGTTATTCAACAACACATTACTTATTTTAATGTGCCTACCTCAAGGGGCTGAGATCAAATTAGTTAATACCTTAATGTTCCCAGTACACATTTAGCACTGTGTTAGTGATTACTATATCAGATTTTTTTTTTAGTTTTCTTTCATTTAAAGCACATGAAGAATAGCTGTGGATTCCAATATTTAGGTTACAATATATCTCCTTATGGCACCTCCTATCAACCTGAAAAACAGGCGTAATAACTACCTACCCCACAATTGTCTGTGGGATTAAATAAGTGAGTTAATTCATGCAAATGCTTGGTGGGGAGAGGGCTGGGCCTTTAGCAAGTGCTGAATATATCAACAATCAACTGTAATATCAAGAATATATCTCAGGCCAGAAGAAATTGAATGAATTAACTCCAGAGACCTAGAGTCTTCTCTTACCTTGAAGAGGAATCCAAGCACCTTAATAAGTTAATTTTATAAACATAACATTTAAACTGATTAGAGGGGGGAATAGGATGAAGAGAGGAAGGCTAGAAAGATATGCAAAGTGGGAGCATAGTCATGCAATGTTTCCTTCCTGCCTGGTTTAAAAAAAAATGTGAGCCTATAGAAGGCATTCCAACAAGAAGTAGATTAACCCTGGCTCTGGATTCTTCCTGGGTTTAATTTCAGTGTCAAGTGATGTTCCAAATAAATCCCAGATGAATGAAAAATATATATAAACATCAAAGGAAAGTAGGTTTACTTACATAAAAATTTACAATTATAGATGTTCAAAAACATAACCTACAAAAAATCAAGTGAGAAAAAGTATCTGCTTATGACAAAAAATTCTTATCTGTTATATGAAAGAGTTCACACCATAAACAGATTGTGGCCATACATACAACAGAATATTATTCAGCCCTAAAAAAGGAAGGAAATTCTGACACATGCTACAATGTGGCTGAACCCTGAAGACCTTATACCAAGTGAAATAAGCCAGTCATGAAAGGACTAATACTGGATGTTTCCACTTATATGAGGACCCAGAATAGTTACAGTCATAGAGACAGAGGGGGGATGGTGGGGGCTAGGGCTGGGAGAGGGGGAAAGAGAGTTATTCTTTAATGTGGACAGAGTTTCAGTTTGGAAGATGAAGAAGTTCCTGAGATGGATGGTGGTGATGGTTGCACAACAATGTCAATGTACACAACTCACCAAACTGTACATTCAGAAATGGTTAAAATGATAAATTTTATGGTATGTGCATTTTATCACAAAAGAAAAATTTAAGTAGAATAAAGTTCAAAGAAATCATAGCAACAATAAAAGCAATAAAACACTGATATGTACAAAACCCAGGACATGAATAGGCAATTCACAAAGGAGAAAATACAACTAATAAATACATGAAAAACTGTTTAAGATCAAAGGTATTCAAACTGCAAATTAAAAAGTCAAATAATCAAAAATGATACTAATCAATCCTAAGAGTTCAAATAATGTGGCTTCTTGTACATTGAAGCTTTCAGTGTGAAATTGTATACCAGAGATTCAAAATTATTAACACATCTGGACCTCCAAATTATATATATATATAACTTTTATATTCTTAATATAAAAATTCTCTAAATATAGAAAAAATGTGCAAAGATTACTTTATGTTATGTCTTACAAAACCAAGAAACTGGAAACAAAAGTAAACATCTAAAAATAGTGGGGCTGCTAAACAGACAGGAAACAACCACTGGATACATGATTACATGACCATTAAAGCGAGGATTATGAAAACCGTGCAAGAAAATGGGGGAGAGGGATGGAGGACACAATATTGAATGCAAATCATATAAAAACATGAGTGAAAAGATTAAGTATATCTATACTAAATGTTAATATTTATGATAATGGGATAGGAGTGTGAAAAGCCCCACAAGCATCTTCCAAATTTTCTAAATCGCCCTTATAGTTCTATAATAAGAAAAAAAAATTCATTACAAGAGTTGTGAAACCCTGAGTTACAGCCTGTGTGCGAAGGCCACAGAAACTCCCAATACAACTTCCTGGTTTATTTCTCCACAGGCGGAGAAGCTAACAGAAGAAAGACTTCACCCCAGGGCAGAAGCCACAGCACATCCTGGTGTGGCTTTTCCCTAGCCTGTTGGCTCTGTAACGTGGAAAACACTTTCCATATCCAACCACAGTTGTGAAGACAGCTGAATTCTTGATCTGCCACTGTCTTCATACCTGTAGTCACATCATTATGGCAGGCACTGCAATTTCCCTACCCAGTATCTATTCTGCCTTCTGCCTTAATGACAGACCACTGATCAATCACAGGCCCAGAAAACAGCATTTCCGAGACTTCCTGGTGTACAGGGATGGCTAAGTATGTTCTGGCCAATAAGAAGCAAAAGTTATTGGATGTGTCTTCTGGGAAAGCTCCTTACAAGGTTGAAGGTAGACTCATGTAGTAGGCCCACTTCTGCTCTTAACCCCTTCTTTCCTGGAATATGGAGGTGATGACTGGAGCTGCAGCAGCTAACTTGTGATCTAAGGCAATCTTAGAATGGAAGCCATATGCTAAATATACTAGAGCACACAGATCCCTAATGACACCAGAAACCTGACCTACAGCACTGCCCTCCCTGCTACAAATGACTTTAAGAAAAATAAAACCTTTAACTTGCTTAAATCACTGATTTTTACACTTTAGTACTTGCTGCCAAACAATTCACCATCTGTGAAGAACTAACATTAAAATCTATACACTTCCATTAAGAGAAAGTTTACAATAAAATTAGGTTCTCCTGGTTCCTGAATCAAATTCAGCATTATTAAAGACACATTCTTCTGGGTTCTCAGAACCATAATCATAAATCTATGTTTTCCTCAATCCTCCTTTTCTCCTATGTTTACCACCAGTAATTGTTCCTTTAGAGGACTAATTTAAATAAAACCTTCCAAAAACCATTATTTATACATAACGAGATCTAAATTGGAGATATCAAGTTTTTCTTATTTTTTAAATACTGAAGTATATGATTAAAACTTCACATGAATGTAAGTTACATAAGCATTTTATTCATAATAATGGTAAAATATCATCAAATATTAATTCAAAAATGAATAATTAGTCAGTAATATAAAAATCAATCCATATTTCTGGATAAAGAAAGCAAGCTGAACACATGCAACTAATATTGCTCCAGTCCCAAACCTCTCCATAACTGCAGTAAAGAAATATTTTTAAAAACATAAATCCTCAAGGAAGGGCAAGTAGGAGTGGAGATGACAATATACTGAAAATGGGAAGAACACGGGCCAGCAGTAACAGACTCAGCAGTGCCAAGGATGTCCAGCTCCACACCGGCCAGTGCTAGTGTACAGGACAGAGCAGGTCTGAGCCACCCTCATGAACCAGGAAGGGAGTTACTGCGGTAAGCCAGGACAAGCCACATGTCATGGTGAATATTATGTGTCAGCTTGACTGGGCTAAGGGGTACCCCGAGAGCTGGTAAACCATTCTTTCTGGGGTGTGTCTGAGAGGGTGTCTCTGGAAGAGCTTAGCATGCAGCAGACTGAGTTTGGAGACCTGCCCTTGCCAATGTGGGTGGGCAGCACACAGGCTACTGAGGACTTGATTGGAACAAAAGGATGAAGGAAGGTTGATCCTCCATCCCTGAGCTGGGACACACATCTTTCCTGCTCTCAAGTGGATGGCAGTGCTCCTGGTTCCCAGCATCCTTGGGCAGCACTGCTGCTTGCTCTTTCTCCCCTGATTCATATTCAAAAAGGTTTGAAAATCTCCTCTACAGTTACAATTCAATTTCCCTTCAAGAGCACTGCAGTTCTTTAGAATATATGATTCTGTCTTGAACTCTGGGAAATTCAGTATTAGAGAAAAGAGTGTGGTTCCCATTTGCTATCTGTTTAGTCCACGTGACCAACATGAGTTGAGTCTCTGAAACTTCTTGAAAAACATGAGCCGTACTGAGCTCATTCCCACCATGGATGTGCAGATGTCTGTCATGGCAGTCAGAAGGGACAATTTCATAGGCTACTGAGGGAACTTTAATTTAAAACTTTTAGACTCTTTTACACCAAGAAGCCATTAGCTGATGTAGTGGTTCAGTAAATGTCTTCAATGAATTTCTGGACATGGCCACAAATCCCTGTACCTGCTTCACTCCCCTTCAATTATCCCATTAACTGATGAGGAAGGACATAAGCCTGAGATAAAACCACCCTTCTCATAACTTCCTCTGTCACATCATGCAGCAAACACACCTGCTAACTTCAAAGTACAATAAATGTAACACAATATTTTCTTATGTTTAATGTAATAAACAATTATTTTTGAACATTCACTTCAGATACTCATTTTTGGCAAAGAATTTAAGCTTTTCCATATTCATACCAAACACCTCCAGTTCGTTCCCAGCAATTGGTTTTATTGTACTGCGGTGTATATGCCAGCTAGAGCAGAAAAATTCCTGGTAGGAAAAATTTCCTGTGGGCTGTGTCCTGGTGATTGCATTTGCTCCACAGGCCTAAGACTCAGACTCCCTCTGAGCAGAGCAGGATGGGGCAGGCAGGGAGAGGAAGCTGGGCCCCAGGCCCATGCCTGGAGTCCTACCAACAGGTAGTTATGTGACGTACGAGAGAAGGGAACATGCCAAGCATGGCAGGTGGGAGTCTGTAATTTGTTTTGGCTGTAAAGACAAAGCCACTCAGACATACTGTCAGTTTCCTGGCTCCATGTATTTTACATAAACCATCATAGATACACAGGAGAGAAAATACACAGTGGCCTGTAAAACACAGTACTTGGATGTGGCAATTCCTAGTTGTGAAGATACAGCCAGGAAAAAGCTTAGAGCACTTTCAAGGACTTGATTTAATAGACACAAAATATATAGATTCCACTAACTACCATAACAGCCTTGTACTTAACATATTTTAAGCCAGATAATTCTAAAGAATATTCCATATTTAACATTAGGAAGAATTATATAATTGGATCAGGGACCATTTGACAATGCACTAGCATAGAAAAAATGCAAAGCTAAATTATGTAGGTTTTAATGTGCAGCTTATGTTACATGCAATTGCTCTCCTTAAAGTAAGTGCTTTATACATGTAATTAATTTTAACTTAAAAAGAACATAAAACAATGAAAACAGGCTCCACAACCAAGAGACACTTCTCTTCATTTCTCTGTATTGTTTTATTTCATCTGAACAAGATCAATTACATCCACAATATCAGGGCCCGTAACTCAGCTCAGTGTTAGAGTGAGATTTAACCTTGGCAAAACAGCACCTTGACTCAGCTCCCTCTGCTGTAAGAAGCAAAGGTCAGAGCCATCCAGTTATTTCAGGAGGACACCTAACTACACAGGTGGTTTCCTACCCAAACCCATTCCTCCCTCCTCATTCCTTGCTGCTGGAGGCCGGTTTAGGTACTTACCTCTTGGGGCCAGGTGATGAGATGTGGTCCCCTCACCAGCAACAGGAGAGAATCTTGACTCATCAAAATGTACCAAAGTAATTTTGTTCCCCTCTAGGGCCCACACTGGGCACGGACAGACAGGGCAAATCTGCTAGGAAGGTTTCTGAGGAAGAGAGTCTTAATTCTAAAACTCTGAAAGTAAATACACCAAGAGTCAGTACAGGAACTCGGGCAGCCACCCTGGGGCCTGAGGGGAACCAGCACAAGAGGCCAAACAAGTGAATTAGGCTGGGTTCTCACCTCCATCTCTCAGCTGCTCAAGTAACCAGCCCTGAGTGGCCTGACCCTGGCATCCTGTTTTGTGGGATAATAAGCCCTCTTTGGTTTTGGACATTTTGGTTGAACCTTCTGTTATTTGCCCAAAAAGCACTCCAACTCATACAAAGAGCTTTAGCGGGAATTAAAAACTCCCCAGAGAAGAATATCCTGGGTTTAAAATCTAAGCAACCCAGAATCCACAGGGCTCTTCTCTCAGTCCCAGTTACTCACCATCAAAAAGTGATGGCCCTCAGGTTCAGCTCAGGGAAAATTAAAAATAACTTGTTCCATGAACCTCTCCATTAGATCTCAGTCTTCAATTATTCCATGTCTTATTGGCCACTAAAGGAAGAGAAAACAAACTATGTCAAGCTTCAGTCCATGTCAGTAAAAGCAACAGTTTTAAAAGCACTGGCCCAGAAGAGACTGAGTTATTAGAGAAAACAGGTCCTTTGCACTGGGTGAATGTTAATTTATGTAAAGAAATAACAGACACTTTACCAGAAATATTAAGTTATATTATCATTTATATTCTACTTCACATCTCTAAGTACAAAGTATCATCTTAACAGTGGAGTAACAGATGGAAAACTACAGCTAATCTGCCATACCATTCCATTTGGAGTTTGGAGGTTTTTAGAACAAATACCTAGTTAAACAATTTTAGTGCTTCTTTTTAATTAATCAATCTACAGCTCTTCTACATCTGACAGGTTAGTGAGTCAACCTGCAATTTTCCACAGAAGCAGGTCTTGCTCTCACATGAAACCCAGCATTCCCAGAGTCAATCCTGCATTCCGGGGTTTTGTAAATTCACTTGATTCCCCACATGAAAAATACCTTGTTCAACTAACACAACACTGTAAATCAACTATACTTCAATTTTGAAAAATACCCCATGCAAAACCAACAACAACAAAACCTCTTTTCCAACACAAGAATAAAATACACAGCTCACAAGTACAATTGCTATGAAATCTACCATTTTCCATGATTCATCCTACTGCTCTGTTCTTGGTGATACACTTACAGAAGCAAATCCCGGTGGGGAGTTTACCTTTGTGGCATACGTGGGTTTATCTATGGCTTCATCCCCTATGAAAAAGTCCAGGTCATCAACTCCCCTCAGCACCCTCCTTTGGGCTTGGTCAACCACCTTTGCTGACTCTCTGATGGCAATACCTTTGGGAGAACAGCACAAAGATTTCTGTCAGCATCCATACTCATTTCGAGGATCAAGGAAGCATAATATAACCCTGTGTATGTACAAGTAAATTTTCAATGCCATGGTCTTATTAGGAGTTGAGTGTGTTCACAGAAAAGACGCTATCACAGAGCACATAAAGTAATACAGAAACCTTTCTTATGTTCTGGTATTATTTTTAGTGCGGCACAAAGGAGCCTAGCTGGTCTGCTTTTAATACTGACAAAAGATGAATTACTAAATTTTTCAGTTTCATCTGAAAAAACATCCCTCATGATAGTGAAGTGAAAAGCACATATCAATCGGTTCCAAATTTTAGAATACAATGTAGAAGGACACAAAATTAAAAATATAATGTGAAAGAAGAAAATAAACTGAAAAATGCTCATACACTCTCAAGTCATTTTAATAAAACTGTGTCACACAGATTTAAAATATATTTTTATTCTTGTTACAAAATCACTAAAAGAAAAAACTGAGGTTGCTGACTAATATCTGACAAGAAAAATTCAATAATCAAACAACTGTATTATGTAAAAATATTAATGGCTTTATGATATATTATTTTAATAACAGTTTAACCACGATATTTAGGAATATACTTATAGTTAATAATCATATGAAACTTCACTGTAGAATTTAACATCTAATGAAATGTGGAAAGCTTCATGAAGATTCAATTTTCCATTTAAATTCCTAACCCCTGGTCACACTTTGCTTTCCCATAAACTCATCTTCATCAAATTTATTCCAAAACAAATGAGTAAACATATACAACCATTTTTAAAAGTAGAGTATTTGTAGTTCCCAATTTATTAGAAATGAAGAATAACAGCAAAGCTAAGGGAGTGAATTTTAACCCTTGCCCTCAGAAAGGCATCTTGAAATAATAGCTTGAAAAGGTAGGAAAAAAAAAAGAGGTACAGGACAGAAATCACTTTGCTCACCTCCTCTTCTGACTCCATCTCACTGCCGCAGTTGGTCCAGAAGCTTTCAACTTACAGAAGGTGACACAAATCCAAAGCGCAGGATTTCTGCAGGACTAAGGCAGCAGGCGTGACGTGGACGTGCTGGGGGCGGAGCCCAGAGGAAGCATCCGAGGCAGAAGCAGCGGTCGTGCCAGGACCACGAGGCCGAGAGTGGGGCTGGGGAGGTCTGGAGGGCCGGGACGAACTGCGGCAACTGCAGCCACAAACACACCCGTCCCCGAACACAGACCCCGCCACGGGCGGCGCACTGACGGGCACCGCGCAGCCACCTGTGCACACGCAGCACGTCAGAGGGCCCTGGCGGGACGGCCCGCAGCCGACACCAAACGCCTCGCGCGGCCGCGGCGCTGCTGCCGGGCCGGCGGGAGCCCCTGCAGCCGTCTCCCCGCACCTCGCGCCCCGCTCCGCCCTGGGCGGCGGCGGCAACGGCGGAAACCGGGGCGAGCGGGCGGCGGGCTCCGGGGAGAGCCGCAGACGCCCGGGCGGAGGCCGCGCTCCCTCCAGGGCGCCCGGGCTGCAGGGACCGGCGCTCGCTCCTCGCCCCGAGTCGGAGCGGCCGCCGGCTCTGGGACTGACCGGCCACGTCTCCCTGGGCCCCGACTTGCCCTCGCCCCCGCGCCCCGGCGGGGTGGCGGCCTCCGCAGGGGCCGCGGCAGCGAGAGCCCGCCTCTGGGATGAGGTCCAAGCCCCCCTAGGCCGCGGACCTAGGACCGCGAGGGCTTCAAGAAGCGGGCGGCGTCCCTGTGCTTCCAGAGCGAGCAGGAGGACGAGGTGCTGCAGGTGGGCAGGCGTCGGTCCCGGACCAGTGGACTGGCCCAGGAGGAGGACTGGATCCCCAGGAGGAGCCTGCCGGTGCTGCCGTGAGGGAGGCTTACCAAGAGGCTGGAGTCAAAGGAAAGTCAGGCAGACTCCTGGGCATATATGAGAACCAAGACAGAAAGCACAGGACATATGTCTATGTCCTTACTGTCACTGAAATATTAGAAGACTGGGAAGATTCTGTTAATACAGGAAGGGAGATAGAGTGGTTCAAAGTAAAGGATGCCATCAAGTTCTCCAGTGTCATAAGCCTGTACATGCAGAGTATCTGGAAAAATTAAAGCTGGGTTGCTCGCCAACCAGTGGAAATTCCACAGTCCCTTCCCTTCCAGAGAGTAACACCTTGTTTGTAGCTGCTGCACAGCGAACCTCTGGGCTGCCATCCAGCATAAGATAGACAGGGTTGGAAGGACCTCTTCCACCATGTGCAATCTCATGGGCAGAGGCTTCTTTATTTTCCTTGACAAATATCTGAAGGACGCTTACAAACTGAATTTGCCATGCGGGATTTTTTTTTTAACAATCTGCTTGATTTTTAGGTGCTTTCAAATCTTCTTTAAAAAGAAAAAAGATAGTGTAAAATATTTTAATAAGACAAAGCCATGTGGATTTTTTTTTTTAGATGCCTTAAATGTGCTCTCCCACCCAGCCCACCCACCTTGTTATTTTGATTGGCATTTTCACTTTTTCCCCAGTATTTTTTTATCCATTTGATGTCAGTCTGTGGTTTTTGTCAGATCAACATACTTGTGGGTATATTATCCCTGTGAATTGTCTTCTCATTCACAATATTAACATATTCAATGAATCCATTTGTCAACTCGTTTATCTCAATTTTCACAACTGGTACTATGTCACTAGCTACCTGATATGGCCAATTCCCCTGTAACTCAATAGTCCTTTAATACAGAGTTTAACTCTATGTAGCTGGTGAGTTTTAGGCAGTTACTGTAAGCAAAATGCATGTAGTAGATATCTTATCATGGAACCTGTATTCATGGAATTGAATTAGGGTGCTCAGTTGCCAATTCCCTTTATTCATAATCTCTCTTTACACAGAACACACAAGAACCATATTTCCCTCAATGTAAATTGCTGCTTTTAAATATATATTTTCAGTTTAAATTTAGTGACATCTCTTCAGTTAAACTTGCTGGTTACCAGTAAACACCTTAAATAGCAGTCAGTGCTGACTGCATCAGAATTGAGTAAAATGGCCTTCTTGTTCAGCTGTTACAGACCTAGGTTTTTAGGGTGCCTCAGAATGTCTCATCTTTTATAGGTGGTCAGCAGGTAGGTACTATTTATCATGTAACTAATTACTGGGACACTGGAATGTACCTAAGAATTATTTTGTCTTATTTTTATATTCACATAAATCCAAGAATCCCATCTAAAACACATAAATACCTAATCTGAAATGCCTGTACTTCCTCAACCAAGTCAGAGATGAGATGGGGCAAGTAAAAGATGGTTCTCTATGTAGATATTAGCTTTTTGTAAAGATCATAACTGTTGAGTATAAAGTAGGAATAAGCATAGTTAGACATTTGTTGTACAAATTGTTAACCTTTAAAAATATAATTGCTGCTGAAAATAGTGCTGTTATAAGGAAAATCAGTGCCACCATTTTAAAACTGGGCTCTTGTGCCATAAAAGCAGCTGAGCTAAATACGAGTATTAGTTCACAAATTAAGGCTGCCAAAGGAATAAGACAGAAAAACTTTAAACCACTGACATTTCATTCTAAGTTATGTAGTGTGATCAGACATGATCTTCCAGAATTTTTATATTTTTCTTTGTACAGAGGTTATGTTTTCTGGGGTTTTTTTTTTTTATAGGAAATACTTAAAAATCCCACAGATTGACACTTGTTATCAATCTTCAGTGGACTAAGTTTTTCCTCAGTAATCTCTGAAGTTTCTTTAAATTATATACTTAACACAGAAGATAAATTGATTGTTTTTGTACATAACACTGTGTCCACCTGAAATGTCACAAGTACTGGGGGGCCTGGGTATGTTGTACATTGATATTCTTAAAGGTAATAATGCATGAATTTCTTTTATAAACTCTTGGACTATGTATTTGATGTGTAAAATATGTACAGTATTAATGTCAACCATTTCTTAAAGGTGAGCCTATAAATATTGTTGTATCATTTTCTTTGGTCAGTAACATTTGGACCAAGTAGTGCCACTTGGGTCAGGATTTTCTTCAGTGCCATTTAGCAAAACATCTGTCTTTGGTCTATGCAACTAGCAAAATTTTGTATAATGCATCAGAATACTTCAGAGTTGTCACACTTTAAATTTCACATGAGGGGTTCTTCACTATTCTTGAACTCAGCCCACTGAAGCTAGAGGAAAGGCCCTGAGGATATTTATTTCTGTTAAGAGAAAAAAGCCTACATTTGCAGGCTCAACAATTGAATCTACTACAGATAAAAAATAGTGTCTACTCTCTCAGTCCCTCAAAGTTTACAGAGTGTTGGGACTTTCATTTGTGCTGCTTTCTGTTGGGTAGTTGGATAAAACTGGGCAGCTAAAATTTTCAGTCCCATGTGCCTACTAAATTAAAAAAAAAGTTTGTAAATTGACTTGCAGACACAAAGTAGCAAGTATCCTACATGTTTGATTTTGAGTTTTCTTAATTTCTTCCTTTTTTTTTTGTAAACAGGTGAAATTTTCCAACTAGGCACATGCCATTCAATTTTCTGTCGATCCCATAGTTGTATAAAGTAGCAAAACTGAAGGGGGGAATGATTGTTGTATACACTTTAAAATTGCTTTGTATGGTCTCATTTGAGATAACTGGTGTAAGAATCTTGATGTTTTATATATTTGGAAATATCAAATTAAAAAATTGAAATTAAAAAAAAAATCCTCACACAGTCTGTCAGTGCAAGTTCCAGTCTATCAGTGCAAGTTCCAGACTCCATCCTCTGCGCAAGATCAAACTTAATTATGCATGGATTTAGCATTAAACTGCCAAGAGAACATGAAAGACTATCAAGAGACAAAGGCAAAAAGTTCTTCAATTCATGACTTTACTCAAGTTCACCAAGAATTTGAGGGCAATATTTCTACTCAAAAGAAAAAAATCACCACCCTAAAGAAAAAGTGCTAATTTAGTGAGAATGAAACTACCATGCTCAAAAATTTAAATGATAACAAAGTAAATCTCATCTTTCCCAAAAGGTAGATACAAGTACTATGACCCCAAATCATAGTAGACCTGTGTTTTCATGCCCCTTAGAAATAACAACAACAAAGCGCATACATTCTGTTAACTGTTATGTGGAAGCACCTAAACTCATGAAAGTGAATAAGGGTATATAGAGCTTATACCCAAAATCTTTTGTTGACACCTATGAAAAGCAAGCTGTGGACCAAAGAGCCCTTGTGAACATGATGGAGAACCAAGTCTAGGAAAGCAGCTGTAATGAGTATCTCCAAATACTTATGGAGTATACATATGACTTATCATAAAATGAAGACTTCAGTCACCAGCAGCTGTCTCCAACACACTTCAGCTTACACAGGACCCTGACTCAGGTGTACACAGAAAACACAAGAAATGTGCAGAAGACACTAAGATGGAAGGGAAAATAAATATATCAGGTAACAGGACCAACACCTAAAAAGTGCAAGTGGTTACATACACATGGCATCTCCATGCACTGCAACAGCATGAGGCCATGAAAAATAGTAAAGAAGTTCTTCTTGTATGAATCCAGAAGGTTCACTAAAATGCAGTGTTATGAGAAAAAAAACAGGATACGGTGTATGCAGTATGCCACCATCTGGGTAACAACGCATCTGTGTATGTCTTGCTGGTATCTGTAAAGTTACCTCAGAAGGAAGCACAGTAACCAGAAGCACTGTTGCCATCTAAGAGGGGAAGTGGGTGGGAGAAAGTTAATTTCACTGTAACTTCTTTTTATATCACTCAACTTGTATGTCACATGAATATATTACCCATTCAAAGTTAATTAAATTTGGACTTCTGCTTCTGGAAAGATGGATAAGCATACTTTTCCCTGTTCTTCCCACTAAGCATGGCTAGACTCCCTAGGCTTTATATTTGAAAGAAACAAAAACATGCTGAGAGGTGAAGAGAATGTGGCAGACTGGTCAGGGATCAGGACCTGAGGAACTACACAGTGGTGACTTCCTGAGTTTTCTTTTTGTCTCATGCATCCCACGCTAGGTGCCAGGGAAGCCAACAACCCAGAAACGCCAATGGGAGCAAATAAAAAATGTCCCCAGAAAGCCTGCTCTCTCCAGCCAAAGGAGATGAAGGGACAGTGGAAACACAGAAAACTTACACAGTTACTGCCTGACTCCAGCCAAATATTACAGGAAAACAAGCCCCCACCTGCAATGTAGACACCACATGCGGAACGAGGACCTCCATCCCCCTCACTGCCTCCATGTTGGGGTTATGACAGGAGGCCCAGTGGAACATCAGGAATTCCACCAATGACAGTAGGGCACCCCTTGCCATCCCAGCCAGAAGGTACCTGCAGAGGCCTTGGGGGGAACCCCGAACTCTGGTCCACAATCAGCAGTAACATGGAGCCCCTCCCCAGATGAGTGTCAGCAAAGGCCAAGATTAAAATCTGAGCTTCAAATCCTAACTGGCATTATCCCCTTCTCCCTGCTGGAGCATTAACAGAAATGACTTACTAAAACATAATATTTAAATAAGATCTGGAACCTCATAATATAATAACCAAAATGTCCAGCACTGAATAACAAAAATTCTCTCAACATAGAAAGAACCAGGAACATCTCAAGTGAAAGGAGAAAAGATAATCAATAGATAAGAACACTGGCATGACACAGGTAACAATTACCAAACAAGACTTTAAAAGCCATCACAGAATGCTTCAGTGAGCAACTACAAACACACCTGAAACAAATGAAAGACAAACAAACAAACAAAAAAGTCAGCAAAGAAACACAAAATCACAGCAAAGGTAAAAGGCCACATGGAAATTTTAGAACCAAATAACCTAATACCTGAAATAAAAATCTCAATACATGGACTCAACAGCAGAAAAGAACAGATGAATCACTGAACTTGAAGACACGACAATAGAAATTACCCAAACTGAAAAACAAAGAGAAAATAGACTGAAAAATGAACAGGGCCTCAGGGACAGATGGGCGCAATATCAATGAATATGACATTTATGCATTCTGAGTCCCAGAGAGGATAAAGCAGTAGGGCTAGAAAAGTATTCAAAGAAATAATGGCTAAAATTTTGCCAAATTTGTCATGAATGAATGAATGAATAAATAAATAAATATAAATAAATAATCAAACCTAAATATTTAAGACTGAACAAATTCCAAACAGGATCTTAACCCAAAGAAATCCACTCTGACATATTATAGTTAAACACTTAAAAACTAAAGACCAAAGAAAAAATTCTGAATGCCTCCAGCAAATTTCTCATCAGAAATCAGGGAGCCCAAAAGGAAGTTACATTTTTCAAGTGTTGAGAGAACTGCCCACTCAGAATTCTATATTCAGCAAAAATATCCTTCAAAAATGAAGAGCAAATCAACTAAATATTATCTATAAAATAGATAAACAACAAGGTCCTCCTGTACAGCATGGGAATTCAGTACCTCATAATGGCCTATATATATAAAGTTGAATCACTCTGTGGTACACCAGAAAGTAACAACATTGTAGATGGACTGTACTTCAATAAAAGAAAATGTTTTTACTTTAAGTATGTATTTTTAACTGAAGTATAGTCAGCTTACAATGTTGTGTTAATAAAAAAAACTTTTTAAATAGCAAAATAAGGCATTCTCAGATGAACAAAACTAACAGAATTTGTCAACCAACATATCTACTCTAAAAGAATGGACAAAACAAAGAGAAAATGATAAAAGAAGGAATCCTGGAACATCAGGAAGGAAGAAAGAACAATAAAAATAGTACAAATATGGACAATTACACTTTCTTACTCCTTTGTGTTTGCTAAATTTTGTTTGGTAGTTGAAGCAATAATTATAGTGCTGATGCACTTCTCAGTGTGTGAAGAGGAAACATACAAGACTATCATAACAAACTGGTAAGTGTTGACACCAGCAGACTAAGAAAAGTTATGTGTATATGATGTAATGGTTACAGTAACCACTTAAAAAGATACACAAAAAGCTGTAGCACAGGGAACTATATTCAATATCTTGTAGTAGCCTGTAATGAAAAAGAATATGAAAATGAATAAATCTGTATGACTGAACTACTATGCTGTACACCAGAAACTGACACAACATTGTAAACTGACTCAACTTCAATTTAAAAAAAAAATGATACACAAAGAGAAGCACTCAAAAACACCACAGATAAGTCAAAATTAAGTTCTAAAACATTTTCAGGTAATCCACAAGAAGTCACGTAAAGCAAAACAGAGAAGTGAAAAGCAGAACAAACAGAAAAAGGACCAATCAATAACCACAATAAATCTAAGTGGTCTAAACACACCAGTTAAATAACAGTCAATTTAAAAAAATAATGACTGAGCTCTATGTTGTCTATAAGAAACACTTCAATTTAACAGTATACAAACATACTTGTTTTACTACACTTCAGTTTATTGAGTTTTACAAATTGAAGGTTAGTGGCAATTCAGAATCAAGCAAGTCTATCAGCATCACTTTTCCAACAGCATTTGCTCACTTTGTGTCTCTGTGTCACCATTTGGTAATTCTCACACCACTTCAAACTGCTTTATTATTATTAATTTGTTTATGGAGATCTGTGATCAGAGATCTTTGATGTAACTACCATGACTCACTGAAGGCTCAGGTGATGGTTAGCATTTTTTAGCAATAAAATATTTTTAAATTAAGGTACATACATTGTTGTTTTAGACATAATGCTATTGCACACTTAACAGACTACAGCACAGTATACACATAATTTTCAAATGGACTGGGAAACCAAAATTTCATATGACTGGCTTTTTTTGTGATATTTGCTTTATTACAGTGGTCTGGAACCAAAACCACCACATCTCCAAGGTATGCCTATATGTAGGTTAAAACTAGACAGATGAAAAAAGATATTCCACATAAACATTAATCAAAGAAAGTATGAGTGGACACATTGCTATCAGAAAAAGTAAAATTTATAGCAAAGAAAATTACCACTAACAGAGAGGGATACTAAATAATGATCAAAAGTCAATCCATCAAGAAGACATAGCAATTCTAAATGTGCATGTACCAAAGAAGTGTGCTGCAAGATACATGAAGCAAAAACCGAAAGGAGAAGTAGAAGAGTGCACAGTTACAGCTGCAGACTTCAATCCCTTCTCTCAGCAACTGATGGCACAAGTAGAGGGGAACTCAGCAAGGATACAGGACTCAACAATACTATCAACCTGCAGGGTCTAACCAACACGAAGAGAGTACTCCGCCCAGCAGGAGCAGAACGCACATTGTTTTCAAGTGCACAGGGGACCAAAGTAAACTTAATACTGATCATAATACAAACCTCAAAACTTTAAAAGAACTGAAACCATACAGACAATGCTTTCTGACTACAATGGAATTAAACCAGAAATCAGCAAGTGATGGGTAACGAGAAAATACCCCCAAACACTTGGAAACTAAACAACATGGTTCTCAATAATCTATGGATCAAAGAGGAGGGCTCAGGGAAACTAAAAACTATATGAACAGGATGAAAATAGAAAATACAAAATATTAAAATGTGTGGAACATAACTAAAGCAGTGCCAAAAGGAAAAATTTTAGAAAAGAGAAAAAGTCTCAAATCAATAATCTATGTTCTCACCTTAATAACCTAGAAGAAGATAAAAGTAAACCCAAAGCAAGCAAATGAAAGGAAATAAAAAGAGGAAATTAATGAAATGCAAAACAAAAAATAGAGAAAAATCAATGAATCAAGAAGACAATTCATCAAAAGTTAAAACTTTTGCTCAGCAAATGACCCTGGGAAGAAGGTGAAAAGGCAAGCTATGTGATAGGAGAAATTACACACATCTGACAAAGGACTCATATCTAGTATATACCAAGAATCCTCAAAATAACAAAATTATAGAGATGGAAACAGATGAGTGGTTGTCAGAGGTCAGGAATGGTGGAGGGGAGGGGGAGTGTGTAATTATAAAGAAATAGCGTAGGAAAGATCTTTGCGATTATGAGACAGTTCTGTATCTTGACTGTAGTGGTGATTACAGAAATCCACACATGGGATGAAATAACGGAGAACTGCACTTACATTGTACCAATGTCAAACCTCTGGTTATGATGTTGTACTATAGTTGTGTAAGATGTAACCTTTGGAGGAAACAGAAAGAAGAGTAAATAGAACTTTCTAAACTCTCTTTACAACTCCCTGTGGCTCTAAAGTTGTTTCAAAATAAAATATTTTAAAGACAAAAAATAGTTTTAAATGATTTAAACAAATTAAAAATTAAAACACCTCAGTTAGCTGTAATGATGAATCAAAACTAATGAGATTAAACTCAATAAAGAACAATGTAAACATTTTGAAGATTTTTTTTTTAAAAATAGAATGTGTGTAACCAGAAAAGACATGCTATTCTCCAAGTGCTAAAAAGTCATCTGAGGGCAATCTAAGGAAGATTATTAGGGACCATGTATCTAAGGAAGATTTCATCTAAAGATTTAGATATAAATTCTGGATGTTAAGAACACCTGCTACAGCAGTTGACAATAGTAATTTTTAAAATAAAAATATCCAATATGTATCCCAAAATAATGTCATATATTTTACTAAACCTTTACAGAATAAATAATTCTTATCTTATATAAACTGTTTCAAAGAATAGAAAAAGAAAGCTAAAAAATTAATTTTACAAAGCCAGTAAAATTCTGATATACAAACTGGATTAAACTAGTACAAGAAAGGAAAATTATCTCACTTTTGAATATTGATACAAAAATGCCAAATATATGCAAATACAATTTAGCATGTACTTGATATTTCATAACCAATTAGGGTTTACCTCAAGAATGAAATAAAAGACTGTTCAATATTTGAAAATATATCAATGTAACTCACCGTGTTAGGAGCTTAATTATAAAAGCTATATAATCATCTTTGCCGATATACAAAAAGCCTTAAATGTCAACATCTATTCATAATAAATTTTTTTTTAAAAAAACCTCTTGGTAAACTAGGAATGCAAACGCACTGTATTAACCTGAAAAAGCATTTCTACAAAAACCTATAGTAATCACCAGTGAAACACTAAAATCATTATTTTTTAAGTCAGAAATACAAAAGGGCCTGCTACTCCCAAGTTCTAGCAAGTGCTGCCAGGAAAAAAAAAAAAAAAGTATTGGCATGAAAAGAGACACGATAACCATTATCTGCAGTACATCTTGGATGATTTTAATAGATATTGTTCAAAAAAAATTTACAGAGAGCACATAAAAAATAAGTACAGTAAAAAATGTCCAGCCTCATTAGTCATTAGGGAAATGAAAATAAAAATCACTATGAGATACAACTTCACACCTGCTAGGATGGCTAAAATGAAAAAAAAGTGCAATAACAACTTTTGGAAGGATGTGGAAAAGTTGGAACCTTCAGCTTTGCTGGTGTGAATATTAAATGGTGTACCCACTCTAAATAACAGCTTGACAGTTCCTCAAAATGTAAACAAAGAGTTATTCTGTGTGTAACAATTGCATTCCTAGGCATATATCCAAAAGAATAAAGACATATGTCTACACACACACTATACACGAATGTTTATAGTAACCAAAAGTGAAAACAACTCTAAAAGCTATCAGTTGATGAATGGGCAAAAGCAAAATTGAATACCTATATACAATAGAATTTTTTTTTTACCAATTAAAAGGAATAGAGTACTGATATATACTACAATATAAATGAACCTTGAAAACATTATGATAATGAAAAGAGCCTCCAATTGTAGGGGTCAGTTTATATGAAAACGACCAGAATGGCCTAATCTATTGAGACAGAAAATATGTTAGTCTTACCAGGAGCTGAGGGGGTGGGGTGCTAGAAATAACCACTAATAGCTATGGAATCCTATTATTCTAAAGTTTAATAGCTTTCATGCCTGAATAATGTTGGGAATATACTAGGAACCACTAAATTGCACATTTATGGGGGTTAATTTTATCATATGAGAATTATATTTCAATAAAGTTGTTATTAAAAATAAATTATGTATGGAGTCCATAAAAATGAAAAATTAAGTTTACTAAAATAAAGCCATATATCACTTTGGCTAATGGAATCTTTATGAATTTTAAAAAATTAGAAATCTAGAAAGAATGATCAATATGTTTCTCTAAAGAAGAAACACTGAATTACAAAACACTGTAAGCTTGAAATATAATAACCCAAACTATGTATGCAAAATGAAAAAACAGATCATCAGTGCATTTGAATCCTACTTACATAGCAGCTATTATATGCCAGATACTTAATCTAAGTAATCCATACATATTGACATATTTGATCTTATAACAAACCAATGACAAGAGACTACTACAATCCTCCCATTTTAGAGTGGGGGATACTGAGAAGTCAAGTCATCTTCTTAGTTTCACTTGGCCCCTAGTTAGCAGAGCTAGGCTCAGACAACAGTAGGTTTCCTCCAGAGGCCGGGCTTTTAAGCCCCTACACACACTGCTGACCTTGTCAATCATGAACTGAAATAGGAATAAAGACAGGAAAGGAGAACAAAGAAGCAAGCAGAGAGAAAAATGCCCAAATCAAAGGAGGTCAAATATCCTGATAGGGCTGAAGACGAGAGGCTAGAAATACAGTGGAAATGAATGGGTAAAGGGGAGAAAAGTTGACAGATCTCCTGAGGTCAGGAAACAACAGCCTGTAAACTAGAGTCAAAAGTGGTGTCTTCACTGTCTCAGCAGCAGAGAATGAGGATGACCAGGAGGGGATGGTGCACCTGTCTTCTTAAGCTGTGATTTGCACATTTTCAGTATCTCTTACTATAGGTGTTATTTAAAGGTTTTTGTTCATATATTTGGTAATGATTAGGATGTACCCTCTAAGAATTGTTTATTATCTTTTCCAGTTTTTAAGTATTGAATTTACTATTTTTCATGTTTGTTCTTCAATTTTACTTTTAATGTATTCCTCATCTTTTAATTTTTGTGTAGAACATTTTTGATTGGGATTTTTTTCATTCTTTATGTCAACTTTATGATTAGAAAACCCTTTTTCATTCTAATTTAATACATTTCCCAATACATTTCACTCATTCCCTTATTGTTGTAACAATTCCATCAAACCTTTTAACATTTCCTTTCAAATTTATTTTAAGGAAGTAAGTATCCATCTTTACTTCTTTTTCTAAACTGTAACTAATTGTGTCAGCATCATTTGTTTAAGAAAACTTTCCCTCATCTGTTATTTTTACCCCTGTATCTTTAAAATATTGTAGTATTCAAGGACTTAGCAATATCCACAAAGCATGGCTCCAAAAATCTTCTCTATTGTGTTTCTGAATTTACCTGTATTCACAACATGTGCATTTCTGTTAAAAATGGCTTCCCTCCAACTGATAGACACAGATTGATGGCAATCAAGGAAAAAAATTATTATGGGGCTGTTGAATCTAGGTCTCGAATGATGAAAATATTCTCTCCATCAAGAAAGTCAAAGAGAGGGTGAAGAGGAGGAGGGGCTGAAGAGAAAGGGAAACATCCTGTGTGTTCTGGCTTCCGTATTATTTAGCTCAAGAAGAATACATTCTTAATAACTATCAAACAAAATAAAATTTCTCAATGTCATATTATAGAAGATTATGCATATCATGTTTCTGCAGCTCCCAGGGGGAGCTTTTGTGGACTTACAGGAAAAGCCTCATGACCTGGACAATGGGAGAAGATCTGGGGCTTAGACCCTAACAAAGACATCACCGTGTAACACTACTGTGTGATAACACCCCCAACACCACCGTAGGCTATCATGAAAAACAGGGTTCCTGGGCGAGCACTTAGGCAGTAGAACAGAGATTCCAAACAGAAAGGCCAGAGCCATCCCTCCAGTTAACACCAAGACAGGTAGTGGACACATGGCCGGGTATCATAAGGAAGAGGTCAAACTTCTGCAGATACCAATTCAGGATGATTCAAGTTAAAAATATTTTGAAAAATCTCACAAGCCAAAAAGAATTCTCGATGACCTGAAGTGTAACAGTAAGATAACCAGTGTGTGTAAGATAGACAAGCACACAGGGATGCAAGTATGAGAAAGCTTTTTCACAAGCAGAACAGCTCAGGGGACCACATCAGAACAAAGATGAGCCCCTTTGCTGGATGAGAATAACTGGAAACGATCATCCAAACACAAAGTATATCTGATATTTGTAATTACATTTATATATTCTTTTATCCCAAACTGCATACATGTTTTTAAAGTCTATTTTCAAATAATCTTTTAAAAATAACCCTTAAAACCTGAAATAAACAAGTTTTCCACCGTTTTCCTATATGGCTATCTAGAAAGCACAGCCCTTCGCTATCTGCTATAATCAAGATCCCTTCACCCAGTGAAGTGAAAATTATCCAAGAATATAACCTTGAGAATGTTTATTAAAGTATCTTAATTTGCTATCTGTGTCATTCTGCAACAGGAAATCCCTTTAATTTAGATATTGTCTCAATCAGAATATTGTGTGATCACTTCTAACTTATATATCTTTCCATGTTTTTTTCTCTTTCTTCTAAGTGGAAGCAGAATCTTCCAGACTCAACTTTACAATCACCATTCCAGACAGCATTTCTGAATAAGTCATATTTTAATATTGCCTCCCCACTTTGAATAAAGCATGGATCTTTTCACTACATTTAAAGTAAAACTCGATAAATATTTATTGATCACTTAAATATGTCAGGCACTGTGATTAAGAATTTAAATAAATAATTAAACTTCATCCTTTAAACTATCTTTTTAAAATGCACTACTATTAGCCCCATGTTATATACAAGAAAACTGAAATATACTGATGTTAAATTAAGTTTGGGGGTCATCGACCGCTATGGGCTGAATGTGTGCCCCACCCCACAGTTCATCTGTTGAAATCCTGGTGCCTGTGGGAGGTGATTAGGTTGTGAGGGTGAAGCCCCCAGGAATGGGTCAGTGCCCTTAGAAAAGAGACCCCACAGAGATCTCTCACCCATTCCATCATTTGAGAACACAGGAGAAGACTGGCTATGAGCCATAAGGTGAGGCCCTCACCCAGGACATTAACGTGCTCATACCTTGATCTTGGACTTAGCCTCAGATCTGTGAGAAAGACATTTTTGTTGTTTATGTCACTAATGTGGTAGGATTTTGTCACAGCAGCCCAGCAGAATAAGACATAAGTCAAAGCAATGGTCTAAGATTGGCATCCAACCAGTCAGACTCTAGAACTGACCTGCTCTTGTGATATTACAATTACTAACCCATCTTCCTCTTTCCCAATTCTCCACTACTTTAGCGAAACATCAAAATCATCTGTTGAGTTTTTCTTTAACACAGATACATCAGTTCTACTCTTTACCTCCATCCTGATTCAGCATTTCTGATCTTTTACTCTTTGATTTTCTCAGCATTCTCCCAATCATAAACAGATGAAGTCAAATGTGTGATTGTGATGTTTAGTCACCAGGGAGAGCTATGGCCTTAGAACCGACACTTCTTATATTCAGGGACAAAATCTTGACTTATTCAGAACCCTTATTACGTCTCTATAGTCTTGCTGCTAATAGACACTCCATAAATATTTTCTCAGTGATTAAATCTTTATAGGCCTCAACACTATTAAACAGTTGCCTCAGGGTGCTAATATCTGGAAAGTCAATAGGAAATACCTAAAATAATGTATTATACTGAGTTGATTGCTAATTTTATTTTCAAGACAGCACAGAAGGGAACTGGTGGGGGGGGAAAGAAAATTTGTAGTACATTTCTAAAATTTTGAAAATTATATGGCTAGTGCTAATTGACTGTAATATATTGTGTGAGAATAATAATCACAAGGTTTGACAACCTGTAGGTGATGAGCACTTTTCAGTCAGAATGTACAAGGCAGTGAACATCAGGTGTGATTACACCGGACTCCAGCAGCTGAATTTCAGACCTGTATTTAACCATAGGCGTTTGTTACGATGTAAAAGATAAATTCTGTCTGTTACAATGTGGTCAATTGTAAATTTAAGTTTATTTTCCCATTTCATATTAGGTTTGTACTCACGGTTCTAAATTACATGGTCTCCACATATTAGTACACTTTAAATGCAGTTTTCTATGTAACATGCATTGCTTTCATATACAGTGACATTAAAGTCGTTTCCTTTCTAAGTTTGATTATGTCAGTATGCTTTTTACTTTGTAATATTGTGAAAACTATTTTCCTAGCTTTTAATGTGCGCAAAATATATGTTTATAAAATAGCAATAAAAGTAATTTAGGCAAGCTTCTAATTATTGAAGGTCACAGAAATACTATTATCTAAAAATTTATGTGATTTTCTAAAAATTATGGCAATTTCTTACTGGCCTATTTACTTAGATATTTAATCTTTCATCAATAAATAGCACAGTGAAATATAAATTAAATATATAAATGGAATTTGATAGATACATTACTCTTAACAACTTTCTTTCCTAAAGTAAAATAATTTCATGTATCAATTCAAAGAAACACAGCAGAAACCGAAATGTACAGGAATTAAAATTCTTATTTCAAATTGGTAGCAAACAAAAAGTGAAGCAAATGCGTTATCTGGTAGAAAAGCTATCACCAGGCGGCGCAGCTGAGCCCCCAGCCAGGAGTGGCCGCGCGCTCCCGCTCGCGCGCGCCGCGCTGGGTGACTGGGAGCCGGACCGCTGCCCTTCGCGCCTGGGCTGGCCGCCGTGGGGCGCCAGCTACCGGCTGGGGTGGGGGCTGGTTTTCTCGCAGGCCATCGGGGAAGGCCGCTGGAGAGAGGGGAGGGAGGACAGGGGGTGGGAGCGACGGGAGGGCAGCCGGAGAGCAGGGCGAGGAGGGGGTAAGGGGAGGGGAGGGGCCGCGCGGAGCTGGGTCCAGGCCGGGGGGTGCTGGCAGGGTTGGGACCGAGAGAGAAAGTAACTCCAGGACGAGACCGGAGCGCCCCGCGCCGCGGGCACAGGCGGCGTGGCTGCGCCCGAGCCTGTGCCGCCGCTCCCGATCCAACGTAAGCCCGGCGCGGGCGCCACCGTTCAGCGATGCGCACCCCTGTCCCTAACGTGGCTGCGACGCCCAGAAAGTCGCCCAGCCGGGATTCGGCCCTGGGCAGGGGCGGCGGGACACGCGGTGCGGGGACATCCAGCATCAAGGCCTGGCGTGGAAGAGGGGACTGCCCGCGTGGCCGGCCCTGGCCCCGGGTAGAACCTCTCCAGGTAGGTTGGGGGTCAGGTCCTGGCACGCAGGCCTCAGTGCAGGGCCGGCGGGTATCCGGGGTCAGAGCCTGGCTCTCGGAGCTGGGACTTTGGGCTGACTGGGCCCAGCTTGGTGTCCAAGTCAGAGAGAGAAAATGTCTCCAGCGGGACAGATGTGCGTCCTCTGCCGCCCAACCGCGAGTCCGAATTGGAGCGGGAGGGGCTGGAGCGCTGCTGGTCGTGCCAAGCGCGCGGGATCTAGAGCCCCAGGGGGGCACCTGGGAGACGTGATCGCCCCTCGGGAACCCCGCTGCCCGCGGGCATCCCCGGATCTGGACAGCGCACCGCATACACTCGCAAACAGCCCCCTCCCCCGGAACTGGAGCGTGCTTCCCTCCCTCGTCCCCAACCCCTGACTGCAGAAAGATAAGCTTCAAATTTTCACTCCGTGTCTCATATGTGCCTGAAGGTATTTAACTGCACGAGTGAATAACAGCATTAGTTTCAATTTCTTTTTAATCCCTGCAACAATAAACTTTGAGAACAACAACAAAAGAAAACTAAAACTAAAATTATGAAAATTCTATGTGACAATATTATTTGATGGTACATGTAATTAGTTAGATTAATTTTATTTCACATAAGGAAACAATACTGTAAAAAATTTCTATTAACATGCATAATGAAAATACATAAAAATATCAGTCACTTTTACAGAACTATTATTCAAAGTGTTTTACATATGCGGAGTCAGACTTGCCATGAAGCTGATGGAATTTGTTTCCGAGCACCTCATTTGTACAAACCGTTCCAGGGACCTGAAAACAGTCCTAGAATGTGTTTATATGGTCAGTTATTTTTGTTACATTTAGAAATATATTTATAATTGTGATTTTTTTCTTATTGTAATTAATATTTTATTTTGTGACTGATAGTTATTTATAATTTGTCTTCTATTTCTTAAATAGAGCCGCTTCAAAATGGAGGGGCTTTAAAAGTTAAAGGGTCATATAGCCTTGAGCTGTATTAGTTAGCTATATGAATCGACTGCATTAATTTGTTTAATTAATATGACAATATGCTTTACACACAAAGAAACAGGACAGGAAAATTAAGGAACTTCTATATGAAGGCTGTTAAGTTAATGATATAATATTCAAAACAAGGCCTTCTGGCTCTTGAGTCCCTGTTCTGAAAGTCCACACTTATAGACATAGATATTAACACAGATGGAACTCCAGACTCTGTCATACATGTATGAGGTATGGCTTAATTTATGTAAAATTCCAAACAGGCAAAAACAAATGGCATGTTTTACAGATACATACATTTACAGTAAAAATACAAAGACTAGCAAAGAACTGGTTAACATAGAACTCATGGTAGGAGTTACCTCTAGAGAAAAAGGAGAATTTAGTAGGGAGGAGCCTCCAAGGGCTTCAAGTGTCTTTGCCATTGTATATTTTTAAATGATTATTAATTCTACATTTATCAGAGTATTATTTTACTTTAAGTCGTATGTAGCTTATAGATACCCTCATGTGTGCAATACGTATAAAAAATTCAATAAAAATTGTCACATATTTCAAAGTACATAGGTTCCCCTAAGTATACATAGAAAATCCCACATCTCTTTCTTATTGCTTTAAATAGACAGGAACTGTATTTTTTAATTTAATGGAATAAAAATAAAACATTTAGATTTTAAGCTATATTTTGGCATATTTCAAAGGAGAACACAACTTTATTTTGGTTTCATCATGAAATATTAATAACATAATAACCAATAATACCTGGAATCTTGGTAACCATGAATAATTAGTGATTTAATCACATGTATTACAGAGACCTGGTTCCATCTAAGGATAGACACATGGAAAGAGTGTCATACTTATCAAACCATAAGAAGAAGCTGGGAAATCTGCAAAATCACACTGCTGCTGAACCCATCAGAGTGCTGACTTTGAACGGCTACCATCAGGGTAAAATTTGAGGAACGCTGGCATGAGCCTCCAGACAGACAAGACACTGGCAATCCCTCACCTGTCCCAGAGCACTGGAAGTGTTAGGTAGTTAGATAAGTGGGGGTACCAGGCAGACAGGTGGAGGAGAGAGAGGATGGTCTGGATGATGGTGGCATGCCTGCCTCCAGCATAAAGGGGCTTTACTTCTTTTAAGTGAGTGTCAGCAAGAAACCAGTTAGAACTAAAAGGCTGGAACTTAATGGTAGTGACAAGGACCTAACCGGACATGACCCAGTTCTCATTGTAATATAATTAGCATTGAGGTTCTGGCCCCTCCATGGGTTTTTCTGTGTTTATCATGGATAAGGGCATTCACAAAAGGGGACAAACATGACTGAGCACTCCAGGGGCAAGAGCCATCAATCAATCAAAAGACCACCTCTAAGTGAGGGTACAAGAGGAAGGAGCAAAGACCATTGCTGTCTGCACTTGGATCAGCCTGCCTCCTGTTCTTGGAGGGGTACTTCACCTTTCCTAATAAAATCTTTCACTGCACAATGCTTTCATCTCCCTTGTGAATTCTTATCTTTTGAGTAAGTCAAGAACTGGGGCCTTTTCCTTCCCCCTTTTAGGGTAACAGAAGGAGACAAGGTGGCTATGCAAACAGATACAAAAGTATCAACTAACTCCTTAATGAACTGCTCAAAGCTGAGCACTCCCAGTTGGGAGAGTATGGAGTCCTGGGAGCACAGATGGTCACAGCCCCTTCTCCATGGACCTCACTGTTTGCTTGTGAAAAAGCCTGGGGGCAGGAAAGAGTGGAGAAAGCCTCCCACATTTGGTGTGTTCCTGTTGCCCTGGGATGGCACTGCTGAGGGAGAAAACAATTCTTACCTGGATGCTTTCCCCAGTGGAATAATGTCTTAAGATGCTGAAAATAAAGGGCAGTAAATCCTGTCACTTTCAGGGGGTTGAAAACTCAGAGTTTGGTTAATGGAGACAGGCAGACATCCTCCTAGTTTCAGAAAATTAAAGATTTCTTTTTACCATGGAGGGCAGGGCAGGATCACCAAGGAAACTTGGCTCAGAGACACGTGAGCTACCTAAGACTGATGCTAAATGAGGAAAATGTGGAAAGCCTCTTTCTTCCTCACCACCTGGAGTAACCAGGACCAAGAAACAAGCAACAGCAGACCAACCCCCAGCAGAGGGATAAGAGCACACAGGGACCAAGATGCAGGGTCACAGGGAACATCTACAACTGAAGGTGGACCAAGCACATTCCAGAATAAAACTCAGATAGTCTATCAGTCTAGCTCCCGCCCTAACCACAAGGTGACACTGAAGGAACCTGAGGTTGGCCATGCATGGCAGGTAATTGAAACTACCAGCAAAACAGAAACACAGCTCAGCTCCTCAATGAAAGCCTAGCAGGAAAAGAGGCGTGCCTATTTCCAGCCTTAAACATTATTTACTTAGGCTTCTGACCCCCTACATGGAATATGTAGATTTCAACTAAAAGTTATGAGACCTATGAAATGGAAAGAAAAAAGAATCCACTGTTGAAAGATAAAACAAATAATAGAAGTGAAAATCAGACAGGGAATATAAAATCACTATGATTAATACATCACACGCTCCAGTGAAAAGACTTGAAGACATTCATGAATAGATGGGTCATTTCAGCAGAGAAATGGAAACAATAAGAAAATGTCAAAGAGCAGGCTAGGAATAAATTTAAACACATGCCCAGCAAAGGGAATGAAGAATGTCTTTGACAGGCTCATCAGTAGGCCTGACACATTCAAGGAAAGCCTTGGTGGACTTGAATATAGGTCAACAGACATTACACAAATGAAAACAAAAGAGGAAATTCTTGGAAAATTTTAATAATTTAAATTTAAAAGAACAAAGTATCCAAGAGATGTAGGCCAATCAGTCTGAAATATATTTAATTGAAGTCCCAGAAGGAAAAAGAAAGTAAAAGAATGAGGAAAAAAAATTGCAAAATGAATGGTCAAGAATTTTCAACAAATAATGAATTAAAAAACAACCTAGAAATAAATTCATACTGCTAAAGGCCAAAGATGAAGGGAAGCATTAAACTCTGTCAGAGAAAATTACATGATCATCTTTAGGAAATGGGGTGTCTCCCAGGTGTTTGAGACCAGGTGGAACCAGAATAAAGTTATCAACGTGCCTAAAAAATGATGTATAATTTAGAGGAGTGAATGATCCGCCAAAGGGGTTAAGAGAAATCAGAGAAGGGAGGTAACAAGGTCAGTTATCCCGTGTAAAGTATGCTTTTCCTGGCTAGAAGTTGGATCACCCAGTCATATATAGTGTACAAATCAATGAATCAATTAATTAACTGTATGAACATATATAAATAACTAATAAAGACAATTTAAAATTATATTCTGATGCTATTATATATTCAAATGATAAAACAAAATATGTCTCGGTATTTGTACTCAAATAATATACATTTCTGATTTTTTTTTAATGTAAGTATAGTCAGTTTACAATGTATCAATTTCTGGTGTACAGCATAATATTTCAATCAGACATATACATACATATATCCCTTTTCATATTCTTTATTACAGGTCACTGAAAAATATTGAACATAGTTCCCTGTGCTAAACAGTATAAGCTTGTTGTTTATCTATCTTATACATAGTAGTGTCAGCAAATCTCAAACTCCCAATTTATTCCTTCCCACTCCCTTTTGATTTGCTTTTCAATAACATTTGCTTCTTTCTTTCAATGTAATTTCAATAATTACCTTTCCAATATCTCAGGTTGATTTTAATATTCTACTAAGTTGAGCTTAATATTCATTGACAGATATTTTAAATTTCATAGATTCAACTGACAAATAATACTATGCAAAATGCACCCAACTTTACTACTGTGAATCATGTCTTGAATCAGAAGAGCTCTGGGACCCTGAAGAAAGCAAGCACATCAGTCAAGCACTAATCCAGAGGCAGGAACCATGTGGTACCTTGAATGTGGACATTTTAATTAAAAGTATTAACTATAACAGGGAAACATCTACTAGAATGTAAAGGGTCCTATAGAAAATCTAGAAATAACAGATAAAATAACAACCAGATCTCCTAGAGATAAGATCATGAACCACAGGGAGAGACTCATTTCCTGAAGTGTGGAGAACACCCAGACCTCTTTTTAGAGGGTGGGTATATCTATGGCTCATGAGAGAGTGGAGAAGTTCACCGAGGCCACAAGCCTCCCAGGGAGTACAGGAAGAAATTTTTAATAGGAGGTACCCTGCTGGAAAATCCCCACTAAGAAGCCACTGTGGAGTTGGTGGAGAAATCTACCCCCCAGGAATATCCTGAGCTGCTTATAAGTCAGGTACTTCTGGAGTCAAGGGACTGGAGGAGCTATGCCCTCTGCTGAGCTTGGAAGTTGACATGGTGCAGGAGCCTGCCTAGGAAAACACAGCAGACTTGGAAGAGAAACCCCTTTCTTACTCTAGTGTCTCTCTGGTACTCTCTACTAACAAAGAATGCCATCTGCCACAGGAGAAACATCTACAGGGTCCAAATATATTATTTCAGAGCAGTCATTTAAGGGTGGTTTGCAGCAGAGAGGCAATGCACTGATAACAAGTATATTACAGTTTAATGTCTCTCAAGAAAAATGCATCTGGAAAAAAAAACATGGTCAGCTATCTGGTCTAGTTTGAGCCACAAATTTTGCACTACACGCACTTGCTATTCTAAGTATTTGCCTATAATAAGGGGAAAGAAAGAGACAACACAGAGAAAACATTCAAAAGCATCCCAGAGCTGGTTATGTCAGTGTTTTCAATTTGTGAAATCTCATCAAGCTTTAAAGTTAAGTTTTATGCACTTGTCTTATCATTTATATATTTCAATAAAGACTTTTAGAGTAAAGCATATATGTGGCAAAGTTTAGTTTTTGATTATGTAGCACTCCATAGAATTCATGTATTTAGCTCTATTGGCACATGGATTTCTTTATATTTCAATTGCCAATTCAACTGCAAGGACTCTGAATTGAACATAACGGTATTTCCAGGCTCTCAATAAAGATTTTTTTTTAAATTGAAGTATGAGTGTATTTTGGAAGGAAAGACTTGTCAATCATGCAAAATATGTGTTTTCTTTGACTTCTTAGAGGTTCCTAGTTTGCCTCTAACTGAAAGTTATAGTCATTATAAATGCCATCAGGAAGCTAGTAATTATTGTATGGTAATTATTTTATAGTAAAAAACCAAATGACCCTCATTTCATTCACTAAGTTCTTTTATTTTAAACTGAAGTATTTTTGACTTACAATATATTAGTTCTGGTGTACAGCATGGAAATTTTATATTTTTATAGATTATACTGCATACAAAGCTATTATAAAATAGTGACTATTTTCCTTGTGCTATCCATTAGGTCTTTTTGTATCTTGTTTTATGCATAGTAGCTTGTATTACATAATCCTCTATAATAGCTTTGCCCCACCCCACACCCCTCTCTCCTGACAACCAACAGTCCATTCTCTGTATCTGTGAGTCTGTTTCTGCTTTGCTATATCTGTTCTAATTATTATTATTATTATTATTATTATTATTATTATTATTATTATTATTATTATTATTGTTATTGTTATTATTATTATTATTATTACTACTGTCTTCACCCTTCAATGGAGAATCAGTCCCTGTCTTAGAAGACAGGTCTTCAACAGTGTTATTAACAAGTGAATCACCTTTTGTGGTAGGCTAATTTCATTCATGGTCTCATTAATTCTTTTCTAAATCCTGTTATTTACTTTGTAATTTTCTGCTCTTCCCTTTGACAATGGACTTTTCTACATTGCAAGCTCTGGTCAAAGCAATGTTAACAATTGTGATATAAGCTGAAAATTAATTGAAGATAGAAGAGTGCACTTTTGATTGTCCTGTTCATGACATGACCTACTTTCTCTTGAATCCTCACCATCAACCTGAGAATGAGCTGAGACTAGCTTCCTGGCAGCTAAGAGACCCCATCAAGCAGGGTTAAGTCACCCCAGCTGAAGCCAGCCAAGTCTGGTCAGTTCACTACTGACTCATAAGTTTATTATACAGGAGAAAGAACCTTCAGCAATGTCAGTCCAACTCAATTCAGATTAGCAAGACCTCCAAACTGAGTCAAAACCTTGCAAAAAATAACAGGTAGATGTGATTTTAAGTCACTATATTTTGATATGTCATTGGAAAATATCTACATAGCAAAACTTTTCACTTCTGGCAGAAGTTTTCTCTCTCACTCAATGTTTTAAAATTTAAAAACAATGTTTTTGTTCCTTAGGAAATATTATTCATAGCACTCCTCTCGAGTTTTATGCATTGACAAGGAATTAAGAACCAGAAAAAGCACTGATATTCTTATATGAGATGGTCATGTGAATTTATTATAGTTCAAAAACATTTTTCTTCATCCCAGCAAGAGAAATTGTGAATCTAAATTTCACTATAACTAAGATACAAAATATTACAAGCTATGAACTTGTAGGGTTCCTTGGGAAGAGTTAAAAGTTTAAAGTTAAAATCTACAAGTGTTGAGTCCACCAAATGAGAGAATTGATTAGAAACTAAGAATGGTTTTTATTAATTATTTTTGGATCTAGAGATTATCATATTATCTGAAGTCAGAGAAAATCAAATATCATATTACTTACATGCTGAATCTAAAAATGATACAAATGGACATATTTACAAAACTAAACCAGACTTACAGACATAGAAAACAAACTATGGTTACAAAAGGGGAAAAGGCAGTGGAGGGATAAATTAGGAGTCTGGGATCAACAGACGCACAAGGTATAGCACAGGGAAATATATTCAATCTCTTGTAATAACCAATAATGGGAAGGAGTCTGAAAAATAATATATATATACTAAATCACTATGCTGTACAGCTGAAATTAACACAACATTGTAAATCAACTATACTTTAATTTAAAAAAATAAAATAAAGCCAACAACCTCTTGGTGCTGGTCATTGGCAAAACAAAAACAAGCAAACAAAAATAAAACCAAAAAGACAATACTGGTGATCTGATTCCCTCATTAACAGATGTTGCAAGAGTTAAGTGAATTTCTTTTCAAAATTATTTAGAAATATTTTACAATAAAAAAGTGATAATTGAATAAGTGTAGGCTTAATCATTGTTACACCAAGTGTGTGTGAACCCATAGGTTATTAAAAAAACAGGGCAAATTTAATGACTGACAATCAGGCAATTATGAGAACAGCTGCCAAAACCAAACTGTCCTAAGTCCTGAATCATTGTGAAAACTCAGGGAAAGAACCTGTGACTTGACGAATAGCCAATAAATATAATTTATGTGAGAAATGTATTACTATATTTTATGAAAATTTGTATGTGTGTCACTTGATGCCATGTGTTGGGCTCAGCTGTGATTCATGAGTCAAGAGAGAATGGGGAGCGTTGCTCTGCTAATTGCACACACCACAGCTAAAACATACATTATATTCCAAAACAATGACTCTTTTTTTTTTTTTTATTACTTTTAAACTGTCTGTCTGTTTTGGAGACAAGAATAAACAAGAATTTTAAAAATGAAGAGCACTAAAAACATTCTGTAAGACTATATTTTTGAGAAATGTTTATTGAGCACCTCATCTTTACCAGCTACTATGAGTCAAAGGCAAAGACTGCCTAACTCTCCTTTCAGAAGTTGAATGGGAAGAAATAGTTTCCTTTTAACTAATCACAAAGAAAAAGATATAATTGATGTTGAGGACCTGAAAAAAGCCATCTGATTCTTATTCTACTTCTAATCTTAAATAATTTCAACTCTCCAATTTTATGTTTGCTTATATAGCTAAGAAGATACTTACAGTATTCTTGGATGATGATTATTTATCATCTCTAAATGTTTTTTCTTTTGACCTATCCTTTCGCTTCTTTGAGCTACATTGGATGATATTATCTACCCACATGTGTGCAATAATTTTCCCATGAAAATTAAGCTTCTTAGAGAAAATCTATTGTTGCTTGGGTTAACTTTACAGCCCTTCAGATCCAATTATTTATTTAGGACATTAAGTGTTTGAAAAATGAAGACTTAGATTTGAAACCCAGTTTGGTCACTGACTGGTTTCAAGAAATTGGAGAAAATTATTTCCTTTCTCTCTGTTTTGATTTCCATATGTACAAAATTGGAATTAAAGCATTTGCTCACTTTATCTCACAGATAGGTGTAAGGAGAACATGAAATGCAGTTTCAGAAAGAACTTAGTAAATTACAATGAAATGTGAAGCATATTCTCTTAATGATAAGGAATTAAAAGTTCATAAATTGACATATTTGATTTCTCATGAACTGGAGATTTCTAAATGGGAGTAAACCTGTTAGGGTTGTAAGGATGAAAGTTTTATAATTACTTCTAGCCATTCATTCCAATATCACATCCCTGTATTCTTTGTGAGGTTGGTAAATTTAAGAACGCAGCGCTCGACTGTTAAGTGAAGCTGCATATTCTTGCTTTCTCAGGGAAGGACTACTTTTCTAAGGGTCTCTTTCATTTTGGCTGTGAGGGATCAGACAGCTTCATTGTTCAGATGATAGCTTCACATTCAGAGAAAAATAGGAAGGAAAAGAACAACTGGAAATCAAGCTATTTTCACAATTTGGAAAATTTAGACACATTTCTAAAATCATGAAAAATCATACAGTAAAAAGTCATGACTATAAATCTTAAAAGAGCAATTCTAATGGGTTTCTAGACTGAATATATTATAATGCCTTTCTAGGAAATCATTAGTACATATCACTAAAAAATATTTCATATCTTAGGTTAACAGTTATAAGGGGGGAGACATATGGTACAATAAAAGAAAATGTCATGAGTGTTTTTTTTTTGAGAGTTTTAAATTTATATCAGAAAAGAATATCTTATTGCCTCTCCAATTTTATCTCCTGCCATCAGACTTGGCCCAGGGAGGCCTCATCCAGACCCTCCAGCAGCCCAGGATCCTTGGTATCTTGTGGTCCACATATTTGTCACTTGGGATACACTTTTCAGAATATCTCCTACATATCCTTGAGACATTAAGTCCCTTCTGGGATAACATAAATTAGGTCCCCTTTGTAAAATCTATCACTTGGCATGATGTTAAATAATTAAAAAAAAAAAAAGTCCTGTGTTTGTGGTGAACATGAGGTTGTAATATTCTGCTGAATACAATCCTCACTGGTATATTTTTATAGTTGTATAATGGGTATATTTTTGCTGAATATCTTTCAGGTTAAGAAATATTATGTTGCTTTAATTTCCTTAAATCAAACCACTTGTATATTAACACCTCTTCCTTATGTGGTGAGAAATATTTATTCTATTCAGCCAAGTTACTCAATAGGGAGCTGTTTCCTCCTCACTGGCAGTTTTACATTTGACCCTTGGGGACTTTCACTGGCTGGTAAGTTAGACAATGCTCTCCCCTACACACAGACTCCCTCCCTGACATGATCTATTCAGCACATCAATCTTAGGTCTCTGCTCTTTTTGAAAGCATCCAAACTAGTTGGCTAATGTCCTATCACTACTATCATTCACATAGACAGAATTGAGTTTGTCAGGCTCCAGGCCAAAAGCCTATGTCTAATTTAAGTCCAACTATAGGCAATTGCAAAGGATTTACTTGAGGAAATTCACAGGGGAAAGCTGCTCAGCCCACCCAGACTCAGTGCCCAGCCAATGAATTGCAGTCTCAGAACCCAGGGACCCTAGTCATGCATGTCTTTATGCTTAACTCATTTCCTGGCCCAGGCCCTCCTCTTGGAGGCTTCATCATCAGTGTCTCACTGCAGAGGAGGCTTTCAGGCACCTCTGCCCTGATAACCTTATCAGGGACCCTTGAAAATATTTTTCTCTGTGGTATCCTAGCCCTTACCATTTGGCTCCCCACAGACCTCAGATCCAACATGACAGGAGCATTTGGTTTGGGGGCTTCCTTGAAAGTAAGACAAATATTTTCATTGATCCACCTGACCACTGTCTTGGGCAATATCCTGGGGGAAAGTGAACCACCATGGGTGCTGGCACTTTCTCCTGTTTAACCTCTAACTGTGTCATCTCAACAAGTGATAGAAGGCTTGACTGTTACATTCATCTGGCCTTTTGTCTTGATCAACTACTTCAACATCTGACAGCTTATCTCTCTTTAGCTCAGCAAGAGACCTGGCAAGACCCAGAGATGGTGCACAGCAACAAATGCAGCATGTAGTAATAGAGATAGAGCTTAGGAAAATACTCTATGAAAATCATCATTTGGGGCCATGCAGCTGTCTTTCAGTTACACTCTTTTTTCGTTTACACATTTTGGAATACTCTAATTCTAAAATTTGAATATTCAAATTAGTTTCTCACCATTGTCCGTTTAAGTCTAGAATAGCCACAATTCCCAGGACACAATGCTTCTCTGACTTTGAGGAGGAGGGTTACCTTGGTCTCTCACTCTTTGTTGTGTGGGATACAGTTGTAAGAATAAAACAGGAATTAACATGTATTAAACAATCCTGTCAAATCTGTGACAGGAAAATCTTCTTTCTGTGTTATCCTTCCAAGGCTTAATTTCTCCTGTATCTTAAGTCAATTGCTCTCTTTCTGGGTCACACCTGCTACATTGCTTCTGTTTCCTGTGTGTTAAATATTTATGCTAGTGGGTTTTTGACAGCATTCTCTCTTATGATCTTCCCCTCCCCTCTACTCCTCTTCTCTTTCCTTATTTTTTGGGGTTTGTGTTTTACAATTGTACTTTTTTGTTTGTTTGTTTGTTTGTTTGTTTATGCATGTATGCTTTCTGATGGAAAGGATAGTTCACCAACTTCTGGCCACTCTGCACTGTTACATAGTGTGAGAACTTAATGACAATACAATGGGGAAATGGAGAATGTGCACACAATCAGAAAATTGAATCTTGTATCACTCTTGTTGTCATGCTTTATTCCTCTTGACAGTATATTTTTTTATTCTGGAATTTGCCATGCATCAGTGTTTCATGCAGATTGATTGGGTGGGAGCGGTGCAGGGAAAAAGACACCATTTGTACCCTTGACTCATACAACATGGTTCCTTGACTCTGTTGAGAAATTCCAGATCCTTTTTTAAAATATAAAAATTTTTCCCTAAGGGAAAAACTAGATTTTGAAAGGAATAAAATCAGAAGAATATATGTCCTATGGAAAAACATGATTGGCAGCTTCAGGTTTAAAACAAGAAAGAAAAGAAAATAGTAGAACAAAATGTATGGTTATCCATATTTTTTTCTAAAACTGAGTTTCATACTTGTTTCTATTTATTTACAATCCCCAAGTTTGAAATGGAGAATATAACTAGTCTCTTAAAATATTAATTCTCAAACAGTATTTTAATATTTTAAAGAAGAAAATATTTTGAGTTTATTCCTTTAATAATCTTACAACAATTAATTTTTGAATGTCCTAAAAATAGCTTTAAATGCATCTGAAACTATATACATCAGATATGTTATTAGGATCTGATAGACAGCATAATATCAATAGATGAGAAAGATCATCTGCAACCCTTCTTGTCTTCCTTTATGAGTATGGAAATGAGATACTGTCAAATATCTCTTTTCAATTATCTATTTTCAAATATCCATTGTCAATTGCTCAAAGTTTTGACATTGTCTGGGGTTTTTATGACTTGTAATAAATCACAATTGTAACAGATCCAAATTTTTTAAAAAGCAACTTCCTTAGAAAAAAGTGTTCCGAAATTTGTATTATAACCAAATAAACTGACTTTTTAATTTTCTTTGATGTAGGGCAGCTCTCAGAGGGTATTATGCCCCTTTGGAGAATTACTGAGGAACAACACTGATAGAAAGTGAATACTGTTTGGAAGAAATCTGTGAGAATCAGATTTGTAAGAGGACAATAAAACATGTTTTACTACTGCATTATTCAGTAACCGTTTGGTTAAAAGTGACATTGATTCAAACTAGTTTAAGCCATAAAAAATTACTTATCAGTCCATACATTGAGAAGGATAGATACTGTGATAAGGGAAATAAGAATTATCATGGTTCTTAGGGAACTGAAAAAAAATTAATGAGAGATAGAAAGTGTGATATAAGCAAGGTTTTTATTAGTAAAGTAAAAAGGTACTAAAAGAGAGTACACTCCTGAGAATCGGGAGCAGGCCAACCAAGGGGAAAAATGCTTATTTCAGGTGAGAATGGATTCCAGGCTTCAAATATGTAACTAGCAACCTGTATCATTTTCTGCATCTCATTTCTGACTTCTTTCTGAGACACCCTCTCTTCATCATTATGAATGCTGCTCAGAGTTCCAGTTTAACAAGGAACTTATTTTTCAGGACCTCACATGCAGAGATATCCTCCTTTCCAAATTCCACGTTGAAAACTCCACATATGTCTACTTCTACCACCCAGAAAAAAGAATCAATCAAGATAAATCAAATTAATCAAGCAATCAGGCAAGCAAGCAATCCCAATTCTGTCTTGCTTAGCTTAAACCACATAATCATCCTTAAACCAATTGCAATCTGTGGAAGATACATTCGAACTGAAATGTTGGTCTCTGTGTTTTGCAGTGACTGCTTCTTGACAAATTATCAAAACTTTTGTTGTGAAAATTCATTTTGCTGGTTGGTTCTGTGGGTCAGTGTTTCAGACAGGGAATGGAGGGGAAGCCTTGTCTGCTTCACTTGACATCTGCCAGGGCATCTCAGAGGCAGGGGTCTGAAGTAATCTGAAGTTTCTCTCACTCATATGTCTGCAGGTTGAAGTTAGAGGGAGTTGGACAGCTTAGGGACAGAATAGACAGGAATCCTATGGCATCTCTTCCTTACTCCATGTGGTCTCATCACCTGACCTCAGTATGAAGCTTAGGGTAATCAGGCTTTTAATGTGTCAGCTCAAAAGTTCCAGAACAAGAGATCCAGGTGGAAGGAAGTTGTGTTTCCTTTTTCTTAGAGTTACAAGTTATACAATGTAACTTCTGACACATTATATTCATTAGAAATGAGTCAATAAACCAGTCCATATTCCAAAAACTCATATATCTTGTGAGAATTTGAGAACATGTTTGAAACAACCTCAATGTGCCTAATTTTGGGAATGGTAAATGACACATTTTGGTAGAAATTTCCACAAAGTAGAAGAATAGATAACCAAAAAAAGGGGGTGTATGTGTTTGTTACAACCATGTAAGAAATAAATACATAATAATCACAATCAGTTTTAGTTTTAATGGTCCAATATGCTATAGATATTATCTTATTAATTATAATTTGCTATTACAGTTGTAATAAAGTTAACAATTATTTATATCATCTCTGAATTATCATTAAGCCTTGTTCATTGTTAGACATTTTAATCAATCTTTCTATTTAAGAGTATTAATTTTCCTTTTTCTATCAATTGGTTAAAATAGATCTTTATTTATTTATTTATTTATCTTAGGCAAAGTAAACAGGTTTAAATTCTTCTAGAGTCCTGTTTAATTTAAGTGGATTTTATCTTGAAAAGGAATATCTGATCATGAGCTTTTATTTTCAATATTAAACTATGGATGATGCTGTGAGTTTATTTTTTCTTCTATCATTTTGTGTTTCAAAAGAAAATGTGAGGAATATGAGTTTGTTTATTTGCTATTTTTAGTATGAAGCTAACCTTTATCTTTGACTTTTCTGTTATATATTTTATGGGATGAATTTCCTTCCTCTCTCCTCTGTGTTTACATGTAGGTGTCTTAAGAATTATATTACATGTAACATAGGGAGCATTTCATTGCACATGCAATGATTTTTAAACATTTTTACTTGTCTAGAAAACATATCCACACTACAATTTTGGCTACCACTTCTTCCCTTTTTGTTCTGTTCTATCAGTAATCACCAGTAATCTGCATTTTAGAATCACCAGTTTATAGCTTCTATAGATACTTGCATATTTTTTCTGTTAATTTTCATCTTGTCCTGTGAATTCAGGGAAACCTTTTCAAATTGTTCCCCATGTCACTTAATCAATAACATTCTTCTGAGAATTCAAAACAATTTCCCAAATATTTTCCAAATTATGGAACAGATCATTTTCAGAATTAATACCCTCCTTTAAGTGTTTTGTATTTTGTTCAATATATTTGATTCTGCACTATACTTTCATGGCTCACAAGTTGTTAGTAACTATGTTTTTCTTTTAATATCATTTGAATTGTAATCCCTCCAACATTGTTTATCAAGAGGTGGGTTATGTTAACTTGATCTCTATCCTTCTGACAGTGCCACACCATCTTGAATAATGGAATTTATAGAAAGTTTTGAAATTGGGAAATGTGAGTCTTCTACCTTTGTTTTTCTTTTCCATTTTTGTGGTATCTTGGACCCTTGAATTTCCATATAAATTTTACAGTCAGCTTATCAATTTCTGTGAAAAAGTTAGGTAGAATTTCAATAGGGAATTCACTGAATCTAAATCAGTCTGGGAACTACTGATCCCCCCAAAATATTGTTTGCCAATGTATGAATACAAGATTCCTTTCCACTTATGTAAGTTTACCTTAATTTCTTTAAAAAAGGTTTTACAGTTTTCAGTGTACAAGTCTTATAGTTCTTTTGATAAATAGATTTTAAACATTTTATTCTTTTATATGCAAGATCATAAATGTATGAAATTTGTCCACTGCTATTGTATAGAATAACAACTAATATTTTATACTGATTTGATATCCAACAATCTTGCTAAACTCATTTGTTACTTCTAATTGTGTTTGAGTGTGTGTGAAATACTTTGTAATTTCTGTATCCACTCACATGTCATCTGTAAGTATATGGAAACATTTTTATATTTAGGAAGGCATAACTCTCATGTTTTCCTTTAGTTCATTAAACATGATTTAATTTGATTCTTGGGAGATATTTGTAGAAGTTGATATAAAGTCTTTGTAAAGTGTATCCCACATCTAAGTTTTCTCAGGGACAGTTTCTTTACTCTTTTTTCCCTATTGTGTAGCATAGTTTCGTGATTCTTTGCATGTCTCATAAATTTGTTTTTTTTTTTTTTGAAAACTGAACATTTAAAGTAATATAATGTGGCAATTGTGGAAATAAGATTTTTGTTCTTACTGCTTTTTTTTTTTTTTTTTGGTACATTTCCTGAACAAATCTGTAAAGTCTGTGTTCTATATCACTTGTCACCAGAACTACCTTTTTTATTAGCTTAGCGGTCACCTAATAAGTGCACATATCTTACTTAAATGCGATGTTCCATTAAGTCTCCTGGATATTGTTGAGGGGTTTTATGTGCATGTTAGACACATCTTTAATGCTCCTTCAGTTTACACTATGCTTCATCTCTCACTTTGAAGTTTCAATATCAGCCAGAAGTGAGATATTAAGACCTTCTTAGTTCCTCCTGGGCTTAAAAACTGCCCTATACATGACCTTCCACATTCTCAGGAATATATCAGAGCTATTTAAAACCCCCTATGGATGTCCTATTTTCCAATTTTTCCTTTTAAGTCTTTTGGTTATCTTCCCATTTGCTCCAGGTGTTGTTATTGGCTCAAGCAGTTGTGGTACTAAACAATTATGGCTGATGGTTTTTAACACGTGTCCTGGGGTAAAAATTTCCACTCTACATGCTGACTCGTATCAAATAAAAAGCAGCTGTTGAATTTGGGTTTACAGGGGGCTGCCATGCCAAATAATAATAAAAGATATCTGTAGGAATAAGGCTCTATGGGGTAGTCCAAATCTATTCTACCCTATTGGGACATCAACTTCAGGAAGTGCTTTATATTTGTTTATATTTAAATAGATACATAAAAGTACTTAAAGATTATTATCCTATTAATGCAATGAACAGAGGGTAGCTATTTTAAGGTTGTAAATGATATATAACTTTCTGTAAAAGTTAAATGTACTAGAAAAATTTATATGGGTTTTTTTGGTATTAGTTTCAGGTATGCAGCATAGTGATTCAGTATTTTTGCAGATTTTATTCCAGTATGTGTTATTACAAGATATTAGGTAAAATTCTCCATGTTATACAGTAAATCCTTATTGCTCATCTATTTTATATATTGTAATTTGCATTTGCTCATTCCATATTTTCTTAAGATTGACAATAAGACCAGGTCACCCACTATCACTACCCAAACCATCATAACTTCAGTGAAGTTTAAATTATAATTCCTGACAAATTATTTTTAGTAAATACTCAACATACATACACAAGAGTATCTATTTAATAATAGTTCAATCATTTCAAAAAAAAAAAAAAAGAACCTGGAAGACTTTTCCTACCTGAGAAGATGTCATATTTTAAAGAAACAAAACAATGTAGTATAAACATCACAGTAAACAAATCAGCTTCTTGGAATAAATTGGAAATTTTTAAAATAGAAATAAAACACATATGAATGAATCTATTCTGTGGTAAAAGTATCACAAAAATTAGACAAAGTGCAGCTTGTTTAAGGGAAGGTATTGGAAAAACTGAATCATGGAGAAGATTATAACTTTGGATCTCTACATATCAATATACACAAAGAACTATATGGGAATAGTAAAATTGTAAAGGTAATAGAATAAAACCAAGGAAACTATATTCACCATTGTGTTCAGTAAGGGATTTTAATAAAGCATTTGAAAGCACATATACAAAGCCAAAAATTAAAAATTCTGGTTCAGTATTGGCAAATTTAATATTGTTGTTCAATCAAAGGCACAACTGAAAAATAAGCTGAGATAACAGAGAAATGAAGGTATTTGCAAAATTAGTATCTGAAAAATATTTCACATCTACACTATACAAGTTTATATCAACATAATAAAAAAGAGTAGAGACCAAATGCGAAGAGGACAAAGCTCACTAATAAGCAAAGGAAAGAGGGGCCTCTATACATGATATGTCCTTTAGTGTATATTTTCAAGACATTTATTACAGCATTCTATGTGGAAGCAAACAATTGGAACCATCCTTGTTACTGATTACTAAAAATAACAATGTAAATGTAGGATATGTGTAATACATACGATGCCATAATAGGTAGCAAAACAAATATGTATATACTAGAGGCCCTCAGAGCATTTTGATGGATCTTAAAACATGAAGTTGAGCACAAACAAGAAGAAAAATAAAATGTCATTGTATTATCATTTCTCAATCACATTTATGCATGTAAACAATGAAGATATGCAAGAAAAATACATTATACTTAAAAGGATACATATATATTCAACATATGTGTGTAGACACATATATTCAATTATTCATGCCCAAAGCATTAGAATATCTCTGTTGGGGGAACTGGGGATATTGAAAGCATGTAGAAAGTAGAATGGGGAAATATGTACTTAATTCTTGTACTACAAGTCTGCAATAGTGAGAGGAAAAACAAAAATAGAGCTATTCTAACCTAATGGGTGAAACTTAAATCTTAACCTGTGATACACTGGTTTTATACTTTACCTCCTACAATCTCTTTTCACAATCAACCTATTATTTATATAATAAATAAATGTTAAGTTCCTGGATGCTGATGCCCAATATCTTGGATGTGTTTTCCTATAATATCAAGATAATACAGAAACCTAATTCATGGTGTTGTTTTAAAGATTACATGATTTAATATGTGAAAATATTTAGAACAATGTTTGAGACATATTAGATGCTCAGCAAAATTGCCTTCTTGAAATATTTGATTGTTTATATATATATAAAAAAATTGTAAAATGAATAAAAATTTATGTATGCTATAATATGTACAATTTTTAGAATAAATGATATTGCAATGTTATTTCTTCATTATTAAGTGATTAGAAATCTGAATTCAGCATTGTTTCACTTACTTCTAAGGCTTATTGGTAGTCTCAATTTTGAACTTGGTCTTTGAAAAATTTAAGAGTTTTATAGTTAAATATAACTATATACATAATATATTTAATATATTAAATATTTGTAAATAAATGTATATATACTCATTTAAATAAAAAGGTAACTGTTTAGATCACAGAGCAGAAAACTTAAAAAGAGCCCTGGATTCTTTTGAATGTTAATTTCCACATTCACACATCCTCAGAAATTTTGCTTTATTTCTGTGTATTCTGTGATGTTTTGGGCATTTTTTTTCCTCTGTGAGTCACTTTCACCATTAGGACAGCTCATCTGATGAGTAAAATATATATAGGAGTTCCTAAAATCCCTATGCTACTCCAACCAGTCCAATATTCTGTTGTTCACAAGGAGTTAGACAAAGCTTCTTTCCTTACTGCCTTAGCTAAGTGTTCTCAATGTCACATGACATGGATTAGGTCTTGTGGTCATCTCAGAACTGAATTCTGTGGCTAGGAGAATAGGAGTCCTTCACGGAGCTTAAGATTAATCTTTCCCATCGAACTCAAGGAGAGAGTGGAATGGGAATGCCATTTCACAAAAGAAAAACTGAGTGCTCTAGTTAGAATTCTAGGGAGTGAGTCTTAAGTAAAGAACCAACAAATAGAACCTTTAAAATGAGTACACAGTAGTTCCATGCATTCCCTCTAGAGTCTTTTTTTTTCTTTTTTTTTCTTATTATAAAGGATTATTCAAGATGTATGTCTCCATTTAATCTGTTTTCCTCATGTTTTTAAAGACTTTCCCAATATATCTAAGTTCTTGGCTTCTCCTTATTACAACACTTCAGATATTGACAAATCCATTGGTTTCATTTGTTCATATTGTTTGTGGAGTATTTAGAGGCTCTGCTGTAAAAGGCAAAAAAAGAAGAAGCAGCACATATATTTTCCTGAAAAAAAAATTGTCCTACAAAGATATTCAATGTTGTATTTCTTTGTTATTCTTTAGCTTTAGATGAACAAAACCAAGTGCGTATAGTTCGATGAAGTCTAACTGAAATTATCATGGTCAAGCTAAAGGATATAGGTTGGTTGCATCATCTAACTACACATTCAGTTTTCCCTACAGTGCAAGCATAAAATCACAGATGCTGACAGTCTGAAAAGGCCCATCAACATGATGCTGGAAATGTGCCTAGTGAGGGAGCCAGGAAAATTTCAGAGGATGTACTATGCTTTTCTTTAGAGGCATGATATATATTTGGGAATGCTTTCAGAGAATGTGTGTAAAGAAAGAAATGAGTGTAGGGCTTTTCTCTTTCACCTATAGGTGTCAGATTACAGAAAAAACACAAGCAAAAAACCTCACATTTGGGGGATTGAAAGATTGTTTAGATAAAATAAAACATAACAACATAAATAACCATAATAAATTTATCTCTGACCACTGAATGGCAAGGATTATATTTTATCCAAGGAAACTTGGATTTTTTTTCATGATTAGTCTAAGCTGCAAGTGAATATTTTACTTGATGCTGCAACGTGTAACATGAAAATCACTAACTCAGCTTGTTTTGCTCCTTTCACTAAGTATTTAATAAATAAAGAAGGTACAAAAATTAGAGGAGCATATCTCAGTACTGCAAATTTTGCTATTTGAAAATAAAAGTTAGAATATATTAAGGTACAGATTTTAAGCCTTAGGCCATAGTTTATAAAATTCAAGTGTTAGATACAAACCTTCTACATCCCAGAAACAACATTGTAAGGCAATAAAGTTGATCAGGAAATTTTCTAGAGAATCAAGCACAACAGGCCGGTACATATTGTTAGATTTCAAATAACAGAAGACTCCAAAACAATTTGCATTTAACTGTATGTATATTATTTGTATACAAGACATTTAGAGACAGGACATCATGAAACTGTATTTGTTGACATGCAGTGACATCAACAAAGACCCAGTTCTTCTCATCTTTCTTCTCTGCCATTCTCAGAGTGTTTGATTTGTCCAGCCCTCAGATGAGGCTAATGGCTGATGAACAGGAAGGAAGTTGCTGCATACTGATGTAGCCAATGTGGGTAAATTCATCCTGCAGTAAGAATTTCTTTTTCTGAAGACAAAGTCAATGAATTTATCTAGAACAAAGTCCACAAGCTGGGATTAATAGCCCAGTGGCCTGCATTATCAAAAACTCATGAAAATGATCCCATAGTGCATTTCACAGCCAAATAAGCATATGAAAGACTGGGCTAGACTAAGAATTTCAATGAGATTTGTGTCCTGAATGGATGAATTTTTTTTTCCCCAGCAGGGATTCCTACAGAATTGAGAATTTTCTTAACAAATCTGAATAAGAATAATAAGCTTTCTCATCTAGTGTGATACTGGAGGCCATGAATGTGGTCATTCTTTGATTCCTATGTGTTCAATTCTGCTTTACAGATTTTTTGGTTGGCAAATTTTTGAAGCTGGCTTTACTTGTTTTTGTCTGGGAGTAATTTTTCAAATGTCAAATCTGTGAGTAAATTTTAATCTATTTTGCTGATAGAAAATTTTACTTATTTTATATGTCTTGATGATTTCATTAGAAAAGTTCGAGACTAATCTTGTGGGGGGAAAACACATCTGATTTCAATATGTTTTAATCTTTACATGATACCATGTGAGCGTTTCTATTTTATGCATATGGACATTAATACATTAAAAATATTTTGCATCATTATGAACATTTTGATCAGCTGTTTTATCTTAAATTACTTTATAGAAAAAAATGAACTGTCATTGATGGCAGTACTATAGGATAGGTAATTATTGCTATTCATATAATTCATTAACAGGAAAAGATAACAAATTAGTTTAATGAGTCTCCCAGACATAAATTTGTTTCAATCTACAAACTCATTTATGGTTTTGTGATATATCCAAATTAAATTGTCACTCTCTGATATTCTCAGAATTGTTCTTTCTTGTAAAGTAATAATCATAGCACATAGATCAAAACAATTTCTTTACTCAAGTGTTATAGCACTTCCAGGAAATTATTAACACTTCTGGCAAACCTTCTACTTATGATTTTAAAAAACAATATCATTTTCCATTCAATATGGTAAACTCAGACATCACTATATGATTATGTGCAGTAGAACCATGAACAGCCACTTATCTAAAGAATCTTATTTAAAATATTTCTAAATTATTTTATCCAAACAATTGCAGCTATCACTACATAAATGTACAAATGTTTAAAATAGTAAACTCTAGAGTAAACTGCGTGGATTGGAATTCTGGCTCAGGCATGTTCTAGATATAATCAAGTAACTTAAAGCCTTTATGCTTTAGTTTCCTTATCTGTAAAACTAAGGATTAAAATAGTACTTTCCAAATGAGTGATTGTGGCAATTGATACTACAATATAAGTAAAATGCTCATTGAAGGCATATTATTTTAATTATTAAATATATTTTCTTATCTTGAATATATGAATATATGTGAAACATAGGATATATATTTGGTCTCTGCCACCAATTTCTGACACAGAGCTTCTAAATCTCTTGTAACTTCCTGGATGGTGAGAATATCTTTTGTTCTAATGAGTAAATTCTTGGTGGGCTTTTGGATAGCTTCAGCATCAGAGCTGGTCACCAGGCCAAGCCATTATCAGAAGTTTGGAACTTTCAGCCTCATCCCCTGTTCTCCAGGGAGGAGAGATAGGCCAAAATTTGAGTTAATAATCAGTGATTTCTACCTGTACCTCAGCACCTCCCTGTGTCTCAGGGCTGACAGCTTTTACTTTTCTATGTGAAAAGAAGTGTTTCCTATGTTCTGTGCATTCTCTGAAAGGCAGAGAAGGGCTTCTTGTTTCCTTTTTTCTGGACCACTACTTATCATCTGCTTCTAAGCAAAGATAACTCATGCTATTTAAACTTGAAAAGATTCAGTTCTACTATCTTTAAGATGTTAATAAGAAAGAAAAAAAAAGAAAAAAGACAAAGATGGAGAGGACAAAAGAGAAATAAGCAAAGAGAAGAAAAGGAAGGAAAGGAAAGGAAAGGAAGGAAGGAAGAATGATATATGGAAAATGATAGGCAACAAAAATAACATTTAACATTGTTTTGTTAGCTAAACTATAGAATATAGGATGCAACAGAAACATCAGAATTCTTAGATATGACCCTTTAACATCAGATGAGAAAACTGAAGAACTGCTGTGCTTGGTATCCTTGAGTTCATTCATCAGTGTTTATTTAGTGCTAATGAAAGTCAGGCTTTGGTCTAGATGCTAGAACACCGCAGTAAATAAAAGAAAGTCTGGGGATTTTCTTAGCAGAATTAAGATTCTTGTTCTGATTTCCCAATTCCTAATTACTCTGCCTACCTCATTTCACCCATGCCCTAATTAAAGTAACCTCACTGATGCCATGAGCCTGGTGTGTATTTTTGGAAGAAGTGGCTACATTTAGCATTTTAACATGCTAAGAATTTCTGGTCCTAAAAGTAATTATTTAAAACACCAAATTATTAATTAGAAAATTATTTCCATAACATGTATTCTACTGAATGTGTGCTGGCCTCACTAAAAAAAGAATAAATGACTTGTGGTTGGTAGATAAAAGCAGCAAAGGGATCATTCTTAGAAAGTTACTTTATTCTTTGTTTATTATTCCAGGCTTTTAGTGTGCCAGTTATTCTGGCAAACAAACAGCCCTTAAATATTGTTACAACACAGAAAACATGCTTAGGAAAAGATAAAGGCTATATTAGAGAGGATTTAAAAATACTTGGAAATATTGCATGTGCAAAACAGATAGAGGAGTTGCAGAAAATGCTACATTTTTACTTGTCTTGATTGGCATAGGTAGGGGAATGTAAATTGCTTGGGGTCCATCAAAACATGGCAGGTGACTCAAAATGCCCCATGTGACATTGTACAAGCTAGACAATTTGTCACTAGAAACCTCTTTTCATTTTTGGGTGTGTCTTTGTTTGGAATCATATTGTTGAGTTATCACATTTTATAGTGCATTCAGTATGCATTTATGTAAAAAATAAACATTATTCTGCAAAAAATGTTTTCTGAGAAGAGATAAAAAAAGTTTAAGAGCTTTGTAGCAGGAAAGCATAAACTGAACAGTCCTATGTCAGGGAGGTCTACAACCTTCTCCTGGTTTTACCTTCTTTTCTTCTTTATCAAAGTCTCTGCCTTTTCTTTTCATTTTTTACCCCCATGGGGAAATGTCTGTCTCTTTATCAAGGTCAAATTTAAATGTCAGCACATTGTGAGGATGGTCTCACCTCCAGTTCTGTCTTTCTTTTATCAATCTCTTCCTTTTCTGCCATTCTGAATCCTTCACATTTACTTCCTTTATAGTAGTTTAGAAAGATCAGTCCTGCAGTGTTGATAGGATTAGAGTAATGAGATGAGGAGGCAGGAACACTAGTTAAAAATCTGATTGCATAATCCAAGTAAGAATTGATGCTGACCTGATATAAAATAATGTGGTGGAGATGAACGGAAAACAATAAGACAGGTATTAGGAAATATAAAATAAAAATATGAAATTAAACAAAGTAAAGCACAAAACCAAAAAACAAAATAAAAGCAAAAACAGAAAACCAGATGAAATAAACTAATAAAAAAAAAAAAACCCTTGATTCATCAGACTAAAGAAAAACAGTAGAATAATTTGGGTGAATATATAATTTATCATCTGAATCAGGAAAGAGTTTAGGGTGAAAAGGAGCACTATTGATAATTAAATCAAACAAGGAACTTCTAACTAAAGCAGGCTGTGAAAACCTGGGCATCTGGTCACCCTGAGGATAATGGAATCATTGCTGAATTATACATTGAAATGTATTTAAATCCTAATCTTAATTAATCACTACTTTTCTGGGAAAATTTTTGAAAATTAGCTAAATGATTTGATGGTTAGTTTTATCTTGCCAAAATTGGTCTAGATGTACTGAAGAATGGTGGGTGAAAAGGACTGAAATCTAAGCATCTAGCTATTTTTCTAAGATTGTATGAAAACAAAGAGGATAAAAGCTCTCCTTCCTCTCCCTTCCTTCCCCACCCATCCTCCAACTCCTGAACACAAATAAGCAAACCAAACCTCCTCTGAAGAAGCCAGGTGCTCACCATGGTCACATTGTCTACCCATAGGAAGATGTTACTCCTTGCTAACCAAACACACTCTTTAATCAAATCATTAATTTCCAAAGCTTCAACACCATGTTTTTACTGATGCTTTCAAAATGCGTATCTCCAATCTCAATATCTCTAATGAATGGAAGACAATATATTTAATGGGGTACTCAACTCAAATCTTTGAAAACTAGCATGTATTTTACACTTAAAAGATATCCCAATTCAGATACTAGATTTTCATCAATTACTTGATCTGTATTTGGATTTTATAAAATTTGCAATTCAGAAAGTAGAGTCACAAGCTAAGTTGATCCAAATACAAGGAAAATTTTTCAGTGAGTTGACTAGCAGCTTTAAATTTAAGTTTAACTTCAGTAGATTAAATAAAATGTAAAATTTGGTCTCTGCTAAGTACCAGAGGCTACCACATAAAACAATGTAGGAAAAACAGGTGTCTCAAAGTTACAGATTCACAAATTGCATGTTTACCCTACCCTCAAATCTGCTTCTCTCCTAGGCTTCCCGACTACAGTACCTGGCACTGTCATTTGCCTGTGGGCTAAGGTCAAAAAACTTGAAGTCAGACTTAACTCTAGGCTATTTCCACCCCTCATATCCAGTGTCCAGGAAATTGTGATACAAATGTAAAAAAAAAAACAAAAAACAACTGACCACCATTCACCACCTCTGCTGTTAAAGCTCAAATATTTATTGATTCTTCTTCTTTCACTTTTAGTGCCTATATGGTATTTCCAAGGCTAACTAATCCTTTTCATCTGAATGTGCTACTTAGTTGCTCAGAGTTCCTCAAAATGTTTTCATTACTCATAAAAAACATACTGCAATCAAAAGTCTGACATGATCTGGTCATTTCTCGCTCTGTTGACTCATCCGCCATCTGCAGACCATCCAAGGTGTTTTCTTGATTATGCCCTGACCACAGGAAGCACATCCCACTGTAAGGCTTTACCTTTGCAGACCCCTTTGAAGTTCCTTCTCATCTAGTTACTTGGCTAACTCCCTTATCTTCTCATTGAGGCTATCCTATTATTTTTTTATTTTATTTCATTTTTTTAATTGAAGTATAGTCAGTTAGAATGTATCAGTTTCTGGTGTACAGCATCATGTCCCAGTCATGCATATATACATACCTATATTCATTTTCATATTCTTTTCCATTAAAGGTTATTGCAAAATATTGACTATAGTTCCTTGTGCTATATAGAAGAAATTTGTTTTTAATCTATCTTTATATATAATTGTTAACATTTGCAAATCTCAAACTTCCAAATATATCCCTTCCTAACCCATTTCCCCCAGTAATCATAAGATTGTTTACTATGTCTGAGAATCTGTTTCTGTTTTGTAGATGAGTCCATTAGAGCCCTCTTTTCCTTTTCTTTTCTTTTCTTTTCTTTTCTTTTCTTTTCTTTTTTTTTTTTTTTTTTTTTTTTTAGATTCCTCATATGAGTAATATCATATGGTATTTTTCTTTCTCTTTCTGGCTTACTTCACTTAGAATGACAACCTCCAGATCCATCCATGTTGCTGCAAATGGTATTATTTTATTCTTTTTTTTTTTAATCACTGAGTAGCATTCCATTGTGTAAATATACCACAACTTCTTTATCTAGTCATCTATCAATGGACATTTAGGTTGCTTCCATGTCTTGGCTGTTGTATATATTGCTGCTATGTACATTGGGGTGCATGTATCTATTTCCTTAACTAAAAACTCTCTCACCTTTCACACATTCATGCTATTTTCTCTTAACAAGTTACACTCTAATTTGTTTTCAGAACTCTTCTTACATGGAGAACTGTCATAGCATAGTGATTAAGAGTACAGATTTTGGAGCCATATTTCCTCGGTTTTACTTTTTAGTAGTTATGTGACCTTGAGCAATTTTACCTACCACTCTGTGCTCTGGTTTCCATAACCCTAAAAATGAGGCTAATAATAGTACCTTGATAGTGATAATGTTACTTTATCTAAGGGGCTATAAACAGTGCCTGGCACATGGAAAATACCCAATGTTAGGTTATATATTTATTTGTTATTATTTATTTCTCACGTTAGAGTGAAAGATACATGAGAAGGGGAAATTTGTTAGTTTATTTACACAATCTTCCTAGATCCTAGAAAAAATGACTGGCCTATACATGAATAGAAAGACCAGAGTTAAAAAATATACATACAGATGTAAGAAGATATCAACAAATAATTATAATTAAATAAGATAATGCCCAGAAGAAATATTCAAACAGGGGAATTGGGAGAAGAGAGGATTAAAAAGAAAATCTATCTGTACTGTTTTGAATTAAATTAAATTGTTCTTTTAGCTTCACTCTTGTTAGCTCATTTCTGCATCCATCCTTCATTTAATATTTTACATAGGTAAGGCTAACTTGCCTTGGCTTATCAGCAGGGCAAATCATGTGACATCCAAGATGCTCCATTTGAAAGCATGCCATGTAATGCAGTTAAGAGAGGACCATGTCAGTAAATAGGAACCTGGATTCATTTCTTGACTATACCACCACAGGGATTGATACTGCTTTGTGTCTCTCATCTTAGTTTTATCATGAATGGAACTGGATTAAGTAGTTACTATTAACCTTCTAGCTTTCTAATTTGTTGCATTTTTGTGGTATGCTCTGACTTTTTCCTGAATGTTTTCTATCTTTGCCCTCTCTCTGTCCTCAATTGGATATCATGGTAAACAGAGCATAATTGCAAAGATAAACATAAGGCACAAAATTATATGATATACATGTGTACTCACTGATAGTTGAATGTTATGCTATTTGGATTAGCATGGGTAATAATTTCTTATCTTGCCCAACCAAATATGGTAATATGAATTGATGTCAATTGATAGGATAAAGCACATGAAAATGAAGCAGTAAAAGTAAGTGAAATAGAGAAAAGAAGGATACCAGATAAAATTACAAGTGGACAAAATGAGGGCAAGCAGATTCTATAGCCATCATAATTTATATATTTCCTATGGCTTCAAATTCTTTCTGGTTTCACAAATTAACCAAAACTGCTTCCTAGTGGAATAAGAGAATGGAGAAAATCAACAAATATGTGGAATCCTGAATCTGATTTCCAAGTGGGCATCTGATTCAGTGAGGATGTGTTGTCTTCAAGTTGCAGAAAATCTGAATAATTTTGGCTTCTACTGTAGGCACTTGTGTGCTTTCCTTTAATAGAAATTCTAGAAAAAGAGAATATCAAAAACGGTGTTCCAGTGATGGAATGATGGAATCCTTTTCAAGCATTCTGCTGAGTATTCGGGCTACTCCCCCATTCATCAGATGGTGCTGGGGTTTCAGTATCAAATCCTCAGTTAACAACATCTGAAAGCAGCAAGGAAGAAGTGTGTAGAGGAGATCTTTCTTACTACTCTCCCTTTTCATCAGGAAGAAATAATGTTCCCTTAAACACTAAGTATTTTCTCTTATGTTCTCTTTGAAGACAAACCCTGACAAACTAAGCCAATTGGGCTGAATATTGGTCATTTCCTGAGTTTAAGGTGTCATATGAAAACACTGATAAACTTATTAAGTTTATTTGTGGTTTTTAACAGAGAAGTGGGAAGGAAAGACAGGCTTTTGGGATCAAAGGGTGTTTGTTTATTTGTAGTTGTTCTTGCTTTTCACATGTCCTTTAATAGGTAATAGTTCTAAACAAGGTCTATATTATTTTTGGCCTTGTATAAGGTTGTGCTCCATTTCTTTACCTTTTATTTTAATATGATTGGCCCCTCAGGCTGAATATCCCCACCGCCTTCCCAGGAGCAGGAGGTGAAAAGATGGAGTCCTTCTTTGGAGTTTTGCTGTAGGCTTTTGTATAAGTAAAGCTGATAAACACACATGGGAACATTCCTGGACCTACTATGTGGTGGTGCACTTAATGCTTTTTAGATTTTTAAGTATCGTAACTGCTGACTTCCATTGATCTTCACAAAATGAAAAATAGAAATAAGTTGTGAACAAATCACTCATAAACTCTTTAGCCACAGTTGAATCAGTCATTTCCTTGTGATGGCATTTTGGGAAAAGAGGGTTACCAATAAAGCAAAGTCCCTACTGGGAGAGTTTCAACCACCAAAACAACAAAACAAGTGTTAGATATGACACTTTCTTCCTAAGAAGGAGCCCTTAACATTGGCCAGTATATGATTGTTGTGTGTTAGTGTCAGTGTATGTGTGTCTGCATGTGTGTGTATGGACTAAATTATTAAATATCAGGGCTGCTGTTAATTCTTAGAATTATTTGTATTACTAGGAATAAAGAAGTATTCCATAAGGGCAAAGCATTTGCCATAATTTTTTGTGTCCTTTATTATAGTATTTTAATAATTTGTCAGAAAACTATATACCTATATATTTTTATTAATTATATAATTTATTGTAACTTCATAAACATTAACTATATAATTTATTACAATAATATTTATAATAACATTAGAAAAGTTTAAGGTGCTCAAATGTTTTATTATTTTGATATATAACAGAAATATGTGAGAAATTATCATTTAATATATTAAAAAATCAAATAAGGATAAAAATTAAAATAAATTCTTAAATGCTAAGTAGTACACACATTTCATGTTGTCATGGCAACCTAAATATCAGCGATCAACTGGAGCATCAGGCAGAATGACAGACAGCTTTAATGCATTTGTTTTAGAATCTTTGCCTCCTGTAGTGATAGTTTATGCATTTAACTACAATTTCATTCATGTATTATCATCTAATGAGTAGTATAAATGACTGTCAATGAACCAGATATGTTACTGTAGAAAATATATTTTTAAAAGACATGAAATCAAAGTGAATATTGTACAAGTACCATAAATGCAGATTTCCTTCTCATCACACATTAATTAAAATATTATTATTAAAATTCTCTCAGTACAATGATTTTCAAACAGAATAACATATATTCAGCTCTTAAAATCATCTTTATATGAGTGTCCTGTTTTCCTGTGGAGTTTCAAGTTAAGTGACCATTTCTTCCTCTTTTGCTGTTGTCAATCAGCCACATATTCAAAACATAGAGCTTACACAGTCATTGTCAAATGAAGGGCCAATCCGAAGGAAAATAAAGAAAAATAATTATCACGGACATCCTTTGAAAGCAGAATCTAAATAGCCAAAACTAATGCCAAGTAAATGCAAGGGTTTTTTTTTTTTTAATTTTTTTCTCTCTCTCATTACTGCTGTGTTTCCTCTGAGAGTAAAATTCTTTTTAAAACTGCTATATAATTTTAGTTTTATTGAAAAGTCTCCAATTGATTCTAAATACATGAGAATTTACATCAACCTATCTGAGACTGGCCTTTGGGGGCAGGAAAATGGATATTTCAGCCTCTTGAGGTCTTCAGGGTTTTTACGAGTGACAAGATGACAAATGCTAATGTCATTGTCCTGGATGAGCATATCAGTGATTTGATATATGACATTCTGTTTTGAACCACTTGTTTGGGATATTGAGATTGAATGCTATTGCATCTATGTGATTGAAATTTTATTAAACTTTATTCTCCACCCCCCATATTCACAATCAAATGACGGGGGAAATATTAAATCCGTGGTTATAGACTATTTCATTATGTTTCATTGATGGATTTCAGACAAACACATAATCCTGATACTTATCACAATTAAGTCTCGATAAATGCTCTATCCTTGGTCACACTTTGGGGAAAAAATATCAAAGTATTGTGAGAGAAGTCCTTAGTGTTTATGAATACTAGCTTTACAATTGGTAGCCTCCACTCCAGTGTTTGTGTTTTAGTGCCAGTCTAGCAGTTGTACATTCTTAAATAATGTCCTAGGATTTAAATTTCCTAATGTCCAAAATTACTAATTTTTTGGCTTCAATCACCAAATATGTACTGATGCATCTCTAATCTTTATTTCCAGATTAAAGAATCTTTGCATTCATCTTAATTTAATGTTAAAATAAATAGCAAGGTGAGTTTTTAGATTTACCAAATTCTCTGTAACTTACAGGTTACTATTTTAGTGGGTCATTTTAGGATAAAGAATAAGAGACTTTGTTCCATTCTAAAGAATGTGTTATTAACCCTTTAAAATAATAGAAAAATTTCAGTCTTTTCTCTTTAGAGCTTGAACTGAATGTAGGCATTAAGAAATAAAGAAATTGTGGTAACAATAGAAGTTACATATAGAAAAGTGAAGAAAATGATCACTTTTAATTCCTAATTTTAATGACTTTGATAATGATAATAACATAAAACTATAGTATAAAAGTCTAGATGTTCTAATAATTTAATGTATTTTATCCTTTAAAGCCTCCCTGATAATTCCATGAGCTGTTTCATTATTAATCCAATTTTACAATCAAGAAAACAGATATTAAGAATTTAAGTTACTTGTCCAAGATCACACTACTTATAAATGACAAAATTAGTATTAGAGCCAAAGGAGACCCGGCTTTTTACACTAGGTTGATACTTCTTTCTCATAAATTTCAGACATCTTTGGTGTCCAAACATCACAAATTTCTCCCTGCTTCTCTTAGTCTATACATTGCTTTTATCCTGCTACCTTTTGAATATATATGAACCAGAGTTTAGTTCTAAGATTTTATATTCTCACCTTGTACCTAGTTAACTTGTTAATGTAACTAGAGTAATTTACTTCACAAGGCAGCAATCTTTTGGAGATTAAGACATTTTTAATCCATATTATTCAGTGGCTGCTGGAGGCATATTGCCAATGTTATTAAATCTTAAATGCGATTGAGCTCTGCAGTCATCACATAAGGTAATACAGGCAGACTTCCAAGTTTTCATGCTGTTGGGTGTAAGCCTCCTGGGAACCATGTGATAGCTCTGCCCTGTTTGCCATCAAGTAGAATCTCATAGAAATCAAACCCTTCTTGCATTTCATTCAAGAAAATTTGCAAAGACTTGTATACAAAAATTCTTCCCTTTAATGCATCAAGCTTGTAAATATCTTGTGAACTTGTTTGATGGCAAGTTGTTTTCCAAGGCAGGGCAAACTTCTTCAATGAGGAAAATTCATTTTTCAAAAAAATAAAAGCATAAAGCAATAAAAAAGATCAACTTATATCACCTTTAACAAATGGAACTAGGGGACTTAAAGTTTTTCCTGAATGTTTTTCCTTTGACGAATGTCGTTAAATTTTATGTCACATATCTAAGGACAAAATGATGAGTTTTCATTCTTTGATTTACAAAGGCCTCTCATCTACTTCTGCTCTTCAACACACATGCCACTTTCCCCTTCATAGGACAGTATGGAAGAGAGTTCTGGATTTAGAAATAAGAGATCATGGAGTAATAGTCCTATTTAAAAAAAAGATCAACAATCGCTTAGGCTCCTACATATGGATATGTGTAATGCAGTCTTTCTTATACGCATAATGTGTTTTAAAAATAAGATACCACGTGCATAGTTCACACATAAAAAAGGAAGTCCTCTATATAAGTTTACAAATATATATAATGGATATTTTGTATGTTTGCTTGTGGGTGTGTGGATGTGAAACTAAGTAAATGTATTCATATACACATATATATATATACACATACATATATATACACATATACATATATATTTATATACACACATTTACATATATATATTCAGTGCTGTTCCAGAAGGTAGATTATTACCTACATTTTTCAGACATACTGGAGGTACAAATACACTAATAAACATTTTTCAAAGACATTAATCCATGCATAAAGTCTCTATCAGTTTAGCTATTTGCTTAGTTTCATCATTTATATTATAGTGGGCCTCATGATGTTAGATATGAATGCAATATGGTCTATTATGTCAGGCCCCAGGTTGTTAAACACTCCCAGTGAGCTGGTAACCTTTTCAGAAAATTGCATTCTCATAATACTTGTCAACCACAAGCAAATATTAAGAACTTACTTCTTCATTGTGCATTGCTAATTGCAGGATAATTAGTTGAAGGGTTTTGTGACTTACAGAAGCAAAGTCCGTGATCTCTCTGGTATCATAGACACAGTTACATAACAGCCTTAGGAAATAGAGATAGGGAATGTTAATTAAAAATGAATATTTGGATAAGTACTAGAACAATATAAAACAGACATCCAGGAAGCTTTTCATATAGAAACACCAGAGAAGAATGCCATAGAGGTTTGAAAGATTTGGAAAAAATTTGTAAAGTGAGCTGGAAATTAGACATATATTTTTAAAGGAGGAAGGGATATTGATTTGGAATTGGATCAAACATCTACCTTCTTTATGTGATTTAAAGGACTTTTCAAACATTTCTTCTTCAATGATTTGATGAACTTAACAACCACAAAACAAGTTTTCAGTAATTCCTGTTAATCCACTGAAGAACTTCATTCTAACTCAACTATCCACATATATATGAGTTTTATGTTGTTATTAGCTTGTACTAGCAACCATCACCCATAGCTGAATAAATAATTGTACAACTATTTTGATGTCACAATTTACAATATTCTCACTCTTACATTTGAACCTCAATATAATGTGAGTTAAGGAGGACATGGTATATATTTTTTCAATTTTGCAGATGAGAAAAATGAGCATGGCATCCTGAATCAGATATACTTGATTTCAAATTCTGGCTTTATAACTTACCATCAATTTGCATTCCCATGCATTCTTCAGTATTTTTTAAATAAAATTGTTTTGAACAGTTAAATTAAATAGGGGAGGTAAAGCTGTTAGTACAGTCTAACAGATTAAGAAATGGTAGTTATTTTGTTTTAAATTTAAAGCGAACATTTTCTCACTCTGTCAAGTTGAATGCTAAATCTCAATCATTGAGGTATTTTAGAATTTTTGTATACTAGACAGTGTATTCATAAATATTCATGCAATTTAACTTTTAAACCCTGAGCTGTATGTTTTGGCACATATTCTATTCCCTACGTAATGACAAAGACATGAGAGTCCCAGTCATTAAGTGGAGTTAGGTGGGGCAGAAAGGAGAAATGACACTGATAAATAATTCCAGGCCATTTCTGTGAACCACAGATGTTTACATCAAGCTGATTAATATTTTCATAATTCACAATAGATTAATTTATTGTGGGTTGCCACCTCCAGCTCTTTTATAAATCAAATTATTAAAATTGTATTTAATAAATCATTTTCATTTTCTAAAAATATGTAAAAAATTTAGCTGTCATATTCACATATATTGTGAGTCCACAAAGGAAGATTTTTTGAACTCTAACTCCCATAATACAGAAAGAGATTTCATATATTGAAATACAGACAGCCTTTGAAAACATTTGTACATCATTATTAGATAATAAGTTTAAGGCAGGTGTCATCTTTTCATCTTTATCAATCTGATCAAGTTTGTCCAAATATTGGTCAAAAGAAGAATCTGAGTCTATAATCTTATTCCTGTCTCCTGCCCTGACAAAGGTTTAGTTTAGTTTCTTTAGAGACCTCTGTTGGAGGTACATATTTCTTGTTAACAACCTTCTTTCATCTCTCTATATATTTTCTTCTCTCACATTTTATGATTATAGTTTTCATATTATCTTTAAAATTATAAGCAGATTATTCAGAATGATTTTGTAATCAAGTAAGTTAATTATTCATACTTGACCCTAACTAGAAGCAAATCTATAAACTAAAAATGCTATTAAATAATTGATTTCCTGTCTTGTTTTAAGCGACCTGTTCAAACTGTGATTGTTAATTTTGCTGGAAATTTCAATTTAATCTCCTCTAAGATAGCATGAAGTTATTTTACTAGTTTCTTCTCTCCCCATCATAAGTTTTTAAAACAATTTTCTAAATGTATTATTGATGAACTTTACCTACCTATCTATCCATCTATCCCTTCCCTTCCTCAGGATTTAACTCATTTCTCATCTCCACCCTTCTGCTTATCTGTTGTGGACTGAATTGTGTCTTTCTAAAATTCATATGATGTCATATGATGTCCTAACCCCCAATGTGATTGTGGCCATACATAGGACACTTATGAGGTAATTAGTTAAATTAAGTCATTAGGGTAGGACCCTAATCCCACAGGACTTCTGTCTTTATCAAAAGAGGAAAAGATACCGGTTCTCTCTCCATGTACATACAAAAAAGGGGACATATGAAGACACAGAGAGCAGATCATCATCTACAAGGCAGAAAGAGAGGTCTCCCAGAGACCAACCTGTTGGCAAATATATATCAGACTGCCAGCCTCCAGAATGGTATGGAAATAAGTGTGCCTGTTGTTTAATCCACCCAGTCTGTGGTATCTTGTTATAGCAGCCTGAGCAGTCTCAACCTAAGCAACCAATTTCTACCACCCTTTCAGATTTCTGTGTAAATATCACCTTTTCCAAAGCCCTTGCTATCACATCCATTTTCATCAACACCACATTACTAGACTTGCTGCATTTTTATATGTTCTAGCTAATACTGTTTTGGATTTCTGTCACCTGTGACTGATTTAGAAGCTTCTTCAGTTTAGAGACTGTTTCCCACCAATTAAACATCCTTAAGACCTATCATAGTGAGTGGTGAATGTTAGGCTACAAGAAATATTTGTTGAAGTGCATTTTTGGAGACATATCAGTACCTGGAAGGCTAGCTATCATAAAGTTGTCAAACAATTGCACACGTTCAATTTAACTTGAATTGAAATTCTAAAGACCTTTTTTATGTGATAAAATCATGGGGTTCTTCCCTCCAGTGAAGTAAAATAGCTACCAATGAGAGTATTAATTATATTATCCTATATCAACTCAATATACATTTAAGTGGCCTCTAAAAATGATTATGAACTCTGTGTAGCATTGTGGAAACATTATAATAAAATGTATGTGAATTGCATGTAACATAATAGAAACATTATAATAAAATGGAAAAGACAGGAGGTGAAATTGCTCATGAACTATGATTCCAAGTGTTAACAGATTGAAACATGAGAATATTTAGAGAATAATAGTTATAACATGGTGTCAATATGAATATTTTCTCCATTTTCCAAATTTCTGTGTTGTTTTCTATTTTCACCATTAAAATATTAAATTTACTTAAAAACGCAAGGAAACTTGTGAGTAGCATAGATAATATGTATTAGAAGAATATGTGTTAAAAAGGTGAAATAGCATGGCAGCTGGACTCGTGGGCATGGGCAAACTGGATGGGGTTAAATCTCATATTTAATGCTTACTAGCTTGATGATCTTGAAGAAGTGATTTGCATGCTCTGAGACTTCATCTCCTTGTCCTTTGAATGAGAAATGATATTAACATAATGCCCACCAAAGAACTAAGACTGCTGGAGTATCAGGAGTGCTCTTAAATGCCAGCTAATAATTTCCAATACAGTGTAAACTCTGTGAGGCTAGGGACCTGTGAATTCACTACTATAGATTAGTGCCTGGCATTTGGTAATTTTATAATACAACTTTACTTATAGATAAATGAATAAAAGGGTGAATGTAATGAAGCTAATAGAAAAGACTTCATAGAAAATCTAGGAATTTTGAAGAAAAGAAGAGCAGGACTTTATATACATATACTTGCATATCTATCTATAATTTCATTATATGCCTGATGTCTAAGCAGATAACTAAATAAACAAACACTTTTTGCTTCCTGAAGAGAATTAATCCAATTTTCCTTTAAGTTGTTTCCTGAGTAAGATAGTTTTTTTCATAAACTGCTTTAACCCATACCTTGTGATAATTTACTGTGTCTCTGTTCAGAATGATTTTCTTGTGATAGGTTAACTCAGGTTCTAGTAGAATCAGCCATGGTAAATATGTAAAATAAAATTACTGTAAGAAAGATGAATAACATTGGTAAGATCATTTAATATTTTTGGAAGAGAAAAAAAGCAGAAACTGCCTAAAACTTAGAATGCTCCTAGGAACAAGCTGCATTCCCTGCTTTCAAAATCCTTCTTGCTACTTCTGCTCAGGGATGGCACTGAAATTCACTGATGCCTCTGCACACAGTTTTCTTTTTTCAACCTCAGGTCATATCACATTTACAGTTTACTGTCTTAAAAACACATCTGGAATGCACCCAGTGTATTGATTATCTCTCATATTTAAATTGAAAACTATAATGGACTTGGAAGGGAATAAACCAAGTGGTGGCCAGCTTTCTCTATCACTTTTTCTGTGTGTAGCACAGCAGATATATCTAAACATTTTCAGGATAAAAGGAGATTCAAGTGAGCCACTCAGTGATGTCATAATAAACTTCCTCCCCACGCACACATAGGAGTGTAACACTGACTTACATATATTCCAGGAGATAAACCACTCACCCATTCTTTAGGAAATATGAATGGAGTAAGTCAAAGTGTGTCTCCCTGTCCCCTCTCCAGCCCTTATTAATATATTCATACATCTATTGATTCAAAAGGTTAGTCATTCAAATATATATACTATGTATTCATCACACATTTTCTCTATACTAAAGGGCTGTGGAATTTTTGCATTCCAAGAACTTACATTCTAACTGGGAGAGAGACACTGTAAATGAAAAAAAAATAAGTAAAGTAATTTCAGAATGCAAAAAATAAAAATGTAAAGAAGAAATAAGGGGGCAGAGGTATAGAGTGAGGATGTTTTCATGGCTATTTTAGAGCTAGTGTTCTGAATGTCTTCTCTTAGGGAGTTACATTTCAAGCTGGGGTGTGACAAATGGACACTCAGCCACAACAGGATATTGGGAGAAGAGAATGTCAGGCTTAATTTCCAAAGAGGATAGTGGCTTGAGGTTTCCAAAGAATTGAAGAAGAAAGGGAAGGAAGGAAGAGGGAGAGAGAGAGAGAAAGAGAGAAAAAGATGAGAAAAAGTTAGTGGGATTGAAGAAAACCATGACAAGTTTTATGGGGTGGATGTGAAGGAATAATATGGGCTCAATTTGGCCATGAAAAAGTCTTAGATATTCTTCTAATTTCAATTGATCTTCAGTGGAGCATTTTTTCTAAGGCAGTGATATTATCTATTAGATAATTTCTTAAAAAGTTTACACACACACACACTACTCAAACATCTTTTGTCTTATGAAAAAGTTGTCTAGACACAGAGATAGGACACCATGTACTGAAAGATGTCCAAAGGAATCAATGTGAGAACTGAATTGTGAAAGCTTTGAGTTCCAGTCCAGATGAACAAGAGGAAAAAAGCACTTTTTAAGTATTTAAGTATGGGTGAATCAACTTTACACTAACATTTTTTTAAACCCTTGATTTTGTCAAAAAACATAAATATCAGCAAGATGCAACTGAAATTTTTTGACATCCCTGAAGTTTTAAACAGTCTAGACGTGTTTGCTTAAAGGTTGAGCAAAGGTTGAGAGGTTGACTTCTCAAGTATCTGCATATATTTTATTTACTACAAATATAAAAATTTCTTGTATAACAGAAACAGAATAGAAAGTGGTTCCTCAAAAATATGTTGGTGTATATTTGTAAAATATCTACCATTTATTGGACTATTACACTGTTCTGCACATATTTTAATTTTTCAAGAATTCAGATTTGAGGAGGAGGGTAGAGTTCAGTGGTAGAGTGCATGCCTAGCATGCACGAGGTCCTACGTTCAATCCCGGACCTCCATTATACAAACAAACAAACAGACCAAATTACCTTGGTCCCCACTCACCTCAAAAAAAGATTGTGTTAAAAAAAATTCAAAATTTACATTGACACTAACAGGGAACTATTATCATGTTCAATTTCCTGTTGAAGAAAATGAGTTTCAGGGAGGCTCCCCCAGCTCATTTCAGATGGCAAATGTCGGGGTAGGACTAGATCTGAGCTCAGGTCCACCGAATTATTCTGCTGTCCCACACAGTTTAAACCATGGCTTCTTTCAAAGCATGCTTGAGTATTCAGCAGTAGAATGTGGGTTTCTTTTACTGTGTGGCTTACTCTGAAAACAGTAAAAGCACATAAAATTATGAAAAAGAGGAATGAAAACATACATTGCTTTTTTGTAATTTTTTTAAACTACTCTATATCATTGTCCTCCTCATCCTCTTTTCTATTGTCCTTTCTTACTTAATGGCTTCAAACTTTCTTATGTCCCTTCTTCATGTCCTTTTTCATACTGTGCTTTGTTTCTTCGTGGCATAAGCCTTTATTCTTAGATCTACAGTCTTATAGTACATTTGTGAATATATCTTATTTTTTAAGAGAAAAATATATAATATATATATGATCATAGAATAGCAAACTTTATAGGACTCCTAAATCTATAATTTTATACAAATATTTTTGTCATTTTTAAGCTTATAAGCAAAATCTCCATGTGAATAGTATGTTTGCAAATACACAGACACCAAATATAAAATGATATAATTTGGAATTTTTATATATTAAAAGCTATGGAAATAAGCCAGAAGCAAAGTGCTTATAATTGTTGTCATGGCAGAGAGAAAGTTATGTAGTTTACATAGCCTCAGAGCATCTGTTATCTGAATATGAACCAGAAACACTCTTTAAAAGATCCTGGGCACATTAATGGAATCATGATTTCCCCTAAAAGTAAATAAACCTATAGATTAATATTACAGGAAACTGTGTAAGAGGATATAGTAAAATATTTATTCAATGTTATTTAAAAAAAATACTACTTCTGTTCTACCACGTGAGGACATCCAAGTATCAAGAATTTGAGTGGAAAGAACAAAGGAAGAAAAAGAAATAAGTAGAAAAAAGGCTTGCAGTCAATTTTCCTAGAAGCAGTACCTTTTTCCTGGGCTTGGCACTTTATAAAATACAATTGTCTATGCCTGCTCTTCAAATAGAATCATTTATAAACATTGTGCAAATCTATATTATAAATTTCATAGCTCCTGCCAAAATTAAGGATATTTTCTTTGAAAAACACCTCATTTAATTGTTTTAACTGCAAAATTAATGAAATTCAGAACATCTAAGAAAAATTACAAAACAAATGACTAACATATTTTATAGCACCTCCTATTCAAGAGATGGAATCTGCATCTCAGTTCTGTGAATCTGGGCTTGCCTATGACTTGCTTTGACCCAGAGAACCTGACAGAAGTAATGGTTATCTTTTTAAGTTGTTAAGTTTCCAGGTGTTTCTTTCATTCAACACAAAATAACTGATACAACACTGACCAACAGGAATTGGACAAAATTATTTCAATAAATTTTCCCTGACAAATTAAATATCAAGTGATATCTAGATATTAAGTTCACTATTCATGCCCCCTGCCAGAATGTGGCTTTCTTCACCTGTCTAGAAATTCTAGAGACACTGAGCTGTGGTTGCTTCTTTCTTAGAAAGGATGGATGAGAGTGGACTAGCCTGCTTATTGGCCTTGTCCTCTGTCAGCCACATCTGAAGGTAGCTGCTCATCTAAAGGTGGGATTCTGCACTGTTCCTATTTATTATTTTCTCCAGAGCAGAAACTGTGGACCTATGGTTACATGTGATCACAATCCATGGAAGGACACATCACCATGGTCTTTTAAATAGATATAAAATGTCAACAGCCATGGCTTATTAACACATACATGTCCTTAATAAAGGTTTAGGTAAAGATTGATCTTTGAGCTTCAAAAATGAAACAAAGAGCTATTGGAGGTCATCAATGAGAGGATGTGACTTCAGCTGACTCATGAGCTGGACCCACCAATCAGAGGCTCCTCAACCCCTCCCCTGCCCTTGCCATGTAACTTCTGACCACCTTTCCCACAGCTGGAGCTGTTTTCAAGGACACAGCCTTGAGAGAGCAATGTATGATGCAGACCATCTGGAAAGTAAATGTGACTGAATCCAGTAAATGCCTGCAAATAAACTTTTAAGATTCTGGTGGGCAGGTTCAGAAGTCTATTTGTCCCACAGCCACCCAAGGCAAACCTCATATGTAACTTCCCATGCTTATTAAACCTGCCACCTACCAGTCTGGAGTGGTTTGCCTCTTTCTTCAGGCTCTCTTTGCCCTCCATGCATGGGGTCAGTTTTTGAAACAACAAGAGCAGCTTCATTTCTCTAATGTGGCTATTAGCAGAAACCATAGATTGAATAAAGCACATCTGGTTACTACCTCCATCTACCTTAGAGGGTGGAGGAAGAGGGTAAAGGATAAAGGGCTCCTGACTTGAGTCCATGATGTTTGTAGAGAGGAGTTGCTCACTGCTTGGTAGTGAGTTCTTGAGTGCAGTATCTCAGCTTTACTACTTCAGACAAAGGCAGTGATTTTTGTAGGGAATGGCTGACAGATGCGGCACTGATTCCACCAGGTATCCAAGGAAGAGAGGCTGAAGGATTATGCTTTTAAGTGGCCAGGTGGGTTGCTCAGAGTTTTTTATTTATTTATTTATTTTTTTAAGCAGTAGGTCTCCACCTGGAGTAATTCTTCCCTGGGACATTTGGTAAGATCTGCAAAGATTTTTGATTGTCATACTAGGAGTGCAATGCTATTGCGATCTCGTCTAAGATGCTGCTAAATGTCATAAAATGTACAAGTCAGCATCCCTCCTCACTCCCCCCTACCACAGACACACACACAAGCACAATTTCGTCCAAAATGGCAATAATGCCAAAGTCCAGAAACCCTGGTCTGGAGGAGATAGGCCTTCCTTCCCAGATCAGGAGAACGCAGGTAGTTTTTGCTCTCAGTCTTTCAAATTGTGTAATTAAATCCCAATGACACTTCTATAATTGAAACAGAATGGTTGTGCTTAAATTTAAACTACTCTATTATAACGAAATAATGTTATCCTATTTAAAATTTACAGGGAACAGATTTCAAATGATTTAGGGAAGAATCTGTTATTCAAAGGGAAACAATAGGCCCAGGTCCCCAGTGTGGGATTCCATGAAACAATTTACATAATACATTTACCATTTAATATAATAAACCCTCACTTATTATACAATTTTAGTTTTAGAAAGAAGCTTTCATGTACCTTGTTATTAACAATAGTCCCAAATCACTGCTTTAAAAACTCATCTGTTACCGAAGTTGTAAATGAATCATTTCCTTGTGATGTCAGTGATCTTGGGGCCCATAAAAGGAATTTTTTTAGTGTCTATCAGAGTACACTACAAAACAGATATCATTAAGCATATGAAAAACAATATAATGCCCTTGCTTTTTGAGAAGACTTAGAAGAAAACACTTATTTAATGAGATCCTCACACTGAACATTATACAAAGATATGTGTAGCTTAATTAGGATTAAATTTAAGCCTTGTTTAAGTTGTAATTTAAATTATGCTTTTATGTTAACTTTTTAAAAAATTTATTTATGTGTATTTCTGAAATTTATTTGGATGGATATTTAGTTATATCATATTTACTCCTCTCATTCTTTCTAAAATAGAATCTAAAATAGATTGAGGGTTGTTTATCATCTGAAAGTTAACACTCAAACTATAGATGATTTTTAGCTCCTTACGCCATTCATTTTTCCCTCCATTGTGAACTGGCCAAATGCTGTAGTTATTTAGAAGTCTTTTCCATTGTCTCCTGGAGAGAGTGAAAAGAAACAGAAATGGGATAGGAGAAATTAGCCTAACACATTGACTTTAGAAGAAATAAATGTGAAAGCTGTTATTGTACAGTTTTGCAGTTGGATAACTATTGTATAAAGTGACAGAAAACCAATTTTTATAGAAGTTTTATACCATTAAATGTATACTTAATTTTTTTTGAAATTCTTGTTTTTCCCTTTGTTACTTATAGATCAAAATTTATAATGAGTGCTTTTTGTTATTTTTTCTTCTCCATGAAAGTCATTTTGATAATTAGTCCGTTTATTACTGTGTTCCTTGATTTTAAGTTATTTCTGCTTCTTCATTACCTTGATTACATTATCTTATACAGTGATCCAAAAAACTGCTCTTACCCCTTTTATTTACTGATTGATAAGGCAGTGAATATAGTTAGCAGAAATTTTGTAAAAACTGAAGTGTGTCATGCATGTGGAAGGATTTAATTTTATTTTTCTTGAATCTATATCCTGACATTGATGTTGTCATTCAAAACTGCTTTAAGCATTGCTTTCTAAATTCTTACATTTATTCAACAAATATTGAATACATATAACACATCAGAATGTCCTTAGACAAAGGGATATAATGATTAAAACAAAATATGCCTGCCTCCACCAAACTTGCATTATAGCATCCTCTATCCTTCTGATTATGGTGTTTCTCTTGATTCTTTCTCAATCTATGCATTCATCTTTTTAACAAATATTTATGGTGTTCTTATGTGCTTGGCTTTGTTCTACATGTTTGGTACATAATGGTGAGATGATTACTATCTTCGTGGTTTTTAAATTAGAATGGGGAAATTAATATTATATAATAAAGGCAGACATGAATACAAAATAATGACATTTTAAGTACTAAGAAAGAGACAAGTGCTTTGTAAGAAAACAATCTGGGTAGCAGATTCTTGTATAGAATATGCAGCCCAATATTGTCCTTAAAGAAGTAAATCAACCTGAGAGCTGAGTGAAGAGAAGGAAATAGCCATGCCCAAGAATTCAAATTCATGTTTTTCTGATAGAATATCATCACATTTAAGTACTGAGATGGGTAAAAGTCACAGTCTTCAGTACACCAGAGTCCAGTGCAGCTGAAATTCAGTGAATAAAAGGAGAGAAAGATATTAGAAGATGCTGGGTGGTGGCCCTGATGCTGAAGATCAAGAAGGTGTTTTTTGGAAATATAATTATCAGGAATTGGTGATTTTTTGTATGTGAGGACTAAAGAATACAGAAGTATCAAGGATGGCCCCTAAAATCTGAGCTTAAGCAGCAAAATAGGGGACATAGTTTATGGAAGGAGTGAGATGAGTTTGCAAAATGTGTTAGAGACACCCTTTCTGGCACTAAAGCAGAGATGTCAGGTGGAAAGCTGAGTATAGGTCAAACTTCAGAGGAGGTGATCAGATTGAAGTTAGAGGTATAATGAGAGATATCTTGGGCTGCAATTATAAGTCATAAAAACAGGTTCCCCAAAGAGTGTCTAGAGAAGATACTTCCAGTATAGATTCAATAGTAAGGTTTGAGTAGAGGAATAAAATCTGGGAGCATGCACTAGGAAATGGAGATACAGAAAAAATAGAACAAAGCTTTGACTTCTAGGGGATTAAGGTCAAGCTGAAGAGATATACAAGTATCTGAATAGTTATATGATAAAGGTATGTACTAGCTACTAATGGAGCACAATGGAGGAAACATTTAATTCTACTGAGGGTAGTTCAGAGGAGAGTTACAGAAGGATAATATGGAGCAATTCTGAAAAATCTTCAAAATAAATAACAAGCTAATAGGACACAGGGAAGAACATTCTGAGCAAAGGATTTGAGATTAAAAAATTCAAAGCATTTGAACAATTGTAAATAGTTCAGCTTAATTACACGGTTATAGCTTGTTTCACAATTCAAGATTTAGGTTAACCTTCACTGATGTACCTTTCCACCTGCATTTTACATTCCTGTAGTAATTAACAAATCATATTGCTTTTGCCCTCTCATTGTCTGCATTAATATTTTCTCTCCTGGCTTGTCTTTAATCTGCACACTAAAAAGAGGAGCGTAATTCCTTTTTATAAGCAAATGCTCATGCAGTTCTATGCAAAGAGCAGATGGCCTACAAATGTATCATTTTCTAAACAACTGTATTCTTGTCCCTTTGTCCTTGGTGGAGATGGAGGTAAAACTTTTAATTAGTGTGAAAACCAAAATAACTGTATCCAAAATATTACAACATGTCATTCTATCCTATCTGTGATGCCCTGATGTAAATAAAACAATTCAGTGATCTGAAATTAACCTGTAATTAAAGTGTTGAGAATCAATCAGTACAATTTAAGTTTCATTAAATTCAAACACACTCAAAATTGAATCAATTTATTAAGCTTACTTATTTCCCAGCCCCCAACAGACACAATATTACCAACATGTAACAAGTTCACATATAAACAGCTTCACTATTCCACTTGCAGAAGTGAGACTACAACTTCCCAACTAGAATAAGGTACACTCTAAATGCAAATTAAAAGCAAGACAAGACACTCTAAATTGGAGATCTGCTTGCTGTTGGTGAGAATGCCTTGAAGTATTGTTTTTGATCTATATGCAAAAGTATAGGGACACACCCTTGTCAAAAGAGAATACAAAGTTCAATCTAACTGATCCATATTGTGCAGATTTTCCCTTCATTCAGTGCAAATTTAAAATGTATAAATTATTTTGATCAGAATTCAGCAATAAAATCTTAACTCAAAAACAAAAACAACAGAAGTGTCTTGTTCATACAATGCCTGTGTGTCTTTGAAAAAAGAAAACTACCTGGAAGCAATCGTCTCTGTACCTCTCTGCCAATTTTGGTTAACAGATTCCCTCTTCTTGACTTGGAGCAACTCTCTTAGAATCATAAATTGTGAAAATGAATTGCACATTAAAGGTTCTGGCACCCGAGGACCTTGAGTTTTCCAAATTATGTTTTTCAAGACATTTAACTAAATGCAACTATTCTGTAAGGAGACGGTAGTTGTCAATATGAACACTTCAATAGAGTAGAAGTAGTCATGTTGAATTTTTTGCATTCAATTATTCATTCTATTTTATGTGATAACACATAATCTATGAATTATTTGTTAACTATCACAATTAAATTTGTCAGTTTTTTTTTAGTAAAACCACTACCAAAAACAGCAATGACTAAACATGCTTTTATAAGGATCAATCAACCAATGCAGTTTAACACATGATCCATTAGAACCTCTCTTTTCAAAGCCTGGAGTTCTTTGACAGGTGCAAAAAATGTACATACTGTATACATTACAGAAGAGATCTTACAAAATTCTATCAATAAATATCCACAAAACTATTGCATGTCACTGCTAAAATTCAGTTTCACTATTCTGTTGAAAAAATTCCATTGGTTACATATCTCATTTAAGTGTTGGAAAGAATACTCCATGACTTCTAAGAAATGATGGACAATCTGAATTAAATAGCTAATTAACTTAAAATCAAAACTATAAGTTACATATTTGATAAAAGTAATCTATATGTGTGCTTATCACACTAATATAATGTAGAATAAGATGGCTATAATTGTGGAAGACTAGATCTACAGAGGTAGTAAAATGGTCCTGCTAGCTAGTAAATCTGATTATTAAAATCAGGAAGGAATAAGAAGAAAGTAGGGAAGAGAGGGAGAGAGGAAGATGAGAAGGAGTGAAAGAGAAAAAGGAGGGAAGGAAGGAAGGATTTGTAGTCAAACTGTTACATGTCAGGCCCTAAAATACATTCTTTCCTCAATTCCATGAATTCACTTATTACACAATATTAACAAACTACTTAAAGAATGAATCAAAACCATATAAGATATTATTTCTCATGTAATGGAAAAAATAATACTATGAAGCAAATTAAATCTAATAGTGTTAAAATATTCAAAGCCTTTCTAATGATAAAAACTTTAAATATAAAGTATTCTACTTCAAAAATGCTTTCAGAGATGTTATCAATGGTGAGAGGATGTATATAACATATATAGTTTTCTGTTTATGAATTTGATTATATTATAGCAATGGAACAGTGTAATATTAAATTTAAAAAATGCATATCAATTGAAGATATAAATTAACCTCAAATTTGGGTTGTAAATAATTTTATATTTAGCTTTCAGTTTTCTTTATGTTTTTATATAATTTCAGGAAAATAATTATCATACATAAATGTACAGATCTGAGTCTTTATCTAATATGTCTCAATCTCAAGACTTCTAAAACCCCTCAATTTCCTTCTTTCCTTTCTTCTTTTCTCCCTTCTTTCCTATTCCTTTATTGGTAATTTGGGGTATAAAAGTTAATTGTTGGCAATATTTTATCAGAACTTATATTGTGAATGAAGGATGAAAGATATATACATATATACACACACACATATAGTGATGATCCAACTTGGAATAAATATTTCCATATTTCTATGAAAAATTGTGAATGAATTTAACGATAGTATGTTATTCCTTAACATTTTTCATAATATACAGTATATGTACTTACAACTTTATACTGTGAACTTAATTGTTTAATATCTACCTTCATGCATGGAAGAGTTTTTATGTTATTATAAAGCATACTTTAATAATGTGATAAAGGAGAATGACATGGTGTTAAGAAATTATGTTAATGTAATGGGCTTTATGAATTCACAAATTAGCTGAGCACTGAGAGTGATTGGAATTAGATAGGCAAATCTCTTGAGGGGAGTAGGGCATTGATGTGTAAAAGATTATTTCTGAGAGTGAGAATAGCATGTGTATGGCCCTGTAGCATGAGGGAACATAGTAAGTACGAGGATTGTAAGAAGTATATCTATGGTAATGATCATGAAGGTGAACAAGGAGTGATTTGAGGCAACTAACAAGGGTAAGGCCAAATATATAACAGTCAGCATATTACAGCAGGCTGTCCGGCCAGCCGGCCCTCCGCCCGCGCCGCGGGGTGGGCAAGCGCCCCGCGGGGGTCTCGGGCTCCCAGCCCACTGCCCCGCCTCCCTGCCACCAGCTAGGCGTCGTCCGGGGACGCCCCTCGCCGAGAGAGACCCTCAATCACAAGTCACCCCGCCCTCCCCACCGTCCTCGCCGTGCCACGCAACCCCGCCCCCGAACCGCCCTCCCGATCTCCGTGCAGTACCCCTCGCCCCTCGCCGGGAAGAACGCAGTGACTCCAGCAGCCCTGTCGGCTCTTTGGGCCCAAGGGGCGGGCGCGGCAGCCATTGGCGGAGGCCGCTGCCTCCGGCTGTCAATCCCGCGGCCCGGCCCCGCCCCACCGGCGGAGCGTGGCAGGACGCAGGGCCGCGGGGGCTGTCGGGACGGCTCCAAGATGGCCGCGCGCTTGGGGTCCGCACCTGCTGGCAGCACCGAGCCCCGTTCACTGCCACCGCTGCTGACCAGAGCCGCCGGTCGGCCCGGCGACTCCGGGGGCTGACCCCGCGGGGCGGGAGGCCGCCATGGCGACCCTGGAAAAGCTGGCGAAGGCCTTCGAGTCCCTCAAGTCCTTCCAGCGGCCGCCACCGCCGCCGCCGCTGTCTCAGCCGGCACCGCAACCGCCGCCGCCTCAGCCCTCTCAGCCGGACCCGCGGCCTCAACCGCCACAGCCGCCCGCCCAGCCCCCTCAGCCGGCACCGCAGCCGACGCCGCCTCAGCCGGTACCGCCGCCGCCGCCGCCTCAGGCCCCGCAGCCGGCACCGCGGCCTCAACCGCCACCGCCGCCCGCCCAGCCCCCTCAGCCGGCACCGCAGCCGTCGCCGCCTCAGCCGGTACCGCCGCCGCCGCAGCCCTCTCAGCCGGTACCGCCGCCTCAGCCCCTTCAGCCGGTACCGCCGCCGCCTCAGCCCCCTCAGCCGGTACCGCCGCCGCCTCAGCCCTCTCAGCCGGTACCGCCGCCTCAGCCGGTACCGCAGCCGCCTCAGCCCTCTCAGCCGGTACCGCCGCCGCCTCAGCCGTCTCAGCCGCCGCCGCCGCCGCCTCAGCCGGTACCGCCGCCGCCTCAGCCGGTACCGCAGCCGCCGCAGCCTCCTCAGCCGGCACCGCAGCCGACGCCGCCTCAGCCGGTACCGCCGCCGCCGCAGCCCTCTCAGCCGGTACCGCCGCCTCAGCCCCTTCAGCCGGTACCGCCGCCGCCTCAGCCCCCTCAGCCGGTACCGCCGCCTCAGCCGGTACCGCAGCCGCCGCAGCCTCAGCCCTCTCAGCCGGTACCGCCACCTCAGCCGGTACCGCAGCCGCCGCAGCCCCCTCAGCCGGCACCGCAGCCGCCTCAGCCGGTACCGCCGCCGCCTCAGCCCCTTCAGCCGGCACCGCAGCCGCCGCCACCTCAGCCGTCTCAGCCGCCGCCGCCTCAGCCGGTACCGCAGCCCCCGCAGCCCCCTCAGCCGGCACCGCAGCCGACGCCGCCTCAGCCGGTACCGCCGCCGCCGCAGCCCTCTCAGCCGGTACCGCCGCCTCAGCCCCTTCAGCCGGTACCGCCGCCGCCTCAGCCCCCTCAGCCGGTACCGCCGCCTCAGCCGGTACCGCAGCCGCCGCAGCCTCTGCAGGTACCGCCGCTGCCTCAGCCCTCTCAGCCGGTACCGCCGCCGCCTCAGCCCTCTCAGCCGGTACCGGCGCCGCCTCAGCCCCCTCAGCCGGTACCGCCGCCTCAGCCGGCACCGCACCCTCAACCGCCACCGCCGCCCGCCCAGCCGTGGGTCAGGAGCCGCTGCACAGACGGTGAGTCCCTGCGGGCCACTCCCCAGCCCTGCGCGGGTCTCCGTCCCTCCCTCGGCCTCCCCTGATGGCCCCGAGGTGGTCCGGGCCCCAGGCCTCTGCTTTCCCGGGTGCGAAACTCGGGAAGGAACGGGGCTGTGTTGTGATCCGAGGCCGCGCGTCCCGTTCGGCTTCTTCTGGGCCACTCCCACCCCTCTCCTCCTCCGGGCCAGGTGTAACAGTTTGTCTTCCCTTTTCAACTGACGGTTTAAAACAGTGTTTCAGATAACTGTCAAAACACTATGCATGCAAAACCCTAGGTTAACTTAAGGGAAGGAGTAGGAGAGAAGGGGGAAAGGAGCGAAGTTCACCGGTCACTTCTGTGGGGGTGGGTTAGATGGTCACAGTGGTGAACGCTTAACTGCTACATGGACCCGTGCGCTTACCATCATAGTCGTTACTGTTACTAACCCCGGACAGCACTGGTGTTAAGGAGGCATGACCACGGAACAGGTGCTCATTGAGCTTAATTTTACACAAACAGTAAGATTTCCAAGGAATCAAGACAGGCAGTAAACGCCAGCTGCAGAGGACAGCTTGTGCAGGGTTGGGAAACAGCATGGCATGATCAGAACTTTAGTTTGACTGGCTTGAAATGTAGAGGGAAAGGAAAACTTCACACTGATGGATCAGAGAGGAGATAGCTGTTTTTATTAAACTAAAATGGTTAAATGAGCCTTGTTGGTTAATGATTTGCCTTAGCAATGTGAATTTGGATTCTGCAAGTATTTTATAAGTTCTGTAAGAAGCTTGTTTTAAAATTTCAGAACTCTTAAGATATTAGAAGTTCAGTTTTATTTTATAAGAATTTTTTTTAAAAAGTCTATATTTAACTCAACTAGAATGGAGTTCCTTTAACATAGGAGACTTTATTATCTCATGTATTAATACCTGCTAGAGACACACAATGACAAATGTGATTTATAAACAGACACATACAGACACAAGGAAAACAGAGCATGTAGCTTCAGTAACAGTTTAAGAGAAAAGTCAGAAACAGAAATTTTCCCTGGTCAAAATATCAAAAAAAGCACCTGGGGCTTATATCCCTTAATTGATTTGAGCTCTAAATGGACAAATACACATTTTTTTTTAAAAAAAATTGCTAAGAACAAGATTCTTTTTCACGTTGAATAATAATTTTGAAGTTTAAATAAATACCAACAATAGAGCTATGAGGGATGAAAAATATAAAATACTGATTTTTTTTTTTTAACTTCACCATAAGGTGCATTCTTAAATACATAGGAGAGAACTGTCATGATTTGCGCAACTCGCTTGCAAATAGTTCAACAGTATTAATGATGATTGAATTTAGGTGGTGGGCATATGGGAATTTATCATCCTATTAAACAGTTTTCTGTACTTCTGAGAATTATAACAAAACATTGAAAGGAACCTGTTAGACATAATGCTGTATGTGAAGTAATTTGTTCCCTTTGTGAAATTCTAGGAAGGTTAAAATAACATCAAGAAAATCACAAGCATTTACGATGTAATCAGAACTACCTGAGGATCTGTGAAACTTGGTGAGTTGGTGAATTTTTTAAAATGTCTTAAAACATTTTGTTTTTACAAAGATTACAGGAATAAGAGAAGATAAATTTTAATCAACTCTTAATATTTTTTTCCTGGTTGATGTGATATAATTAAATGTGGGGAAAAAAAGGTAAATTCTAAAAGGAGACACTACCTTGATGGTTTTCTATGGTGGAAACTCAAGCAGGAGGAAGTTTAATTTAAAAACATAAATTAATGCTCTTTGTAATACATTCTAAGTTGTCATTCTTTTGAATGCCTTCCTTTCCAAACAGGTGTGTTATTCTGGGAGATCATCAGGACTTCTGGGTATTTGGAGGTATTGACCTAACCAGTGGAACTGCTGATTTATAAGAAGTTGTCCAGAATTTTGGAAAACTGATTAGTAGAGGTAAATAATGTTTCCTTGGCAAGTGATGACAGAAAGTGACTTGAGTGAATTTTCCTTTGTTTTTAGGCAGATGTACCTAACCATGTATGTTAACAATGATTACAGGCTGGAGACCGAGAAGAACTACCATTTTTGCCGGCTGGGATGAAGAAAAAATCGGACTTCTGGGTTCCACAAATGGGCTGAGGTAACTAAGACAGAAAATGTATCTTCTTGGTCAACATGTAACTCAGGGTAATCACAGATGTGTTCCATTACCTGATATTGTTTTAATTTGGATAAATACTCAAAAAAATTTAAGAAATAGAGTTTGTTTTTGCTTTTACATCAGTTTGGCAAAACAAAACAACCTCTTAATTACTAAGTACAAACCAATTTTTTCATTATTTTTAAAATATTTTAGTTTCTGTTTATATTTGTTTTGTGATAAGTAAAATCTGTAAGCTCAGAAAATAGTCAAACCTAGGAAGCTGCTTCTGACAAGTGAATTAGCTTATTGAAAATCTGATATAGATCCTTGGCATTAATTTTCAAGTTTTTACAGTTTCCTTGGATTTCTTCTATCTAGGAAAACAACATGCTCTTTTAAGATGACTATACTCTGATTATAGTCTCTCCTTTATGGATTCCATACTAAATTGTAACCATACGTATATTTTACCATTTACAAAAGTGCCTGATTGGGAAGTATAATACATTGATTTTGTAAATTGAATTACTCTAAAATTTCAAGGATTTATTTTTAATTCAATTATGATTTAATTTTCATTTGTCACTGGCTCTTAATGCTTTATTTTAAAGTGTCTCTCATAGGCCCCCTTCTTTCATCTTCTTCCCTTAGGCTCTCTGTCCAGTAACTCTAAGTTCTTACATGTTCAAGGTAGGCTTGTGTATTTTTTTAAAGGCAGGTGCACCAAAAAGCACTTTCCTGTGACTATCCTCTGTTTTGTTCATCATTTATGAGTCCAAATTTTATAGAATTGGTTTAAAGAATATCATATCTTTCTTATCATTGTGTCTGGTTTTTAAAATGCTTTCCTTCTGACTCATTTCCGCATACTTTAAAATAATAATATGAATCAAATAAGTATGGGAATAAAATCACAGTTACTTGTATCATATTTGATTCCATGTATATTGCAAAGTCTTATTATTATGTTGGTGTTATGAACATGCATTTCATAATACATTTATTTACATGAATCAGATCTTATTCATTAAGGTCACTTACTTTTAGAAATATGTAATTTCTTGTGAATACATGTATATAGAAATACATGTGTCTTTCTATAATTTAAGCAGCTTAGAATACAGATAAAATAAATCTAAGATACAAGATAATATGCCTTGCATTAATTTAAATTCATTTGAATTAAAAGACAATTTGAATATTGTTTCCCATTTTCTACTAGCTTCTTGACCATATTCAGCAGCACATTTACCTTTACATATAGTTAAGGAATCTTTTTTATTTCTACTGTAGCTCTGTCATAATGGAAACTCTGCAGCAGAATCAGCTGCCATCTATCCCATGTGGCCAAGTGCAGAGGTGAGAATTCTCATTTGTGGGATGACCAGTCACAGCTTTAAATGTTTTTACTGTAACTGCTCTTATAAGGTAGCAAGCTAGAGAGAGAGAGAGAAACAGAGAGAAGAAAAGAGCTCTCTCCGCATATTCCCATGTGTATGATGGCATTAGTCTTCTTCTGCTGTATTTTTCTAGAATGTGTGTGCGTGTGTGCATGTATGTGTGAGAGAGAAATGTCTTGTCTTTGTCCTAATAGCCACTCTTCTCTCCCTCTAGTTTTTTCTCTATCCTCCCCTCCTTTTTCTTTTTCATCAATATCTTCTCTTTCAAAAAATTCTTGATAAATCAAATTTCCAACTTCCTCACTTTTAATATGGTAAAGTTACTTGAATCCCCAACGTCAAGGGGTCTCATACTTTAATGTCTGTAAGGATTGCCAGGGACACCTTTTAAAAATACAGATTTCCAGGCCTTACTTTGAGCAGTTCTCTTCCAGTAGATCCAGGGTGAGGCTGAGCATCTCCGAGCCTTACCCCTTCATATTATGGTGCAGGGGATCAGGGACAGTTTTCCTCTGGGTCTCCCTGCTGTTGCTATGAACAGTGGCTACAGCATCACTAATATTTTTCTTTCTTGTTTTAATTGCATTAGTATTATCAACCAGTTAATGGCATTTTCTTAAAATTATGGTCAAAGGCATAGGCATTTGATTTATAATGGTATCTGCAAACCACTCTTTTAATGAATTAATTTGTTTTGCTTGTATTTCCACAATTGTAAATGCCGTGAGTTAAGTGACTGCTTTGCTTCAACTACAGGAGAATGTGAAAACACTCCAGGAGAGAGAGGTTGCATATATCAATGCAGACTCATACACAGAAGGTAAATTTTATTTCAGATTGTCATTAAATAGTATACCAGTATTTAAGTCTGTCAACTCCAACTCATAAACTAGGATTATCCTCTTTCTATGAGATGCCTCAATAATACTTCCATTTCTCCATTTTACCAGAGAGAACATTATTATGATTCAAATGAATCAATATGATTCATAACTAAGCTATTGATCCTAATTTCTTTAGTATATTTACCATTGGCCTATGTTAGATTACTACTTAAAACTTTAGTACTTTTGACATTCTTCCTGTGGAGCTATTTTTAAAAGTTGGGCTAAAGTATTTCATACAGAAATAGTTCCTGTATGTATTGGAACAACTCTGAAATAAGCACCCACTACAGACTTCCTTTTGACCCTGACATGTGGCATGTGCATCTGTAGGCTTTCATCGTGTTATGGTCATTTCTAGGTAAGTGTCACAGGATACTTGTTAGTTACTGACACGCTCTAGTCTAACGTCTTGATATTGAATTGAATGAATGAATAAAAACGTGAACATTATGGCCTTACCACTTCCTTTGCCAAAGACCCCTAGGTACTGCTGCCATAATGAGCAATGGCCCTTACTGTTACTGCAGGAGCTGCGGCCTTAGCAGCAGAGTCTGCCTCTGCAGTCTCCTATTCTGAGTGTGTGCTGCAGCCTCTCTGGCTCCTGAAGAGTTATTTCCACCTTGTGTTTTAGTTTTAGCCAGACTGTCTGTCTGTCTATTTATCTACCTACCTATCTATCTATTCTAAAATTTTATTTATTTGTTTTTACTGAAGTACATTTGATTTGTAATATGTTTCAGGTGTACAGCGAAGTTACACAGTTATATACATATACGTATACATATACATATACATATACATATACATATACATATACATATACATTGTTTTTAGATTCTTTTCCATTATAGGTTATTATAAGATACTGAATATAATTCCCTGTGCTATACAGTAGGTCCTTGTTGTTTATCTGTTTCATATATAATAGTGTATATATGTTAGTCCTGAACTCCTAACATCTCTCTTCCCTTCCCCCTTTCCCCTTGGGTAACCATAGTTTCTTTTCTATGTCGTGAATGTATTTCTGGTTTGTAAATAAGTTCATTTGTATCATTTTTTTGTTTGTTTACATTCCACATATAAGTGATATAATTTGATATTTGCCTTTCTCTGTCTGACATACTTCACTGAATATGATAATCTGTAGGGTCCACCCTATTTTTAATTCTCCAGGAATGATGCCTTCAATTTGAAATCTGTTATATCTTGTTTATAATTAGAAAATAAAGTTAGAATTAAATACAGGTTTGAAGTCCATTTGGAGGTATTAAAATACTCTCTTATTTATTTTGCAGGCAATTATACTCTCAGAGTTGACTGTACACCCCTTCTTTTCCAGTTGGTATATAAACTGACAAAAGAGGTATGTAAGTAGATCTGTCATAATGTTTTTTGATGAGTGGATAAATCAATAACTTTTGTTTTCTAAATTACTAATATTTAAACTGGTGACAGACATAGCTGATTTGTATAAATAACAAATCAGAATGAGCTTTAATACACTACTTATGTGACATAACTATGAGAACAGTAGTGCTAGTCTCTGTTCTAATAATAGTTCCTAATAATTGTATACATTTGTTAAAATGTGCAGGGTCTATTGTTTCATGGGGCAGAGTCTCTTTGATATAACAGAAAGAATACTGAGCTGGGATGGGGAAGCCTTGGCTGTGAAGATTGCCTTGGCTATTCATTCATTCATTCATTCATTCATTCAGCAAGTATTTATTGTGTGGTTACTACGTATCAGGTCCTATGAAATGAATTCTAGCAGCTACAGTGATAAAAGCACAAGGTTTCTGAATCCAAATACTTTATAATCTAGAGAGGCCACAGACCTGTAAATGAGGACTCATACTTCACTTGAATATTGGATACTATATACAGTGGAGGACAGTTGTGGAGGAGAGAAGTTAAAACCCTGGGGTAGCTGGTGAGGTTGGAAAGCATTAGAAGGTGTTTACAGAAGGATTAGTGGTTAGGCTGTAAAATGGAAGGATGTGAAAGTGGGGAGAAGGTTTCTCCTCAGAGGACACAGGACCTAATAAAGACATGGATGTGTGAAAGAACATTTCCCGACCTCTGGGTAATGCAATATAACCTAAATGTAAGGTGTTGGTGAAAAAGCTGGCAAGAAATGGGGCCTGACACATAGGCCTAAGTGTTCATAAATTTGGTGATGGAGAAATTAAAGAATCTTTAACAAGGTTGTATATTATCATTTTTATTCATTAGAAAAATTACTCTGTATCAGTGCATTGAATAGGTTAAGCTGTAGTAAGTCTAAAAGCAAAATGGAAATAATTCCACATAATTATTTAGCGCACAGGAATTTATAAATACTAGTTATTGATGTAAAAAGTACTCTGAAAATGCTAATGCACTCTGAATCTCTAAAAATTATGTGATCTACTCATTGAGTATATGTGTGCTTCATTTAAATAACCCCCATTATAGAATTTAACTGTAAAAATATTTCTTTCAAGTAGGTATCACTTAGATGACAGTGGGAAGTAGATGTCACATCTCTGTGGTCCTGTTTCCCAATCGCCCTTCATCTTGCCCTGTCCTTTTCACTGTTAGTGTCTTTAACATCTCATCCTCCCAAGTGCGCATCCTCCCATGCCCATCACAACTCCCACCATACTGGGAAGCTTAGGTCCTTGATCCTTTTATTGAAATGTCCCATAAAAACATCTTATCTAAAAGCACGCTGTAAAGACAGCCCTTGTTGGGGAATCCTTCTCAGGAGATACACTTACACTCTGTCCTACAGAGGAGGCTCCTGCCTTTATAGGAGGGGTAGTAAGAATTTTAGGACCAAGAAGGAGAAGCTTAGGTCTATCCCCTTTGTACATTTATTTAATAAGTATTAAATGTGTAAGTGGTTACCATAATGACAGGATAAATCAAACAGAGATTCTGCTATTAGTGTGTTACCTGTGTAGCCAGGAGAGACTATGATCAAGAATTTTCAAATCCAAGATAGAGATTAAAATCACCAAAGTGAATACAGATAAAAGTGTGGGAAGCAAAAAATAAATATTTTAGTTTATTATTTTACATGTTGGAATTAAACAGCCTGCTTAATGGGAAATTGCAAGTTTTTTTCCCATTTTAAAGCCTCTTTTATGTTAATTTGAATTTAATTTTCATGCCACTTTATATACAATATATTTGTCTTTCAGAGTTTTTGTTTTAGGTAGTTTTTTAACAGTTTAACTGGGAAATTAAAATGTATCTTTAGAAGTTACATTATCAGGATGAACTAATTAATTGTCCAGAAGAGAAGAGTGAGATTTTATAATCTTTTTTGATTTGATTGTCAGTGGAGGAATCAGACATCATTCATCTGGAGAAATGCTGTTGGTTGCTGAGGGCTCAATCCCGAACTGGATGATTTGATTTAGAGACATTTGGCCCATTGGCTTCACCACCAATTTGTCCATCTCTGAGTGAAGATGGGAATCCTTCTATTTTCTACAAATGTTCTTTGGTAAACACGTGAGCCTTGTTCCACCTTTGGAGCCTTGTGTAAGTCGGTTTACCTTTCTGCACCTGAATATTCTCATATATAAAATCAGTTTGACCAAGACAATCATTATGAAACTGTGCTCCAGTGCGGTGCCTCAGCATCTGGTGCAAGGTCAGGGTGGTGGACACTGAATAGGCAAAGCTCTAGCTTCCACACGTGACCTCACCTCTTCCTCAGCTGAGTAGTGTCTATTGTATTTCTTTTATATAGAAGAAGGTTCCACTGCTGTATCCTTCCCCCACCCTTAAAAAATTAAGAAACCACTGGACTAGACCATCTCTAAGATCCCCACTTAGCTCTAAACTTTTCACTACTATATATATATATATATATATATATTAAATGAGGTTTACAAGGAGTAGTTGTGGCTGATAATCACAAAAACTGTATTTGAAATCTGAAAGCTTGGGTTCTGCTTCTGATTCAGACCTTTTTAAAAAAAATTTCTTACTTTTAGCAAGTCATTTAACTACTTCTTAGCTTCAATTTTCTGCTCTTTGAGGGCACAGAATTAGATTCTTGAAATAGTCTGTATTCTTCAGGTTTCTAGTGTGTTTTAGAAATATTTGTTAGGGGAGCTAGAACAGACAGGGCTTCCACTTCAGCAGTGCAGTTATGTTTTTACCTTTTTAGAATTAGAGATTGAGAAATCATTTCATTTGAAAACAAAATGATTCCATTTATTTTTTATGAAAAGTTTAAAATCCACAGGATTAGATTATAAATTGCCCTTTATTTCTGAAATTTAATATATTTATGTATACAGATTAAGTGGTACAATGAAGACTGCACTACAGAATTTCTTTCTCTTATAATATAGTGTGTTAGTTTTCTTTGCTTCATGAAGGAGCTGTATGAAGCTTGTTAATAACAACACAGTATATCTTTGATAGAGTTCAACTTTTCTTCTTCTTTTTTCCTTTTTCTTCTTAGTCTTTCCAAATTAGGATAATTGTGGTCTCTGACTTTTTTCCAGTTACATTTTTAAAATATACTTTTATTTTTTACATTCTACAATCACTTTAGACTTTTGGAATTAATATAAGATAGAGACAGGTAGGCAGACAAAACCAAACACTGAATGATAGTATTTTCTTCTAGGAAGTTAAATTTTGGTTATAATTATGCCAGGGGGGGAAAAAAAAACTTCCTAAGACAGTGGAAACTACTGATAACTTTTAAAAACTAAGTCAGTTTATGCGAGTCATGCCTCCTTTCATAAGCATGTCATTATTAACAGGAAGTTTGTTGGCTGTGATTTATTCTGTGTTCCTATTTTACAGGTTTATTTAACGCTTTTGGTGAAAATCATGACAGCCACATAGATTTTAAGGAGATATCCTGTGGGTTATCAGCTTGTTGCAGAGGACCTCTGGCTGAAAGACAGAAATGTAAGTGTGTTAAACATCACAAAATTTGGAAGCTATACAGAGAAAAAAATTAGCATCCATTCATGTAAAAAATCATCTGATTAAAGCTTGAATTTTCATCCCTTTGGCAAATAGCAATCTCTTGCTGAGGTTTTACTGAGGTCAGTGTAAAGTTCAATCATCTGTTCTTTTTTACTGTGGAGTAATTTAAGATCTTTGTTATTAATAATGGTTGATTTTCCAGATGAATGTACAATTCATGATAAATGAACTACATCATTCATGATGTGTTTGAAAATGTTAAGCATATAGAAAATATTTTCTGGTAGTCTATATAGAAAATTTGTCTTGCTTAACTTGAATTGCAACTTATTTTCTAGCACTGTGTATATTGATATTTTATTAGCAAAATTAAATTTATGATAAAACAATTTTATTAAATACTAAATTTATCTTTTAAACCTAGCTAAAATATTATAGCATAATTTATAAGCATATTACATTAATAAATCTTAAACATATTTGGTTAGGAAAATGCAGCAGTTTACATTTAATTGGGACCTAATTCTTATATATTCACTAGGGTCATTATCTCTGCATCTTTGTAAAATACAGCTTCACAAATACTGCATATTTTGGGTATGATACTTAATAGTTCAATATTCTTTAGTAATGTTGTACTGTGATGCACTCAATTTAATAGCATAATTGTTACACGGGTGTGTGAAGTAGATAATTATTTAATCTTAAAACTTTAGATTTCTTTTATCTTCCCTGATAGTATACCATTACTCTAACCTGGCTTTGTGATAGATTATTTGTTCACATTAAAGTTCTGGTATTAAAGAGGCTGAAGTCTTTTTTTCTCAATTGAGGTTAATTATTGTCTTAAATTTTTTTTAATTTATTTTTTGCCAGTGGACTAGTGGAAGTTAACCAACTAGACTAACTAGCAACTTTGCTGATATTGATGTTAATTAGCAAAGTGCTGATATTTTGGATTTTTAGCTTGTTGTATATAAACTTCATTGAAGATTTGAAATTGTTCTTAGGCAAAAATATTGGGTGCACATTAATTACATTGGAGAGGCAAAATCTTTATACAGTCATCTCTCATCTGCTGAGGATTGGTTCTGAGACCCCCTCAGATACCAAATCCATGGATGCTTAAGTCCTTATGTAAAATGGCATAGTATTTGCATATAACCTATGAACATCATCCTGTATACTTTAAATCATCTCTAGGTTACTTGTAATACCTAATATAATGTAATTATTTGTAAATACAATGTAAATGATATGTAAATAGTTGTCAGTGCATAGCAAATTCAAGTTTTGCTTTTGAGAACTTTCTGGGAAAGTTATATATATATATATTTTATATATATATATATATATATTTTTGATCTATTGTTTATACCTGTGAATGCAGAACCAATGGATACAGGGGGCTTACTGTACCAGCTTTTTGTTGATTCTTAATGTAGATGGAATATTTTCAGCATTGTAAGAATCAACTCTGAAGTGATCAGTTTTAAATATTAGAAATTAATTTAAAAGCTTGAATTACCTTCTCAAAATCTGTGAGATATTGTATAGTAACTTGGCCCTTTTTCAGTTTGCAAGAAATTTAACTTTAGATTTAGGTGAAGGATAGAGTTCTCTAAGCTGGCTAATGATATAAGGAGAGAGACTTGTGAAGTGTACAGGAATTCCTACAAGTTCAAAGGACTTTAAGGACACAGTGTCCTCCAAATAAGAACTTAATCCAGAATGTAGTTGTTTGAGGAACTAAGTAATTTTACTAGGGCAGCTTGTAATAAAATGTATTATACTTCAGAATATGAAAGTAATTTCCCTCCATAAGAGTTTCTTTTCTTTAGTTTGCTTCAAGGTATTTGATGTTGACGGTGACAGAGTTCTTTCTAGGGTTGAACTGAGAGACACGTGGTTGCACATTTAGAGGTCTGGAAGGACAAATGCACCGATGATATCCTGGTAAAGTCTGATTGCATACATCTTCTTGCATGTAAACTTCCAACAGGAACATAGAGTGAAGAATTTTTTAAAGGAGGTTGAGAAAAAGATTTCTTACTACTTCTAGGTTCTATATTATGCTACTCAAAATATTCATAGCCAAAGATGCAAAATTGGGAAGAGAATTTGCCTTAGAAAATTTAATAAACTGAATGTATTATGTAAAAAAAAAATGAAACCACTGGAAAATTGTCATAAATTTTTAAGGTAAACAAGCAATCTATTTCTGTAATTAAAAAAAAAAAAAAGAAAAACCTTGACCGAAAATACTTTATACTTCAGCTACTGGCTAATAAAAATGATACCTTCTCCTTCCTAACTACTGATTTGGGTTTCTGGTTTTAAAGGAATTACACGTGGATGTATCCAACATTGTAGAAGACACATAGAATGCTCATGATACCACAAAGGTGAGTCTAGCAGAGACTAATTTATTCTTTTCTAAAAATACATTATATTCTGAATTGGTGTACATACCTTATATATACATACTTGAATCTCTTCTACATCATCCCTGCTAAATGCTTATTTGGACCTGTCGTTACAATACCTCCAAGTTGTCCCTAAGGAAAGCCCATTCCACCTTTAAACAACTCCATTAAGTGTTATTTACATAAAAACATTATATTTTATAAGCTAGGCATTTTATAAAAATTAAGTAGAGACAGCCCTTGCCATTTGTAGTTTATAATCTTTACTTCTCCCATTTTAATACATTATGGTAAGACAAAACTTATATTGAGCAAAAGAAGCCACAGAATAAAAGAACACATTGTACAATTCAATTTATATGAAGTTCTAGAACAGAGACAGAACTAATGTTAATAAGTGTTACAATAGTGATTTTGGAGATGGGTGATTTAACTGGGAAGGACCATAGGATATCTGGGATGATGGAAATTATTTTTTATCTCAATCTGGGTGGTGTATATTGTTTAAAAAAAATTTTTTTTCAATAATATTGGTGAGGGTCTGTCCTAAGTTCTTTAATAGCAGCCAGAATAATTGTATAATAACAGAAACGAGCATGTACTTTACAAAGAATAAAGCCTTGAATTTTTTTAGTTTCACAACATTTATTAAAGATATTATAATAGGTTTGCCTTAATGTCTATGTATCCCTGTGAAACTGAAGATAATCCATATATGTGAGACACATATGAGTTAATTTGACCCTTTCTATTCAAATGTTGACATGTACCAAGTAGCAGATGGTAGGATGTAGACCATAGTGGTCTTATACAGGCTTAGAAAAATAAGTAACATTTTTTTTAATCACAAATCCAGAAGAAATCATCATAGTCTTATTAACTGACACTCAATAGAAATAAATAATAGAAATGAATTTTTCAGGGCTTGATCTTTGTTTGGCAATTCAGATAACCATCTTCATTTACTTTTCTGCCCAAAACTAAGGTAGCCATTTCTATTTGGTATATATGAAAACAGAAACATAGGAAAGTTTCTTTTAGGAAATACCTTATGTAGAGATACAATTTCCATCGCCTTTTTTCTGGGTGTTTGATAAGTATGGAGGTTATCATTGCTGTCTATTTTTGTGTAAGACCGAGTTTCTTCTTATGACTGTACTTTTGAACATTAAAAAAAAAGATCATTTAGCTGCTCCATCTCCGTGTAACCATAATAATGAAATGGTAAAAATTTAGAATAGAATTTGGACCTTTCAACCAAACCTATTACCCATATTCACTGGTGACTAGACTGTGACAATATTACCCATTATTTTGTACCATTACATTGGTATTAATATACTTTAATGGAAGTTGCATCATGAAAGCCAATAAGTACCATCACAGTGCTTTAAAATCTTTTCTTATAATGAATGGTATTATATATTGAATGAATACATGAATATCATTAATAATAAATAATATTAAGTATCATTAAATAATAAATCATTAAATAATAAAAATATAATTAAGTAATAAAAGCTAAGAACATTATTATTCATCTAGGATTGTTAAGGTGATTGTTCAAAACATGAAGTAAGAGGCATTTGGTTATATTTTTGCCTCCCAAGAAATATTGTCTACTGTATATAAATGTAATTTTTGGTACAATTTGACACCAAAAAAAAAAAAATACTGCTTTACTCAACTTGTGAAAGTAATGTTAAATTTTATTTTGAGGAAATGTTAATATAGATACTCATTTATTATATATATTTAGTTCTTTTAAATCTCTTAAGAAGTCTAATAATGCCAGATGTTTTAAAGAAGATCTTAGAAAATTGTTAGGGTCAAAGGGCATAATCCAGAGAGTTTGGAAAAATGCTTTCAAAGTTAGTAAATAATCCTTTTTCTCTACCCAGAACCTTTTGTGGGTTCTGTTAGTAAACTTCACCTTGAACCAGAAGATACTGTGAGTTATTTCCCAGGTCTTACTGGAGGAAGATTTTTGGTGATAAATTGCCCACGTTATGACTCACTACTTCAGAGTTTGGTTACTTTTGAACTTATTTTTGCTGGCCTACTTTTAGATGAACACATAGCATCTACATTAAATCATTAGTTTTCTTTCAGGCAAATGACCATTGCAAGTTTAATAAAACAGATTTTATTCAAATAATATAAGAAAATGAAGATTTAAGATGTTCTTAAATATTGTTTCTCTTTCAGAATGGCCATCTTAACTCTAGAAGAATATCAGATCTGGAGTGTGAAAAATGTTCTTGCCAATGAGTTTTTGAATCTACTTTTCCAGGTATGTTTAAGGTAAATGACAGAGACCGAGGGCAGTGGTACCAGTAGTTCTACATCTTTTCCATTATGTAGTAGTTAGACAACTAGACTACAAACCATATATTGTCAAAAGAACTGCATTAACCTGTACACCACCTGCAGATGGTAAGTTAGAGCGTGAGTGCTTCTCAGAGTCACAATGTGCATGATAGGAAAGTAGAGTATAGCTGATAATGTTTATCTTAATAACTCATGATAGAGCAGATTATAAACACATAGAAAAGAATTTAAAATGTAAAAGCCATTATAATTTGCTATTTTTCTTTACTTTTTTTTTTTTTTTTAAGACCCTTCCTAACAAGTAACGCAGTGTGGACAGAGACATAGAGCATAAGTTGGCAGCTGTAAATTTTTCACAAAGTATACAATCTTTCCAGTTAGGAGGTTATTTTAGATGCAAAGCTGTTTCTTAATTTTCTTTTTTTTCTTTCTTTCTTTCTTTTTTTTCTTTTTTTTAATTTAATTCTTTAGAAGGCCCAAAAAAGATTGAAGGAGAAAGGAGGAAAGAAAAGCTGTCAGGGGTGAACATGAAATCATAAAACTTGCCAGATTTTAACTATTTTCCCAGTTAAAGTAGTTCTCTTTGCTCCAATTTAAAGAAACAACTTATAGTTTCCCATTTTTCATAGTTCTTCATAAATATATGTTGACTTAATAGTATTTTACAGGGTGTGAGTAGGGACAGACTGGAAGTTCAAGATTTGTAAATACTGACAGTATATATAGAATAGATAAACAAGTTTATACTGTATAGCACAGGGAAATATATTCAAGATTTTGTAGTAGCTCATGGTGAAAAAATATGAAAACAAATATACGTGTATTCATAAAGGACTGAAAAATTGTGCTGTACACCGGAAATTGACACAACATTGTAAACGGACTATAACTCAGTAAAAAAATAAAAATAAAGATAAAACTGTTAGAACACTATAAAAAAAGTAGTATTTTAGATTTTTCTTATTTTATTCTCCTTTTCTTATAAAAGCACCCCTATGAAGATCAATAAGACTTGATATCTTTATATCTATCATGATCCTCCATTGTAAATACAGAGTAACCTGCCTGTGACACAGCTATGTTAGAATAAATGAAAATTGAACTCTTCCTGACAGCTAATAACTAATGTATATTTAAAGCATATGAAATCTGATAAGCCTTTGATACCCATTTAAATCAATCAGTTGCTCTACTGTCAGTTATCAGCCAGGATCTAAGTTGATGTCTTTATAAAACATAAATACATATAAAAATAATATAAACCTACTGTAAACAGAAATGACTTGCTTAGTAATATGAAAATGGTGCAGCTATTTAATCTCATTTAAAATGATGTCCTCAATTACTTTAAGTTATCATTAATTATATAAACATTTTGACCACTTAAGTTTGTGTCTGAGTCATCTTGCAGCTCTTACATAGCAAAGCACTTTGAACTTTTATATTGCCTTTCCTATTTTCTCATGCTTATCAGGGACTTGCATAGGCACTATTTTTTCTATGACTCTATAAACAGATGTATGCCTGAGATTTTCTTTTGTGTCTCAGTGTCTCTAGCATTATATTACTGACAGATTTTTTGTTGGTTATCAATCTAATTTTTTTCTTGGTATATATAGTCCTTTCAAATATATATATATATGTAGTCAGTTTACACTGTTGTGTCAATTTCTGGTGTACAGCACAATGCTTCATTCATACATGAACATACATATATTCATTTTCATACTCTTTTTCACCATAAGTTACTACAAAACAGTATTGGATATAGTTCCCTGTGCTATACAGTATGAACTTGTTTATAAATTGGGAGTTTGATTTGCAGGTACTAAATATTAACATTACATTTTATGATGCTCACTTTATCCCATATTCAGACATGCTTTTAAAACTTTATGTTCACTTAATATATAAGTAAGCAGACTTACTCTAAATTGTTTTATTTTCTGTCTGTTTCTAAAATAGAATTAGCTAGTAAATTCAGTGATAAAAGCTTGAATTATACTTTTATTTTATTTGCCAAGATTCCACTCCTGGCTGACCATTTTGGGTATTTAAGTATAAAGTAAGTAAATGTCAGTAGAATTAGGAAACCATTCCTGTGGTAATATTATTTTCAGTCCTTTCAAATAAACTCAGTGCCCAATATTTTGCAGAGGAAGCATTCTAAACATGATCAGGGTCTTCTATCTTGTACGTTAGTCAGAAAGCGTCAAATGTTAAACAGTTTGATAAACAGAATAGTGCACCACACTGACCCCTACCTATATCCATGCTCTAATCCTGAAATCTGTGAATATGTTATTTTACATGGCAAAGGGGATTTTGCAGATGTATCAGGTTAAGGACTCTGAGACAGGGAGATTAGCCTGGATTATCTACATGGGCCTAGTCTAACAACAGGAGTCCTTAAAAATTGAAAATCTTTCCCAGCTGTGGTCAGAAAGATATGACTTTGGAAGAGGGATTAGAAAGCTGTAAAGCTGTTAGCTTTGAAGATAGAGGAAGGGCCATGGGTAAAGAAGTGTGGGTGAACTCTAGAAGCTGAAAAAGACAAGGAAATACATTCTTCCTTTGACCTACAGAAGGGCATAGTGCTGCTGACATCTTGATTTTTAGCCAAGTGATACATGTTCCTGACGACCTACAGAACCATAAAACAATAAGTTTGTGTTGCTTTAAGCTGCAAAATTTGTGATAATTTGTTACAGCAGTGATAAAAATAAGTATAGGGGAGATAATCCAAATTTATGGATTGGAGGGCTCAACATTTTAAAGATGTCAGTTCCCCTTCAACTGATTCAAAGATTTATATGTGCACATCAAAATCCCCAAAAGTTAATTGTTGTTACTGTTTTTTTGTAGAACTTGACAAGCTGATTCTAAATACATAGAGAAGCGTGAAGGGCCAATAGCCAAGATGATATTAAAGAACAATGTTAAAGGACTTATTATAAAACAATATTAAGTCTATGTGTTAACTACCTAAAGTTAGACATATAGACCAATGGAACAGTATTGAATTAAACCCTGTACCATACATGAACAGTAATTTCAGATAGATTATAAATCTAATAAATTTGAAACATAAAGCAAAGCATCTGGGGGAGGGTAAAGCTCCGGTGGAATGTGTGCTTAGCATGCATAAGGTCTTGGGTTCAACTCCCAGTACCTCCATTAAAATAAATAACCTAATCCCCCACCAAAATAAAGCATCTAGAAAATAGTGTAGGAGATATTTTAATGACTTTGAAGTGGCAAAGAGTTCTTAAACAGGACACAGCACTAAACATAAAAGAAGAGTTTTAAGTTGGACTTCAGTAAAATTAAGAATTATTTTTATCAAGAGATACCATTAAGAAAGTGAAAAGCTAAGCCACACGGTGGGAAAATATATTTGCTATACCTATATCCAACAAAAGACTTGTATCTAGGGCATATAAAGAACAAAAACCAGTGGAGAAAAAGGCAGAACCTTAATATTAAAATGTGCAAAAAAATTGAACAGGTGCTTCTCACACACACAAAAAAATCCACATAAGCTATGAAAAGGGGCTGACCTCTTTAGTAATAATGGAAATACGTACTAAACCCACACTTGGAACACCATTAGGCATCCACTAGAATAGTTAGTTGTTAAGTGATACGAAGCATTGGTGAGGGCAACAAGCAATGGGGACTCTTACACATGGCCAGTGGGAATATAAATTCTTACAAATACTTTGGAAATAGGCTTTTTGAATGAAAGTTATATATGTATATGTGTGTGTGTATATGTGTACACACACACACACACACACCCTATTACCAAGGGTAACCCATGTGTGTACCCTTCAGAAACTTCTACATCTGAGCACCAAAGGACATCCAGAAAATTCTCATAATCACTATTTGTTATACCCCCAAATAGAAAATGACCCAAACACTTTTCAACAATACATGACCATAAGTGGTGGCACATGCATACAAGTTGTATACTTTAAAGCAATAAAAATAAATATACTAGTTTACAGAAAACACTAGTGGATGAATCTTACATAATTTTGAGAGGAAAGTATGGGACCAAAAATTTCAAAAGCAAAAAAGCCAACCCATGGTGGCTGAATTTAGGATGGTGAGTCCATCAAAGGGGTGCCGTAGTATCTGGGAAGAAACCCAAAGTGGAACAGCAATGTTCTGTTTCTTGACTGGATGAAGGTTACATAGATGTGTTTACTTTGTGAAAAATCACTGAGCTGCATACTTAAGATGTGTTCACATTTAAGCATGTATATTATATTTGCATTTTTTTAAAAAATGTTTGCTTGCAAAAAAAGATATCCAAAGCCTAAGTATTTATTAGTAGGAGGATGGATAAAACAAATGATAGTATATTCAAATAATGGAATACTATTCAACAATAAAAAAGAATCAACTACTGATACAAGGATGAACCTCAAAAGCCTAATTTATACATCTCATTGTCAGGTAAATTTTAACTCAGAAGGTAAACAAAACTGTAAACAGGCATGTGCCCTGGGGGGAGGGGTGCTTTAGCCTTTGTCTCCTCAGACCTGTGCCATTACTGGCACATCCCGCAAGAAGAGAGGCAGGGCTCAGCCACAGCTACCATCTCCTCCTGTGCATAGTGCCCGGGCGGGGGCGGGGCTGAGGCCTGAATCTGCACGTGGGGGCTCCACAACCTCCTAGGCAGGACTGAGACTTGTTTATAGCCTGAGGCAGGGAGGATCTTTCTACCCTGACACCTCAGAGAACTTGTGCTGCCAAGAGAAACAAGGAGCTCAGATTTGGCACAGAGCGTAGGCGGGGCTGTTCCGCGGTCTTCCCCGAGCCCACCTACAGACCGCCTACCCGAGGCAGAGCAGGCAGCTGCACAGAGCAGCGGAGTGACCAGCACCAGGAGAGGGTACAGCACCTGACCACGGTGCTGGGATGGGGTGTGATCTGCCCACCTGCCTCCCCCTGAGCACAGCATCTGACTGTGGCATCAGGAGGGGGAGTGACCTGCCCGCCCACTGGGTAAGAGCTCAGCTCCTGACCTAGTGTTAGGAGGGGGCACAATCTGCTAGCCAACAGCCACTGAGAGCAGCACAGATGAGGGCGCCAACAGAAGGCCTATGAAACAGCAAGCTGAGTTCACGAAGCAGGACGAAGACACAAAGACCTCTCGATCAAATCATTAAGGGCACACCATCTCCAGGTTAAGTAGGTAACTGATACTCCTTAAGCCACGGTGCCAGAGAGATATGAGCAATTTGAATAAGCAGAGAAACCACTCCCAATTAAAAGATCAAGAGAAATCCCCTGAAAGCATGATCAAGGAAATAGACATTGATGGCCTACTAGATCAAGATTTCAAAAAAGAGTGATCAAAGTACTGAAGGAACTAAAAGAAATAGGGTTTAGGGATATAAAATATGTCAAAAATGAAATAGAAACTATAGAGAAGAACCAAGTAGAATTAGTAAACTCATTGGCTGAGATGAGAGCTGACCTAAAGGCTGTGCAAAGCAGACTAGAAAATACAGAAGAACAAATATGTGATCTAGAAGACAGGACAACAGGAAGCACCCAATCAGAACAGCTGAGAGAAAAACAAATAAAAAACAATGAAAACAATATATGGGACCTATGGGGTAATATAAATTGTGCCAATCTATGCATAATAGGAGTTCCAGAAGGGGAAAAAGAACAAAGGGGATTGAAAAGGTATGGGAAGGACTCATGACTGAAAACTTCCCAAACCTAAAGAAGGAATCATATCCAAGCACAGGAGGGTCAGAGTGTCCCAAACAGGAAGAACCCAAACAGACCCACACCAAGGCACATCCTAATCAAGATAGCCAAAGTCAAGGATAAAGAAATGATCCTAAAGGAAGCAAGAGAAAAACAGAGTGAGTTACAAGGGAACCCCCATAAGGTTTTCAGCTGATTTCTCTACACTGTTTACAACAGCTAAGACATGGAAACAGCCTAAAATGTCCATCAACAGATGACTGGATAAAGATGTGGGATATTTATATGATGGGATACTATTCAGCCACAAAAACTGACAACATAACGCCATTTGCAGAGACATGGATGCTCCTGGAGAATGTTATTCTAGGTGGAGCAGAACAGAAAGAGAAAGAGGAATACCATATGAGATCACTCATGTGTGGAATCTTAAATATATGCAAGATCTTGTGGTAACTCACAGCAAAAAAAAAAGTGACAATGAATATATGTACGTTCATGTATAACTGAAAAATTGTGCTCTACACTGGAATTTGTCATAACATTGTAAAATGACTATTACTCAATAAAAAATGTTTAAAAATAAATAAATAAAATAAAATATAACCTTTAAAATACTGTATAATGAGAGGTGTGATTTTCTAGTATCTGTTCTAAGAAGTACGTTAGACACACATAATAGCCAATGGTCAGAAAGATCACAAGTTATCAGCTACCACCCCATGCAAATTAATGGCATTTAGTAGATATTCATATATGTGTGTACATATATAAAATGTGTATTAGTATATATGTAAATCAAATAAAATAATTATATTATAATTTAATGTAAAATCATATCAGCAAGCACACTGTGCTGACATAAGTGTCTTGGTGTAAACAGATTACAATTTTTCATTGAGTTTTCATAATGGGATAATATTGTGAACCAAGTGGAAATTGTAAAAAAAATGTTATCCAAAAAAAAAAAATCCTGACTACATGAAAAGATGCACAGTTACTATAAGGGCTCTCCCCTTATTTACTATCAGTGTCAGAAAGTCTCTTGGAATAAGTTAGCAGAATTAAAAACTCTAAAAAGACACAAGAATGCACTCTCTGTTAAAGAAACCAAAAGAAAAAACAAATGAATGGACAATTAAGATCCTACAGATAAAAATACCAATTTTTATGGGAAATAGCCTTAATATAAAAAATAAGGAGATTATATTCTAATTTCACTTTTTGAATAAAGATATACAAAATTTAGCTGAATACTTTCGTATTTTGCACTTATGAAGAAAAAATGTATTTGCAATGAAAAAGCAGCCATTATCCTGCCTTTTGAGTATTCTAAAGTTTTAGGTTTGAATATATTTCATCTTAAATGGTCTTAAGCACTATGCACTGGTTGGTGTTTTAAAAATACCAGTGTGTGTGGAACTTCTAAAAGTGATTCAAAAAAATTTATATTTTTGTAATAATTTAGTAACGTCCCGGATATTATTTTTAACAAGACTACTCACCATGGAATGCTGCAAGATTTTTTCAATGAGTTTATATTCACACATGTTGAAGATTGTCACTATATTATGAGAAAATGTCAACCATGGCAGTATTTTGACTTGAAAACGAGATAAGATGAGAAGCATATTTTAAGTATAAAATAAATGACTGCATGCCTTTAAAGACAAGAAAGTAAAAGCATGATAAACTCTGACTTTGACACACTTAAAATATAAAAATTAACATAATGTGATTTTACACACTTCTCTTTAACTCTTTCAGTACTTTCTCAGCCCCTTTCACATTACACCTGCGTCCCCGCTCCTGACCCGCGCGGTGTACACACCTCCAATCACACGGGGGAAGGGGGACCCGGGCGGTGAGGACCAGGGGCGCGGACACTCACACCCGCATCCCGGCTCCTGACCCTTAGTGTACACACCCCCGATCACACGGGGGAGCGGGGGCCCGGGCAGTGAGGACCAGGGGCACGGACACTCCAGCGGCCCGGATGGACGCGGACACTCACCCGCTCCCGGCGGGCAAGGAGAATAGTCGAAGCGGGCCCGCCAGCGCACCCGTCCCCTCCTGCCCAGCCGGCCGGGGCCCCAGCTCGGTCAGGTCCACACACACCCCGGCAGGAAGCGGGCTCAGGCCGTGGGAAACCGGCGTAACTTCAGACAGCGGGCGGGGAGCGTCCTCCTCCCGCGGACACGCAGGCAGCGCTGTCCTGGAGCCTCCATGGCGCCGCCCGCTCAGTCCTGAGGAAAACAAGCTCCGCCCCCAGGGAAGACGCTGGCTGCTGATGCGAACTGCCCATGCGCACCGCCACCTAAGACACGCTGGCTTCGCGCGCCCCCTGCAGGTCCTCGAGGGCAGTGCAGTATACTCAGAACTCACTGTAGAACACATGACCCCTCCCAGCCAGGATGCTAAATCACTGGAAATCTCAGTGCCCTGGCCTCTTTGTTGATGGCACTGGCGATGCTCTCATCCAGCCATGCCTGCTCTCTTGCCTGACACATGCCTCAGTCCTTGGAATCCCGCCTGAATCAGATTCTGTTCTGGAGGAAGGACAGGTGCAGAAGAATCTCAAAATTCCAAACTTAGAAGATGATCAGGAACCCAAACTCAACTCTGTCAACTCCCTGGGGTCCCCTGAGGAGTGTGGTTTTCTCAGACCATCTGCCCTGTGTCAGGAGCAGACCAAGCCTCAGGTAGCTTAGAGAGACTATCATGCAGCACATGCTTTGGACGGTTCTCAGTTCTGACCTGCATGATCTTGAGACCATTTTGTAACTCCTAACACTGTTTTCTCATACCTATAGTGATGGTTATTGATGACCGAGTTAATCCTCTTACAATGCTGAGTTGCTGTTGTTCCTTGGATAACCGAATATTTTGAAGGGATCAACTGTTTATCACTTCCCCCTAATTAAGTATGTTTTTAAAACTAGAAATGTTTCAGGGGGCACTCAGGTCCTCCTCTTGCACCAGTTCCTGGTGTTGGCAGTTTCTGCTCTGAGCTCCAGATCCTGATCCTGCCGGTGGTCTATGGTGATGCCAGTGTGTACATGCTCTTCCTTGTGCACCGGTGTGGAAAGGAGGCAGCCCTTCCACTACATGAGGCTGCAACATGCTGACACTCAAAGTAGGCACAATGAAGAATCAGCTAGAGTTCCCGGTACCAGCTGTCCTAGGTAGAAACATCACCTTCACCACAGTGTTCCTGTGCTCCTATCAGGCCTTCACTACTCCCAGCAGGCCATGCATGAGCAATGTGACAGGTGACTGCCTGTCCCAGCACAGCATGGTGGTGATGATCCCACCTTATCTGTTTGTCTTTGGAGTGTCCCCACACCTCTCTGAGCTTCACTTTGCTCTTCTCACAGGCAGGCTTGTACAGGCATGAACCTCACAGGATTATGGTAGGTAGTCATGGTAGCTGCTCACCCAGTGGCAGGCTCTGCCGAGAGGGCTGCTGGGAGTGCTGTGTGTCTTCACACTTGTCCTTCACTCTCCCCAATGAAAACACTCTTGGCCTTATCCTTCCCTGGCCTGTGGCCTTTCTGTGTTTGCAAAAGAACATGGAAACAATCTGTTTGCAAAGAAGTTTTGAGGTTCTGTCCATCTGGTCCAGGAAATGCTGACTCTGCTAGATGTGCTGTTGGGTGGGCTCTCATGGGAGAGGCTTGGGCAGGACTTCCCTTGGCAATAAGCTGCCCCACCCAGGCCTTTCCATGATCCAGACTCCTGGGACCAGGGTGCAAATCCCCAGCTCCCCACTTGTCAACAATGTGACCTGGGCAACTTTCTCAAACCCAAGCTTTGTCCACCCAAGGTCATCAGAGATGGGGGATAACAGGATGTCCTGCACAGAGTGTCTGTGCAGATTAAGTGAGGTAGAACAGACAGAACAGTGGTGGGGCCTGGCCCATTGGTTGGCAGAAGGGAGCTCACCATGTGCAGCAATTTCCGCGGGTCACCCAGCAATCTGCCCAGAGGCTTAGCTACTCCATCACTATCATGTATCTGAAGTCCACTTAACCACATGGGAGAGAAACAAACACATATTCTGAGTGTAGCTGCCACAGGAAAAAGTGCATCTGAGCGGGGAGTAATACCAGAGGGTGATCAGGATGGTGGAAGATGCCCCCTTGGGTTGAGCAGAGTGGAGCTGCCCTCTGGAGCCTGGGGTTAGTGAGGATGGGCTTGTAGAAATGCCCCTCTCCTTTACCCATCAATGCTGGGTTCTGCGGGTACTGAGTCCCACAATCGGTGTGCTGCTAGTGCCCTCAGCACAGAGAAAAACCCAGGGGTTCCCACAAGGCTTCGGCCACGTCCTCTGCTTCCTGAACTCCCATTCTGGTGACCCCACCAGGGATGCAGAGATGAGGTGAGGCAGGGGCTTGTGCTGTCAACACCACTGCTCTACCCTGGGAATCTGACACACAGTAGGTGCTCGGTAAGTCATTGTTGAATGAACAGCAATACTGGGTCAAGTTTCTGTGGGTGTCTGTGCCCCCAGATCAGGGACCCCTCAGGGCCCACCTCACAAGTGACATGAAAATAATAATGCCACCAGGAGCAATAACAGTTCCTCAGAATAAGTGGGCTTTTCCAAGCACTCTCCACCTGTTGCAAAGGCCTCCCAGCAGGGAAGGGGGCTGTCAGGGGCAACACTGCACTCTCCACTGTAACAAGGAGAAAGCCAAGGGCCACAGAGAGGAGTGCCTTTCCAGTGTCACTGCTCACTTTCCCACCTTTTGGGAGACTGGGAGGCTTTTCTACTACATTCTGGCTCTGAAGCCCCAATATTGTTTGGACATGTCTCCCTCCCTGGAGCAGGGAAACACTAAGTGACCTGTCACTTGTCACCAAGCAGACAGGCTCATTTCAGCTCATTGTGCCACCTGCAGGTTGTGCTAGTAGCAGGATCCTCTGGGAGACATCACACTCTCCCAACCTGAAAACAGGTGAACAGCTCACAGGTTTCCTGGAGAGGATGATCACATGGACTTGATCTGGCCAATCAGCATTTTCCATCCTCCCTGGCCACTGTGATTGGCTCAGGGCTGGGCACCAGCCCAATCAGGCTCCACGGAGGTCAGGCCTAGTTACTGGAATCCTGGGAGCAGAGAAGTTCTATTTCAGTTGGGAGTTGGGTGGTGATGTCAGCCTGTGGCAGTTGGTGACTATCTTGCTCTCGTAAAAGCAGAGCCATGTGAAGATGACACCAGTGGCAGAGCCCAGAGGTGGGGAAAGATGACTTCTGCTGATGTCACTGAGCACCAGGTACAGCCCTGCCTGAAGCTATCTCCCTGTGGATGTCTCAGTTAGGTAAGTCATTCTCTCCTGCCCTGTTTGCTTCTTTAAGCCACTTTGGTTTTCTGTCACTGGTTTTAAGAAAAAGTTTGACTATTCCTTCAAGCTGGCTAAATGGAGACCCTGGAACTGCAACAGTGTGGTGACAGGCAACAATGTGGCTAATAGACTCCAGAGGCCTCTGTTCAAACAGGGGATTGTAAATGACAAGGGAGAGTACACATGGCCTCAGTGAACAGATTTGCTAGTGGTAGCTCGCAGTTCCTGGATATTAGAGTGCATGCACTCAGCCAAGTCTCAGCCCTGCTCTCACACCTGCTAACCCATACATCTCCTCTCCCACCTGCCTGGCTTAGGGGCCTGGACACCCCCAGGCACCTGAAACAGCCCAGGGCTTTGTGTTGTAATTTACACAGGCTGCCCCCACTTCTGAGGGTGAGGGTGACTGGGTTCCAGTTTACAGAGAAAACAGACTAGACGGTCTCACTGGTGAGCTGTGGGGGTGGGAACCCAATCTACCATCTGACCTATGACTTCAGAGTGGACAGCCTCCCCACCCTCAGCCAGGATGCTTGCTAAGCCTAGGGGCTCAGGAGTCCTGCTCCCTCCAGCACCCCTCCTGGAGGTGAGAGTGGGGGGGGCTCTGCCCTATACAACATTCACCCCTGCAGGGGCACACGTGTGACCTCACAGTCTGTCATCCCTTCCTTATGACCTGGACCTCCTTGGCAGGGCATGAGAGGTGCCTTGATGTGTGAGAACTGCAGTTCATGGGTGCACATGTGGGCAGGTGCACCATGACTGAGAGGACAGCACCGCAATTTAAGCCCCCTCCATGCTCAGATGATTACATCCTGGAATTGAGGGGTTCCCAGGGGTCAGGTGGCCAATTCTGGCCTTAGGGGCAAATTCTTATCACCCAGGAGGCTAATTTTTAAATTAAATTACACATTTACAATTCAATAGTCAAGCCCCTTTCTCAGCAGCCTTGTAGCCTCTCAGCTTTTACCTCTCGCTGTGACCATGTTCTTAGCTTCAAATTGAGTGCCATTATGGACATGAACATGTCCCTGTCATGTGTCACCTTCAGAGTAAGGGGCCACCCAAAACTCCCCTCCCTTCCCCTTGTCGATACCTCCACACAGGGAGTAGGGCCCTTTCGATGCAGTTGTGCAAATGTGTGAGCTAAGGGTTTAGAATGACCAGGCTAGGAGTGGTCTGCCCCACATGGCAGGGCAGGTGGACTGGCAGGGGGTGATGGTTCACTTGTAAAACTCAGCTGGTGTCAGGCAGCGACAACAGACTGGCAGCCAAGGGCTCAGCTGGTGCAGAGTAAGCGGATTAAATGTGTTCACCCAGACGCCTCGAGGATGGCAGCCCTGGAGTAAGACTACAAGTGAGGAAGGTGGAGAGTCCCCAGTGCCTGGACCTCCACCTTCTAAAAATCAGGACTGAGATGTGGCTTTGAAATCAGAACACTGGAGTTCAAAGCTTCCCCCACCACTTGGTCAAGAATTCAAAGCAAATGAGCCTCAGTTTTCTCATGTGTAAAATCGGAACATTGAAGCCTCTCCCTCTGAGGGTGTGGAGGGAAGTAAATGCGGTGACAGCAGAGCACAGGAGCTGTCTGGGCTGAGCCTGCACACAGGCAGGCCGTTGTTGCTGCCATGACCACCGTCTTCCAGGGCAGGGTCTGCACACTCTCCCTGTGAAGGTCCAGACAGTAAACATTCTAGGCTTTGAGGGACCTACAGTCCCTGTCACAACTACCACCCTCTGCTGTTGGAGGGCAAAGGCAGCTCCTGCAGTAGGTAGTCCAGGCTCGCACCCCCGCTTCCTGGGATAAGTATTCCTGAGATACAATTGTCACATAACTTTGTTGGCTTTAGGTGTGCAGCATAATGGCTTGTTACATGTGCATATTGTGAAATGATCACTGCATTAAGTTTACTTGACGTCTGTCATCACCCATAGTCACACACTATTTTCCTTGTGATCAGAAATTTTAAGAGGTACTCTCTTAACAACTATCAAATGCACAGTGCAGTGTTGTTAACTACAGTCACCTTGCAGTACATTATGTCCCCAGGACTTGTTTATCTTCTAACTGGAAGTTTGTACATTTTGATTATCTTCCCGTATTTCAATCACCCCCTGACTCACCTCTGGCAACCACCAACCTGATCTCTGTTTCTATGGGTTTCGGTTTATTTTATAGATTCCACATATAAATGAGATCATAGGTATTTGTCTTTCTCTGTCTTATTTATTTCACTTAGCGTAATACCCTGAAGGTCCATCCAAGTTGTCACAAATGGCAGGATTTCATTTTTTTAATGTCTGAATAAGATTCCATTATATATACATATATATGCGTCACGTTTTCTGTATCCATTCATCTGTTGATGGACACTTAGGTTGTTTACATATCTTGGTTATTGTAAATAATGATACAGTGAACGTGAGGGTGCAGTTGTCTCATTGACATAGTGATTTCATTTCCTTTGGATATATTCCCAGCAGTGGACTTGCTGGATCATATGGAAGTTCTAATTTTAAATTTTGGGGGAGTCTTCTTACTCTTTTCCAGAGTGATGGCACCAATTTACATTCCCACCAACATTGCAGAAGTTTCCCTTTTCTTCACACCACCACCATCACTTGTTATCTCTTGTATTTTGATGACACCCACCCTGACAGGTGTGAGGGGATATCTCATTGTGGTTTTGATTTGCATTTCCCTGATGGTGAGTGATGTTGAGCACCTTTTCATGTACCTGTTAGACATCTGTGTGCCTTCTTTGGAAAAATGTCTATTCAGTTCCTCTGCCCACTTTTTAAATCAGATTGCTTGTTTTTTTGCTGTTGAATTGTAAGAGTTATTTATATGTTTTGGGTGTTAACCCCTTATCAGATACATAGTATGAAAGTACTTTCTCCCCTTCTGTCTGTTACCCTAACCTCTGCTTTCTGGATGACAGGGGTCCAGGCACTTGGGAATCTCTGCTTCTCACATGTTTCCAATGGTGGGTGGGTGAGGGCTGTGTTCTGATAAAACTGTGCACAACCGTGGGTCACTACCCCTTCTTTTAGAAGGTGGGCTCTGAAGAGTGCAGTGTGGGCAGGGATGTTTCCCTGAAGTCATCATTTGGATGGTCATGTGCCCTGGAACTCACATCTTCTAGCCCGGATGTGATGGGGGAATTTGCAAAGGGAGGACCTTGCAGCTAAGAGACTAACCAGGTGTTCTTGTGTCTTGTTGGAAGCACCTGGAAAAAAAGTTGTGTGGAACAGGGACTCCTCCAGGTCACAAGGCTCAGTTCAGGCTTCTGGGATGCAGAGACCTGCTCTGAGCCACTGTCACTGAGGAGGGAAGGGCCTCAGGCAGGAGGGAGGGGTTGCTGGATTTCACTTGCCCTGTTTGTCAAGTATCAGCTCTGGTGATGTGTGGCACATGGGCTTAGCTTTGGGCATGTAAGAGGAGAGGTTCCTGGGGAAGGGCTGGCTTTTTCCTCTGATTGAGGTCCTACTGTGTGCCAAGCACAGCAGTCCTCTGAGTCAGAGCTGGAAAGCCAGGCACAGAGAGGTCAGGGAGTTTCCAGGTCACACAACATTAGGGGCATCATTAGGGTCTGATGCAGACCTGACGCCCAGCCTACATTCTCTCTCCTTTCCCAGGACCATCATGATCCCACATGTCAGCATCACCCAGAGAGGCCCAGGTATGGGCACTGGGACCTTTCCTGCCTAACATGCCAGGAGCCTTAAGAGGGAGGACAAGACACTTCCTGAGTCCATGATGCCCAGAGGCTGCTCTCAGCGAGAGGCCCAGCACACACTATTGGATGAATCCTAGCTCTGTCCTGAGTCACTCTGTCCTCCCTGCCTCAGTTCTTCTTCCCACATGGGGCTGGAAACAGCAGCCACTTCACAAGGGTCTAAGGAACCTCCAGGATCCTGGAAGCAGCACCCTCACACAGGGAGCACGGTGGGGTCAGCCTCCATTGTCTCCTTAACTTTTCCTCACCTCTTTGCTGGATGAGGAGCCCTAGCGGGGCCCTGGCTTGTCCCAATTCTCACCCCAGATCAGGGTCCAGCAGGGGGTGGTGTCCAGGCTGGACTCTGTCCTCTGCCCCTTCTGGGCACCCTCATTCCCCACACCTTGGCTGCCTGGACACTGTCTTCCAGGGGCCACTCTGTGCCTCCCACACCTACCTAGCATCCACCCACCCTGGGTTACTCCATCGCCCTCTGGCCCTTGGATACACACCTCCGTGTTGAGTGGAAATGAGGTGATGGACATGCTGGGCCTCCTGGACAGTCTGGGGGAGCCTGATATCCCCATCCTGCCCACCGCCCCAAGAGCCCAAGTTGGGGAGAGTGTGTGCCTCCATTCATACTCTGATTTGCTCAGATTCTCAGCACCTACTTTGCTGGGTGGATATGGGGGCAGAGGGATGATGTAAAAGCAGGAGACCTGGACAGCAGAGCATGAGAAGGGGGCTAGCCCAGGCTGGTCTCATAACCCCCTTAGCCTTGGCTTTCTCATATTTAAAGTGGGACAGACTATTTTGAGGTGAGCAGGATCCTGACCCATAGCCAGGCACTGTCCTACACACATAAGAGATCACTGACTCCTCATGAAAATCTGTAGGGCAGGGACAGGTGTTATCACCCATTTCTGCAGAAGTAACTGAGGCACAGAGAGAACAGGGGAGGTGACCACTCCAGATTACAGAGCCCAGGCCATCTGGTTCCAGTGTCCAGGCTCATGGTCAGTGCCCACTCTGGGTTTCCTTCCTCCCTTCACCCTCCACTGGGACCCATGGCTGCAGGCTCATCTCAGTGTGATTGTTCATGGGGAGGAAGATGGGGGCTCTGAGGGCCCGTTTCTCCTAGCACTGCTTTCCCAGAAGGCTCAAGGGGTTGACTGTATTCACTACTGGACACCCAGGCCTGGGCCCAGGCCAGCCACACTGCAAGGCCTGAATCAATGATTGTTGAGTGAATACCTGAACCTCTGCATGTACCTGCATGTTGCTCCCATTTCCTCATCTCCACAGCTGGCTACCCGGCCAACACCTTATGTCATCAGGCCTCTGCCAGGGACAGTCAAGGGGACCAGAGCTGCTCATCTGGGGACAGGGAGCCTCAGGGGCCCTGTGTCTGTCCCAAGCATCTCCTGGGCCAATTCACAGGGAAGCCCAGCCAGCTTCCAGGAACAGCAATCAGGTCCCAATCCCAGGCGTGTAGAGTAGGTCTTGAGGGGTGTTTCCTGAGACTGACTTTGTGTATGAAGGGGTCCTGGGGGTCAGGCTGCTTTCAACCTCCATTCCAGGCCCACACCCCTGCTGGCAGCATTGAGCTAGTAATAAAGGACACAGGCCGTGGGGCCAAGGCTATAGCAAGGCTCTGCTCCCTCTCTGTGGCTCAGTGTCCTCATCTGTAACAGAGAACTAGTAACAGGGCCAAGGGAGGGCTCACTGAGGCCCTCCTCTGTAGCTTTGGTTGGACACTGCCCTCTCTCTGCTCAGTGCCCTTCTCTGTAATAGAGAACTAATAACATTTTTCTTAGCCCCTTTTGGCCCCGTTTTTCTGAGTCTCTTTCCACATTGGGCCCAGGGCTTTCACAGAGATCACAGACTTGGGAGGTAATCAGAGTGTGGTCTCAGCCCTAGTGGTCCCAACTGAGGCCAGAGGAACTTCAGGAGGGGTGGGAATCCAGAAGTGCTTCATGGAGGAGGTGAGATCTGAGCTGTGTCCCCAAGGATGAGCTGTCATCCAGCTGAGGCCTGGCACTGAGCAGGACCCATGTACATGGTGAATGAGGGTGTGAATGAATGAATGGGCACCCCTCTAACAGAGAGTGAGGGGGGAAGTCCCCCAGGCCAAAGCAGGAAACACAGGGCACCCTGGGGGAGCAGAGGGCGGGGCTGCAGTGTGATGCCTGCCTCACCCTTTATGGGTGTCTTGCCCCCACTTTAGCCTGTGTTCTGGTGGATTGGGAGCCCTTGCCTCTCCTCTGCTCCAGGATCCTGCTCTTCATTCCCAGCAACACCCACCTGTGTCACCTCAGTGTCCCCAAGTGGACCTGGACCTGTCTTGTGGGAGATTGTGAAGAGGGATTTGGTGTGCAGCCCAAGACTGAAGTGGGAGGGAGAGGATAATAGGGACCTCCAGAGGGGATCATGGGCTGGGGGAAATCGGAGGGGTGGGGAAGGCAGAGACTCAGGGCTGAAGGATCCTGCTAGTGGTGGCTCCTTCACAAGGGGCTTCACAGGGAGGAAGCATTCATGGGGTAAAGGCAGAGCTCAGTTTGGGGCTCGCTGACATGGAACAGCTCATCACAGAGACGTCCAGAGGAGCTGGATATAGGGAACAAAGGTGCCACTGATATCATGGTCAGAGCCTGAGACCCAGATGAGGTGGGGTGGTGGTGCAGGGGAAGGGGCTTGAGGATGTCAAGATGTTCATTCATTGGGGTCCTCAGGGTGGGGACCTTCATGTTCATTTCACAGCCACCTGGTGCCTGACAGAGCTAGGCTTAGGGAGCTCACTGAGTAGACACGTGCTGACAACCTAGATTCTCCTGTTTTCACATAAAGTCCCTGGTGTGAAGCCAGGTGGCACTCTTTAGAGTCATACAGCCTCACCCCTGGGCTCTCTGTGTGCCTAGAGCCCAGTGGCACCTTACCTCCCACTCCCCACTGCAGGACCCTTTGCACACCTGCATTTCCACAAGCTATAGAACATCTTCTCTTGCTGTGTGTTTACCCTATGAAAACTCATTGCCCCAGGAAGAGAGGCCTCACATCCTGCCCTTATTAAAGTGGTAAAGCCTGTTGTTCAGAGAAGCCCCTGACAGATCTCACAACCAACCAGGTACCTGTGCATGAATTGATAATGCAGCCCCCTCCTCCTTGTGTGAACAGCACCCCCCCAATAACAGACCCCACACACTCAACCTTGGCGCTCGTGTAGGCACCTCTTGCCTGTGTGGCCTGATGTTGCCTATAGCAGTGTCCCTATTAAACTTTCCTAGACCCTTCTCAGACGCTGGTAATTCTTTACCAACCCAAGTAACTAGCCCGCCATTGTGCCCACAACACCTGAAACAGTATTGGCTAAATTATGCAGATTGATGATGCAGTTTAATTTGCTTTAAAGGTGAAATCAAGGTTTACAAATAAAAGCAACATACGTACTCAAGGCAGGACTAAGAACTCACACGGATAACTAAGACCCTCCACGCGCATCCCACTGTGGCCTCAGGGCATTTGCGCTGGCTGCTCTTTCAGCCAGGATCTCTCTCCGCCTGCTTCTTGAACACCTCCAGGAATCTGCTCAAATGTCCTCCCTGACCTTATTTTTCTCCATGGAACATATCACCTCCGGACATTGTGTATATTATACTTAATTTTCTCTGTGTCCCCCACCAGGCTGTCTGCTGCATGAGAATGGAGACCTGCCTGCTTCACTCCCTGCTGTGCCCGGTATATGGAACCCGCCCAACACACAGTAGGACCTCAGCGAATGTGTGACGTGTGTGTGATCACTGTAGGCCACAGACAAAGGTCTTCCCAGCAGTGATGGTAAGAGTCATTCATTCTCTACTTACTGAGCCCTACTGTGCACTGGATACTGACCTGGGTGGGAGGCATGCAGTGGATGAGACACAGTGAGCACACACAGCATGTTAGGAGGGACACGTGCTCTGGAGAGCACACAGGGCTGGGGGAGTGCAGGAGTGGAGGAGAAGAGGGTCAGGTGGAGACAGTGGTGGCAGAAGAGACAGAGAGGTGGGGCCCAGGTCGTGCAGGGCTTGATGGCTCCTGTGAGGGCTTTTCCTCAGGGCAGCGGAACCATGGCTGGGCGTGGAGCAGGGGCCCGGTTCCTGAATGCTATGCAGGAGATGGAGCAGGTGTCTGCTTTGGAGATGTGCGTGGAGGAGGCAGTCCCTGTAGACTGTGCAGGCAAGGAAGGCTCCTCTGATGGGGTGACATCTGAGCTGAGCCCTTGTATGGACCATGTTTCCACCTTCTGTAGACTGGATGCTTTCGTCAGCCCTGCAGGCCTATGCAGGACACACCCTGTTCTCAGTCACCTGGGCTTGGCCTCCTGCCTCCATTATGGGCCTTCCCACCCCAGAAGGAGTCCTTCTAGATCTAACACACTACCCCCTCCACTGGACTTGGACTCACACTGAGCCACTGTCCACCAGCCCAACTCACCCAGAGTCAAGTCCAGACACTTGGGGGAGCCCCTCCACCCTAGAGCCCATGAACTTACTCAAATGGCCAGTCCTCAGCCTGATCACATGCCTCACCCTCCCCTCCTGCAGAAACCCTGTGACAGATCCTGTCCACAGCACCCTGCTCCTCCGATCCTGACCTCAGGCTTTCCCATGGGGTGTGACCCCGCATGGGGTGCAGTCCCCTCCTCCAGTCTGGTGAGTAGAAACTACCTTTTCTTTTTTCTTTTGTTAATATATTTATTTTTTAATTTTTATTTTATTGAGTTATAGTCAGTTTGCATTGTTGTGTCAATTTCCAGCATAGAGCATAATTTTGTCAATTGTGTTTACTCTTTCAAGAAACCATCTCTTGGCTTGATTTTTTCAAATGTTTCTAATATCTGTATTTTACTTATTTCCTCCCTGATCTTTATTATTTCCTTCCTTCTGCTTACTTTTGTTATTTTTTGCTCTTCTTTTTCTAATTCTTTTAGGTGGTAAGTTTGATTGTTTATTGCAGTTTTCCTCTTTTTTGAGGTAGACCTGATTCTCTCGCTATAAACTTCCCTCTAAGCACTGCCTTTTCTGGATCCCATAGGTTCTGTGTGGTTGTGTTTTCATCATCATTTGTCTCACTGTGTTTTTTTATTTCTTCTTTGATTTCATCATCCACCCATTTTTTTTTAAAGTAGTATGTTGTTTAATCTCCATGCTGTCATTTATTTCTCCTTTATTTTTCTGTAGTTAATTTCTAGTTTTATGGTATTGTGTTCAGAAAAAGTTGCTTCAAATATTTTCTATCTTCTTCAAATTGTTAATGCTTCTTTTGTGCCAAAGTATATGATCTATCCTAGAAAATGTGGTACGTGTGCTTGGGAAGAATGTATATTCTATTTTAGGGAAATATAATGTTCTGAAAATATTAACCAAGACAAATTGTTCTATGTTATCATTTAATTTCTATGTTGTCTTATTAATTTTATGTATGGAAGATCTGTCCAGTGATGTTAATGGATAGTTAAAGTCTTCTACCATGACTGTATTCCGATCAAATTTTCCCTTTTTATCTGTTATGTATTTAGGTGCTCCTATGTTGGGTTCATATATGTTAATGAGTGTAATATCTTCATCTATGACTCCTTTAATCATTATAAAATGTCCTTCTTAATCTTTCTTTATAATCTTTGTTTTAAAGTCTATTTTATTTGAAATCACTGTTGATATTCCTGCTTTCTTGTCATTTCCATTTTTGTGGAATATCTTTTTCAATCCTCTCACTTTCAATCTATGTGTGTCCTTCTCCCTAACGTGGGTCTCTTGTATACAGTGTATTGTAGATACTTGCTTTATTATCCACTCTGCACTCTATATCCTTTGATTAAAGCATTTAGTCCATTGACATTTATAATAATTATTGATAGATATGTGTTTATTATATTTTGAACTTTGTTTTGCAGTTGATTTTGTATTTCCTCTTTGTTCCTTTCATTTTCTTTTTGTGGTTTGATAATTTTCCTTTTTATTATCTTGGTGTCTTCTTAGTTTTGTGACTCTATTGTAACTTTTTGGCTTGTGGTTACCCTACTTTGTACATATATTAACCCATTACTATATCTGTTTGTTTTAAACAGATAGTAATATAAGCTCAAACTCATCCTACCAAGAACAAAAGAGAGAGAGAGAGAGAGAGAGAGAGAGAGAAACCTGTACATTTTCTTGTTCCCCTCCCCCACCCTTAATGATTTAGATGTCCTCTTTTATGATTTCATGTTTATTCTGTTGTAATTCATTGTAGCAATCACCTTTCCAATCATGGTTTTCTCCTTTTTGTAGCATCCTGCTTCTTTTCTGTTTAGAGTAGGTCTTTCAATATTTCCTTTAGCATAGGTTTAGTGTTGCTAAATTCTTTTAGTTTTTGCTTGTCTGTGAAGTTCTTTATCTCTCCTTCTATTCTAAAGGATAGCCTTGCTGGATAAAGTATCGTAGGCTGCATCATTTTTTCATTCAGGACTTTGAATATTCCTTGCCCCTCCCTTCTGGCCTGTACTGTTTGTGTAGAGAAATCAGCTGAAAATCTTATGGGGGTTCCCTTGTATCTCATTCTTTGTTTTTCTCTTGCTGCCTTTAGAATCATTTCCTATTCTCAACCCTGGTCATCCTAATTGTAATATGTCTTGGTGTGGGTCTGTTTGGGACCTCCTTGTTTGGGACGCTCTGTGCTTCCTGTACTTGGATATCTGATTCCTTCTTTAGGTTTGGGAAGTTTTCAGTCATGATTTCTTCAAATACCTTTTCAATCCCCTTTGTTCTTTCTTCTCCTCCTGGGACCCCCATTATGAGTAGGTTGGCATGCTTTATGTTATTCCATAGGTCCCTTATATTGCTTTCATTGGTTTTTATTTGTTTTCTCTCAGCTGTTCTGTTGTCCTGTCTTCTAAGTCACATATTCATTCCTCTCAATTATCTAGCCTACATTTTACAGCCTTTAGCTCAACTCTCATCTCAGCAAATGAGTTTTCCAATTTTCACTGGCTCCTCTTTAGAGTTTCAATTTCGTTTTTTGACATATTCTCTGTCTCTATAGACAATCTCTTTTAGTTTCTTCAGTACTTTGATCAATCCTTTCTTGAAATCATCTAGTAGACTATCAATGTCTATTTCATTGATTGTTCTTTCAGGGGATTTATCTTGTTATTTTAATTGAGAGAGGTGGCTCTGCTTCTTCATCTTGCTTATATCTCTCTGGCACTATGGCTTATGGACTATCAGTTATCTACTGTCGTCCTTTAGGAGTTTATTTATTTATATAAAGTGGATGCAGAAATAAAACTAAGCACAAAGAAATTAGTTTTAAAAGCAGTATAATCAATAACAGAAGAACATATTGAAACAAGATAACAATTGAGTTGGGATGAATTTTTATAACATTAAAGGAAGTAAAATATTTGAGAACAGAGTATAATCATAACAGAAGAACAAAACAAAGATAAAAATGAAATTGGACAAATTGAAAGATAATAATATTAGTATTTTAAAAGAAAATTTTAAAAGGGATTAAAAATAGAAATATAAAAATTATTTAAGAAGTAACATTTAAAAAGTAAAAGAAAATGGAACAGAAAAAGAAGAGAGGATGTTCCCGTGGAGATTGTGTGCCCTTAATAATTTTATCAAGAGGTCTTTCTTAAATAAGTGTGGTTGCCAAGTCTTACTTCTGTGCCTTTTGTCTGTTATCCCTTTGGTTACGGATGTGGCCGTTAACCTGTTAACCAGAGCTTACCCTGACTATTGAATGGGGACTCCTATTTGTTTTGTGGTTGTCACAGCTCCTGCCCCTGCCTTGTTTCATGAACTCAGCTCATTGGTTCCAGAGACCCTCTGGTCACACCCTTGGTCTGTGCTGCTCCCAGTGCCTGTAGGTAGACATGTCACATCTCCTCCCAATGCTGCATCTTGGTGCTGCTCTCCTGCATGGTAGGTGGGCAGGGTGTGCCCCTTCCCAATGCCGTGTTCAGGTGCAGCAGTCCTGCACAGTAGTTGGGTTGGTTGCTCCCCTGTTCAGTGCTACTCCCCACTCCGCATCTGTTCCACACTCTGTAGGTGGGCTTGAGGCAAATGGCCACACCAGCCCTAGTCCCTGCTCTTTGCCAGAACTCTGCTCTTTGTTCATTTGTCTTAGAGGTGCGAGTTCATAGACGCACCAGGACAGAACCTTCCTATATGTCTGGGGATGTAAACAAGTCTCAGTCCCACCTATGAGGCTGCAGAACTGCCAGGTACATATTCAGGTTTCAACCCTGCCTCTGCCTGGGTGGGTATGATGGCTGTGGCTGAGCCTCATCTCTCTTCTTCTGAGAAATCACCAGTTATGTTGCTGTGGGTCAGCAGAGACAAAGGACAAACCTCCCCTTCCCTCAGGCAAGCCAGCAAAGTTGCTTTGCTTTATTTTTTTTCTTATTTTATGGGGGGCCCAGGCTGTTCTGATCTGTATACAATCCAAGCAGTTGTCCACAGCACACTGTAGTCCCCCAGGGTTACCTCTGTACAGTCAACCAGAATCTGCTTGTATCCAGCAGCCTGTCCCTTCCCATCCCTGATTCACTTCTAGGTTTGGGGGTTGTTGACACACTTTGTGCCCATATAACTTAATTCTGTCAGTCAAGGGCGGTTCTGTACACATCTGAGCCTCAGAGGTTCCCTGTCCATCCTGCTGACCTCTCCGTTGGAAAGGGGGAGACCCAGTCAACCAGCACTATCCCTCCTTTGCTGCTCCCTCTTCAAAGGACCAACCCCAAGCCATTTTGCATTTTCTTCCTTCTTTTTTCCGTTTCTCCTACCAGATTGGTGGCACATTTCGTCTTTTGAAGATGGCAATGTTTTATCAAAGTTCATCAGATGTTCTGAGTGGATGGGTGTGTCTGTGAATGTCAGTCTTGGTGTATTTATTGGAGAGGATAAGATACAAGTATCCTTCTACTCCACTATCTTGGCCTTTCTCCAAGAATATGCACTCTTAATAATTTTGTCATAAGGTTGTTTTTAATTATGGGTGGTTGCCAAGTCTTCCTTCCATGCCTTTTGCCTGTTATCCCCTTTGTTGGTGGTGTGGCTGGTGTTCTGGTGGCCTGAGTCTGCCCTGGCTATTGAGCAGGAGCTCCTTTTTTTCCTGTGGTTGTCACACTCCTGCCCATATCCTGCTGTGAAAACTCCACTTGCTGGTTCCAGAGGCCCTCCAGTCGTGCTCCTGGTCTGTGTCCCAGCATCAGTTTGTGGGTGGTCTGCACCCCCACCAGATGCCTGGTCCCAGCACCACACTTGTGCAAGGTAGTTGGCAGGTAGCTCCCCTGCCGCATTAGGTCCATGCTTCATAGGTGGACTCAGAGAAAACAGCTGCACTAGCCCTCATCCCTGCTCTGTTCCAGAACACTGCTTCTTGTCCATTTGTCTTAGAAAAGCCAATTCAGAGAGGCATCGGTGTGTAATGGTCCCCTCTGCTTGGGACTGTAAACAAATCTCAGTCCCACCTATGAGGTTGTGGAGCCCCTAGGTAGGGATTCGGCTTTTGACCCCTCCTTCACCTGGGAACCATGAACCAGAAAATATGGTGGCTATGGCTGAGCCTTGACTCTCTTCTCCCAAGAAGTCTCCAATAATGGCACTGTGGGTCTGTGGACACAAAGGCTACGGATCCCCTTCCCCCCAGGGCACACCAGCAGTGTTGCTTTGCCTTTTTTTTTTTTTTTGGATTTTATGGGGGACCCAGGCTGTTCTAATCTGTATACTCTCCCAGCCATGGCACACAGAACATTGCAGTCCCCCAAGGTTTCCTCTGTACAGTCAGCCCGAATCCTCTGCTCGACTCAGACAGCCTGTCCCATCCCACCTCTGCTGGTTCACGTCTAGGGCTGGGGATCATTGGGACTCTTTGTGCCCAATTAACTTAGTTCCGTCAGTCAAAGGCTATTCTGTACAGATCCGAGCCGCAGATGTTCCCTCTCCATCTTGCTGAACTCGCCATTGGAGTTGGGTAGACCCAGTGTATTAATGCTATTACTCCTTTGCAGCTCCCTCCTCATTGGAATGGTCCTGAACTATTTTCCTTTTTCTTCTTTTCTCCTACCAGATTTGTGGAAAATTTTATCTTTTGAAGAAGGCAATATTCTGTCAAAGTTCAGCAGGTGTTCTGGGTGGTGGGTGTGTCTGTGGATGTCACTCTTGGTGAATTTGTGGGAGAGGGTGAGCTCTGAGCATCTTTTTTACTCCACCATCTTTCCTCCTCCTTCACTTTTTCTTTTGATTGGAACACTTAGTCCATTGACATTTATAGTAGTTATTTTATAGATGTGGTTTTATTGCCATTTTGAAATTTGTTTTCCAGTTGATTTGGTATTTCTTATTTGTATCTTTCTTTTAATTTTTTTTTCATTTTTGTCATATGATAAATTTCTTTTCTATAAGCTTGGTTTCTTTTTGGGTTTTATGACTCTTTATATACTTCTGATTTGTGGTTATCTTGTCTTTCAAGTATGGTAACCCCTTACTTCATCTGTTTGGTTTTAGTTGATAATCATGTAGGCTCAAGTGCATCCTAAAAAGAAAGAAGACAAAAAGAAAGAAGAAAAAAAAAAGGGAACAAAATCTATATTCTCTTGCTCTCCTCTTTCACCCTTTATGATTTTGCTATTCTCTCTTTCTTTCTTGCTTTCTTTATTGACTTACTGACTTATTTATATCTTCATGTTTTCCCTTGCAATTCACTGTATTTATTGCATTTCCAATTATGGTTTCCTAATTTCTATAGCTTCCTGTTTATGTTTTATTTAGATTAGAACTTTCAATTTTTTTTTAGCATAGATTTAGTACTGCTGAATTCTTTTAGTTTTGCTTGTCTGTGAAATTCTTTCTCTCTCTTTCTGTTCTAAAGGAGAGTCTTTCTAGATAGAATATCCTAGTTTGCAGCCTTTTCTCATTCAGGACTTTGAATATATCTTGCCACTCCCTTCTGGCCAGAAGTTTTTATGTAGAGAAATCTGCTGAATGCTTATGGGGCTCCCTTGTAACTAACATTTTGTTTTTCTCTCACTGCCTTTAGAATATTTTCTTTATCTTTAACTTTAACCATTTCAATTATAATATATCTTGGTGTAGGTCTGTTTGGTTTCTTCTTGTTTGGGACCCTCTGTGCCTCCTGTACTTGGATAATTCTTTCCTTCTTAAGGTTTGGAAAGTTTTCAGTCATGATTTCTTTAACTATCTTTTCAATCCCCTTTTCTCTTTCTTCTCCTTCTGGGACCCACTATTATGCATAGGCTGGCGCACTTTATATTATCTTGCTTTAATTGGTTTTTATTGGCTTTTATGTCTGCTGTATTGGGTTATTTCTTTTATCTTGTCTCCTAAGTCATTTATTCATTCCTCTGCATTATCTAGTCTGTTTTTGATTGCCTGTAGTTGAATTTTCTATTTTTAACTAGCTCTTCTTTATAGTTTAAATTTTCTTTTCAAAGTTTTCTGTCTCTATTGATAGTCTCTTTTAGTTCTTTCAGTGTGTTGATCATTCCCTTTTTGAAGTCTAGTAGACTATCAATCTATTTTACTGTTTGTTCTTTCAGGGGATTTCTCTTGTTCTTTTAATTGAAAGTGGTTCCTCGGCTTCTTTATTTACTTATATTTCTCTGGCTCTGTGTATTTCTTCTAGACCCGTTTCTGAGCTGCGGTGTGTAGTAGGCAGGGTGGGAGCACTTCAGTTGTGAAGAAAAATAGGCAGGAGATTTCCACTGGGGAGTTCCCTCTGTGGTGTTGTCTGTCACTTGTTATGCAGACTTACAAAATACTATTTGTTGATGTTGGCTTTATCCCTGCTTTAGCTATGGGAATGTCAGCCACCTACTCTGGTGCCCCTCAGGTTCTGAGCCCCAGGAAACATCAGTGCAGATCCAGCAGTGTCAGTCCCTTGGACCTGCCTTAGCAAGTGTGTAGTCACACACATGAATTTGTGGTCCACTACAGGTTCAGCTCAAACCCCAATCCCGCATCCACATATGGAACCATACACCACCCTGTTGTAAATACCCTCACTGGCCACCCTTCTTGAGTCAGAACTCCACTCACTGCCTGTAAGTCCCAGAGGTGTGGATCCACAAAGTGACCAGAGAGAGCAAATCCACCCTCTCTGCCTGGGGCTGTAAACAAATCTCAGTCCCGCCTGTGAAGTTGCAATGGCACAGGATATAGATTCAACATTCAGCTCTGCCTTTGTGCAGCAGTGTTGGCTATGACCAAGCCCCATTTCTCTTCTCATGAGAACACACCAACAATGGAGCCAAGTGGAGAAAGTGACTTTGGCCCAGCCATGCATCATTCCTTTCCCATTATAACAACATTGGTGCTTTTTTATGAGAGTTTCAGTCTGTTCTGTTCCACACACACACACACACACACAGCCAGAGCTCACACTGCCCTCTAGTTTCCTGATGCTGCCTCTCTGCAGTGTGACCCAGCCCTCTGCCTGGGCTCTTCACTGACTCCAGTAGCCAGTCCTGGCTCATCCCTGCTAGTTCATGTCTAGGGCTGGTCATCACAGGGACCCTCTGTGTCAGTATTCCCCAGTTCTGCCTGCCATGCAGTTGCCACTGTGTCCTCCAAACCTTGGAAGCTCTGCTACTTTCCTAGCTGATCTCCCAGCTAGAGAGGTTGTGTCCCAGTGTGAGGGTGCCTTTCTTCCTATGCTACTTTTTCCCTGCAGGATCAGTCCTGCACTGAATTTGTCTTTTTTCTTTTTATTCCTTACCATATTTTGTGAGAATCTTCCTGTATTTCAAAATGAGAGACACTGTGCCAGAGTTTAGGAGGTTTCTGTGCAATTCAATGTTTTTGTAGATGTAATTCTTTGTGTATTTGTGGGAGAGGTCAAGCTGTGAGTCTGTCTACTCTGTCACTTTGACTCCTTCAAATTTTAAAATAGGGCTAGGTCTTTCTTAATTACTCTCAACAAGCTGTTGTAGTTTCCAGCGTACATGTCTTGTAATTTTTCCTTGCCTCTATTGGATGCTGATTCAGAACATACACAACCTTCTAGAGAAACCTGTCCCACCCTGCCATTTGCTGCCAACTAGCTGGCCTGTGTCTGAGTCACCAAAAGGTTTTGTTCTTTATCTGATTCTTAATTCTTTATAATTTATCATTTTACTCTCATAAATGCTGATTGTACTTGTAACAAATACTTTAAAATAAAAATAATAAACTTTATGCTGTGGATTCAATATGAATGAATCTCAAGTAACATATGCTTTAAATACCTTAGAATTAGTAAAGCAATATAGATACATTATGAACACTTGAAATGTTGCCTAAAGGAAAATTGCAGAGATTTGCAAATCCCACCCCCAGAAGTGACCGTCATGAATGGCTTGGTGAACATCTCTCAGTCTCTATCTCTCTTATTCTCTCTGCCTCTGTCTCTCACACACCACAAGATTCATTTAAATCTATGATGATTTGACACATATGTGGTCATAGATGGCATCTGGGATGTAAATGATGGATTAACAAGCATCCAAACTGAGGGCTTCCTTGACATCAGGTAAAGACCTAGCAGTCATTTTTCCAGCTGCACAACAATCATTCCTCCATGTGAACCAGAACTGATGAATCCCACCCCCTCTCCATGAACATTAGTGTTGCTTCCAATCTCCTACTAGTTAAACCAGAACTGTGATGAACATCCTTGAAAAGACATCTTTGAAAAATTGTGCAAGAATTTTAGTATGATCAACAATAAGCATCAGCACTACTCGGAAAGGGGTGAACTTGTGGAACTGTAATTTATCCTGCATACTGTTCTCCCAGAGAGGAGTGTCTGCTCACTCTTCCCTCCAGGGGATCTACTGTGGCCTCTGCCCCCTCATGTTGTCACTAGAGCTGGTTGTAACCAGGCTAAAATCCTGCCAGTGTGATGGTGACCAATGCTGTCTCCAAAGTGTGTACATCTGTGTGCATCCTCACTTGAGAGGTCAAGCACCTCTAATATACACTGGCCACCTGCATTTCCTCTTGTTGGAATTGCATGTGTTTGTTCTGTTTCTGTTTAGAACACAGTGTTTCAAGAAGTTTTTGGACCACAGGGATGTGAAACCTTTCTCTGACTTTAGGTTATGAAAAATGATTTTTCCAGGTTGTGGTTTGACTTTCATGGCTTTTGAATATTATTATTTTTTATTTTGTAGGTTATGTTTTGCCACAGGAAGAGCTAAGCATCTCCCTTCTGGCTCTGGTATCACACATAGAATAGCAGTGCCTATCTCGAGATTATGCACATAGTTACTAAAAATTTTCATTTTGTACATCTCATGTTTAATCCACCTGGGTTTCCCTTTCAAATAACCAAAATACTACTTCAAGTTAAAAAAAAAAAAAACACCAGTCCCTTGTTAAAATATGAGAGCAGACACAAACAGCCACCTTTTGTATGATTTCATTGATAGGGAACATCCAGGGTAGGGAAAGACACACAGAGAGAAAGAGGATTAGGGCTTGTCAGGGGCTAGGGGAGGGAGAAAAGAGAATGTGTGCTTTGGATACAGGGTTTTATTATGAGGAAAGAAACAGTCTGAAACTAGACAGTGATGATGGTTACACAGCATTGTGAATGCACTTAATACTCCTGAATTGCAGAATTTAAAATGGAAAAACATCTAAATTTTATTATTGTAAACTTAAAACATAAAAATAGATGATACTCTAAATGACATGAAAGAAAACAAGGAAATTACAGGAAAAAACAAACAAAAATGATTCCAGGAGAAGGGAAGTAAAGTTCGGGTCTGGGAGTGGGTTGATTCTGAGAATTAGATGACAGTGTTGGTGTTTGCAGAGGCATCTCAGCCCGTAGTGGTGGTGATGCCTGAATTGGCTCTGGGTCTCATAGAAGTGTGTGTGTAGGTGCAGGAGGAGCTACAAGATCAGGCTCAGGGTCTCCCTGCAGGACTGGTAATGTAACCTGGCTCTAGGTCTCCTGTAGGGCTAGTCTTACAGTCTCCCTGCAGAGCTGGTGGGATGTGACACGGTTCTGTGTTTTTTGCAGGTGCAGGTTTGGGTTCCCCTGCAGGGTTGGTAGAATGGGACCCAGTCCTGTGTCTCCTGCAGGATCCAGCTCCGGATCTCATGCAAGACCAGGCTCAGGGTCTCCTTGTAAGGCTTGTGGAATGAGACCCCATCCTTTTTCTCCTGCAGCAGCAGATTCATGGTGTCCCTGCAAGGTTTTGCAATTTCACCCTACTGTGTATCACCTGCAGGAGCAGGCTCAGACTGTCCCTGCTGGGTTGTTGGAATATGACACATCTCTGATTCTCTTGCAGAAGCAGGCTCAGGGTCCCTCTACAGGGCTAGTCAATTTTGTTCCAGTCCTAGGTCCCTTGCAGGTGCAGGATTGGGGTCTTCTTTCAGGGCTGGTGAAATGTGACTCAGCTGTTGGTCTCCTGCAGAAACAGGCAGAGTTTCTCCCTGCAAGCCTTGTGGAATGAGACCCAGTGCTGGGTCTCCTACAGGAGCATGCTCGGGGTCTCTATGCAGGGCTAGTGGAATTGGACCTAGCTAATGGTATCCCTGCAGTGCTGTTGGAATTGGTCCAATTCTTGGGTGTCTTGAAGGTGCAGGCTCTAAGTCTCCCTGCATTGCTGGTGAAATGTGACCCAGTTGTGGTTCTCCTAAAGGAACAGTCTCAGGGTTTCCCTGCAGGGCTGGTGGATGGGACATAGTCCTGGGTCTCCTGGAGGAGCAGGCTCTGGGTCATTCTAGAGCTGTTGCAATATGACCAATCTCAGGTTCTCCTGTAGGAGTAGGCTCGGGGCCTTCCTGCAGGGCTAGTGGAATTGGACACGGCTCATGGTCTCCGTGCAGTGCCATTGGAATTGGTCCAAATCTTGGATATTTTGAAGGTGTAGGTTCTAAATTTCCCTGCATTGCTCATGGAATGTGACCTGGCTCTGGTTCTTCTGCAGAAGCAGGCTGATAAATTACCTGTAGGGCTGGTGGAATGTGACATGGCACTTAGTCTCCTGCCAGAGCTGATTCAGGGTCTTTCCACAGGGCTGGTAGAATTGGTCCCAGGCCTGGGTCTCCTGCATGTGAAGGCTCAGGTATCCCTGCAGGGCTTGTGGAATGTGACTGGGTTTCTGTTTCCTGCAGGGGCAGGTTCAGAGTCTCCTTGCAGTGTTGCTGGAATGGCACATGGCTCTGAGTTTCCTGTAACAGCAGTCTTATGTTCTTCCTACAGGGCTAGTGGAATATGACTCAGACCTTGGTCACTTGCAGGAGCAGGCTAGTTTTCTCCCTGCTGGGATGGTGGAATCAGACCCTGTCCTGGGTCTTCTGCAGAAGCAGGCTCCAGGTCTTCCTGCAGGGCTGTTGGAACATGACCCCATCACTGGTTCTGCTTCAGGAGTAGGCACAGGGTCTCCTTGCAAGGATAGTGTAATTGGACCCAGCTCAGGGGTCACTACAGGGCTGATGGAATGTGACCTGGCTCTGTGGTTCCTGCAAGTGTAGGTTCTGTGTCTCCCTTCAGGGTTGGTTTAATGGGACCCATTCCTGGGTCTCCTGTAGAAGTAGGCTCAGAGTCTCCCTGCAGGGCTGGTGGAATGTGACCCATCTCTGGGTCACCTGCCAGAACAGATTTGGACACTACCTTCAGGCTGGAGGAATTGGGCCTGTTCTTGCATTTCCTGCAGGAACAGGCCTTGGGTCTTCCTGGAAGAATACTGTAATATGACCCATCTCTGGTTCTCTTGCAGGAGAGGCTCATGGTCTCCCTAGAAGGTTAGCAGAATTTGTCCCATTCCTTGGTCCAAGGCTCAGGGTATCCCTGCAAGGTTGGTGGAATGGGACCTAGTCCTGTGTCTCCTGCAGCAGCAGGTTCTGTTCTCTTTGCAGGGCTGGTGGAATGTGACTCCACTCTGTAGTATTTTTTGCAGATGCAGGCTTAGGGACCTCACCAGAACTGATGGCTCTTAGTCTCCTATGGGAGCAGGTGAGGGATTCCCTGCAGAGCTGGTGGAATTCATCCCAGTTCTCAGTCTCTTGCAATTGCAGACTCAGTGTCTCCCTGCAGGGTTTGTGGAGTATGACTTGGCTGTGGGTATCCTGCAGGAGCAAGCTCAGTGTTTCCGTGCAGGGTTGGTGGAATGAGATCTAGTTCTGGCTCTCCTACAAGAGGAAGCTGGGATTCTCCCTGGAAAGGCTGATGGAATTGGACTGGGATGTCTGTCTCCTGCAGGAGCAAGCCTAGGGATTACCTGCAGAGCTGGTAGAATGTCACACAACTCTTGTTCTTCTGCAGGAGCTGGCTCATGTTCTCTGTGAAGGGCTTGGTCTCCCCCAGGAGCAGGTTTGTAGTCTCACTACAGGGCTGGTGTTATGTGACCCACTCTGTTTTCTGCAGATGCAGTCTCCGTGTTTGACTGCAGGTTTGGTGGAATGGGACGAAGTCCTGGGTTTCCTGGAGTAGCAGGCTTACAGTCTCCCTTCTGGGATATTGGAATGTAACCCAGTCATGTGTTTCCTGCTGAAGTGGCCTCAGGATATCCCTACAGGGCTGTTGGAATTGTACCTCGCTCTGTATCACCTGCAGGATCAGGTTTGTGCTCTCCCAGCAAGGCTGGTGGATTTGGACTTATTCCTGGGTCTCCTGCAGGAGCAGGTTTTCAGTCTTCCTGCAGGGCTTCTGGAATATGACATATCTCTAATTTTCCTGCAGGTTCAGGCTTGTGGGTCACCCAGCAAGGCTAGTGGAATTGGACCCACTTCAAGGTCTTAGTGCAGAGTTGATGGAATGGGACCCAGTCCTGGGTCTCCTGCAGGAATTGGCTCAGAGTCTCCCTGCAGGACTGGTGAAATTGGACCCATTCCTGAGTCTCCTGCAGGAGGAGGCCCTGCATCTTCCTGGAGGGATGGTGGAATATGACAGAGATCTGGTTCTCCTGCAGGAATAGGCTCAAGGTCTCCCTACAAGGCTAGTGGAATTGGACACATTCCTGGATCCATTGCAAGTGAAGGCTTGGGGTTCTTCCTACACAGCTGGTGGAATGTGATTTGGCTCTGAGTCTCCTGCAGGAGTAGGCTCAGGGCCTCCTTGAAAGATTGGTGAAATGGGACACAGTGCTGTGTCTCCTGCAGTAGCAGGCTCAGGTTCTCCCTACAGTGTTGGTAAAATTGGATCTGGCTCCAATTCAACTGCAGTAGCAGACTGAAGGTATACCTGCATGGCTGGTTTAGTGTGAAGGAACAGCAAGTCTTAATACATTGGCCCACTCCTGGTAAAAGTATAAACAGGGCTTGGTGCATGGTCTCTTGTATTGTCTGAAAAAGCCCCTTGAGATGTGTTGATTATGATGACCTCTTCCAAGAACTTGAACACTTATAGAATCTCTGCCAACTCATCTTGTTTAGACTGAAGGAATCTGCCTTTCATCAGTTCTTGGAATAGAGATCAACACAAAATGAAAGAGGGAAGAAAAAATTACCAATCTATCTATTAAGAAATCAGCTGAAGACATTAGAAAGTTCTCTTGCAATGCACTTGTTTCTATTTTGGTGCATTTAGAATCATTTCTTTATTATCAACTTTGGCCATTTAAATTAGAATATATATTGTTGTAGGCCTACTGGGGTTCATTATGCTTGGACCCTCTGTGCTTCCTGTGTTGAGATAGCTGGTTCTATCTTTCGTTTAAGAAAATTTCAGTCTGATTTCTTCAAATATCTTTTCAAACCATTTGCCTTTCTTCTTTTCCATGTGGGTTCCCTATGAGTCATAGACTGGTATATTTTCTCTTATCCCAGGTTTCAGTTGCATTGCTTGCATTGGTTTTCACTTGCTTTTCTATGTCGTGTTCTGACTGAGTGATTGTGGTTATCCTGCTTTCGAAGTCACTTATTTGTTCCTCTGCATTATCTAGTCCGATTTGGACTGTCTTTAGCTTAGCTATTCTCACCATTGAGTTTTCTGATTCTATTTGGCTCATCTAAAGTGTTTCTCTTTCCATTTATACTAGCCTGCATTTGTATTCATAGACTCAAGATTTCCTTCAGTGTTTTTATGTCCTCCCTTTTCAAGTCATGTTCTAGTAAATTTTGGTGGTCTAATACATTGCATGTTCTTTCAGGAGACTCCTGTCTTTTGAAAATTTGGAATGGTTCTTTTAATTTTATTATATCTCTCTATCGCTATGGGTTAAGGATTATCAGTTATCTATTATAAACTTGAACAGCTTTTGTAAGTGAAATCATTTCTGTGCACATTTAGTATTAATGCTGTGAGGATTGTTTTTGGTATGTAATGATGCCATGCATTCCTTCTGTGTCTGTTGCCTGTTATATCTATGATTGCTAGTATGGTTTTTGTTGTGGTGAATACAACCTATTCTAGTAAAGTTAGCAGAGTGTCATTTTGGTTAAATGCTTATCATAGCTCTGACAGTGCTGGGACTAGTAATTTTTGCTGGAATACAGGCTTCCAAATGGTTTCTGGGCTGCCGGCTGGATATGTGGATAGGGAATGGTTCCAATACACTCTCATGAAAGTGCATTCGTCCTTACTATTGCCACGGAAAAGTCAAAATTTTATAATGGGTTCCCTCAGGTTCTCTGCAAACAAAAACAAAAGTGGAAACAAATCTAATGATGTCACACATTAGAACCTGTTGAAGCGTGCAGTGCCACAGTTGGGTCCTTAGTGTAGTACTGGGTCAGCACCACAACTATTGTTGCATTAGCATGTGGTAGTCAAGCCTGATGGAAAGGCTTCAAATTCACATATTGTTCAGCAGATCTCTGCTCCAAGAACTCTTGCAATAAGGCATTGGAACTCAAAGGCAAGCATGGGGCATTTCAAAAACCTCTGCTTTGGACAATAAGAAATTTCAATCCTGCCTATGAAAGTTGCAGATCCTTGGGCTATAGAATCTGATTTCAACAATAAATTGCCCTGGATTCTAGAAACTAGATGAAGATGGCTCTGAATGAGACCCATTTCTCCTTTATGGAGAAAATGAGCAATTATACCGTGGATGTGGAAAGACTGTGACTAAGGCCCTGGGTTACTAAGCTAATCCACAACACATATGCCAGCAGATTTAATATTAAGAGAGGACCCAGGCAGATCTGTTCTCTAGATAGTACCAACCACAGCCCAAAACAATCTGCAAACCCCTGGGAATAAATTTGTGACATCAGCCACAGCCCTAACACACAGATTCCACAGGCACTCCTAGCTCAAAATTAACAGGTGGAGTATTGGTCTGGGAATGAATTGCAGAGAAATTTTGTGATTATTGCTTTCAGATATGTCAACCAAACGTCCACTATGCACTCTTTTAACCCTCAGCACATTGTCTTCCATCTCAAATGACCTGTCCACTTTAGAGTGTGCATTCCAGTAAAACACAGTTTCCCCTTTACTGCTCCCTCACCAAAGGTCAGGTCCTGCACTGATTTCTATTCTCTAATTTGCCTTCTACTCTTTCCAGGTTATGTGAGAATTTTCTGACTTTTGAAGTAAGAGATGTTTGGGCATTTTTCAGCAGGGTTCCTGAGTCAAGGGCTGGGAGAGTGTATGTTTATCTTGCTGTATACATGGGAGAGAGTGAGCGAAGTTTGCACTGGTACTCTGCCAGTTTGGCATGGATAAATTAACACAATTTAGTCATAACTCACAGACACTTGATTCTTGTTTAGCTATTTTTCTGTATATCAGTTGTGGGAGGATGTGTCCGAAAACTCCAGGTCTGACAATGTGTTCATACCTCATTGCAGACTTTCAAATAATAAACAGAATTAAATTACATACATGGGAAATGTATCAAAATAAATACAGTTTTAGAAACATACTCTATCTAACTATAAGACAGAGTTGCCAAATTTAGGTACCAGCTTGAAATATCCAAATAAGAAAAATGCACAGAAAATATAAATTAGCAGCCAAAAGTCATGAAGGAGGCAGGTCAACAGTTTTCTCTTGGTGCCTCCAGCACTAACAGAAACAATGAAATAATTCTTAGAACCATTAACAACCACAACCCTAGGTTTCCATTGTGCATGTGGTGCCCTTTCCTAATAATGACACATACTGGTCAATGTTGGCGATTCAAGGGGAAAAATTATTATTTAGGAAACCACAAAGAAACCCAAACAATGTATTTTTACATAGGCTTGGTTTCAATAGCACTTAGAGATATTATAGATATGAGAACACTGCTGCAGCTTTGCTAGGCTATTGAGAATCATGTGCCCTTCTATCAAAGATGAGAATGTTTAATCGACTAATTATGTTGAGAAAAGCAATTTAACCCAAAAAATACAGCAATCACATTATATCCTGCTCCTGGGACTTGACAAAAGGGAAAAGATGGTCCACAAAAGAAGTGTCAATACATATCTATCCCAACAATTACACTTCATTTCAATAACTGAAGTATAATAATTACAAATACTGTTTTGAAAAAATGAGGATAAATAAATATCCAAATTCAGGCAAAAAATTCACTCACTTACAAAACTCCCTTCACACCAAAGTAGACATAAGCCCAGCATTTGCTGAATCTAGGGGAAGATCATCATTTCAAGGTGTGAGCGAAGAATTCAATACCAATCTATTTTAGTCGAGAGTAGTTGACAATGGAGGAGTTCACTGTTGTGCACAGAATGTGAAGGAGGAGGAACTCTGATACAAGGAGGGGCTTGCTCAGCTCCTACTGGCTTCATTGCAACTCAAGTGCTGATTCTTTGATATGGATACATGAGGGGAGGGGAGGGAAGAGCAAGTGCTTGGTACCAAGGGCCAACCCTGGGAAAAGGCTTACCTGTGCTTCGTGCTTGGTCGTCTGAGTGGTTTATAAATGCCCCTTGGGACGTGTGGATTCTCACGACCTCTTCCAAGAACATGAGCGCTTTTATCATCTCTGCCATCTCTTCTCTTTTAGACGTCAGTAATCTTGGACCCGTTCTTGGAGCAGAGAATTGAGTACCTTCCTAAAGTGCACATTGACACTCCATATGTTTCTGCCAGTATCAGCGAGGTTCAATATGTCTCATGAATGTCTTTTGAGCCTGGTATTCTCAACAGAAGTCTCCATGCCAGTATTCTCCATTGTAGCAGAACAACTCTCATCAATGTGTTCGCATCTCACCTCAATTTGTGCAGCCAGCTTTTCTGCCAACTTCCTTCATGTCTCCTATAAAGTCAAATTCTAAAGGACATGGCAAGTCTGAAAGTACCTCGGAGCCTCACCTGTAAGCTGATGACAGGCAGATCTTCCACTATCTGCCCTTTCAGATTCTGGAAACTGACCCGTGAACTCAGGCCATTGCGCAGCACGAGTATCTCGAACTTACACAGATTCCAGAAAAAGAGACTTAAGCCAAGCTCCATAGAGGGCGGTACCGCCTCCATGACACTGATCCACCCACAGAATTCTGCCCAGTTACCTTGGATCCACCAGCCACAACAATCCTGGCAGAACACACCAAGATTCCACCTGGAATCCAACCGGTAACTGCCATCCCCAATGGTTGCTGCATCTTGTCAGTGTTGGGGGAGGGGCTGCATCAGACGAGAGGTTCCAAAGGTAAATGTGATTCTCTCCATTAGCGTCCCATGATCCGTTTTTTCTTCCCTCTATCCTTTTGTACAGATCTGTATACACAGTACAAACGGAGGGAATTCTGTCCATGTTAAGTTTATGGTTTCACACGTCTTTAAACTTTCTAACAGTTAACATTACACAAAGACCCACTATAAGAATCTTTTGTTTGTGTAATATCCATTCACCCACAATGCATATCCGTCTGTTGCTTTTCTGCTGAAATACACACTCTCTCAGAACATGGATCCATTTGTTTCATGGGGGCTGAAATTCCTAGAAGTGAAACCAATCCCAATGTGCACTTTCCTGTCTGTCTCTTTTGCTCTTAGTACAGTTTTGCAGAGCTACTTGTCTTTGTTATAGGTGTATGCCATTTATTCTCTACGTAGGGTTGAATATGCCATTCATTGATCCTGTTGGAAGACTTGTAAACCTATATCACGGACTATGACTCCATCTTATTCAAAATCGGCATTTGGGTTAGGTCACGATATGCTCTTTTGAATCAATATTTATGAATATTAATGCACGCGTCTGTGTTCTGAATACATGTGTGTTGATTACATGCAAGCCTCGATACTGGGTCAATGCAGGCTGAATCATCCGTGACATCACTTTGAGTAATTTATTTTGAATTATCATGTTTCCTTTGGATAGATGTCAGCCAACCGTACACTTTTTGTGTTTATTTGTTTGATTGTTTGTTTGCTTGTTGTTTGTTTTGCAAACACATTACGCCATGAATCTCTCCGTTTGCTTCAGAGAGTTATGTAAGCTGATTTACTTAGTATAGTGCTGAAAATCACCTATGATTTCCTGCTCCCCACTTCCATCTTCAGGATTTTGATTTCCTCATTGCCTTTTTGTTTATTCTTTGAAACTCATTGCTCTTCTTGCATTTCCAATAATGGTTTTCTTATTTACATTTCTACTTGCTACTTTTCGATTCAGGGTGGAATTCTCAATCTTCCTTTAAGGATAAGTTCCTAACTGCTGAATTCTTCTAAGTTTTGCCGGTCTGTGAATTTATCTAGCTCTGCCTTTAATAGGAATGGCAGTCTTGTAGCATAGGCTACCATAGATTGCAGCTTTTTCTTATTCAGGATTTGGTCTATGTCCTGTCACTCCTTCTATCCTGCAATATTCCTCTCGAAATATAAGCTGAAACCCCTCTGGAGGTAGTGTTGTGACTAAGTTGTTTTCCTCTAGATGCATTTAAAATCACTCGGTTGATCATGAACTTTGTTGATTTGAATAATACTGCTGAATGTAGGTGTATTGGGTTTCCAACTCCTTTGGTATGTGTATTTTCTGATTTCGTATACCTCATTCTTTCTTGTCTTTCAGCAAGTTACAGTCTGATTTTTCTACAAATATCTTTTCAGACTTTTTTTGTTAATCTTGCTTTTCCATCTGGGACTCTTACGAATCTTACTCTTTCATGCTTTGTCTTACCCCAGGCTTCAACAGCAATGTTTGCATTGGGTTGCACTTCTTTTTCTATGTCTTCTTCTGATCAAGGGATTTCTGTTCCCCTGTCTTCACAGTCTTTCACGAGTCCGTCTGCATTATCAAGTCTGCTTTGGACTGACTTTAGCCCTGATATTATCTCATCCTTGAGTTTTCTGATATTATTTGGCTCGTTTTTAGAGTTTCTCTTCCCCTTTCCTGGATAACTGCCTTTTGTGATTCTGAGACACTGCTGTACTTCATGTTTTCCTCACCTCAGTTTTCAATACATGCTCTGGTAGCGTTTTGCAGTCTAGATGTTTGAAAGCTTATTTTTTGGGCCTTCAAACTCTTTGGAACTGAAAATGGTACTTCCTGTTTCTTTTACTATACTTCTTTATCTCTTCTGTTCAAGTAATATCAGATATCTAATATAGATTTATAGGGCTTTGTTAAGTGAAAATTTTAGACCATTGGGTGTACAAAGTTCCATGATATTTCTGTGAGGACAATTTTCCCTAGGCATTGATGCCATGTCCTGTTCCTGTGTGTGTTGTCTGGTATATCTCTAATTGCTGGTGTTGCCTTTGTTGTGATGAACACACCATATTTTTTCAATTAGTAAAACTTCGTTTTATTGCACTTACCTCACAATTCTGAAAGTGCAGAGTACACTTCCTGTTCTGGAAGTGAAGCTTAAAGGTTTTCAGCACGGCATTCTGCTGTATGTCATATTGGAGTCTTTCCAAAACAGCAAACTGAGAGTGTGCTTGTGCTTTCTATTGCCATGGGAATGTCCCAACGTTACCAGTTCTTCCCAGAGCTCCTCTGTCTACAGAAACACCAGTGGAAACATATGTTTGGATGCCATAAATCAGGGCCTGCTGGAATGATCCCGCAGACCGATCTTTGTGTCCTCTGTGCAGTACCATGTCAGTGCCATCCAAAATGTAGCATCTGCATTTGGGAGATAATGCTGAAGGAAATGCTTCAAGTTCTCACGTTGTGGACTTTGACCACTCTTCCTTGATCCCTCATCCTTGGGTCATGGGTGCACGAATGCAACCACAGAGCTGTACCGAATTCTCTTCCTCAAACCAATCCGTAATCCCTGTCCAGGTTATGACTGTAGCAGATCCTAAAGGTTTTCATACTGATTTCAAGCCCAAGGGCCACTGAATCCCTCAGACCAGATGCACAACATCTCTGATTGAGCCCCACACGTGCTCTATTGGCAAAATGCCAAATTGATCCTGGGCCTGCAAAATGCAGTGGATGTGGCCATGGCACATATCGAAAAACTCAACCTCACACGCCAATGTGGTTGCTTTCTTAATGGGGTAACAGGTCGGTTTGCTCTCTTGATAGAACCCACCACAACCCACAATGCACTCCAGATCCCTGAGACTCAGCGTGTGCCATTATCTGTAGCTCTATACCTCATTTTCCGCTGCCTCTGCTGGCTCAAATTTGGCAGATCGGATCTTTGTCTCAGAATCAATTGTGGGGATATTTTGTGCTGATTTCTATGAGTTATGTCAGCCAAGCATCTGCTGTGCACTCTTCTAACACTCAGCGCATTACCTACAATCCCATCTGTGCTGTCTGCTTGAGAGTGTGTGTCCAAGTAAAACAGAGTTTCACCTTTGCTGCTCCATCAGCAGAGGTCAGATCCTGCACAGATTTCCATTCTCTACTTTGCCTTCTCCTGCTTCCAGGTTTTCTGAGGCCTCATCCTGTCTTTGGAAGTAACAGACCACACTTCGGAAAGTGTCCTGTTCCAAGGGCTGGGTGAGTGGATATTTACATTGCTGTGTACATGGGTGGGAGTGAGCGCAGGTTGCACTGGTTCTCTGCCAACTGGGCATCGATAAATCAACACTTTACAGATATAATTCACAGAATTGTGATGTTTGTTTAGCTCTGTTTAATATGCAGCCATGGTGGGAGGGTTTGTCCGTAGCCTCCAATTTTCACATTGTTTTGATAACTCAGTTGCAGTTTTTAAGAAGGTTAATAGAATTGATTTACATGTTTTGGGATTTATAAGAAAATGAAGGTAGATTTTTAAACATACTAAATCCACCTAGATGCCAGACCTGTCAATTTTGTAACATTATGTCAACTATAAGAAAAATATAGACAGTTATAAAGTAAAATCACTGTCCAATAATTTGAAGGGGATATGTCAACTCTTTACTGTTGAAGCCTCCAACACCAACCGGAACCATGACGTACCTTTTGGAACCACGAAATAACCGAGAACCTGGGTTTCCCTTGTGCATGTGGTTCCCTTTACTCACAATGACACATACTGGCCAATGTTGGCATTTCAAGGGGTAACATTCCTCTTTAGGAAAATACAAGAAAAACCAAACAAAATTATACATTTAGGCTTGATTCCAAAGCACCTAGAGGCATTTTAGCTATGAGAACCCTGTTGCAGCTATGCTAGGCAATTGAGAACCAATTGTTCTTCTATCATTGATGAGAACGCTTAATCATCCGATCATATTGGGTAAATAAATTTCACACAACCAAGTGTGCACCCCCATGATATCGTGCACCCGGGGCTTGTCTGAAGGGAAAGACGCCCCACATAACCTGTGTCTTTAATGTCTTTCACGACTTTTACAGTTCAGTTCACTATCTGACTTATAATATTTGACTATACTGTCTTGAAATACTGAGGCCTAATACATATTTAAGTTCAGTCAAAGATTCCCCTCACCTACCACACTCCCTTCACCCGAAAAAGACTTAACCACAGCATTTGCTGAATCTACGGGAAGGTAATCATTTCTTTGTGTGAGCTGAGTATTAAATTCCTATCTATTTTAGTCGAGAGTATTTGAACTTTAAGGAATTCACCATTCTTCACAGAGTGTGAAGTTGGAGGAACTCTGATTCTAGGAGGGGCTTGCTCTTCTCCTACTGGCTTCATTGCAGCTCAGGATCTAATTCTTTAAAATGGATGACTGAGTGGAGGGGTGGGAAGTGCAAGTGCCTGATAGCTATGCCCAAACCTGAGAAAAGGCTTACCTGGGCTTGGTGCATTTTGGTCTGAATGGTTTGTAAATGCCCCTTGGGATCTGTGGATTCTCGTGACCTCTTCCAAGAACATGAGCGCTTTTATCATCTCCGCCATCTCTTCTCTTATAGACTTCAGGAATCTTGGACCCGTTCTTGAAGCAGGGAATTGAGTAACTTTCTCAAGTGCATGTTGACACTCCGTAAATTTCTACCAGTATCACCGAGGTTCAGTAGGTCTCATGAAAGAATTTCGAGCCTGGAATTCTCTAGAGAAGCCTCCATGCCGGTATTCTCCATTGTAGCAGAACAACTCTCATCAATATGTTCGCATCTCAGCTCAATCCATCCAGCCAACTTTTCTGCCAGGTTCTCTTCGTGTCTCCCATAAAGTCGACTTCAACAGGACTGGGCAAGTCTGGAAGTAACTCTGAGCCTCACTAGTATGCTGATGACAGGCAGATCTTCCACTGTCTGCCCTTTCAGATTCTAGAAACTGACCCGTGAGCTCAGGTCTTTGGGCAGCAGCAGTAACTCGAACTTGCACAGCTTCCCGAGCAAAAGGCCAAAAGCCAAACTCCACAGAGGGCGGCAGTCCCTCCATCACACTGATCCACCCACAGAATTCCGCCCAGGTACCTTGGTTCCATCAGCCACAACAAGCCTCGCAGTACACAGCAATATTCCTTCTGGAATTCCATCCGGTAACTGCCATCCCCAATGGTTGCTGCATTATTTCAGTGTTGGGGGAGGGGCTGCATTAGACTAGAGGTTCCTAAGGGAAACGTGATTCAATCCACTGGCGTCCAATCGTCCTTTTTTCTTCCCGCTTTCCTTTGGTCCAGACTGTATACACAGTACAAACGGAGGGAAGTGTGTCCATTTTTAGTTTATGTTTTCACACGTCTTGATACTTTCTAACAGTTCACAATACACGGAGACCCACTAAAGTAAAGTCATGTTTGTGTAATATCCATTCACCCAGAATACATATCCGTCTGTTGCTTTCTGCTGAAACATCCACACTCTCAGAACATGGATCCATTTGTTTCATGGGGGCTGAAATTCCTCGAAGTGAAACCAATCCCAATGTGCCCTTTGTAGTCTGTCTCTTTTGCTCTTAGTACAGTTTGGCAGAGCTACTTGTCTTTGGTATAGGCTTATGCTGTTTCTTCTCTACATAGGGTAGAATATGACATTCGTTCACCCTGTTGGAAGACTTGTAAGTGTATATCACGTTCTATGAACCAATCATATTCAAAACCGTCATTTGGTTTGGGTCACGATATGCACTTATGAATCAATATTTATGAATATGAATGCACACATCTGTTTTCTGAATACAAGTGTGTTGAGTACATGCTAGCCGCCATACTGGGTCGATGCGTGCTGAATGATCCTTGACATCACTTTGAGTATTTTGTATCGAATAATCATGGTTCTTTGGTATATGTCAGCCAACTGTAACCTTTTGGTGTTTGTTTGTTTGATTGTTTGTTTGTTTTGCAAACACATTAGGCCATGCATCTCCCCTTTTGCTTCAGACAGACAATAATATAAGCAGATTCACTTAAGATACTGCTTAAAATCAACTATGATTTCCTGCTACCCTCTCCCATCTTTAGGATTTTGATGTCCTCCTTGCCTTCTTCTTGTTTCTTCTTTGCAACTCATGCTCTTCTTGCATTTCCAATAGTGGATTTCTTATTTCCATTTCATCTTGCTACATTTCTACTCAGGGAAGGATTCTCAACTTGTGTTTTAGGATCAGTTTCAAACTGCTGAATTCTTTTAAGATTTGCTGGTCAGTGAAATTCCCTAGCTCTGCCGTTCTTAGAAAAGGCGGTCATTTGGCATTGGTTACCGTAGATTGCAGCTTTTTCTCATTGAAGATATGGCCAATGTCCTGGCACTCCTCCCTGTCCAGCAAAATTTCTGCCGAGATATGAGCTGAAACCCCACTGGAGGTTCTATTGTGACTAAGTTGCTTTCCTCGAGGTGCATTTTAGAACACTGGGATGATCATGAACTTTGTTTATTTGAATTCTACAGCTGCTTGTTGGTGTATTGGGATTTCACCTCCTTTGGATGCTGTGTACTTCCTGAATTCGTATAGATGATCCTTTCTTGGCTTTCAGCATGTTTAATTGTGATTCTTCTACAAACACCTTCTCAGAATTTTTTATTTTATCTCTTGCTTTTCCTTTTGGGACTCTTATGAATCCTATTCTTTCATGCTTTGTCTTATACCAGGATTCAACAGTGATGTTTGCGTTGGTTTGCACTTGCTTTTCTGTGTCTTCTTCTGATGGAGGGATTTCTGTTCCCCTGTCTTCACAGTCATTCACGAGTTCCTCTGCATTATCTAGTCTGCTTAGGACTGACTTTAGCCCAGTTATTATCTCATGCATTGAGTTTTCTGATATTATTTGGTTCTTCTCTAGAGTTTCCCTTCCCCTTTTCTGGTATTCTGCCTTTTGTGATTCTGAGACTCTGTTGTACTACAGAGTTTTTCTCACCTCCGTTTTCAATGCTTGCTCTGGTAGAGTTTTGCATCTAGTTGCTTGAAAGCTTATTGTTTGGGCCTTCAATCTCTTTGGAACTGAAAATGGTACTTCCTGTTTCTTTTACTATATTTCTTTTCCTGTCTTGGTCAAGTACAATCAGGTATTTAATATAGACTTATAAGGATTGGTTAAGTGAAAAATTTAGACACTTTGGTGTACGCAATTCCATAATATTTCTGTGAGGACAATTTTCCCTAGACATTGAGGCCATGCCCTGTTCCTGTGTGTGTTTACTTGTATATCTCTAATTGAAGGTGTTGCATTTGTTGTGATGAACACACCATACTGTTTCAGTTAGTAGAACCTCATTTTTATTACATTAATCTCACAATTCTAAAAGGGCACAGGGCACTTCCTCTAGTGGAAATGAAGCTTCTATAGGTTTTCAGCTCTGCATTCTTCTGTATGTCATTTTGAAGTGTCTCCAAAACAGCCAACATACAGTGCGCTTGTACTTTCTACTGCCATGGGAATGTCCCAATGTTACCAGTTCTTCCCAGAGTTTCTCTGTCTACAGAAACACCAGTGGAAGCATATGTATGGATGTGATACTTCAGGGCCTGCTGGGATGATCCCGCAGACCGAACTATGTGTCCTCGTTGCAGTACCGTGTCAGTGCGGTCCAAAATGTAGCATCTGCATTTGGGTGATAATGCTGTAAGAAATGCTTCATCTTCTCATGCTGTGGACTTTGACCACTCTTCCTATTTCTCCCATTCTTGAGTAATGGGTTCATGAAGGCAAACACAGAGCTGTTCCGCATCCTCTGCCTCAAACCAGACTGTAATCCCAATCCAGGTTATGAATGTAGCAGATCCTAAATCTTTTAATACTGATTTCAAACCCAACGCCCCCTGGAACCCTCAGTCCAGATGCATGATACCTCTGATTGAGCCCCACACGTGCTCTATTGGCAAAATATCAAATTGGACCCTGGTCCTGCAGATGCAGTGGATGTGGCCATAGGACATATCGAAAAACTCAACCTCATGCACCAGTGCGATTGCTGTCTCACTGAGGTCACAGTTCTCTTTGCTCTCTTGAAAGTACCCACCAAAACCCACAACGCACTCTAGATCCCTGAGTTGTGCGTGGTCAATCATCCGTAGCCATATCCCTCTTTTTCCGCTGCCTCTGCTAGCTCAGATTTGGCAGCTCGGATCTTGGTCTCAGATTCAATTGTGGGGATATTTTGAGCTGATTTCTTTGAGTTCTGTCAGCCAAGCATCTGCTGTGCACTCTTCTAACACTCAGCGCATCACCTTCAATCCCATGCCTGCTGCCCGCTTGAGAGTGTGCTTCCAAGGAAAACAGAGTTTCACCTTTGATGCTCCATTACCAGAGGTCAGATCCTGCACTGGTTTCCATTCTCTACTTTGCCTTTTCCTGCTTCCGGTTTTTCTGAGGCCTCATCCTGTCTTTGGAAGTAACAGACCACTCTTAGGCAAGTGTCCTGTGCCAAGGGCGTGGTGAGTGATTGTTTACAAAGTTTTGTGTATAGAAGCTAGTGAGAGTAGTTTGCACTGGTTCTCTTCCTATTGGGCATTGACAAATCAACACTTTTCACAAATAATTCACAGAAATTGGATAATTGTTTCGCTCCATTTTCTTTACAGCCATGGTCGGAGGGTTTGTCCGAAGACTCCAGCTTTGACATTATGTTGATAAGTCAGTTGCAGTCTTTAAGAAGGTTAATAGTATCGATTTACGTGTTTTGGGATTTATATGAAAGTGAAGTTAGTTTTTGAAAATTACGAAATCAACCTAGAAGCCAGAGTTGACAATCTTGACAATATGTGTAAGATTTTGTCAGCTCTAAGGGATAAACAGACAAACTCAATGTAAAATAGCAGTCCAAAAGTTTGAAGGGGACATGCCAACTCTTTTCTCTTGAAGCCTCCAACAACAAAAGAAACAATGAAATAACTATTGGAACCATGAAATAACCCCCATCCTGTGTTTTCCTTGTGCACCTGGTGCCCTTTACTCCCAATGACATACTAGGCAATGTTGGCATTTCAAGGGGTAACATTCCTCTCTAGGAATATACAAGAAAATCTAAACAGAATACATAAAATTAGGCTTGATTCCAAAAGCACCTAGAGGCATTTAACTATGAGATACCTGCTGCAGCTATGCTAGGATATTAAGAACCAGGTGCTTTTCTATGAGTGCTGAGAAGGCTTAAACATCCGATCATGTTGTGCAAAGCAGTTTAACACAACCAAGTCTGTACCTCCAAGATATAATGCACCCGGGGCTTGACTGAAGTGAATGACTGTCCACATAACCTGTGTCTTTAATGTGTTTGGCGATTTTACAGTTCAGTTCACTATCTGACTTCTAATATTTTCCTGTACTGTCTTGAAAAACTGAGGCCTAATTCATATTCAAGTTCATTCAAAGATTCCCCTCACTTCCCACACTCCTTTCAGCACAAAGAATACATAAATCCGGCATTTCCTAATCTAGGGGAATGTCATCATTTCATTGTGTGAGCTAAGTATTCAATTCGTATCTATTTTAGTCGAGAGTATTTGAACTTTAAGGATTTCACAGTTGTTCACCGAGTGTGAAGGAGGAGGAACTCTGATTCTAGTAGGCGCTTGCTCTCCTCCTACTGGATTCATTGCAGCTCAGGTTCAGATCCTTTGAAATGGATGCCTGAGTGGAGTGGAGGGAAGAGCATGTGATTGATAGCTAGGCACAAACGTGGGAATATGCTTACCTGGGCTTCGTGCATTTCGATCTGAGTGATTCTTAAATGCCCTATGGGATGTGTGGATTCTCACGACCTATTCCAAGAACATGAGCTCTTTTATCATTTCTGCCATCTCTTCTCTTTTAGACGTCAGGAATCTTGGACCCGTTCTTGGAGCAGAGAATCGAGTAACTTTCTCAAGGGCACGTTGACTCTCCGTATGTTTCTGCCAGTATCAGCGAGTTTCAGTAAGTCTCATGAATGTCTTTCGAGCCTGGTATGCTCTAGAGATGTCTCCATGCCGATATTCTCCACTGTAGCAGAACAACTTTCATCAATGTGTTCGCACATCTCCTCAATCCATGCAGCCAGATTTTCTGCCAGCTTCTCTTCGTGTCTCCCATAAAGTCGACGTCAACAGGACTTGGCAAGTCTGAAAATACCTCGGAGCCTCACCAGTAAGCTGATGACAGGCAGATCTTCCACTGTCTGCCCTTTCAGATTCTGGGAACTGACCCGTGAACTCAGGTCTCTGGGCAGCAGCAGTATCTCGAACTTACTCAGCTTCCCGAACAAAAGACCTAAGCCAATCTCCACATAGGGCAGCAGACCCACCATCAAACTGATCCACCCACAGAATTCTGCCCAGTTACCTTGGATCCACCAGCAGCAACACGCCTCGTGGTAAACACCAACATTCCACCTGGAATCCAACCAGTAACTGCCATCCCCATTGGTTGATGCATCAAGTCCGTGTTGGGGGTGATGCTGCATTAGACGAGAGTTTCCAAAGGGAAATGTGATTGTATCCTCAAAGGTCCCATGGTCCTTTTCTCTTCCCTCTTTCCTTTTGTTCAGATCTGTATACACAGTACAAACGGAGGGAAGTGTGTCCATGATCAGTTTATGGATTCACACCTATTATACTTTCTAACAGTTCACAGTACACAGAGACCCACTCAAGGAAACTCATGTTTGTGTAATATCCATTCACCCAGATTACATATCCGTCTGTTGCTTTCTGCTGAAACACCCAAACTCTCAGGTCATGGATCCATTTGTTTCATGGGGGCTGAAATTCCTTGAAATGAAACCAATCCCAACGTGCACTTTCCTGTTTGTCTCTTTTGCTCTTAGTTCAGTTTTGCAGAGCTACTTGTCTTTGTTATAAGCTTATGCCATTTCTTCTCTACGTAGGGTAGAATAAGGCATTCATTCATCCTGTTGGAAGACTTGTAAGTCTATATCCCGTTCTCTGACCCACTCTTATTCAAAACCGTCATTTGGGTTGGCTCACGATATGCACTTCTGGATCAGTATCTATGAATAGTAATGCACACGTCTGTTTTTGGAATACAAATGTGTTGAGTACATGCTAACAGCGATAATAGGTCGATGCGTGCTGAAGGATCATTGACATCACTTTGAGTATTTTGTCTTGAATCATCATGGTTGTTTGGTATATGTCAGCCAACTGTAACCTTTTGGTGCTTGTTGGTTTGTCTGATTGTTTTGCAAACACATTAGGCCATGCATCTCTCCTTTTGCTTCAGACAGACAGTCATGTAAGCTGATTCACTTAAGATAGTGCTTAAAATCAACTATGATTTCCTGCTACTCTCTCCCATCTTTAGGATTTTGATGTCCTCCTTGCCTTCTTCTTCTTACTTCTTTCCAACTCAGGCTCTTCTTGCATTTGCCATAATGGTTTTGTTATTTCCATTTCATCTTGCTACTTTTCTACTCAGGGAAGGATTCTCAATTTTTGTTGTAGGATCAGTCTCAAACTGCTGAATTCTTTTAAGGTTTGCCTGTCAGTGAAATTCCCTAGCTCTGCCGTTGTTATAAACGGCGGTCATTTGGCATAGGCTACCCTAGATTGCAGCTTTTTCTCATTCAGGATATGGTCTATGTCCTGGCACTCCTCCCCGTGCTGGAAAATTTCTGCCGAGATATCAGCTGAAACCCCTCTGGAGGTTCTGTTGTGACTAAGATGCTTTCCTCGTGGTGCATTTTACATCACTGGGATGATCATGAAATTTGTTTATTTGAATTCTACAGCTGCTTGTTGATCTATTGGTATTCCACCGCTTTTGGATGCTGTGTACTTCCTGAATTCGTATAGATGATACTTTCTTGGCTTTCAGCAAGTTTCATTCTGATTTTTCTACAAATTCTTTTTCAGAATTTATTATTTTATCACTTGCTTTTGCATTTGGGATTCCTATGATTCCTATTCTTACCTGCTTTGTCTTAACCCAGGATTCAACAGTGATGTTAGCGTTGGTTTGCACTTGCTTTTCTGTGTCTTCTTCTGATGGAGGGATTTCTGTTCCCCTGTCCTCACAGTCATTCACGAGTCCCTCTGCATTATGTAGTCTGCTTAGGATTGACTTTAGCCCAGTTTTTATCTCATCCATTGAGTTTTCTGATACTATTGTGTTCTTCTTTAGAGTTTCTCTTCCCCTTTTCTGGTATTCTGCCTTTTGTGATTCTGAGGCACTGTGGTTCATCAGTGTTTTCCTCACCTCCATTTTCAGAGCTTGCTCTGGTATCGTTTTGCCGTCTAGTTGTTTGAAAGCTTATTTTTTGGGCCTTCAATCTCTTTGGAACTGAAAATGGTACTTCCTGTTTCTTTTACTATACTTCTTTTACTCTACAGGTCAGGTACTATCATGTATCTAATATAGACTTTTAGGGCTTGGTTAAGTACAAACTTTAGACTATTTGGTGTATGCAATTCCATGGTATTTCTGTGAGGACAATTTTCCCTAGACCTTGATGCCATGCCCTCTTCCTGTGTGTGTTGTCTGGTATATTTCTAAATCCTGGTGTTGCCTTTTTTGTGATGAACACACCATACTGTTTCAGTTAGTAGAACCTCATTTTTATTACACTAATCTCACAATTCTGAAAGGGCACAGGGCACTTCCTCTAGTGGAAATGAAGCTTCTATAGGTTTTCAGCTCTGCATTGTTCTGTATGTCATTTTGAAGTGTCTCCAAAACAGCCAACATAGAGTGCGCTTGTACTTTCTACTGCCATGGGAATGTCCCAATGTTACCAGTTCTTCCCAGAGCTTCTCTGTCTACAGAAACACCAGTGGAAGCATATGTATGGATGTCATACTTCGGGGCCTGCTGGGATGATCCCGCAGACCGACCTATGTGTCCTTGGTGCAGTACCCTGTCAGTGCCGTCCAAAATGTAGCATCTGCATTTGGGTGATAATGCTGTAAGAAATGCTTCATCTTCTCATGCTGTGGACTTTGACCACTCTTCCTAGTTCTCTCATTCTTGAGTAATGTGTTCACGAAGGCTACCACCGAGCTGTTCCGCATTCTCTGCCTCCAACCAGAGTGTAATCCCAATCCAGGTTATGAATGTAGCAGATCCTAAATCTTTTAATACTGACTTCAAACCCAACACCCCCTCGAACCTTCAGTCCAGATGCATGATACCTCAGCCCCACACGTGCTCTATTGGCAAAATGTCAAATTGGACCCTGGTCCTGCAGATGCAGTGGATGTGGCAATAGGACATATCGATAAACTCAACCACACGCGCCAGTGCGGTTGCTGTCTCACTCAGGTCACAGTTCTCTTTGCTCTCTTGAAAGTACCCACCAAAACCCACAACGCACTCTAGATCCCTGAGTTCTGCGAGAGCCATCATCCATAGCCCTATCCCTCTTTTTCCGCTGCCTCTGCTAGCTCAGATTTGGCAGCTCGGATCTTGGTCTCAGATTCAATTGTGGGGATATTTTGAGCTGATTTCTTTGAGTTCTGTCAGCCAAGCATCTGCTGTGCACTCTTCTAACACTCAGCGCATCACCTTCAATCCCATGCCTGCTGCCCGCTTGAGAGTGTGCTTCCAAGGAAAACAGAGTTTCACCTTTGATGCTCCATTACCAGAGGTCAGATCCTGCACTGGTTTCCATTCTCTACTTTGCCTTTTCCTGCTTCCGGTTTTTCTGAGGCCTCATCCTGTCTTTGGAAGTAACAGACCACTCTTAGGCAAGTGTCCTGTGCCAAGGGCTGGGTGAGTGTGTGTTTACAATATTTTGTGTATGGTAGCTAGTGAGAGCAGTTTGCACTGGTTCTCTTCCTACTGGGCATCGACAAATCAACACTTTTCACAAATAATTCACAGAAATTGGATATTTGTTTCGCTCCATTTTCTTTACAGCCATGGTCGGAGGGTTTGTCCGAAGACTACAGCTTTGACATTATGTTGATAAGTCAGTTGCAGTCTTTAAGAAGGTTAATAGTATCGATTTACGTGTTTTGGGATTTATATGAAAGTGAAGTTAGTTTTTGAAAATTACCAAATCAACCTAGAAACCATACTTGAAAATATGTGTAAGATTTTGTCAGCTCTAAGAAAAAAACAGACAGTCTCAATGTAAAATAGCAGTCCAAATGTTTGAAGGGGACATGCCAACTCTTTTCTCTTGAAGCCTCCAACAACAAAAGGAACCATGAAATACCTATTGGAACCATGATATAACCCCCAAACTGGGTTTCCCTTTTGCACCTGGTGCCCTTTACTCCCAATGACACATACTAGGCAATGTTGGCATTTCAAGGGGTAACATTCCTCTCTAGGAATATACAAGAAAATCTAAACAGAATACATAAAATTAGGCTTGATTCCAAAAGCACCTAGAGGCATTTAACTATGAGATACCTGCTGCAGCTGTGCTAGGGTATTAAGAACCAGGTGCTTTTCTATGAGTGCTGAGAAGGCTTAAACATCCGATCATGTTGTGCAAAGCAGTTTAACACAACCAAGTCTGTACCTCCAAGATATAGTGCACCCGGGGCTTGACGGAAGTTAATGACTGCCCAAATAACCTGTGTCTTTAATGTGTTTGGCGATTTTACAGTTCAGTTCACTATCTGACTTCTAATATTTTCCTGTACTGTCTTGAAAAACTGAGGCCTAATTCATATTCAAGTTCATTCAAAGATTCCCCTCACTTCCCACACTCCTTTCAGCACAAAGAATACATAACCGCAGCATTTCCTGAATCTAGGGGAATGTCATCATTTCATTGTGTGAGCTAATTATTCAATTCGTATCTATTTTAGTCGAGAGTATTTTACCTTTAAGGATTTCACAGTTGTTCACCGAGTGTGAAGGAGGAGGAACTCTGATTCTAGTAGGCGCTTGCTCTCCTCCTACTGGATTCATTGCAGCTCAGGTTCAGATCCTTTGAAATGGATGACTGAGTGGAGTGGAGGGAAGAGCATGTGATTGATAGCTAGGCACAAACGTGGGAATATGCTTACCTGGGCTTCGTGCATTTTGGTCTGAATGATTCGTAAATGCCCCTTGGGAATTGTGGATTCTCACGACCTCTTCCAAGAACATGAGCGCTTTTCTCAACTCTGCCATCTCTTCTCTTTTAGACGTCAGGAATCTTGGACCCGTTCTTGGAGCAGAGAATCGAGTAACTTTCTCAAGGGCACGTTGAATCTCCGTATGTTTCTGCCAGTATCAGCGAGTTTCAGTAGGTCTCACGAATGTCTTTCGAGCCTGGTATGCTCTTGAGATGTCTCCATGCCGATATTCTCCACTGTTGCAGAACAACTTTCATCAATGTGTTCGCACATCTCCTCAATCCATGCAGCCATTGTTTCTGCCAGCTTCTCTCCTTGTCTCCCATAAAGTCGACGTCAACAGGACTGGGCAAGTCTAAAAATAACTTGGAGCCTCACCAGTAAGTTGATGACAGGCAGATCTTCCACTGTCTGCCCTTTCAGATTCTGGGAACTGACCCGTGAACTCAGGTCTCTGGGCAGCAGCAGTATCTCGAACTTACTCAGCTTCCCGAACAAAAGACCTAAGCCAATCTCCACATAGGGCAGCAGACCCACCATCAAACTGATCCACCCACAGAATTCTGCCCAGTTACCTTGGATCCACCAGCAGCAACACGCCTCGTGGTACACACCAACATTCCACCTGGAATCCAACCGGTAACTGCCATCCCCAGTGGTTGATGCAACAAGTCCATGTTGGGGGTGATGCTGCATTATACGAGAGTTTCCTAAGGAAATGTGATTCTATCCACAAGGGTCCCATGGTCCTTTTCTCTTCCCTCTTTCCTTTTGTTCAGATCTGTATACACAGTACAAACGGAGGGAAGTGTGTCCATGATCAGTTTATGGATTCACACCTATTATACTTTCTAACAGTTCACAGTACACAGAGACCCACTCAAGGAAACTCATGTTTGTGTAATATCCATTCACCCAGATTACATATCCGTCTGTTGCTTTCTGCTGAATCACCCAAACTCTCAGGACATGGATCCATTTGTTTCATGGGGGCTGAAATTCCTTGAAATGAAACCAATCCCAACGTGCACTTTCCTGTTTGTCTCTTTTGCTCTTAGTTCAGTTTTGCAGAGCTACTTGTCTTTGTTATAGGCTTATGCCATTTCTTCTCTACGTAGGGTAGAATAAGGCATTCATTCATCCTGTTGGAAGACTTGTAAGTCTATATCCCGTTCTCTGACCCACTCTTATTCAAAACCGTCATTTGGGTTGGCTCACGATATGCACTACTGGATCAGTATCTATGAATAGTAATGCACACGTCTGTTTTTGGAATACAAATGTGTTGAGTACATGCTAACAGCGATAATAGGTCGATGCTTGCTGAAGGATCATTGACATCACGTTGAGTATTTTGTCTTGAATAATCATGGTTGTTTGGTATATGTCAGCCAACTGTAACCTTTTGGTGCTTGTTGGTTTGTCTGATTGTTTTGCAAACACATTAGGCCATGCATCTCTCCTTTTGCTTCAGACAGACAGTCATGTAAGCTGATTCACTTAAGATAGTGCTTAAAATCAACTATGATTTCCTGCTACTCTCTCCCATCTTTAGGATTTTGATGTCCTCCTTGCCTTCTTCTTGTTACTTCTTTGCAACTCAGGCTCTTCTTGCATTTGCCATAATGGTTTTGTTATTTCCATTTCATCTTGCTACTTTTCTACTCAGGGAAGGATTCTCAATTTTTGTTGTAGGATCAGTCTCAAACTGCTGAATTCTTTTAAGGTTTGCCTGTCAGTGAAATTCCCTAGCTCTGCCGTTGTTATAAACGGCGGTCATTTGGCATAGGCTACCCTAGATTGCAGCTTTTTCTCATTCAGGATATGGTCTATGTCCTGGCACTCCTCCCCGTGCTGCAAAATTTCTGCCGAGATATCAGCTGAAACCCCTCTGGAGGTTCTGTTGTGACTAAGTTGCTTTCCTCGTGGTGCATTTTACATCACTGGGATGATCATGAAATTTGTTTATTTGAATTCTACAGCTGCTTGTTGGTCTATTGGTATTCCACCTCTTTTGGATGCTGTGTACTTCCTGAATTCGTATAGATGATACTTTCTTGGCTTTCAGGAAGATTCATTCTGATTTTTCTACAAATTCCTTTTCAGAATTTATTATTTTATCACTTGCTTTTCCATTTGGGAATCCTATGATTCCTATTCTTACCTTCTTTGTCTTAACCCAGGATTCAACAGTGATGTTAGCGTTGGTTTGCACTTGCTTTTCTGTGTCTTCTTCTGATGGAGGGATTTCTGTTCCCCTGTCCTCACAGTCATTCACGAGTCCCTCTGCATTATGTAGTCTGCTTAGGATTGACTTTAGCCCAGTTTTTATCTCATCCATTGAGTTTTCTGATACTATTGTGTTCTTCTTTATAGTTTCTCTTCCCCTTTTCTGGTATTCTGCCTTTTGTGATTCTGAGGCACTGTGGTTCATCAGTGTTTCCCTCACCTCCATTTTCAGAGCTTGCTCTGCTATCGTTTTGCCGTCTAGTTGTTTGAAAGCTTATTTTTTGGGCCTTCAATCTCTTTGGAACTGAAAATGGTACTTCCTGTTTTTTTTTACTATACTTCTTTTACTCTACAGTTCAGGTACTATCATGTATCTAATTTAGACTTATAGGGCTTGGTTAAGTGCAAACTTTAGACTATTTGGTGTATGCAATTCCATGGTATTTCTGTGAGGACAATTTTCCCTAGACCTTGATGCCATGCCCTCTTCCTGTGTGTGTTGTCTGGTATATTTCTAAATCCTGGTGTTGCCTTTTTTGTGATGAACACACCATACTGTTTCAGTTAGTAGAACCTCATTTTTATTACACTAATCTCACAATTCTGAAAGGGCACAGGGCACTTCCTCTAGTGGAAATGAAGCTTCTATAGGTTTTCAGCTCTGCATTGTTCTGTATGTCATTTTGAAGTGTCTCCAAAACAGCCAACATAGAGTGCGCTTGTACTTTCTACTGCCATGGGAATGTCCCAATGTTACCAGTTCTTCCCAGAGCTTCTCTGTCTACAGAAACACCAGTGGAAGCATATGTATGGATGTCATACTTCGGGGCCTGCTGGGATGATCCCGCAGACCGACCTATGTGTCCTTGGTGCAGTACCCTGTCAGTGCCGTCCAAAATGTAGCATCTGCATTTGGGTGATAATGCTGTAAGAAATGCTTCATCTTCTCATGCTGTGGACTTTGACCACTCTTCCTAGTTCTCTCATTCTTGAGTAATGTGTTCACGAAGGCAACCACAGAGCTGTTCCGCATTCTCTGCCTCCAACCAGAGTGTAATCCCAATCCAGGTTATGAATGTAGCAGATCCTAAATCTTTTAATACTGACTTCAAACCCAACACCCCCTCGAACCTTCAGTCCAGATGCATGATACCTCTGAGCCCCACACGTGCTCTATTGGCAAAATGTCAAATTGGACCCTGGTCCTGCAGATGCAGTGGATGTGGCAATAGGACATATCGATAAACTCAACCACACGCGCCAGTGCGGTTGCTGTCTCACTCAGGTCACAGTTCTCTTTGCTCTCTTGAAAGTACCCACCAAAACCCACAACGCACTCTAGATCCCTGAGTTCTGCGAGAGCCATCATCCATAGCCCTATCCCTCTTTTTCCGCTGCCTCTGCTAGCTCAGATTTGGCAGCTCGGATCTTGGTCTCAGATTCAATTGTGGGGTTATTTTGAGCTGATTTCTTTGAGTTCTGTCAGCCAAGCATCTGCTGTGCACTCTTCTAACACTCAGCGCATCACCTTCAATCCCATGCCTGCTGCCCGCTTGAGAGTGTGCTTCCAAGGAAAACAGAGTTTCACCTTTGATGCTCCATTACCAGAGGTCAGATCCTGCACTGGTTTCCATTCTCTACTTTGCCTTTTCCTGCTTCCGGTTTTTCTGAGGCCTCATCCTGTCTTTGGAAGTAACAGACCACTCTTAGGCAAGTGTCCTGTGCCAAGGGCTGGGTGAGTGTGTGTTTACAATATTTTGTGTATGGTAGCTAGTGAGAGCAGTTTGCACTGGTTCTCTTCCTACTGGGCATCGACAAATCAACACTTTTCACAAATAATTCACAGAAATTGGATATTTGTTTCGCTCCATTTTCTTTACAGCCATGGTCGGAGGGTTTGTCCGAAGACTCCAGCTTTGACATTATGTTGATAAGTCAGTTGCAGTCTTTAAGAAGGTTAATAGTATCGATTTACGTGTTTTGGGATTTATATGAAAGTGAAGTTAGTTTTTGAAAATTACCAAATCAACCTAGAAACCAGACTTGACAATATGTGTATGATTTTGTCAGCTCTAAGAAAAAAACAGACAGTCTCAATGTAAAATAGCAGTCCAAATGTTTGAAGGGGACATGCCAACTCTTTTCTCTTGAAGCCTCCAACAACAAAAGGAACCATGAAATACCTATTGGAACCATGATATAACCCCCAAACTGGGTTTCCCTTTTGCACCTGGTGCCCTTTACTCCCAATGACACATACTAGGCAATGTTGGCATTTCAAGGGGTAACATTCCTCTCTAGGAATATACAAGAAAATCTAAACAGAATACATAAAATTAGGCTTGATTCCAAAAGCACCTAGAGGCATTTAACTATGAGATACCTGCTGCAGCTGTGCTAGGGTATTAAGAACCAGGTGCTTTTCTATGAGTGCTGAGAAGGCTTAAACATCCGATCATGTTGTGCAAAGCAGTTTAACACAACCAAGTCTGTACCTCCAAGATATAGTGCACCCGGGGCTTGACGGAAGTGAATGACTGCCCAAATAACCTGTGTCTTTAATGTGTTTGGCGATTTTACAGTTCAGTTCACTATCTGACTTCTAATATTTTCCTGTACTGTCTTGAAAAACTGAGGCCTAATTCATATTCAAGTTCATTCAAAGATTCCCCTCACTTCCCACACTCCTTTCAGCACAAAGAATACATAACCGCAGCATTTCCTGAATCTAGGGGAATGTCATCATTTCATTGTGTGAGCTAAGTATTCAATTCGTATCTATTTTAGTCGAGAGTATTTTACCTTTAAGGATTTCACAGTTGTTCACCGAGTGTGAAGGAGGAGGAACTCTGATTCTAGTAGGCGCTTGCTCTCCTCCTACTGGATTCATTGCAGCTCAGGTTCAGATCCTTTGAAATGGATGACTGAGTGGAGTGGAGGGAAGAGCATGTGATTGATAGCTAGGCACAAACGTGGGAATATGCTTACCTGGGCTTCGTGCATTTTGGTCTGAATGATTCGTAAATGCCCCTTGGGAATTGTGGATTCTCACGACCTCTTCCAAGAACATGAGCGCTTTTCTCAACTCTGCCATCTCTTCTCTTTTAGACGTCAGGAATCTTGGACCCGTTCTTGGAGCAGAGAATCGAGTAACTTTCTCAAGGGCACGTTGAATCTCCGTATGTTTCTGCCAGTATCAGCGAGTTTCAGTAGGTCTCACGAATGTCTTTCGAGCCTGGTATGCTCTTGAGATGTCTCCATGCCGATATTCTCCACTGTTGCAGAACAACTTTCATCAATGTGTTCGCACATCTCCTCAATCCATGCAGCCATTGTTTCTGCCAGATTCTCTCCTTGTCTCTCATAAAGTCGACGTCAACAGGACTGGGCAAGTCTGAAAATAACTCGGAGCCTCACCAGTAAGTTGATGACAGGCAGATCTTCCACTGTCTGCCCTTTCAGATTCTGGGAACTGACCCGTGAACTCAGGTCTCTGGGCAGCAGCAGTAACTCGAACTTACTCAGCTTCCCGAACAAAAGTCCTAAGCCAATATCCACATAGGGCAGCAGACCCACCATCAAACTGATCCACCCACAGAATTCTGCCCAGTTACCTTGGATCCACCAGCAGCAACACGCCTCGTGGTACACACCAACATTCCACCTGGAATCCAACCGGTAACTGCCATCCCCAGTGGTTGATGCAACAAGTCCATGTTGGGGGTGATGCTGCATTATACGAGAGTTTCCTAAGGAAATGTGATTCTATCCACAAGGGTCCCATGGTCCTTTTCTCTTCCCTCTTTCCTTTTGTTCAGATCTGTATACACAGTACAAACGGAGGGAAGTGTGTCCATGATCAGTTTATGGATTCACACCTATTATACTTTCTAACAGTTCACAGTACACAGAGACCCACTCAAGGAAACTCATGTTTGTGTAATATCCATTCACCCAGATTACATATCCGTCTGTTGCTTTCTGCTGAATCACCCAAACACTCAGGACATGGATCCATTTATTTCATGGGGGCTGAAATTCCTTGAAATGAAACCAATCCCAACGTGCACTTTCCTGTTTGTCTCTTTTGCCCTTAGTTCAGTTTTGCAGAGCTACTTGTCTTTGTTATAGGCTTATGCCATTTCTTCTCTACGTAGGGTAGAATAAGGCATTCATTCATCCTGTTGGAAGACTTGTAAGTCTATATCCCGTTCTCTGACCCACTCTTATTCAAAACCGTCATTTGGGTTGGCTCACGATATGCACTACTGGATCAGTATCTATGAATAGTAATGCACACGTCTGTTTTTGGAATACAAATGTGTTGAGTACATGCTAACAGCGATAATAGGTCGATGCGTGCTGAAGGATCATTGACATCACGTTGAGTATTTTGTCTTGAATAATCATGGTTGTTTGGTATATGTCAGCCAACTGTAACCTTTTGGTGCTTGTTGGTTTGTCTGATTGTTTTGCAAACACATTAGGCCATGCATCTCTCTTTTTGCTTCAGACAGACAGTCATGTAAGCTGATTCACTTAAGATAGTGCTTAAAATCAACTATGATTTCCTGCTACTCTCTCCCATCTTTAGGATTTTGATGTCCTCCTTGCCTTCTTCTTGTTACTTCTTTGCAACTCAGGCTCTTCTTGCATTTGCCATAATGGTTTTGTTATTTCCATTTCATCTTTCTACTTTTCTACTCAGGGTAGGATTCTCAATTTTTGTTGTAGGATCAGTCTCAAACTGCTGAATTCTTTTAAGGTTTGCCTGTAAGTGATATTCCCTAGATCTGCCGTTGTTATAAACGGCGGTCATTTGGCATAGGCTACCCTAGATTGCAGCTTTTTCTCATTCAGGATATGGTCTATGTCCTGGCACTCCTCCCCGTGCTGCAAAATTTCTGCCGAGATATCAGCTGAAACCCCTCTGGAGGTTCTGTTGTGACTAAGTTGCTTTCCTCGTGGTGCATTTTACATCACTGGGATGATCATGAAATTTGTTTATTTGAATTCTACAGCTGCTTGTTGGTCTATTGGTATTCCACCTCTTTTGGATGCTGTGTACTTCCTGAATTCGTATAGATGATTCTTTCTTGGCTTTCAGCAAGTTTCATTCTGATTTTTCTACAAATTCCTTTTCAGAATTTATTATTTTATCACTTGCTTTTCCATTTGGGAATCCTATGATTCCTATTCTTACCTGCTTTTTCTTAACCCAGGATTCAACAGTGATGTTAGCGTTGGTTTGCACTTGCTTTTCTGTGTCTTCTTCTGATGGAAGGATTTCTGTTCCCCTGTCCTCACAATCATTCACGAGTCCCTCTGCATTATGTAGTCTGCTTAGGATTGACTTTAGCCCAGTTTTTATCTCATCCATTGAGTTTTCTGATACTATTGGGTTCTTCTTTAGAGTTTCTCTTCCCCTTTTCTGGTATTCTGCCTTTTGTGATTCTGAGGCACTGTGGTTCATCAGTGTTTCCCTCACCTCCATTTTCAGAGCTTGCTCTGCTATCGTTTTGCCGTCTAGTTGTTTGAAAGCTTATTTTTTGGGCCTTCAATCTCTTTGGAACTGAAAATGGTACTTCCTGTTTTTTTTACTATACTTCTTTTACTCTACAGTTCAGGTACTATCATGTATCTAATTTAGACTTATAGGGCTTGGTTAAGTGCAAACTTTAGACTATTTGGTGTATGCAATTCCATGGTATTTCTGTGAGGACAATTTTCCCTAGACCTTGATGCCATGCCCTCTTCCTGTGTGTGTTGTCTGGTATATTTCTAAATCCTGGTGTTGCCTTTTTTGTGATGAACACACCATACTGTTTCAGTTAGTAGAACCTCATTTTTATTACACTAATCTCACAATTCTGAAAGGGCACAGGGCACTTCCTCTAGTGGAAATGAAGCTTCTATAGGTTTTCAGCTCTGCATTGTTCTGTATGTCATTTTGAAGTGTCTCCAAAACAGCCAACATAGAGTGCGCTTGTACTTTCTACTGCCATGGGAATGTCCCAATGTTACCAGTTCTTCCCAGAGCTTCTCTGTCTACAGAAACACCAGTGGAAGCATATGTATGGATGTCATACTTCGGGGCCTGCTGGGATGATCCCGCAGACCGACCTATGTGTCCTTGGTGCAGTACCCTGTCAGTGCCGTCCAAAATGTAGCATCTGCATTTGGGTGATAATGCTGTAAGAAATGCTTCATCTTCTCATGCTGTGGACTTTGACCACTCTTCCTAGTTCTCTCATTCTTGAGTAATGTGTTCACGAAGGCAACCACAGAGCTGTTCCGCATTCTCTGCCTCCAACCAGAGTGTAATCCCAATCCAGGTTATGAATGTAGCAGATCCTAAATCTTTTAATACTGACTTCAAACCCAACACCCCCTCGAACCTTCAGTCCAGATGCATGATACCTCTGAGCCCCACACGTGCTCTATTGGCAAAATGTCAAATTGGACCCTGGTCCTGCAGATGCAGTGGATGTGGCAATAGGACATATCGATAAACTCAACCACACGTGCCAGTGCGGTTGCTGTCTCACTCAGGTCACAGTTCTCTTTGCTCTCTTGAAAGTACCCACCAAAACCCACAACGCACTCTAGATCCCTGAGTTCTGCGAGAGCCATCATCCATAGCCCTATCCCTCTTTTTCCGCTGCCTCTGCTAGCTCAGATTTGGCAGCTCGGATCTTGGTCTCAGATTCAATTGTGGGGATATTTTGAGCTGATTTCTTTGAGTTCTGTCAGCCAAGCATCTGCTGTGCACTCTTCTAACACTCAGCGCATCACCTTCAATCCCATGCCTGCTGCCCGCTTGAGAGTGTGCTTCCAAGGAAAACAGAGTTTCACCTTTGATGCTCCATTACCAGAGGTCAGATCCTGCACTGGTTTCCATTCTCTACTTTGCCTTTTCCTGCTTCCGGTTTTTCTGAGGCCTCATCCTGTCTTTGGAAGTAACAGACCACTCTTAGGCAAGTGTCCTGTGCCAAGGGCTGGGTGAGTGTGTGTTTACAATATTTTGTGTATGGTAGCTAGTGAGAGCAGTTTGCACTGGTTCTCTTCCTACTGGGCATCGACAAATCAACACTTTTCACAAATAATTCACAGAAATTGGATATTTGTTTCGCTCCATTTTCTTTACAGCCATGGTCGGAGGGTTTGTCCGAAGACTCCAGCTTTGACATTATGTTGATAAGTCAGTTGCAGTCTTTAAGAAGGTTAATAGTATCGATTTACGTGTTTTGGGATTTATATGAAAGTGAAGTTAGTTTTTGAAAATTACCAAATCAACCTAGAAACCAGACTTGACAATATGTGTATGATTTTGTCAGCTCTAAGAAAAAAACAGACAGTCTCAATGTAAAATAGCAGTCCAAATGTTTGAAGGGGACATGCCAACTCTTTTCTCTTGAAGCCTCCAACAACAAAAGGAACCATGAAATACCTATTGGAACCATGATATAACCCCCAAACTGGGTTTCCCTTTTGCACCTGGTGCCCTTTACTCCCAATGACACATACTAGGCAATGTTGGCATTTCAAGGGGTAACATTCCTCTCTAGGAATATACAAGAAAATCTAAACAGAATACATAAAATTAGGCTTGATTCCAAAAGCACCTAGAGGCATTTAACTATGAGATACCTGCTGCAGCTGTGCTAGGGTATTAAGAACCAGGTGCTTTTCTATGAGTGCTGAGAAGGCTTAAACATCCGATCATGTTGTGCAAAGCAGTTTAACACAACCAAGTCTGTACCTCCAAGATATAGTGCACCCGGGGCTTGACGGAAGTGAATGACTGCCCAAATAACCTGTGTCTTTAATGTGTTTGGCGATTTTACAGTTCAGTTCACTATCTGACTTCTAATATTTTCCTGTACTGTCTTGAAAAACTGAGGCCTAATTCATATTCAAGTTCATTCAAAGATTCCCCTCACTTCCCACACTCCTTTCAGCACAAAGAATACATAACCGCAGCATTTCCTGAATCTAGGGGAATGTCATCATTTCATTGTGTGAGCTAAGTATTCAATTCGTATCTATTTTAGTCGAGAGTATTTTACCTTTAAGGATTTCACAGTTGTTCACCGAGTGTGAAGGAGGAGGAACTCTGATTCTAGTAGGCGCTTGCTCTACTCCTACTGGATTCATTGCAGCTCAGGTTCAGATCCTTTGAAATGGATGACTGAGTGGAGTGGAGGGAAGAGCATGTGATTGATAGCTAGGCACAAACGTGGGAATATGCTTACCTGGGCTTCGTGCATTTTGGTCTGAATGATTCGTAAATGCCCCTTGGGAATTGTGGATTCTCACGACCTCTTCCAAGAACATGAGCGCTTTTCTCAACTCTGCCATCTCTTCTCTTTTAGACGTCAGGAATCTTGGACCCGTTCTTGGAGCAGAGAATCGAGTAACTTTCTCAAGGGCACGTTGAATCTCCGTATGTTTCTGCCAGTATCAGCGAGTTTCAGTAGGTCTCACGAATGTCTTTCGAGCCTGGTATGCTCTTGAGATGTCTCCATGCCGATATTCTCCACTGTTGCAGAACAACTTTCATCAATGTGTTCGCACATCTCCTCAATCCATGCAGCCATTGTTTCTGCCAGCTTCTCTCCTTGTCTCCCATAAAGTCGACGTCAACAGGACTGGGCAAGTCTGAAAATAACTCGGAGCCTCACCAGTAAGTTGATGACAGGCAGATCTTCCACTGTCTGCCCTTTCAGATTCTGGGAACTGACCCGTGAACTCAGGTCTCTGGGCAGCAGCAGTATCTCGAACTTACTCAGCTTCCCGAACAAAAGACCTAAGCCAATCTCCACATAGGGCAGCAGACCCACCATCAAACTGATCCACCCACAGAATTCTGCCCAGTTACCTTGGATCCACCAGCAGCAACACGCCTCGTGGTACACACCAACATTCCACCTGGAATCCAACCGGTAACTGCCATCCCCAGTGGTTGATGCAACAAGTCCATGTTGGGGGTGATGCTGCATTATACGAGAGTTTCCTAAGGAAATGTGATTCTATCCACAAGGGTCCCATGGTCCTTTTCTCTTCCCTCTTTCCTTTTGTTCAGATCTGTATACACAGTACAAACGGAGGGAAGTGTGTCCATGATCAGTTTATGGATTCACACCTATTATACTTTCTAACAGTTCACAGTACACAGAGACCCACTCAAGGAAACTCATGTTTGTGTAATATCCATTCACCCAGATTACATATCCGTCTGTTGCTTTCTGCTGAATCACCCAAACACTCAGGACATGGATCCATTTATTTCATGGGGGCTGAAATTCCTTGAAATGAAACCAATCCCAACGTGCACTTTCCTGTTTGTCTCTTTTGCCCTTAGTTCAGTTTTGCAGAGCTACTTGTCTTTGTTATAGGCTTATGCCATTTCTTCTCTACGTAGGGTAGAATAAGGCATTCATTCATCCTGTTGGAAGACTTGTAAGTCTATATCCCGTTCTCTGACCCACTCTTATTCAAAACCGTCATTTGGGTTGGCTCACGATATGCACTACTGGATCAGTATCTATGAATAGTAATGCACACGTCTGTTTTTGGAATACAAATGTGTTGAGTACATGCTAACAGCGATAATAGGTCGATGCGTGCTGAAGGATCATTGACATCACGTTGAGTATTTTGTCTTGAATAATCATGGTTGTTTGGTATATGTCAGCCAACTGTAACCTTTTGGTGCTTGTTGGTTTGTCTGATTGTTTTGCAAACACATTAGGCCATGCATCTCTCTTTTTGCTTCAGACAGACAGTCATGTAAGCTGATTCACTTAAGATAGTGCTTAAAATCAACTATGATTTCCTGCTACTCTCTCCCATCTTTAGGATTTTGATGTCCTCCTTGCCTTCTTCTTGTTACTTCTTTGCAACTCAGGCTCTTCTTGCATTTGCCATAATGGTTTTGTTATTTCCATTTCATCTTTCTACTTTTCTACTCAGGGTAGGATTCTCAATTTTTGTTGTAGGATCAGTCTCAAACTGCTGAATTCTTTTAAGGTTTGCCTGTCAGTGATATTCCCTAGATCTGCCGTTGTTATAAACGGCGGTCATTTGGCATAGGCTACCCTAGATTGCAGCTTTTTCTCATTCAGGATATGGTCTATGTCCTGGCACTCCTCCCCGTGCTGCAAAATTTCTGCCGAGATATCAGCTGAAACCCCTCTGGAGGTTCTGTTGTGACTAAGTTGCTTTCCTCGTGGTGCATTTTACATCACTGGGATGATCATGAAATTTGTTTATTTGAATTCTACAGCTGCTTGTTGGTCTATTGGTATTCCACCTCTTTTGGATGCTGTGTACTTCCTGAATTCGTATAGATGATTCTTTCTTGGCTTTCAGCAAGTTTCATTCTGATTTTTCTACAAATTCCTTTTCAGAATTTATTATTTTATCACTTGCTTTTCCATTTGGGAATCCTATGATTCCTATTCTTACCTGCTTTTTCTTAACCCAGGATTCAACAGTGATGTTAGCGTTGGTTTGCACTTGCTTTTCTGTGTCTTCTTCTGATGGAAGGATTTCTGTTCCCCTGTCCTCACAATCATTCACGAGTCCCTCTGCATTATGTAGTCTGCTTAGGATTGACTTTAGCCCAGTTTTTATCTCATCCATTGAGTTTTCTGATACTATTGGGTTCTTCTTTAGAGTTTCTCTTCCCCTTTTCTGGTATTCTGCCTTTTGTGATTCTGAGGCACTGTGGTTCATCAGTGTTTCCCTCACCTCCATTTTCAGAGCTTGCTCTGCTATCGTTTTGCCGTCTAGTTGTTTGAAAGCTTATTTTTTGGGCCTTCAATCTCTTTGGAACTGAAAATGGTACTTCCTGTTTTTTTTACTATACTTCTTTTACTCTACAGTTCAGGTACTATCATGTATCTAATTTAGACTTATAGGGCTTGGTTAAGTGCAAACTTTAGACTATTTGGTGTATGCAATTCCATGGTATTTCTGTGAGGACAATTTTCCCTAGACCTTGATGCCATGCCCTCTTCCTGTGTGTGTTGTCTGGTATATTTCTAAATCCTGGTGTTGCCTTTTTTGTGATGAACACACCATACTGTTTCAGTTAGTAGAACCTCATTTTTATTACACTAATCTCACAATTCTGAAAGGGCACAGGGCACTTCCTCTAGTGGAAATGAAGCTTCTATAGGTTTTCAGCTCTGCATTGTTCTGTATGTCATTTTGAAGTGTCTCCAAAACAGCCAACATAGAGTGCGCTTGTACTTTCTACTGCCATGGGAATGTCCCAATGTTACCAGTTCTTCCCAGAGCTTCTCTGTCTACAGAAACACCAGTGGAAGCATATGTATGGATGTCATACTTCGGGGCCTGCTGGGATGATCCCGCAGACCGACCTATGTGTCCTTGGTGCAGTACCCTGTCAGTGCCGTCCAAAATGTAGCATCTGCATTTGGGTGATAATGCTGTAAGAAATGCTTCATCTTCTCATGCTGTGGACTTTGACCACTCTTCCTAGTTCTCTCATTCTTGAGTAATGTGTTCACGAAGGCAACCACAGAGCTGTTCCGCATTCTCTGCCTCCAACCAGAGTGTAATCCCAATCCAGGTTATGAATGTAGCAGATCCTAAATCTTTTAATACTGACTTCAAACCCAACACCCCCTCGAACCTTCAGTCCAGATGCATGATACCTCTGAGCCCCACACGTGCTCTATTGGCAAAATGTCAAATTGGACCCTGGTCCTGCAGATGCAGTGGATGTGGCAATAGGACATATCGATAAACTCAACCACACGCGCCAGTGCGGTTGCTGTCTCACTCAGGTCACAGTTCTCTTTGCTCTCTTGAAAGTACCCACCAAAACCCACAACGCACTCTAGATCCCTGAGTTCTGCGAGAGCCATCATCCATAGCCCTATCCCTCTTTTTCCGCTGCCTCTGCTAGCTCAGATTTGGCAGCTCGGATCTTGGTCTCAGATTCAATTGTGGGGATATTTTGAGCTGATTTCTTTGAGTTCTGTCAGCCAAGCATCTGCTGTGCACTCTTCTAACACTCAGCGCATCACCTTCAATCCCATGCCTGCTGCCCGCTTGAGAGTGTGCTTCCAAGGAAAACAGAGTTTCACCTTTGATGCTCCATTACCAGAGGTCAGATCCTGCACTGGTTTCCATTCTCTACTTTGCCTTTTCCTGCTTCCGGTTTTTCTGAGGCCTCATCCTGTCTTTGGAAGTAACAGACCACTCTTAGGCAAGTGTCCTGTGCCAAGGGCTGGGTGAGTGTGTGTTTACAATATTTTGTGTATGGTAGCTAGTGAGAGCAGTTTGCACTGGTTCTCTTCCTACTGGGCATCGACAAATCAACACTTTTCACAAATAATTCACAGAAATTGGATATTTGTTTCGCTCCATTTTCTTTACAGCCATGGTCGGAGGGTTTGTCCGAAGACTCCAGCTTTGACATTATGTTGATAAGTCAGTTGCAGTCTTTAAGAAGGTTAATAGTATCGATTTACGTGTTTTGGGATTTATATGAAAGTGAAGTTAGTTTTTGAAAATTACCAAATCAACCTAGAAACCAGACTTGACAATATGTGTATGATTTTGTCAGCTCTAAGAAAAAAACAGACAGTCTCAATGTAAAATAGCAGTCCAAATGTTTGAAGGGGACATGCCAACTCTTTTCTCTTGAAGCCTCCAACAACAAAAGGAACCATGAAATACCTATTGGAACCATGATATAACCCCCAAACTGGGTTTCCCTTTTGCACCTGGTGCCCTTTACTCCCAATGACACATACTAGGCAATGTTGGCATTTCAAGGGGTAACATTCCTCTCTAGGAATATACAAGAAAATCTAAACAGAATACATAAAATTAGGCTTGATTCCAAAAGCACCTAGAGGCATTTAACTATGAGATACCTGCTGCAGCTGTGCTAGGGTATTAAGAACCAGGTGCTTTTCTATGAGTGCTGAGAAGGCTTAAACATCCGATCATGTTGTGCAAAGCAGTTTAACACAACCAAGTCTGTACCTCCAAGATATAGTGCACCCGGGGCTTGACGGAAGTGAATGACTGCCCAAATAACCTGTGTCTTTAATGTGTTTGGCGATTTTACAGTTCAGTTCACTATCTGACTTCTAATATTTTCCTGTACTGTCTTGAAAAACTGAGGCCTAATTCATATTCAAGTTCATTCAAAGATTCCCCTCACTTCCCACACTCCTTTCAGCACAAAGAATACATAACCGCAGCATTTCCTGAATCTAGGGGAATGTCATCATTTCATTGTGTGAGCTAAGTATTCAATTCGTATCTATTTTAGTCGAGAGTATTTTACCTTTAAGGATTTCACAGTTGTTCACCGAGTGTGAAGGAGGAGGAACTCTGATTCTAGTAGGCGCTTGCTCTACTCCTACTGGATTCATTGCAGCTCAGGTTCAGATCCTTTGAAATGGATGACTGAGTGGAGTGGAGGGAAGAGCATGTGATTGATAGCTAGGCACAAACGTGGGAATATGCTTACCTGGGCTTCGTGCATTTTGGTCTGAATGATTCGTAAATGCCCCTTGGGAATTGTGGATTCTCACGACCTCTTCCAAGAACATGAGCGCTTTTCTCAACTCTGCCATCTCTTCTCTTTTAGACGTCAGGAATCTTGGACCCGTTCTTGGAGCAGAGAATCGAGTAACTTTCTCAAGGGCACGTTGAATCTCCGTATGTTTCTGCCAGTATCAGCGAGTTTCAGTAGGTCTCACGAATGTCTTTCGAGCCTGGTATGCTCTTGAGATGTCTCCATGCCGATATTCTCCACTGTTGCAGAACAACTTTCATCAATGTGTTCGCACATCTCCTCAATCCATGCAGCCATTGTTTCTGCCAGCTTCTCTCCTTGTCTCCCATAAAGTCGACGTCAACAGGACTGGGCAAGTCTGAAAATAACTCGGAGCCTCACCAGTAAGTTGATGACAGGCAGATCTTCCACTGTCTGCCCTTTCAGATTCTGGGAACTGACCCGTGAACTCAGGTCTCTGGGCAGCAGCAGTATCTCGAACTTACTCAGCTTCCCGAACAAAAGACCTAAGCCAATCTCCACATAGGGCAGCAGACCCACCATCAAACTGATCCACCCACAGAATTCTGCCCAGTTACCTTGGATCCACCAGCAGCAACACGCCTCGTGGTACACACCAACATTCCACCTGGAATCCAACCGGTAACTGCCATCCCCAGTGGTTGATGCAACAAGTCCATGTTGGGGGTGATGCTGCATTATACGAGAGTTTCCTAAGGAAATGTGATTCTATCCACAAGGGTCCCATGGTCCTTTTCTCTTCCCTCTTTCCTTTTGTTCAGATCTGTATACACAGTACAAACGGAGGGAAGTGTGTCCATGATCAGTTTATGGATTCACACCTATTATACTTTCTAACAGTTCACAGTACACAGAGACCCACTCAAGGAAACTCATGTTTGTGTAATATCCATTCACCCAGATTACATATCCGTCTGTTGCTTTCTGCTGAATCACCCAAACTCTCAGGACATGGATCCATTTGTTTCATGGGGGCTGAAATTCCTTGAAATGAAACCAATCCCAACGTGCACTTTCCTGTTTGTCTCTTTTGCACTTAGTTCAGTTTTGCAGAGCTACTTGTCTTTGTTATAGGCTTATGCCATTTCTTCTCTATGTAGTGTAGAATAAGGCATTCATTCATCCTGTTGGAAGACTTGTAAGTCTATATCCCGTTCTCTGACCCACTCTTATTCAAAACCGTCATTTGGGTTGGCTCACGATATGCACTACTGGATCAGTATCTATGAATAGTAATGCACACGTCTGTTTTTGGAATACAAATGTGTTGAGTACATGCTAACAGCGATAATAGGTCGATGCTTGCTGAAGGATCATTGACATCACGTTGAGTATTTTGTCTTGAATAATCATGGTTGTTTGGTATATGTCAGCCAACTGTAACCTTTTGGTGCTTGTTGGTTTGTCTGATTGTTTTGCAAACACATTAGGCCATGCATCTCTCCTTTTGCTTCAGACAGACAGTCATGTAAGCTGATTCACTTAAGATAGTGCTTAAAATCAACTATGATTTCCTGCTACTCTCTCCCATCTTTAGGATTTTGATGTCCTCCTTGCCTTCTTCTTGTTACTTCTTTGCAACTCAGGCTCTTCTTGCATTTGCCATAATGGTTTTGTTATTTCCATTTCATCTTGCTACTTTTCTACTCAGGGAAGGATTCTCAATTTTTGTTGTAGGATCAGTCTCAAACTGCTGAATTCTTTTAAGGTTTGCCTGTCAGTGAAATTCCCTAGCTCTGCCGTTGTTATAAACGGCGGTCATTTGGCATAGGCTACCCTAGATTGCAGCTTTTTCTCATTCAGGATATGGTCTATGTCCTGGCACTCCTCCCCGTGCTGCAAAATTTCTGCCGAGATATCAGCTGAAACCCCTCTGGAGGTTCTGTTGTGACTAAGTTGCTTTCCTCGTGGTGCATTTTACATCACTGGGATGATCATGAAATTTGTTTATTTGAATTCTACAGCTGCTTGTTGGTCTATTGGTATTCCACCTCTTTTGGATGCTGTGTACTTCCTGAATTCGTATAGATGATACTTTCTTGGCTTTCAGGAAGATTCATTCTGATTTTTCTACAAATTCCTTTTCAGAATTTATTATTTTATCACTTGCTTTTCCATTTGGGAATCCTATGATTCCTATTCTTACCTTCTTTGTCTTAACCCAGGATTCAACAGTGATGTTAGCGTTGGTTTGCACTTGCTTTTCTGTGTCTTCTTCTGATGGAGGGATTTCTGTTCCCCTGTCCTCACAGTCATTCACGAGTCCCTCTGCATTATGTAGTCTGCTTAGGATTGACTTTAGCCCAGTTTTTATCTCATCCATTGAGTTTTCTGATACTATTGTGTTCTTCTTTATAGTTTCTCTTCCCCTTTTCTGGTATTCTGCCTTTTGTGATTCTGAGGCACTGTGGTTCATCAGTGTTTCCCTCACCTCCATTTTCAGAGCTTGCTCTGCTATCGTTTTGCCGTCTAGTTGTTTGAAAGCTTATTTTTTGGGCCTTCAATCTCTTTGGAACTGAAAATGGTACTTCCTGTTTTTTTTACTATACTTTTTTACTCTACAGTTCAGGTACTATCATGTATCTAATTTAGACTTATAGGGCTTGGTTAAGTGCAAACTTTAGACTATTTGGTGTATGCAATTCCATGGTATTTCTGTGAGGACAATTTTCCCTAGACCTTGATGCCATGCCCTCTTCCTGTGTGTGTTGTCTGGTATATTTCTAAATCCTGGTGTTGCCTTTTTTGTGATGAACACACCATACTGTTTCAGTTAGTAGAACCTCATTTTTATTACACTAATCTCACAATTCTGAAAGGGCACAGGGCACTTCCTCTAGTGGAAATGTAGCTTCTATAGGTTTTCAGCTTTGCATTGTTCTGTATGTCATTTTGAAGTGTCTCCAAAACAGCCAACATAGAGTGCGCTTGTACTTTCTACTGCCATGGGAATGTCCCAATGTTACCAGTTCTTCCCAGAGCTTCTCTGTCTACAGAAACACCAGTGGAAGCATATGTATGGATGTCATACTTCGGGGCCTGCTGGGATGATCCCGCAGACCGACCTATGTGTCCTTGGTGCAGTACCCTGTCAGTGCCGTCCAAAATGTAGCATCTGCATTTGGGTGATAATGCTGTAAGAAATGCTTCATCTTCTCATGCTGTGGACTTTGACCACTCTTCCTAGTTCTCTCATTCTTGAGTAATGTGTTCACGAAGGCAACCACAGAGCTGTTCCGCATTCTCTGCCTCCAACCAGAGTGTAATCCCAATCCAGGTTATGAATGTAGCAGATCCTAAATCTTTTAATACTGACTTCAAACCCAACACCCCCTCGAACCTTCAGTCCAGATGCATGATACCTCTGAGCCCCACACGTGCTCTATTGGCAAAATGTCAAATTGGACCCTGGTCCTGCAGATGCAGTGGATGTGGCAATAGGACATATCGATAAACTCAACCACACGCGCCAGTGCGGTTGCTGTCTCACTCAGGTCACAGTTCTCTTTGCTCTCTTGAAAGTACCCACCAAAACCCACAACGCACTCTAGATCCCTGAGTTCTGCGAGAGCCATCATCCATAGCCCTATCCCTCTTTTTCCGCTGCCTCTGCTAGCTCAGATTTGGCAGCTCGGATCTTGGTCTCAGATTCAATTGTGGGGATATTTTGAGCTGATTTCTTTGAGTTCTGTCAGCCAAGCATCTGCTGTGCACTCTTCTAACACTCAGCGCATCACCTTCAATCCCATGCCTGCTGCCCGCTTGAGAGTGTGCTTCCAAGGAAAACAGAGTTTCACCTTTGATGCTCCATTACCAGAGGTCAGATCCTGCACTGGTTTCCATTCTCTACTTTGCCTTTTCCTGCTTCCGGTTTTTCTGAGGCCTCATCCTGTCTTTGGAAGTAACAGACCACTCTTAGGCAAGTGTCCTGTGCCAAGGGCTGGGTGAGTGTGTGTTTACAATATTTTGTGTATGGTAGCTAGTGAGAGCAGTTTGCACTGGTTCTCTTCCTACTGGGCATCGACAAATCAACACTTTTCACAAATAATTCACAGAAATTGGATATTTGTTTCGCTCCATTTTCTTTACAGCCATGGTCGGAGGGTTTGTCCGAAGACTCCAGCTTTGACATTATGTTGATAAGTCAGTTGCAGTCTTTAAGAAGGTTAATAGTATCGATTTACGTGTTTTGGGATTTATATGAAAGTGAAGTTAGTTTTTGAAAATTACCAAATCAACCTAGAAACCAGACTTGACAATATGTGTATGATTTTGTCAGCTCTAAGAAAAAAACAGACAGTCTCAATGTAAAATAGCAGTCCAAATGTTTGAAGGGGACATGCCAACTCTTTTCTCTTGAAGCCTCCAACAACAAAAGGAACCATGAAATACCTATTGGAACCATGATATAACCCCCAAACTGGGTTTCCCTTTTGCACCTGGTGCCCTTTACTCCCAATGACACATACTAGGCAATGTTGGCATTTCAAGGGGTAACATTCCTCTCTAGGAATATACAAGAAAATCTAAACAGAATACATAAAATTAGGCTTGATTCCAAAAGCACCTAGAGGCATTTAACTATGAGATACCTGCTGCAGCTGTGCTAGGGTATTAAGAACCAGGTGCTTTTCTATGAGTGCTGAGAAGGCTTAAACATCCGATCATGTTGTGCAAAGCAGTTTAACACAACCAAGTCTGTACCTCCAAGATATAGTGCACCCGGGGCTTGACGGAAGTGAATGACTGCCCAAATAACCTGTGTCTTTAATGTGTTTGGCGATTTTACAGTTCAGTTCACTATCTGACTTCTAATATTTTCCTGTACTGTCTTGAAAAACTGAGGCCTAATTCATATTCAAGTTCATTCAAAGATTCCCCTCACTTCCCACACTCCTTTCAGCACAAAGAATACATAACCGCAGCATTTCCTGAATCTAGGGGAATGTCATCATTTCATTGTGTGAGCTAAGTATTCAATTCGTATCTATTTTAGTCGAGAGTATTTTACCTTTAAGGATTTCACAGTTGTTCACCGAGTGTGAAGGAGGAGGAACTCTGATTCTAGTAGGCGCTTGCTCTCCTCCTACTGGATTCATTGCAGCTCAGGTTCAGATCCTTTGAAATGGATGACTGAGTGGAGTGGAGGGAAGAGCATGTGATTGATAGCTAGGCACAAACGTGGGAATATGCTTACCTGGGCTTCGTGCATTTTGGTCTGAATGATTCGTAAATGCCCCTTGGGAATTGTGGATTCTCACGACCTCTTCCAAGAACATGAGCGCTTTTCTCAACTCTGCCATCTCTTCTCTTTTAGACGTCAGGAATCTTGGACCCGTTCTTGGAGCAGAGAATCGAGTAACTTTCTCAAGGGCACGTTGAATCTCCGTATGTTTCTGCCAGTATCAGCGAGTTTCAGTAGGTCTCACGAATGTCTTTCGAGCCTGGTATGCTCTAGAGATGTCTCCATGCCGATATTCTCCACTGTTGCAGAACAACTTTCATCAATGTGTTCGCACATCTCCTCAATCCATGCAGCCATTGTTTCTGCCAGATTCTCTCCTTGTCTCTCATAAAGTCGACGTCAACAGGACTGGGCAAGTCTGAAAATAAATCGGAGCCTCACCAGTAAGTTGATGACAGGCAGATCTTCCACTGTCTGCCCTTTCAGATTCTGGGAACTGACCCGTGAACTCAGGTCTCTGGGCAGCAGCAGTAACTCGAACTTACTCAGCTTCCCGAACAAAAGTCCTAAGCCAATCTCCACATAGGGCAGCAGACCCACCATCAAACTGATCCACCCACAGAATTCTGCCCAGTTACCTTGGATCCACCAGCAGCAACACGCCTCGTGGTACACACCAACATTCCACCTGGAATCCAACCGGTAACTGCCATCCCCAGTGGTTGATGCAACAAGTCCATGTTGGGGGTGATGCTGCATTATACGAGAGTTTCCTAAGGAAATGTGATTCTATCCACAAGGGTCCCATGGTCCTTTTCTCTTCCCTCTTTCCTTTTGTTCAGATCTGTATACACAGTACAAACGGAAGGAAGTGTGTCCATGATCAGTTTATGGATTCACACCTATTATACTTTCTAAAAGTTCACAGTACACAGAGACCCACTCAAGGAAACTCATGTTTGTGTAATATCCATTCACCCAGATTACATATCCGTCTGTTGCTTTCTGCTGAATCACCCAAACACTCAGGACATGGATCCATTTATTTCATGGGGGCTGAAATTCCTTGAAATGAAACCAATCCCAACGTGCACTTTCCTGTTTGTCTCTTTTGCACTTAGTTCAGTTTTGCAGAGCTACTTGTCTTTGTTATAGGCTTATGCCATTTCTTCTCTACGTAGGGTAGAATAAGGCATTCATTCATCCTGTTGGAAGACTTGTAAGTCTATATCCCGTTCTCTGACCCACTCTTATTCAAAACCGTCATTTGGGTTGGCTCACGATATGCACTACTGGATCAGTATCTATGAATAGTAATGCACACGTCTGTTTTTGGAATACAAATGTGTTGAGTACATGCTAACAGCGATAATAGGTCGATGCGTGCTGAAGGATCATTGACATCACGTTGAGTATTTTGTCTTGAATAATCATGGTTGTTTGGTATATGTCAGCCAACTGTAACCTTTTGGTGCTTGTTGGTTTGTCTGATTGTTTTGCAAACACATTAGGCCATGCATCTCTCTTTTTGCTTCAGACAGACAGTCATGTAAGCTGATTCACTTAAGATAGTGCTTAAAATCAACTATGATTTCCTGCTACTCTCTCCCATCTTTAGGATTTTGATGTCCTCCTTGCCTTCTTCTTGTTACTTCTTTGCAACTCAGGCTCTTCTTGCATTTGCCATAATGGTTTTGTTATTTCCATTTCATCTTTCTACTTTTCTACTCAGGGTAGGATTCTCAATTTTTGTTGTAGGATCAGTCTCAAACTGCTGAATTCTTTTAAGGTTTGCCTGTAAGTGATATTCCCTAGATCTGCCGTTGTTATAAACGGCGGTCATTTGGCATAGGCTACCCTAGATTGCAGCTTTTTCTCATTCAGGATATGGTCTATGTCCTGGCACTCCTCCCCGTGCTGCAAAATTTCTGCCGAGATATCAGCTGAAACCCCTCTGGAGGTTCTGTTGTGACTAAGTTGCTTTCCTCGTGGTGCATTTTACATCACTGGGATGATCATGAAATTTGTTTATTTGAATTCTACAGCTGCTTGTTGGTCTATTGGTATTCCACCTCTTTTGGATGCTGTGTACTTCCTGAATTCGTATAGATGATTCTTTCTTGGCTTTCAGCAAGTTTCATTCTGATTTTTCTACAAATTCCTTTTCAGAATTTATTATTTTATCACTTGCTTTTCCATTTGGGAATCCTATGATTCCTATTCTTACCTGCTTTTTCTTAACCCAGGATTCAACAGTGATGTTAGCGTTGGTTTGCACTTGCTTTTCTGTGTCTTCTTCTGATGGAAGGATTTCTGTTCCCCTGTCCTCACAATCATTCACGAGTCCCTCTGCATTATGTAGTCTGCTTAGGATTGACTTTAGCCCAGTTTTTATCTCATCCATTGAGTTTTCTGTTACTATTGGGTTCTTCTTTAGAGTTTCTCTTCCCCTTTTCTGGTATTCTGCCTTTTGTGATTCTGAGGCACTGTGGTTCATCAGTGTTTCCCTCACCTCCATTTTCAGAGCTTGCTCTGCTATCGTTTTGCCGTCTAGTTGTTTGAAAGCTTATTTTTTGGGCCTTCAATCTCTTTGGAACTGAAAATGGTACTTCCTGTTTTTTTTACTATACTTCTTTTACTCTACAGTTCAGGTACTATCATGTATCTAATTTAGACTTATAGGGCTTGGTTAAGTGCAAACTTTAGACTATTTGGTGTATGCAATTCCATGGTATTTCTGTGAGGACAATTTTCCCTAGACCTTGATGCCATGCCCTCTTCCTGTGTGTGTTGTCTGGTATATTTCTAAATCCTGGTGTTGCCTTTTTTGTGATGAACACACCATACTGTTTCAGTTAGTAGAACCTCATTTTTATTACACTAATCTCACAATTCTGAAAGGGCACAGGGCACTTCCTCTAGTGGAAATGAAGCTTCTATAGGTTTTCAGCTCTGCATTGTTCTGTATGTCATTTTGAAGTGTCTCCAAAACAGCCAACATAGAGTGCGCTTGTACTTTCTACTGCCATGGGAATGTCCCAATGTTACCAGTTCTTCCCAGAGCTTCTCTGTCTACAGAAACACCAGTGGAAGCATATGTATGGATGTCATACTTCGGGGCCTGCTGGGATGATCCCGCAGACCGACCTATGTGTCCTTGGTGCAGTACCCTGTCAGTGCCGTCCAAAATGTAGCATCTGCATTTGGGTGATAATGCTGTAAGAAATGCTTCATCTTCTCATGCTGTGGACTTTGACCACTCTTCCTAGTTCTCTCATTCTTGAGTAATGTGTTCACGAAGGCAACCACAGAGCTGTTCCGCATTCTCTGCCTCCAACCAGAGTGTAATCCCAATCCAGGTTATGAATGTAGCAGATCCTAAATCTTTTAATACTGACTTCAAACCCAACACCCCCTCGAACCTTCAGTCCAGATGCATGATACCTCTGAGCCCCACACGTGCTCTATTGGCAAAATGTCAAATTGGACCCTGGTCCTGCAGATGCAGTGGATGTGGCAATAGGACATATCGATAAACTCAACCACACGCGCCAGTGCGGTTGCTGTCTCACTCAGGTCACAGTTCTCTTTGCTCTCTTGAAAGTACCCACCAAAACCCACAACGCACTCTAGATCCCTGAGTTCTGCGAGAGCCATCATCCATAGCCCTATCCCTCTTTTTCCGCTGCCTCTGCTAGCTCAGATTTGGCAGCTCGGATCTTGGTCTCAGATTCAATTGTGGGGATATTTTGAGCTGATTTCTTTGAGTTCTGTCAGCCAAGCATCTGCTGTGCACTCTTCTAACACTCAGCGCATCACCTTCAATCCCATGCCTGCTGCCCGCTTGAGAGTGTGCTTCCAAGGAAAACAGAGTTTCACCTTTGATGCTCCATTACCAGAGGTCAGATCCTGCACTGGTTTCCATTCTCTACTTTGCCTTTTCCTGCTTCCGGTTTTTCTGAGGCCTCATCCTGTCTTTGGAAGTAACAGACCACTCTTAGGCAAGTGTCCTGTGCCAAGGGCTGGGTGAGTGTGTGTTTACAATATTTTGTGTATGGTAGCTAGTGAGAGCAGTTTGCACTGGTTCTCTTCCTACTGGGCATCGACAAATCAACACTTTTCACAAATAATTCACAGAAATTGGATATTTGTTTCGCTCCATTTTCTTTACAGCCATGGTCGGAGGGTTTGTCCGAAGACTCCAGCTTTGACATTATGTTGATAAGTCAGTTGCAGTCTTTAAGAAGGTTAATAGTATCGATTTACGTGTTTTGGGATTTATATGAAAGTGAAGTTAGTTTTTGAAAATTACCAAATCAACCTAGAAACCAGACTTGACAATATGTGTATGATTTTGTCAGCTCTAAGAAAAAAACAGACAGTCTCAATGTAAAATAGCAGTCCAAATGTTTGAAGGGGACATGCCAACTCTTTTCTCTTGAAGCCTCCAACAACAAAAGGAACCATGAAATACCTATTGGAACCATGATATAACCCCCAAACTGGGTTTCCCTTTTGCACCTGGTGCCCTTTACTCCCAATGACACATACTAGGCAATGTTGGCATTTCAAGGGGTAACATTCCTCTCTAGGAATATACAAGAAAATCTAAACAGAATACATAAAATTAGGCTTGATTCCAAAAGCACCTAGAGGCATTTAACTATGAGATACCTGCTGCAGCTGTGCTAGGGTATTAAGAACCAGGTGCTTTTCTATGAGTGCTGAGAAGGCTTAAACATCCGATCATGTTGTGCAAAGCAGTTTAACACAACCAAGTCTGTACCTCCAAGATATAGTGCACCCGGGGCTTGACGGAAGTGAATGACTGCCCAAATAACCTGTGTCTTTAATGTGTTTGGCGATTTTACAGTTCAGTTCACTATCTGACTTCTAATATTTTCCTGTACTGTCTTGAAAAACTGAGGCCTAATTCATATTCAAGTTCATTCAAAGATTCCCCTCACTTCCCACACTCCTTTCAGCACAAAGAATACATAACCGCAGCATTTCCTGAATCTAGGGGAATGTCATCATTTCATTGTGTGAGCTAAGTATTCAATTCGTATCTATTTTAGTCGAGAGTATTTTACCTTTAAGGATTTCACAGTTGTTCACCGAGTGTGAAGGAGGAGGAACTCTGATTCTAGTAGGCGCTTGCTCTCCTCCTACTGGATTCATTGCAGCTCAGGTTCAGATCCTTTGAAATGGATGACTGAGTGGAGTGGAGGGAAGAGCATGTGATTGATAGCTAGGCACAAACGTGGGAATATGCTTACCTGGGCTTCGTGCATTTTGGTCTGAATGATTCGTAAATGCCCCTTGGGAATTGTGGATTCTCACGACCTCTTCCAAGAACATGAGCGCTTTTCTCAACTCTGCCATCTCTTCTCTTTTAGACGTCAGGAATCTTGGACCCGTTCTTGGAGCAGAGAATCGAGTAACTTTCTCAAGGGCACGTTGAATCTCCGTATGTTTCTGCCAGTATCAGCGAGTTTCAGTAGGTCTCACGAATGTCTTTCGAGCCTGGTATGCTCTTGAGATGTCTCCATGCCGATATTCTCCACTGTTGCAGAACAACTTTCATCAATGTGTTCGCACATCTCCTCAATCCATGCAGCCATTGTTTCTGCCAGCTTCTCTCCTTGTCTCCCATAAAGTCGACGTCAACAGGACTGGGCAAGTCTGAAAATAACTCGGAGCCTCACCAGTAAGTTGATGACAGGCAGATCTTCCACTGTCTGCCCTTTCAGATTCTGGGAACTGACCCGTGAACTCAGGTCTCTGGGCAGCAGCAGTATCTCGAACTTACTCAGCTTCCCGAACAAAAGACCTAAGCCAATCTCCACATAGGGCAGCAGACCCACCATCAAACTGATCCACCCACAGAATTCTGCCCAGTTACCTTGGATCCACCAGCAGCAACACGCCTCGTGGTACACACCAACATTCCACCTGGAATCCAACCGGTAACTGCCATCCCCAGTGGTTGATGCAACAAGTCCATGTTGGGGGTGATGCTGCATTATACGAGAGTTTCCTAAGGAAATGTGATTCTATCCACAAGGGTCCCATGGTCCTTTTCTCTTCCCTCTTTCCTTTTGTTCAGATCTGTATACACAGTACAAACGGAGGGAAGTGTGTCCATGATCAGTTTATGGATTCACACCTATTATACTTTCTAACAGTTCACAGTACACAGAGACCCACTCAAGGAAACTCATGTTTGTGTAATATCCATTCACCCAGATTACATATCCGTCTGTTGCTTTCTGCTGAATCACCCAAACTCTCAGGACATGGATCCATTTGTTTCATGGGGGCTGAAATTCCTTGAAATGAAACCAATCCCATCGTGCACTTTCCTGTTTGTCTCTTTTGCTCTTAGTTCAGTTTTGCAGAGCTACTTGTCTTTGTTATAGGCTTATGCCATTTCTTCTCTACGTAGGGTAGAATAAGGCATTCATTCATCCTGTTGGAAGACTTGTAAGTCTATATCCCGTTCTCTGACCCACTCTTATTCAAAACCGTCATTTGGGTTGGCTCACGATATGCACTACTGGATCAGTATCTATGAATAGTAATGCACACGTCTGTTTTTGGAATACAAATGTGTTGAGTACATGCTAACAGCGATAATAGGTCGATGCTTGCTGAAGGATCATTGACATCACGTTGAGTATTTTGTCTTGAATAATCATGGTTGTTTGGTATATGTCAGCCAACTGTAACCTTTTGGTGCTTGTTGGTTTGTCTGATTGTTTTGCAAACACATTAGGCCATGCATCTCTCCTTTTGCTTCAGACAGACAGTCATGTAAGCTGATTCACTTAAGATAGTGCTTAAAATCAACTATGATTTCCTGCTACTCTCTCCCATCTTTAGGATTTTGATGTCCTCCTTGCCTTCTTCTTGTTACTTCTTTGCAACTCAGGCTCTTCTTGCATTTGCCATAATGGTTTTGTTATTTCCATTTCATCTTGCTACTTTTCTACTCAGGGAAGGATTCTCAATTTTTGTTGTAGGATCAGTCTCAAACTGCTGAATTCTTTTAAGGTTTGCCTGTCAGTGAAATTCCCTAGCTCTGCCGTTGTTATAAACGGCGGTCATTTGGCATAGGCTACCCTAGATTGCAGCTTTTTCTCATTCAGGATATGGTCTATGTCCTGGCACTCCTCCCCGTGCTGCAAAATTTCTGCCGAGATATCAGCTGAAACCCCTCTGGAGGTTCTGTTGTGACTAAGTTGCTTTCCTCGTGGTGCATTTTACATCACTGGGATGATCATGAAATTTGTTTATTTGAATTCTACAGCTGCTTGTTGGTCTATTGGTATTCCACCTCTTTTGGATGCTGTGTACTTCCTGAATTCGTATAGATGATACTTTCTTGGCTTTCAGGAAGATTCATTCTGATTTTTCTACAAATTCCTTTTCAGAATTTATTATTTTATCACTTGCTTTTCCATTTGGGAATCCTATGATTCCTATTCTTACCTTCTTTGTCTTAACCCAGGATTCAACAGTGATGTTAGCGTTGGTTTGCACTTGCTTTTCTGTGTCTTCTTCTGATGGAGGGATTTCTGTTCCCCTGTCCTCACAGTCATTCACGAGTCCCTCTGCATTATGTAGTCTGCTTAGGATTGACTTTAGCCCAGTTTTTATCTCATCCATTGAGTTTTCTGATACTATTGTGTTCTTCTTTATAGTTTCTCTTCCCCTTTTCTGGTATTCTGCCTTTTGTGATTCTGAGGCACTGTGGTTCATCAGTGTTTCCCTCACCTCCATTTTCAGAGCTTGCTCTGCTATCGTTTTGCCGTCTAGTTGTTTGAAAGCTTATTTTTTGGGCCTTCAATCTCTTTGGAACTGAAAATGGTACTTCCTGTTTTTTTTACTATACTTCTTTTACTCTACAGTTCAGGTACTATCATGTATCTAATTTAGACTTATAGGGCTTGGTTAAGTGCAAACTTTAGACTATTTGGTGTATGCAATTCCATGGTATTTCTGTGAGGACAATTTTCCCTAGACCTTGATGCCATGCCCTCTTCCTGTGTGTGTTGTCTGGTATATTTCTAAATCCTGGTGTTGCCTTTTTTGTGATGAACACACCATACTGTTTCAGTTAGTAGAACCTCATTTTTATTACACTAATCTCACAATTCTGAAAGGGCACAGGGCACTTCCTCTAGTGGAAATGAAGCTTCTATAGGTTTTCAGCTCTGCATTGTTCTGTATGTCATTTTGAAGTGTCTCCAAAACAGCCAACATAGAGTGCGCTTGTACTTTCTACTGCCATGGGAATGTCCCAATGTTACCAGTTCTTCCCAGAGCTTCTCTGTCTACAGAAACACCAGTGGAAGCATATGTATGGATGTCATACTTCGGGGCCTGCTGGGATGATCCCGCAGACCGACCTATGTGTCCTTGGTGCAGTACCCTGTCAGTGCCGTCCAAAATGTAGCATCTGCATTTGGGTGATAATGCTGTAAGAAATGCTTCATCTTCTCATGCTGTGGACTTTGACCACTCTTCCTAGTTCTCTCATTCTTGAGTAATGTGTTCACGAAGGCAACCACAGAGCTGTTCCGCATTCTCTGCCTCCAACCAGAGTGTAATCCCAATCCAGGTTATGAATGTAGCAGATCCTAAATCTTTTAATACTGACTTCAAACCCAACACCCCCTCGAACCTTCAGTCCAGATGCATGATACCTCTGAGCCCCACACGTGCTCTATTGGCAAAATGTCAAATTGGACCCTGGTCCTGCAGATGCAGTGGATGTGGCAATAGGACATATCGATAAACTCAACCACATGCGCCAGTGCGGTTGCTGTCTCACTCAGGTCACAGTTCTCTTTGCTCTCTTGAAAGTACCCACCAAAACCCACAACGCACTCTAGATCCCTGAGTTCTGCGAGAGCCATCATCCATAGCCCTATCCCTCTTTTTCCGCTGCCTCTGCTAGCTCAGATTTGGCAGCTCGGATCTTGGTCTCAGATTCAATTGTGGGGTTATTTTGAGCTGATTTCTTTGAGTTCTGTCAGCCAAGCATCTGCTGTGCACTCTTCTAACACTCAGCGCATCACCTTCAATCCCATGCCTGCTGCCCGCTTGAGAGTGTGCTTCCAAGGAAAACAGAGTTTCACCTTTGATGCTCCATTACCAGAGGTCAGATCCTGCACTGGTTTCCATTCTCTACTTTGCCTTTTCCTGCTTCCGGTTTTTCTGAGGCCTCATCCTGTCTTTGGAAGTAACAGACCACTCTTAGGCAAGTGTCCTGTGCCAAGGGCTGGGTGAGTGTGTGTTTACAATATTTTGTGTATGGTAGCTAGTGAGAGCAGTTTGCACTGGTTCTCTTCCTACTGGGCATCGACAAATCAACACTTTTCACAAATAATTCACAGAAATTGGATATTTGTTTCGCTCCATTTTCTTTACAGCCATGGTCGGAGGGTTTGTCCGAAGACTCCAGCTTTGACATTATGTTGATAAGTCAGTTGCAGTCTTTAAGAAGGTTAATAGTATCGATTTACGTGTTTTGGGATTTATATGAAAGTGAAGTTAGTTTTTGAAAATTACCAAATCAACCTAGAAACCAGACTTGACAATATGTGTATGATTTTGTCAGCTCTAAGAAAAAAACAGACAGTCTCAATGTAAAATAGCAGTCCAAATGTTTGAAGGGGACATGCCAACTCTTTTCTCTTGAAGCCTCCAACAACAAAAGGAACCATGAAATACCTATTGGAACCATGATATAACCCCCAAACTGGGTTTCCCTTTTGCACCTGGTGCCCTTTACTCCCAATGACACATACTAGGCAATGTTGGCATTTCAAGGGGTAACATTCCTCTCTAGGAATATACAAGAAAATCTAAACAGAATACATAAAATTAGGCTTGATTCCAAAAGCACCTAGAGGCATTTAACTATGAGATACCTGCTGCAGCTGTGCTAGGGTATTAAGAACCAGGTGCTTTTCTATGAGTGCTGAGAAGGCTTAAACATCCGATCATGTTGTGCAAAGCAGTTTAACACAACCAAGTCTGTACCTCCAAGATATAGTGCACCCGGGGCTTGACGGAAGTGAATGACTGCCCAAATAACCTGTGTCTTTAATGTGTTTGGCGATTTTACAGTTCAGTTCACTATCTGACTTCTAATATTTTCCTGTACTGTCTTGAAAAACTGAGGCCTAATTCATATTCAAGTTCATTCAAAGATTCCCCTCACTTCCCACACTCCTTTCAGCACAAAGAATACATAACCGCAGCATTTCCTGAATCTAGGGGAATGTCATCATTTCATTGTGTGAGCTAAGTATTCAATTCGTATCTATTTTAGTCGAGAGTATTTTACCTTTAAGGATTTCACAGTTGTTCACCGAGTGTGAAGGAGGAGGAACTCTGATTCTAGTAGGCGCTTGCTCTCCTCCTACTGGATTCATTGCAGCTCAGGTTCAGATCCTTTGAAATGGATGACTGAGTGGAGTGGAGGGAAGTGCATGTGATTGATAGCTAGGCACAAACGTGGGAATATGCTTACCTGGGCTTCGTGCATTTTGGTCTGAATGATTCGTAAATGCCCCTTGGGAATTGTGGATTCTCACGACCTCTTCCAAGAACATGAGCGCTTTTCTCAACTCTGCCATCTCTTCTCTTTTAGACGTCAGGAATCTTGGACCCGTTCTTGGAGCAGAGAATCGAGTAACTTTCTCAAGGGCACGTTGAATCTCCGTATGTTTCTGCCAGTATCAGCGAGTTTCAGTAGGTCTCACGAATGTCTTTCGAGCCTGGTATGCTCTTGAGATGTCTCCATGCCGATATTCTCCACTGTTGCAGAACAACTTTCATCAATGTGTTCGCACATCTCCTCAATCCATGCAGCCATTGTTTCTGCCAGATTCTCTCCTTGTCTCCCATAAAGTCGACGTCAACAGGACTGGGCAAGTCTGAAAATAACTCGGAGCCTCACCAGTAAGTTGATGACAGGCAGATCTTCCACTGTCTGCCCTTTCAGATTCTGGGAACTGACCCGTGAACTCAGGTCTCTGGGCAGCAGCAGTAACTCGAACTTACTCAGCTTCCCGAACAAAAGTCCTAAGCCAATCTCCACATAGGGCAGCAGACCCACCATCAAACTGATCCACCCACAGAATTCTGCCCAGTTACCTTGGATCCACCAGCAGCAACACGCCTCGTGGTACACACCAACATTCCACCTGGAATCCAACCGGTAACTGCCATCCCCAGTGGTTGATGCAACAAGTCCATGTTGGGGGTGATGCTGCATTATACGAGAGTTTCCTAAGGAAATGTGATTCTATCCACAAGGGTCCCATGGTCCTTTTCTCTTCCCTCTTTCCTTTTGTTCAGATCTGTATACACAGTACAAACGGAGGGAAGTGTGTCCATGATCAGTTTATGGATTCACACCTATTATACTTTCTAACAGTTCACAGTACACAGAGACCCACTCAAGGAAACTCATGTTTGTGTAATATCCATTCACCCAGATTACATATCCGTCTGTTGCTTTCTGCTGAATCACCCAAACTCTCAGGACATGGATCCATTTGTTTCATGGGGGCTGAAATTCCTTGAAATGAAACCAATCCCAACGTGCACTTTCCTGTTTGTCTCTTTTGCACTTAGTTCAGTTTAGCAGAGCTACTTGTCTTTGTCATAGGCTTATGCCATTTCTTCTCTACGTAGGGTAGAATAAGGCATTCATTCATCCTGTTGGAAGACTTGTAAGTCTATATCCCGTTCTCTGACCCACTCTTATTCAAAACCGTCATTTGGGTTGGCTCACGATATGCACTACTGGATCAGTATCTATGAATAGTAATGCACACGTCTGTTTTTGGAATACAAATGTGTTGAGTACATGCTAACAGCGATAATAGGTCGATGCGTGCTGAAGGATCATTGACATCACGTTGAGTATTTTGTCTTGAATAATCATGGTTGTTTGGTATATGTCAGCCAACTGTAACCTTTTGGTGCTTGTTGGTTTGTCTGATTGTTTTGCAAACACATTAGGCCATGCATCTCTCTTTTTGCTTCAGACAGACAGTCATGTAAGCTGATTCACTTAAGATAGTGCTTAAAATCAACTATGATTTCCTGCTACTCTCTCCCATCTTTAGGATTTTGATGTCCTCCTTGCCTTCTTCTTGTTACTTCTTTGCAACTCAGGCTCTTCTTGCATTTGCCATAATGGTTTTGTTATTTCCATTTCATCTTTCTACTTTTCTACTCAGGGTAGGATTCTCAATTTTTGTTGTAGGATCAGTCTCAAACTGCTGAATTCTTTTAAGGTTTGCCTGTAAGTGATATTCCCTAGATCTGCCGTTGTTATAAACGGCGGTCATTTGGCATAGGCTACCCTAGATTGCAGCTTTTTCTCATTCAGGATATGGTCTATGTCCTGGCACTCCTCCCCGTGCTGCAAAATTTCTGCCGAGATATCAGCTGAAACCCCTCTGGAGGTTCTGTTGTGACTAAGTTGCTTTCCTCGTGGTGCATTTTACATCACTGGGATGATCATGAAATTTGTTTATTTGAATTCTACAGCTGCTTGTTGGTCTATTGGTATTCCACCTCTTTTGGATGCTGTGTACTTCCTGAATTCGTATAGATGATTCTTTCTTGGCTTTCAGCAAGTTTCATTCTGATTTTTCTACAAATTCCTTTTCAGAATTTATTATTTTATCACTTGCTTTTCCATTTGGGAATCCTATGATTCCTATTCTTACCTGCTTTTTCTTAACCCAGGATTCAACAGTGATGTTAGCGTTGGTTTGCACTTGCTTTTCTGTGTCTTCTTCTGATGGAAGGATTTCTGTTCCCCTGTCCTCACAATCATTCACGAGTCCCTCTGCATTATGTAGTCTGCTTAGGATTGACTTTAGCCCAGTTTTTATCTCATCCATTGAGTTTTCTGATACTATTGGGTTCTCCTTTAGAGTTTCTCTTCCCCTTTTCTGGTATTCTGCCTTTTGTGATTCTGAGGCACTGTGGTTCATCAGTGTTTCCCTCACCTCCATTTTCAGAGCTTGCTCTGCTATCGTTTTGCCGTCTAGTTGTTTGAAAGCTTATTTTTTGGGCCTTCAATCTCTTTGGAACTGAAAATGGTACTTCCTGTTTTTTTTACTATACTTCTTTTACTCTACAGTTCAGGTACTATCATGTATCTAATTTAGACTTATAGGGCTTGGTTAAGTGCAAACTTTAGACTATTTGGTGTATGCAATTCCATGGTATTTCTGTGAGGACAATTTTCCCTAGACCTTGATGCCATGCCCTCTTCCTGTGTGTGTTGTCTGGTATATTTCTAAATCCTGGTGTTGCCTTTTTTGTGATGAACACACCATACTGTTTCAGTTAGTAGAACCTCATTTTTATTACACTAATCTCACAATTCTGAAAGGGCACATGGCACTTCCTCTAGTGGAAATGAAGGTTCTATAGGTTTTCAGCTCTGCATTGTTCTGTATGTCATTTTGAAGTGTCTCCAAAACAGCCAACATAGAGTGCGCTTGTACTTTCTACTGCCATGGGAATGTCCCAATGTTACCAGTTCTTCCCAGAGCTTCTCTGTCTACAGAAACACCAGTGGAAGCATATGTATGGATGTCATACTTCGGGGCCTGCTGGGATGATCCCGCAGACCGACCTATGTGTCCTTGGTGCAGTACCCTGTCAGTGCCGTCCAAAATGTAGCATCTGCATTTGGGTGATAATGCTGTAAGAAATGCTTCATCTTCTCATGCTGTGGACTTTGACCACTCTTCCTAGTTCTCTCATTCTTGAGTAATGTGTTCACGAAGGCAACCACAGAGCTGTTCCGCATTCTCTGCCTCCAACCAGAGTGTAATCCCAATCCAGGTTATGAATGTAGCAGATCCTAAATCTTTTAATACTGACTTCAAACCCAACACCCCCTCGAACCTTCAGTCCAGATGCATGATACCTCTGAGCCCCACACGTGCTCTATTGGCAAAATGTCAAATTGGACCCTGGTCCTGCAGATGCAGTGGATGTGGCAATAGGACATATCGATAAACTCAACCACACGCGCCAGTGCGGTTGCTGTCTCACTCAGGTCACAGTTCTCTTTGCTCTCTTGAAAGTACCCACCAAAACCCACAACGCACTCTAGATCCCTGAGTTCTGCGAGAGCCATCATCCATAGCCCTATCCCTCTTTTTCCGCTGCCTCTGCTAGCTCAGATTTGGCAGCTCGGATCTTGGTCTCAGATTCAATTGTGGGGATATTTTGAGCTGATTTCTTTGAGTTCTGTCAGCCAAGCATCTGCTGTGCACTCTTCTAACACTCAGCGCATCACCTTCAATCCCATGCCTGCTGCCCGCTTGAGAGTGTGCTTCCAAGGAAAACAGAGTTTCACCTTTGATGCTCCATTACCAGAGGTCAGATCCTGCACTGGTTTCCATTCTCTACTTTGCCTTTTCCTGCTTCCGGTTTTTCTGAGGCCTCATCCTGTCTTTGGAAGTAACAGACCACTCTTAGGCAAGTGTCCTGTGCCAAGGGCTGGGTGAGTGTGTGTTTACAATATTTTGTGTATGGTAGCTAGTGAGAGCAGTTTGCACTGGTTCTCTTCCTACTGGGCATCGACAAATCAACACTTTTCACAAATAATTCACAGAAATTGGATATTTGTTTCGCTCCATTTTCTTTACAGCCATGGTCGGAGGGTTTGTCCGAAGACTCCAGCTTTGACATTATGTTGATAAGTCAGTTGCAGTCTTTAAGAAGGTTAATAGTATCGATTTACGTGTTTTGGGATTTATATGAAAGTGAAGTTAGTTTTTGAAAATTACCAAATCAACCTAGAAACCAGACTTGACAATATGTGTATGATTTTGTCAGCTCTAAGAAAAAAACAGACAGTCTCAATGTAAAATAGCAGTCCAAATGTTTGAAGGGGACATGCCAACTCTTTTCTCTTGAAGCCTCCAACAACAAAAGGAACCATGAAATACCTATTGGAACCATGATATAACCCCCAAACTGGGTTTCCCTTTTGCACCTGGTGCCCTTTACTCCCAATGACACATACTAGGCAATGTTGGCATTTCAAGGGGTAACATTCCTCTCTAGGAATATACAAGAAAATCTAAACAGAATACATAAAATTAGGCTTGATTCCAAAAGCACCTAGAGGCATTTAACTATGAGATACCTGCTGCAGCTGTGCTAGGGTATTAAGAACCAGGTGCTTTTCTATGAGTGCTGAGAAGGCTTAAACATCCGATCATGTTGTGCAAAGCAGTTTAACACAACCAAGTCTGTACCTCCAAGATATAGTGCACCCGGGGCTTGACGGAAGTGAATGACTGCCCAAATAACCTGTGTCTTTAATGTGTTTGGCGATTTTACAGTTCAGTTCACTATCTGACTTCTAATATTTTCCTGTACTGTCTTGAAAAACTGAGGCCTAATTCATATTCAAGTTCATTCAAAGATTCCCCTCACTTCCCACACTCCTTTCAGCACAAAGAATACATAACCGCAGCATTTCCTGAATCTAGGGGAATGTCATCATTTCATTGTGTGAGCTAAGTATTCAATTCGTATCTATTTTAGTCGAGAGTATTTTACCTTTAAGGATTTCACAGTTGTTCACCGAGTGTGAAGGAGGAGGAACTCTGATTCTAGTAGGCGCTTGCTCTCCTCCTACTGGATTCATTGCAGCTCAGGTTCAGATCCTTTGAAATGGATGACTGAGTGGAGTGGAGGGAAGAGCATGTGATTGATAGCTAGGCACAAACGTGGGAATATGCTTACCTGGGCTTCGTGCATTTTGGTCTGAATGATTCGTAAATGCCCCTTGGGAATTGTGGATTCTCACGACCTCTTCCAAGAACATGAGCGCTTTTCTCAACTCTGCCATCTCTTCTCTTTTAGACGTCAGGAATCTTGGACCCGTTCTTGGAGCAGAGAATCGAGTAACTTTCTCAAGGGCACGTTGAATCTCCGTATGTTTCTGCCAGTATCAGCGAGTTTCAGTAGGTCTCACGAATGTCTTTCGAGCCTGGTATGCTCTTGAGATGTCTCCATGCCGATATTCTCCACTGTTGCAGAACAACTTTCATCAATGTGTTCGCACATCTCCTCAATCCATGCAGCCATTGTTTCTGCCAGCTTCTCTCCTTGTCTCCCATAAAGTCGACGTCAACAGGACTGGGCAAGTCTGAAAATAACTCGGAGCCTCACCAGTAAGTTGATGACAGGCAGATCTTCCACTGTCTGCCCTTTCAGATTCTGGGAACTGACCCGTGAACTCAGGTCTCTGGGCAGCAGCAGTATCTCGAACTTACTCAGCTTCCCGAACAAAAGACCTAAGCCAATCTCCACATAGGGCAGCAGACCCACCATCAAACTGATCCACCCACAGAATTCTGCCCAGTTACCTTGGATCCACCAGCAGCAACACGCCTCGTGGTACACACCAACATTCCACCTGGAATCCAACCGGTAACTGCCATCCCCAGTGGTTGATGCAACAAGTCCATGTTGGGGGTGATGCTGCATTATACGAGAGTTTCCTAAGGAAATGTGATTCTATCCACAAGGGTCCCATGGTCCTTTTCTCTTCCCTCTTTCCTTTTGTTCAGATCTGTATACACAGTACAAACGGAGGGAAGTGTGTCCATGATCAGTTTATGGATTCACACCTATTATAATTTCTAACAGTTCACAGTACACAGAGACCCACTCAAGGAAACTCATGTTTGTGTAATATCCATTCACCCAGATTACATATCCGTCTGTTGCTTTCTGCTGAATCACCCAAACTCTCAGGACATGGATCCATTTGTTTCATGGGGGCTGAAATTCCTTGAAATGAAACCAATCCCAACGTGCACTTTCCTGTTTGTCTCTTTTGCACTTAGTTCAGTTTTGCAGAGCTACTTGTCTTTGTTATAGGCTTATGCCATTTCTTCTCTATGTAGTGTAGAATAAGGCATTCATTCATCCTGTTGGAATACTTGTAAGTCTATATCCCGTTCTCTGACCCACTCTTATTCAAAACCGTCATTTGGGTTGGCTCACGATATGCACTACTGGATCAGTATCTATGAATAGTAATGCACACGTCTGTTTTTGGAATACAAATGTGTTGAGTACATGCTAACAGCGATAATAGGTCGATGCTTGCTGAAGGATCATTGACATCACGTTGAGTATTTTGTCTTGAATAATCATGGTTGTTTGGTATATGTCAGCCAACTGTAACCTTTTGGTGCTTGTTGGTTTGTCTGATTGTTTTGCAAACACATTAGGCCATGCATCTCTCCTTTTGCTTCAGACAGACAGTCATGTAAGCTGATTCACTTAAGATAGTGCTTAAAATCAACTATGATTTCCTGCTACTCTCTCCCATCTTTAGGATTTTGATGTCCTCCTTGCCTTCTTCTTGTTACTTCTTTGCAACTCAGGCTCTTCTTGCATTTGCCATAATGGTTTTGTTATTTCCATTTCATCTTGCTACTTTTCTACTCAGGGAAGGATTCTCAATTTTTGTTGTAGGATCAGTCTCAAACTGCTGAATTCTTTTAAGGTTTGCCTGTCAGTGAAATTCCCTAGCTCTGCCGTTGTTATAAACGGCGGTCATTTGGCATAGGCTACCCTAGATTGCAGCTTTTTCTCATTCAGGATATGGTCTATGTCCTGGCACTCCTCCCCGTGCTGCAAAATTTCTGCCGAGATATCAGCTGAAACCCCTCTGGAGGTTCTGTTGTGACTAAGTTGCTTTCCTCGTGGTGCATTTTACATCACTGGGATGATCATGAAATTTGTTTATTTGAATTCTACAGCTGCTTGTTGGTCTATTGGTATTCCACCTCTTTTGGATGCTGTGTACTTCCTGAATTCGTATAGATGATACTTTCTTGGCTTTCAGGAAGATTCATTCTGATTTTTCTACAAATTCCTATTCAGAATTTATTATTTTATCACTTGCTTTTCCATTTGGGAATCCTATGATTCCTATTCTTACCTTCTTTGTCTTAACCCAGGATTCAACAGTGATGTTAGCGTTGGTTTGCACTTGCTTTTCTGTGTCTTCTTCTGATGGAGGGATTTCTGTTCCCCTGTCCTCACAGTCATTCACGAGTCCCTCTGCATTATGTAGTCTGCTTAGGATTGACTTTAGCCCAGTTTTTATCTCATCCATTGAGTTTTCTGATACTATTTGGTTCTTCTTTAGAGTTTCTCTTCCCCTTTTCTGGTATTCTGCCTTTTGTGATTCTGAGGCACTGTGGTTCATCAGTGTTTCCCTCACCTCCATTTTCAGAGCTTGCTCTGGTATCGTTTTGCCGTCTAGTTGTTTGAAAGCTTATTTTTTGGGCCTTCAATCTCTTTGGAACTGAAAATGGTACTTCCTGTTTTTTTTACTATACTTTTTTACTCTACAGTTCAGGTACTATCATGTATCTAATTTAGACTTATAGGGCTTGGTTAAGTGCAAACTTTAGACTATTTGGTGTATGCAATTCCATGGTATTTCTGTGAGGACAATTTTCCCTAGACCTTGATGCCATGCCCTCTTCCTGTGTGTGTTGTCTGGTATATTTCTAAATCCTGGTGTTGCCTTTTTTGTGATGAACACACCATACTGTTTCAGTTAGTAGAACCTCATTTTTATTACACTAATCTCACAATTCTGAAAGGGCACAGGGCACTTCCTCTAGTGGAAATGTAGCTTCTATAGGTTTTCAGCTTTGCATTGTTCTGTATGTCATTTTGAAGTGTCTCCAAAACAGCCAACATAGAGTGCGCTTGTACTTTCTACTGCCATGGGAATGTCCCAATGTTACCAGTTCTTCCCAGAGCTTCTCTGTCTACAGAAACACCAGTGGAAGCATATGTATGGATGTCATACTTCGGGGCCTGCTGGGATGATCCCGCAGACCGACCTATGTGTCCTTGGTGCAGTACCCTGTCAGTGCCGTCCAAAATGTAGCATGTGCATTTGGGTGATAATGCTGTAAGAAATGCTTCATCTTCTCATGCTGTGGACTTTGACCACTCTTCCTAGTTCTCTCATTCTTGAGTAATGTGTTCACGAAGGCAACCACAGAGCTGTTCCGCATTCTCTGCCTCCAACCAGAGTGTAATCCCAATCCAGGTTATGAATGTAGCAGATCCTAAATCTTTTAATACTGACTTCAAACCCAACACCCCCTCGAACCTTCAGTCCAGATGCATGATACCTCTGAGCCCCACACGTGCTCTATTGGCAAAATGTCAAATTGGACCCTGGTCCTGCAGATGCAGTGGATGTGGCAATAGGACATATCGATAAACTCAACCACACGCGCCAGTGCGGTTGCTGTCTCACTCAGGTCACAGTTCTCTTTGCTCTCTTGAAAGTACCCACCAAAACCCACAACGCACTCTAGATCCCTGAGTTCTGCGAGAGCCATCATCCATAGCCCTATCCCTCTTTTTCCGCTGCCTCTGCTAGCTCAGATTTGGCAGCTCGGATCTTGGTCTCAGATTCAATTGTGGGGATATTTTGAGCTGATTTCTTTGAGTTCTGTCAGCCAAGCATCTGCTGTGCACTCTTCTAACACTCAGCGCATCACCTTCAATCCCATGCCTGCTGCCCGCTTGAGAGTGTGCTTCCAAGGAAAACAGAGTTTCACCTTTGATGCTCCATTACCAGAGGTCAGATCCTGCACTGGTTTCCATTCTCTACTTTGCCTTTTCCTGCTTCCGGTTTTTCTGAGGCCTCATCCTGTCTTTGGAAGTAACAGACCACTCTTAGGCAAGTGTCCTGTGCCAAGGGCTGGGTGAGTGTGTGTTTACAATATTTTGTGTATGGTAGCTAGTGAGAGCAGTTTGCACTGGTTCTCTTCCTACTGGGCATCGACAAATCAACACTTTTCACAAATAATTCACAGAAATTGGATATTTGTTTCGCTCCATTTTCTTTACAGCCATGGTCGGAGGGTTTGTCCGAAGACTCCAGCTTTGACATTATGTTGATAAGTCAGTTGCAGTCTTTAAGAAGGTTAATAGTATCGATTTACGTGTTTTGGGATTTATATGAAAGTGAAGTTAGTTTTTGAAAATTACCAAATCAACCTAGAAACCAGACTTGACAATATGTGTATGATTTTGTCAGCTCTAAGAAAAAAACAGACAGTCTCAATGTAAAATAGCAGTCCAAATGTTTGAAGGGGACATGCCAACTCTTTTCTCTTGAAGCCTCCAACAACAAAAGGAACCATGAAATACCTATTGGAACCATGATATAACCCCCAAACTGGGTTTCCCTTTTGCACCTGGTGCCCTTTACTCCCAATGACACATACTAGGCAATGTTGGCATTTCAAGGGGTAACATTCCTCTCTAGGAATATACAAGAAAATCTAAACAGAATACATAAAATTAGGCTTGATTCCAAAAGCACCTAGAGGCATTTAACTATGAGATACCTGCTGCAGCTGTGCTAGGGTATTAAGAACCAGGTGCTTTTCTATGAGTGCTGAGAAGGCTTAAACATCCGATCATGTTGTGCAAAGCAGTTTAACACAACCAAGTCTGTACCTCCAAGATATAGTGCACCCGGGGCTTGACGGAAGTGAATGACTGCCCAAATAACCTGTGTCTTTAATGTGTTTGGCGATTTTACAGTTCAGTTCACTATCTGACTTCTAATATTTTCCTGTACTGTCTTGAAAAACTGAGGCCTAATTCATATTCAAGTTCATTCAAAGATTCCCCTCACTTCCCACACTCCTTTCAGCACAAAGAATACATAACCGCAGCATTTCCTGAATCTAGGGGAATGTCATCATTTCATTGTGTGAGCTAAGTATTCAATTCGTATCTATTTTAGTCGAGAGTATTTTACCTTTAAGGATTTCACAGTTGTTCACCGAGTGTGAAGGAGGAGGAACTCTGATTCTAGTAGGCGCTTGCTCTCCTCCTACTGGATTCATTGCAGCTCAGGTTCAGATCCTTTGAAATGGATGACTGAGTGGAGTGGAGGGAAGAGCATGTGATTGATAGCTAGGCACAAACGTGGGAATATGCTTACCTGGGCTTCGTGCATTTTGGTCTGAATGATTCGTAAATGCCCCTTGGGAATTGTGGATTCTCACGACCTCTTCCAAGAACATGAGCGCTTTTCTCAACTCTGCCATCTCTTCTCTTTTAGACGTCAGGAATCTTGGACCCGTTCTTGGAGCAGAGAATCGAGTAACTTTCTCAAGGGCACGTTGAATCTCCGTATGTTTCTGCCAGTATCAGCGAGTTTCAGTAGGTCTCACGAATGTCTTTCGAGCCTGGTATGCTCTAGAGATGTCTCCATGCCGATATTCTCCACTGTTGCAGAACAACTTTCATCAATGTGTTCGCACATCTCCTCAATCCATGCAGCCATTGTTTCTGCCAGATTCTCTCCTTGTCTCTCATAAAGTCGACGTCAACAGGACTGGGCAAGTCTGAAAATAACTCGGAGCCTCACCAGTAAGTTGATGACAGGCAGATCTTCCACTGTCTGCCCTTTCAGATTCTGGGAACTGACCCGTGAACTCAGGTCTCTGGGCAGCAGCAGTAACTCGAACTTACTCAGCTTTCCGAACAAAAGTCCTAAGCCAATCTCCACATAGGGCAGCAGACCCACCATCAAACTGATCCACCCACAGAATTCTGCCCAGTTACCTTGGATCCACCAGCAGCAACACGCCTCGTGGTACACACCAACATTCCACCTGGAATCCAACCGGTAACTGCCATCCCCAGTGGTTGATGCAACAAGTCCATGTTGGGGGTGATGCTGCATTATACGAGAGTTTCCTAAGGAAATGTGATTCTATCCACAAGGGTCCCATGGTCCTTTTCTCTTCCCTCTTTCCTTTTGTTCAGATCTGTATACACAGTACAAACGGAGGGAAGTGTGTCCATGATCAGTTTATGGATTCACACCTATTATACATTCTAACAGTTCAGAGTACACAGAGACCCACTCAAGGAAACTCATGTTTGTGTAATATCCATTCACCCAGATTACATATCCGTCTGTTGCTTTCTGCTGAATCACCCAAACACTCAGGACATGGATCCATTTATTTCATGGGGGCTGAAATTCCTTGAAATGAAACCAATCCCAACGTGCACTTTCCTGTTTGTCTCTTTTGCCCTTAGTTCAGTTTTGCAGAGCTACTTGTCTTTGTTATAGGCTTATGCCATTTCTTCTCTACGTAGGGTAGAATAAGGCATTCATTCATCCTGTTGGAAGACTTGTAAGTCTATATCCCGTTCTCTGACCCACTCTTATTCAAAACCGTCATTTGGGTTGGCTCACGATATGCACTACTGGATCATTATCTATGAATAGTAATGCACACGTCTGTTTTTGGAATACAAATGTGTTGAGTACATGCTAACAGCGATAATAGGTCGATGCGTGCTGAAGGATCATTGACATCACGTTGAGTATTTTGTCTTGAATAATCATGGTTGTTTGGTATATGTCAGCCAACTGTAACCTTTTGGTGCTTGTTGGTTTGTCTGATTGTTTTGCAAACACATTAGGCCATGCATCTCTCTTTTTGCTTCAGACAGACAGTCATGTAAGCTGATTCACTTAAGATAGTGCTTAAAATCAACTATGATTTCCTGCTACTCTCTCCCATCTTTAGGATTTTGATGTCCTCCTTGCCTTCTTCTTGTTACTTCTTTGCAACTCAGGCTCTTCTTGCATTTGCCATAATGGTTTTGTTATTTCCATTTCATCTTTCTACTTTTCTACTCAGGGTAGGATTCTCAATTTTTGTTGTAGGATCAGTCTCAAACTGCTGAATTCTTTTAAGGTTTGCCTGTAAGTGATATTCCCTAGATCTGCCGTTGTTATAAACGGCGGTCATTTGGCATAGGCTACCCTAGATTGCAGCTTTTTCTCATTCAGGATATGGTCTATGTCCTGGCACTCCTCCCCGTGCTGCAAAATTTCTGCCGAGATATCAGCTGAAACCCCTCTGGAGGTTCTGTTGTGACTAAGTTGCTTTCCTCGTGGTGCATTTTACATCACTGGGATGATCATGAAATTTGTTTATTTGAATTCTACAGCTGCTTGTTGGTCTATTGGTATTCCACCTCTTTTGGATGCTGTGTACTTCCTGAATTCGTATAGATGATTCTTTCTTGGCTTTCAGCAAGTTTCATTCTGATTTTTCTACAAATTCCTTTTCAGAATTTATTATTTTATCACTTGCTTTTCCATTTGGGAATCCTATGATTCCTATTCTTACCTGCTTTTTCTTAACCCAGGATTCAACAGTGATGTTAGCGTTGGTTTGCACTTGCTTTTCTGTGTCTTCTTCTGATGGAAGGATTTCTGTTCCCCTGTCCTCACAATCATTCACGAGTCCCTCTGCATTATGTAGTCTGCTTAGGATTGACTTTAGCCCAGTTTTTATCTCATCCATTGAGTTTTCTGATACTATTGGGTTCTTCTTTAGAGTTTCTCTTCCCCTTTTCTGGTATTCTGCCTTTTGTGATTCTGAGGCACTGTGGTTCATCAGTGTTTCCCTCACCTCCATTTTCAGAGCTTGCTCTGCTATCGTTTTGCCGTCTAGTTGTTTGAAAGCTTATTTTTTGGGCCTTCAATCTCTTTGGAACTGAAAATGGTACTTCCTGTTTTTTTTTACTATACTTCTTTTACTCTACAGTTCAGGTACTATCATGTATCTAATTTAGACTTATAGGGCTTGGTTAAGTGCAAACTTTAGACTATTTGGTGTATGCAATTCCATGGTATTTCTGTGAGGACAATTTTCCCTAGACCTTGATGCCATGCCCTCTTCCTGTGTGTGTTGTCTGGTATATTTCTAAATCCTGGTGTTGCCTTTTTTGTGATGAACACACCATACTGTTTCAGTTAGTAGAACCTCATTTTTATTACACTAATCTCACAATTCTGAAAGGGCACAGGGCACTTCCTCTAGTGGAAATGAAGCTTCTATAGGTTTTCAGCTCTGCATTGTTCTGTATGTCATTTTGAAGTGTCTCCAAAACAGCCAACATAGAGTGCGCTTGTACTTTCTACTGCCATGGGAATGTCCCAATGTTACCAGTTCTTCCCAGAGCTTCTCTGTCTACAGAAACACCAGTGGAAGCATATGTATGGATGTCATACTTCGGGGCCTGCTGGGATGATCCCGCAGACCGACCTATGTGTCCTTGGTGCAGTACCCTGTCAGTGCCGTCCAAAATGTAGCATCTGCATTTGGGTGATAATGCTGTAAGAAATGCTTCATCTTCTCATGCTGTGGACTTTGACCACTCTTCCTAGTTCTCTCATTCTTGAGTAATGTGTTCACGAAGGCAACCACAGAGCTGTTCCGCATTCTCTGCCTCCAACCAGAGTGTAATCCCAATCCAGGTTATGAATGTAGCAGATCCTAAATCTTTTAATACTGACTTCAAACCCAACACCCCCTCGAACCTTCAGTCCAGATGCATGATACCTCTGAGCCCCACACGTGCTCTATTGGCAAAATGTCAAATTGGACCCTGGTCCTGCAGATGCAGTGGATGTGGCAATAGGACATATCGATAAACTCAACCACACGCGCCAGTGCGGTTGCTGTCTCACTCAGGTCACAGTTCTCTTTGCTCTCTTGAAAGTACCCACCAAAACCCACAACGCACTCTAGATCCCTGAGTTCTGCGAGAGCCATCATCCATAGCCCTATCCCTCTTTTTCCGCTGCCTCTGCTAGCTCAGATTTGGCAGCTCGGATCTTGGTCTCAGATTCAATTGTGGGGATATTTTGAGCTGATTTCTTTGAGTTCTGTCAGCCAAGCATCTGCTGTGCACTCTTCTAACACTCAGCGCATCACCTTCAATCCCATGCCTGCTGCCCGCTTGAGAGTGTGCTTCCAAGGAAAACAGAGTTTCACCTTTGATGCTCCATTACCAGAGGTCAGATCCTGCACTGGTTTCCATTCTCTACTTTGCCTTTTCCTGCTTCCGGTTTTTCTGAGGCCTCATCCTGTCTTTGGAAGTAACAGACCACTCTTAGGCAAGTGTCCTGTGCCAAGGGCTGGGTGAGTGTGTGTTTACAATATTTTGTGTATGGTAGCTAGTGAGAGCAGTTTGCACTGGTTCTCTTCCTACTGGGCATCGACAAATCAACACTTTTCACAAATAATTCACAGAAATTGGATATTTGTTTCGCTCCATTTTCTTTACAGCCATGGTCGGAGGGTTTGTCCGAAGACTCCAGCTTTGACATTATGTTGATAAGTCAGTTGCAGTCTTTAAGAAGGTTAATAGTATCGATTTACGTGTTTTGGGATTTATATGAAAGTGAAGTTAGTTTTTGAAAATTACCAAATCAACCTAGAAACCAGACTTGACAATATGTGTATGATTTTGTCAGCTCTAAGAAAAAAACAGACAGTCTCAATGTAAAATAGCAGTCCAAATGTTTGAAGGGGACATGCCAACTCTTTTCTCTTGAAGCCTCCAACAACAAAAGGAACCATGAAATACCTATTGGAACCATGATATAACCCCCAAACTGGGTTTCCCTTTTGCACCTGGTGCCCTTTACTCCCAATGACACATACTAGGCAATGTTGGCATTTCAAGGGGTAACATTCCTCTCTAGGAATATACAAGAAAATCTAAACAGAATACATAAAATTAGGCTTGATTCCAAAAGCACCTAGAGGCATTTAACTATGAGATACCTGCTGCAGCTGTGCTAGGGTATTAAGAACCAGGTGCTTTTCTATGAGTGCTGAGAAGGCTTAAACATCCGATCATGTTGTGCAAAGCAGTTTAACACAACCAAGTCTGTACCTCCAAGATATAGTGCACCCGGGGCTTGACGGAAGTGAATGACTGCCCAAATAACCTGTGTCTTTAATGTGTTTGGCGATTTTACAGTTCAGTTCACTATCTGACTTCTAATATTTTCCTGTACTGTCTTGAAAAACTGAGGCCTAATTCATATTCAAGTTCATTCAAAGATTCCCCTCACTTCCCACACTCCTTTCAGCACAAAGAATACATAACCGCAGCATTTCCTGAATCTAGGGGAATGTCATCATTTCATTGTGTGAGCTAAGTATTCAATTCGTATCTATTTTAGTCGAGAGTATTTTACCTTTAAGGATTTCACAGTTGTTCACCGAGTGTGAAGGAGGAGGAACTCTGATTCTAGTAGGCGCTTGCTCTCCTCCTACTGGATTCATTGCAGCTCAGGTTCAGATCCTTTGAAATGGATGACTGAGTGGAGTGGAGGGAAGAGCATGTGATTGATAGCTAGGCACAAACGTGGGAATATGCTTACCTGGGCTTCGTGCATTTTGGTCTGAATGATTCGTAAATGCCCCTTGGGAATTGTGGATTCTCACGACCTCTTCCAAGAACATGAGCGCTTTTCTCAACTCTGCCATCTCTTCTCTTTTAGACGTCAGGAATCTTGGACCCGTTCTTGGAGCAGAGAATCGAGTAACTTTCTCAAGGGCACGTTGAATCTCCGTATGTTTCTGCCAGTATCAGCGAGTTTCAGTAGGTCTCACGAATGTCTTTCGAGCCTGGTATGCTCTTGAGATGTCTCCATGCCGATATTCTCCACTGTTGCAGAACAACTTTCATCAATGTGTTCGCACATCTCCTCAATCCATGCAGCCATTGTTTCTGCCAGCTTCTCTCCTTGTCTCCCATAAAGTCGACGTCAACAGGACTGGGCAAGTCTGAAAATAACTCGGAGCCTCACCAGTAAGTTGATGACAGGCAGATCTTCCACTGTCTGCCCTTTCAGATTCTGGGAACTGACCCGTGAACTCAGGTCTCTGGGCAGCAGCAGTATCTCGAACTTACTCAGCTTCCCGAACAAAAGACCTAAGCCAATCTCCACATAGGGCAGCAGACCCACCATCAAACTGATCCACCCACAGAATTCTGCCCAGTTACCTTGGATCCACCAGCAGCAACACGCCTCGTGGTACACACCAACATTCCACCTGGAATCCAACCGGTAACTGCCATCCCCAGTGGTTGATGCAACAAGTCCATGTTGGGGGTGATGCTGCATTATACGAGAGTTTCCTAAGGAAATGTGATTCTATCCACAAGGGTCCCATGGTCCTTTTCTCTTCCCTCTTTCCTTTTGTTCAGATCTGTATACACAGTACAAACGGAGGGAAGTGTGTCCATGATCAGTTTATGGATTCACACCTATTATACTTTCTAACAGTTCACAGTACACAGAGACCCACTCAAGGAAACTCATGTTTGTGTAATATCCATTCACCCAGATTACATATCCGTCTGTTGCTTTCTGCTGAATCACCCAAACTCTCAGGACATGGATCCATTTGTTTCATGGGGGCTGAAATTCCTTGAAATGAAACCAATCCCAACGTGCACTTTCCTGTTTGTCTCTTTTGCACTTAGTTCAGTTTTGCAGAGCTACTTGTCTTTGTTATAGGCTTATGCCATTTCTTCTCTATGTAGTGTAGAATAAGGCATTCATTCATCCTGTTGGAAGACTTGTAAGTCTATATCCCGTTCTCTGACCCACTCTTATTCAAAACCGTCATTTGGGTTGGCTCACGATATGCACTACTGGATCAGTATCTATGAATAGTAATGCACACGTCTGTTTTTGGAATACAAATGTGTTGAGTACATGCTAACAGCGATAATAGGTCGATGCTTGCTGAAGGATCATTGACATCACGTTGAGTATTTTGTCTTGAATAATCATGGTTGTTTGGTATATGTCAGCCAACTGTAACCTTTTGGTGCTTGTTGGTTTGTCTGATTGTTTTGCAAACACATTAGGCCATGCATCTCTCCTTTTGCTTCAGACAGACAGTCATGTAAGCTGATTCACTTAAGATAGTGCTTAAAATCAACTATGATTTCCTGCTACTCTCTCCCATCTTTAGGATTTTGATGTCCTCCTTGCCTTCTTCTTGTTACTTCTTTGCAACTCAGGCTCTTCTTGCATTTGCCATAATGGTTTTGTTATTTCCATTTCATCTTGCTACTTTTCTACTCAGGGAAGGATTCTCAATTTTTGTTGTAGGATCAGTCTCAAACTGCTGAATTCTTTTAAGGTTTGCCTGTCAGTGAAATTCCCTAGCTCTGCCGTTGTTATAAACGGCGGTCATTTGGCATAGGCTACCCTAGATTGCAGCTTTTTCTCATTCAGGATATGGTCTATGTCCTGGCACTCCTCCCCGTGCTGCAAAATTTCTGCCGAGATATCAGCTGAAACCCCTCTGGAGTTTCTGTTGTGACTAAGTTGCTTTCCTCGTGGTGCATTTTACATCACTGGGATGATCATGAAATTTGTTTATTTGAATTCTACAGCTGCTTGTTGGTCTATTGGTATTCCACCTCTTTTGGATGCTGTGTACTTCCTGAATTCGTATAGATGATACTTTCTTGGCTTTCAGGAAGATTCATTCTGATTTTTCTACAAATTCCTTTTCAGAATTTATTATTTTATCACTTGCTTTTCCATTTGGGAATCCTATGATTCCTATTCTTACCTTCTTTGTCTTAACCCAGGATTCAACAGTGATGTTAGCGTTGGTTTGCACTTGCTTTTCTGTGTCTTCTTCTGATGGAGGGATTTCTGTTCCCCTGTCCTCACAGTCATTCACGAGTCCCTCTGCATTATTTATTCTGCTTAGGATTGACTTTAGCCCAGTTTTTATCTCATCCATTGAGTTTTCTGATACTATTTGGTTCTTCTTTAGAGTTTCTCTTCCCCTTTTCTGGTATTCTGCCTTTTGTGATTCTGAGGCACTGTGGTTCATCAGTGTTTCCCTCACCTCCATTTTCAGAGCTTGCTCTGGTATCGTTTTGCCGTCTAGTTGTTTGAAAGCTTATTTTTTGGGCCTTCAATCTCTTTGGAACTGAAAATGGTACTTCCTGTTTTTTTTACTATACTTTTTTACTCTACAGTTCAGGTACTATCATGTATCTAATTTAGACTTATAGGGCTTGGTTAAGTGCAAACTTTAGACTATTTGGTGTATGCAATTCCATGGTATTTCTGTGAGGACAATTTTCCCTAGACCTTGATGCCATGCCCTCTTCCTGTGTGTGTTGTCTGGTATATTTCTAAATCCTGGTGTTGCCTTTTTTGTGATGAACACACCATACTGTTTCAGTTAGTAGAACCTCATTTTTATTACACTAATCTCACAATTCTGAAAGGGCACAGGGCACTTCCTCTAGTGGAAATGTAGCTTCTATAGGTTTTCAGCTTTGCATTGTTCTGTATGTCATTTTGAAGTGTCTCCAAAACAGCCAACATAGAGTGCGCTTGTACTTTCTACTGCCATGGGAATGTCCCAATGTTACCAGTTCTTCCCAGAGCTTCTCTGTCTACAGAAACACCAGTGGAAGCATATGTATGGATGTCATACTTCGGGGCCTGCTGGGATGATCCCGCAGACCGACCTATGTGTCCTTGGTGCAGTAACATGTCAGTGCCATCCAAAATGTAGCATCTGCATTTCGGTGATAATGCTGTAAGAAATGCTTTATCTTCTCATGCTGTGGACTTTGACCACTCTTCCTAGTTCTCTCATTCTTGAGTAACGTGTTCACGAAGGCAACCACAGAGCTGTTCCGCATTCTCTGCCTCCAACCAGAGTGTAATCCCAATCCAGGTTATGAATGTAGCAGATCCTAAATCTTTTAATACTGACTTCAAACCCAACACCCCCTCGAACCTTCAGTCCAGATGCATGATACCTCTGAGCCCCACACGTGCTCTATTGGCAAAATGTCAAATTGGACCCTGGTCCTGCAGATGCAGTGGATGTGGCAATAGGACATATCGATAAACTCAACCACACGCGCCAGTGCGGTTGCTGTCTCACTCAGGTCACAGTTCTCTTTGCTCTCTTGAAAGTACCCACCAAAACCCACAACGCACTCTAGATCCCTGAGTTCTGTGAGAGCCATCATCCATAGCCCTATCCCTCTTTTTCCGCTGCCTCTGCTAGCTCAGATTTGGCAGCTCGGATCTTGGTCTCAGATTCAATTGTGGGGATATTTTGAGCTGATTTCTTTGAGTTCTGTCAGCCAAGCATCTGCTGTGCACTCTTCTAACACTCAGCGCATCACCTTCAATCCCATGCCTGCTGCCCGCTTGAGAGTGTGCTTCCAAGGAAAACAGAGTTTCACCTTTGATGCTCCATTACCAGAGGTCAGATCCTGCACTGGTTTCCATTCTCTACTTTGCCTTTTCCTGCTTCCGGTTTTTCTGAGGCCTCTTCCTGTCTTTGGAAGTAACAGACCACTCTTAGGCAAGTGTCCTGTGCCAAGGGCTGGGTGAGTGTGTGTTTACAATATTTTGTGTATGGTAGCTAGTGAGAGCAGTTTGCACTGGTTCTCTTCCTACTGGGCATCGACAAATCAACACTTTTCACAAATAATTCACAGAAATTGGATATTTGTTTCGCTCCATTTTCTTTACAGCCATGGTCGGAGGGTTTGTCCGAAGACTCCAGCTTTGACATTATGTTGATAAGTCAGTTGCAGTCTTTAAGAAGGTTAATAGTATCGATTTACGTGTTTTGGGATTTATATGAAAGTGAAGTTAGTTTTTGAAAATTACCAAATCAACCTAGAAACCAGACTTGACAATATGTGTATGATTTTGTCAGCTCTAAGAAAAAAACAGACAGTCTCAATGTAAAATAGCAGTCCAAATGTTTGAAGGGGACATGCCAACTCTTTTCTCTTGAAGCCTCCAACAACAAAAGGAACCATGAAATACCTATTGGAACCATGATATAACCCCCAAACTGGGTTTCCCTTTTGCACCTGGTGCCCTTTACTCCCAATGACACATACTAGGCAATGTTGGCATTTCAAGGGGTAACATTCCTCTCTAGGAATATACAAGAAAATCTAAACAGAATACATAAAATTAGGCTTGATTCCAAAAGCACCTAGAGGCATTTAACTATGAGATACCTGCTGCAGCTGTGCTAGGGTATTAAGAACCAGGTGCTTTTCTATGAGTGCTGAGAAGGCTTAAACATCCGATCATGTTGTGCAAAGCAGTTTAACACAACCAAGTCTGTACCTCCAAGATATAGTGCACCCGGGGCTTGACGGAAGTGAATGACTGCCCAAATAACCTGTGTCTTTAATGTGTTTGGCGATTTTACAGTTCAGTTCACTATCTGACTTCTAATATTTTCCTGTACTGTCTTGAAAAACTGAGGCCTAATTCATATTCAAGTTCATTCAAAGATTCCCCTCACTTCCCACACTCCTTTCAGCACAAAGAATACATAACCGCAGCATTTCCTGAATCTAGGGGAATGTCATCATTTCATTGTGTGAGCTAAGTATTCAATTCGTATCTATTTTAGTCGAGAGTATTTTACCTTTAAGGATTTCACAGTTGTTCACCGAGTGTGAAGGAGGAGGAACTCTGATTCTAGTAGGCGCTTGCTCTCCTCCTACTGGATTCATTGCAGCTCAGGTTCAGATCCTTTGAAATGGATGACTGAGTGGAGTGGAGGGAAGAGCATGTGATTGATAGCTAGGCACAAACGTGGGAATATGCTTACCTGGGCTTCGTGCATTTTGGTCTGAATGATTCGTAAATGCCCCTTGGGAATTGTGGATTCTCACGACCTCTTCCAAGAACATGAGCGCTTTTCTCAACTCTGCCATCTCTTCTCTTTTAGACGTCAGGAATCTTGGACCCGTTCTTGGAGCAGAGAATCGAGTAACTTTCTCAAGGGCACGTTGAATCTCCGTATGTTTCTGCCAGTATCAGCGAGTTTCAGTAGGTCTCACGAATGTCTTTCGAGCCTGGTATGCTCTTGAGATGTCTCCATGCCGATATTCTCCACTGTTGCAGAACAACTTTCATCAATGTGTTCGCACATCTCCTCAATCCATGCAGCCATTGTTTCTGCCAGCTTCTCTCCTTGTCTCCCATAAAGTCGACGTCAACAGGACTGGGCAAGTCTGAAAATAACTCGGAGCCTCACCAGTAAGTTGATGACAGGCAGATCTTCCACTGTCTGCCCTTTCAGATTCTGGGAACTGACCCGTGAACTCAGGTCTCTGGGCAGCAGCAGTAACTCGAAATTACACAGCTTCCCGAACAAAAGTCCTAAGCCAATATCCACATAGGGCAGCAGACCCACCATCAAACTGATCCACCCACAGAATTCTGCCCAGTTACCTTGGATCCACCAGCAGCAACACGCCTCGTGGTACACACCAACATTCCACCTGGAATCCAACCGGTAACTGCCATCCCCAGTGGCTGATGCAACAAGTCCATGTTGGGGGTGATGCTGCATTATACGAGAGTTTCCTAAGGAAATGTGATTCTATCCACAAGGGTCTCATGGTCCTTTTCTCTTCCCTCTTTCCTTTTGTTCAGATCTGTATACACAGTACAAACGGAGGGAATTATGTCCATGATCAGTTTATGGATTCACACCTATTATACTTTCTAACAGTTCACAGTACACAGAGACCCACTCAAGGAAACTCATGTTTGTGTAATATCCATTCACCCAGATTACATATCCGTCTGTTGCTTTCTGCTGAATCACCCAAACTCTCAGGACATGGATCCATTTATTTCATGGGGGCTGAAATTCCTTGAAATGAAACCAATCCCAACGTGCACTTTCCTGTTTGTCTCTTTTGCCCTTAGTTCAGTTTTGCAGAGCTACTTGTCTTTGTTATAGGCTTATGCCATTTCTTCTCTACGTAGGGTAGAATAAGGCATTCATTCATCCTGTTGGAAGACTTGTAAGTCTATATCCCGTTCTCTGACCCACTCTTATTCAAAACCGTCATTTGGGTTGGCTCACGATATGCACTACTGGATCATTATCTATGAATAGTAATGCACACGTCTGTTTTTGTAATACAAATGTGTTGAGTACATGCTAACAGCGATAATAGGTCGATGCGTGCTGAAGGATCATTGACATCACGTTGAGTATTTTGTCTTGAATAATCATGGTTGTTTGGTATATGTCAGCCAACTGTAACCTTTTGGTGCTTGTTGGTTTGTCTGATTGTTTTGCAAACACATTAGGCCATGCATCTCTGTTTTTGCTTCAGACAGACAGTCATGTAAGCTGATTCACTTAAGATAGTGCTTAAAATCAACTATGATTTCCTGCTACTCTTTCCCATCTTTAGGATTTTGATGTCCTCCTTGCCTTCTTCTTGTTACTTCTTTGCAACTCAGGCTCTTCTTGCATTTGCCATAATGGTTTTGTTATTTCCATTTCATCTTTCTACTTTTCTACTCAGGGTAGGATTCTCAATTTTTGTTGTAGGATCAGTCTCAAACTGCTGAATTCTTTTAAGGTTTGCCTGTAAGTGAAATTCCCTAGATCTGCCGTTGTTATAAACGGCGGTCATTTGGCATAGGCTACCCTAGATTGCAGCTTTTTCTCATTCAGGATATGGTCTATGTCCTGGCACTCCTCCCCGTTCTGCAAAATTTCTGCCGAGATATCAGCTGAAACCCCTCTGGAGGTTCTGTTGTGACTAAGTTGCTTTCCTCGTGGTGCATTTTACATCACTGGGATGATCATGAAATTTGTTTATTTGAATTCTACAGCTGCTTGTTGGTCTATTGGTATTCCACCTCTTTTGGATGCTGTGTACTTCCTGAATTCGTATAGATGATTCTTTCTTGGCTTTCAGCAAGTTTCATTCTGATTTTTCTACAAATTCCTTTTCAGAATTTATTATTTTATCACTTGCTTTTCCATTTGGGAATCCTATGATTCCTATTCTTACCTGCTTTTTCTTAACCCAGGATTCAACAGTGATGTTAGCGTTGGTTTGCACTTGCTTTTCTGTGTCTTCTTCTGATGGAAGGATTTCTGTTCCCCTGTCCTCACAATCATTCACGAGTCCCTCTGCATTATGTAGTCTGCTTAGGATTGACTTTAGCCCAGTTTTTATCTCATCCATTGAGTTTTCTGATACTATTGGGTTCTTCTTTAGAGTTTCTCTTCCCCTTTTCTGGTATTCTGCCTTTTGTGATTCTGAGGCACTGTGGTTCATCAGTGTTTCCCTCACCTCCATTTTCAGAGCTTGCTCTGCTATCGTTTTGCCGTCTAGTTGTTTGAAAGCTTATTTTTTGGGCCTTCAATCTCTTTGGAACTGAAAATGGTACTTCCTGTTTTTTTTACTATACTTCATTTACTCTACAGTTCAGGTACTATCATGTATCTAATTTAGACATATAGGGCTTTGTTAAGTGCAAACTTTAGACTATTTGGTGTATGCAATTCCATGGTATTTCTGTGAGGACAATTTTCCCTAGACCTTGATGCCATGCCCTCTTCCTGTGTGTGTTGTCTGGTATATTTCTAAATCCTGGTGTTGCCTTTTTTGTGATGAACACACCATACTGTTTCAGTTAGTAGAACCTCATTTTTATTACACTAATCTCACAATTCTGAAAGGGCACAGGGCACTTCCTCTAGTGGAAATGAAGCTTCTATAGGTTTTCAGCTCTGCATTGTTCTGTATGTCATTTTGAAGTGTCTCCAAAACAGCCAACATAGAGTGCGCTTGTACTTTCTACTGCCATGGGAATGTCCCAATGTTACCAGTTCTTCCCAGAGCTTCTCTGTCTACAGAAACACCAGTGGAAGCATATGTATGGATGTCATACTTCGGGGCCTGCTGGGATGATCCCGCAGACCGACCTATGTGTCCTTGGTGCAGTACCCTGTCAGTGCCGTCCAAAATGTAGCATCTGCATTTGGGTGATAATGCTGTAAGAAATGCTTCATCTTCTCATGCTGTGGACTTTGACCACTCTTCCTAGTTCTCTCATTCTTGAGTAATGTGTTCACGAAGGCAACCACAGAGCTGTTCCGCATTCTCTGCCTCCAACCAGAGTGTAATCCCAATCCAGGTTATGAATGTAGCAGATCCTAAATCTTTTAATACTGACTTCAAACCCAACACCCCCTCGAACCTTCAGTCCAGATGCATGATACCTCTGAGCCCCACACGTGCTCTATTGGCAAAATGTCAAATTGGACCCTGGTCCTGCAGATGCAGTGGATGTGGCAATAGGACATATCGATAAACTCAACCACACGCGCCAGTGCGGTTGCTGTCTCACTCAGGTCACAGTTCTCTTTGCTCTCTTGAAAGTACCCACCAAAACCCACAACGCACTCTAGATCCCTGAGTTCTGCGAGAGCCATCATCCATAGCCCTATCCCTCTTTTTCCGCTGCCTCTGCTAGCTCAGATTTGGCAGCTCGGATCTTGGTCTCAGATTCAATTGTGGGGATATTTTGAGCTGATTTCTTTGAGTTCTGTCAGCCAAGCATCTGCTGTGCACTCTTCTAACACTCAGCGCATCACCTTCAATCCCATGCCTGCTGCCCGCTTGAGAGTGTGCTTCCAAGGAAAACAGAGTTTCACCTTTGATGCTCCATTACCAGAGGTCAGATCCTGCACTGGTTTCCATTCTCTACTTTGCCTTTTCCTGCTTCCGGTTTTTCTGAGGCCTCATCCTGTCTTTGGAAGTAACAGACCACTCTTAGGCAAGTGTCCTGTGCCAAGGGCTGGGTGAGTGTGTGTTTACAATATTTTGTGTATGGTAGCTAGTGAGAGCAGTTTGCACTGGTTCTCTTCCTACTGGGCATCGACAAATCAACACTTTTCACAAATAATTCACAGAAATTGGATATTTGTTTCGCTCCATTTTCTTTACAGCCATGGTCGGAGGGTTTGTCCGAAGACTCCAGCTTTGACATTATGTTGATAAGTCAGTTGCAGTCTTTAAGAAGGTTAATAGTATCGATTTACGTGTTTTGGGATTTATATGAAAGTGAAGTTAGTTTTTGAAAATTACCAAATCAACCTAGAAACCAGACTTGACAATATGTGTATGATTTTGTCAGCTCTAAGAAAAAAACAGACAGTCTCAATGTAAAATAGCAGTCCAAATGTTTGAAGGGGACATGCCAACTCTTTTCTCTTGAAGCCTCCAACAACAAAAGGAACCATGAAATACCTATTGGAACCATGATATAACCCCCAAACTGGGTTTCCCTTTTGCACCTGGTGCCCTTTACTCCCAATGACACATACTAGGCAATGTTGGCATTTCAAGGGGTAACATTCCTCTCTAGGAATATACAAGAAAATCTAAACAGAATACATAAAATTAGGCTTGATTCCAAAAGCACCTAGAGGCATTTAACTATGAGATACCTGCTGCAGCTGTGCTAGGGTATTAAGAACCAGGTGCTTTTCTATGAGTGCTGAGAAGGCTTAAACATCCGATCATGTTGTGCAAAGCAGTTTAACACAACCAAGTCTGTACCTCCAAGATATAGTGCACCCGGGGCTTGACTGAAATGAATGACTGCCCAAATAACCTGTGTCTTTAATGTGTTTGGCGATTTTACAGTTCAGTTCACTATCTGACTTCTAATATTTTCCTGTACTGTCTTGAAAAACTGAGGCCTAATATGTATTCAAGTTCATTCAAAGATTCCCCTCACTTCCCACACTCCTTTCAGCCCAAAGAATAAATAACCACAGCATTTCCTGAATCTAGGGGAAGGTCATCATTTCATTGTGTGAGCTAAGTATTCATTTCGTATCTACTTTAGTCGAGAGTATTTTACCTTTAAGGATTTCACAGTTTTTCACCGAGTGTGAAGGAGGAGGAACTCTGATTCTAGTAGGCGCTTGCTCTCCTCCTACTGGATTCATTGCAGCTCAGGTTCAGATTCTTTGAAATGGATGCCTGAGTGGAGTGGAGGGAAGAGCATGTGATTGATAGCTAGGCACAAACGTGGGAATATTCTTACCTGGGCTTGGTGCATTTCGGTCTGAATGATTCGTAAATGCCCCTTGGGATGTGTGGATTCTCACGACCTCTTCCAAGAAAATGAGCGCTTTTATCATCTCTGCTATCTCTTCTCTTTTAGACATCAGGAATCTTGGACCCGTTCTTGGAGCAGAGAATCGAGTAACTTTCTCAAGGGCACGTTGACTCTCCGTATGTTTCTGCCAGAATCAGCGAGGTTCAGTAGGTCTCATGAATGTCTTTCGAGCCTGGTATGCTCTAGAGATGTCTCCATGCCGATATTCTCCACTGTAGCAGAACAACTTTCATCAATGTGTTCGCACATCTCCTCAATCCATGCAGCCAGTTTTTCTGCCAGCTTCTCTTCGTGTCTCCCATAAAGTCGACGTCAACAGGACTTGGCAAGTCTGAAAATACCTCGGAGCCTCACCAGTAAGCTGATGACAGGCAGATCTTCCACTGTCTGCCCTTTCAGATTCTGGGAACTGACCCGTGAACTCAGGTCTCTGGGCAGCAGCAGTATCTCGAACTTACTCAGCTTCCCGAACAAAAGACCTAAGCCAATCTCCACATAGGGCAGCAGACCCACCATCAAACTGATCCACCCACAGAATTCTGCCCAGTTACCTTGGATCCACCAGCCGCAACAAGCCTCGTGGTACACACCAACATTCCACCTGGAATCCAACCGGTAACTGCCATCCCCATTGGTTGATGCATCAAGTCCTTGTTGGGGGTGATGCTGCATTAGACGAGAGTTTCCTAAGGAAATGTGATTCTATCCACAAGGGTCCCATGGTCCTTTTCTCTTCCCTCTTTCCTTTTGTACAGAACTGTATACACAGTACAAACTGAGGGAAGTGTGTCCATGAACAGTTTATGGATTCACACCTATTATAGTTTCTAACAGTTCACAGTACACAGAGACCCACTCAAGGAAACTCATGTTTGTGTAATATCCATTCACCCAGATTACATATCCGTCTATTGCTTTCTGCTGTAACACCCAATCTCTCAGTACATGGATCCATTTGTTTCATGGGGGCTGAAATTCCTAGAAATGAAACCAATCCGAACGTGCACTTTCCTGTCTGTCTCTTTTGCTCTTAGTACAGTTTTGCAGAGCTACTTTTTTTGTTGTAGTCTTATGCCATCTCTTCTCTACGTAGGGTAGAGTAAGGCATTCATTCATCCTGTTGGAAGACTTGTAAGTCTATATCCCGTTGTCTGACCCACTCTTATTCAAAACCGTCATTTGGGTTGGCTCACGATATGCACTTCTGGATCATTATCTATGAATAGTAATGCACGCGTCTGTTTTTGGAATACAAGTGTGTTGAGTACATGCTAACAGCGATAATATATCGATGCGTGCTGAAGGATCCTTGACATCACTTTGAGTATTTTGTCTTGAATCATCATGGTTGTTTGGTATATGTCAGCCAACTGTAACCTTTTGGTGTTTGTTGGTTTGTCTGATTGTTTTGCAAACATATTAGGCCATGCATCTCTCCTTATGCTTCAGACAGACAGTCATGTAAGCTGATTCACTTAAGATAATGCTTAAATTCATCTATGATTTCCTGCTACTCTCTCCCATCTTTAGGATTTTGATGTCCTCCTTGCCTTCTTCTTGTTACTTCTTTGCAACTCAGGCTCTTCTTGCATTTGCCATAATGGTTTTGTTATTTCCATTTCATCTTTCTACTTTTCTACTCAGGGTAGGATTCTCAATTTTTGTTGTAGGATCAGCCTCAAACTGCTGAATTCTTTTAAGGTTTGCCTATCACTGAAATTCCCTAGCTCTGCCGTTGTTATAAACGGCGGTCATTTGGCATAGGCTACCCTAGATTGCAGGTTTTTCTCATTCAGGATATGGTCTATGTCCTGGCACGCCTCCCAGTGCTGCAAAATTTCTGCCGAGATATCAGCTGAAACCCCTCTGGAGGTTCTGTTGTGACTAAGTTGCTTTCCTCGTGGTGCATTTTACATCACTGCGCTGATCATGAAGTTTGTTTATTTGAATTCTACAGCTGCTTGTTGGTCTATTGGTATTCCACCTCTTTTGGATGCTGTGTACTTTCTGAATTCGTATAGATGATACTTTCTTGGCTTTCAGCAAGTTTCATTCTGATATTTCTACAAATTCCTTTTCAGAATTTATTATTTTATCACTTGCTTTTCCATTTGAGAATCCTATGATTCCTATTCTTACCTGCTTTGTCTTAACCCAGGATTCAACAGTGATGTTAGCGTTGGTTTGCACTTGCTTTTCTGTGTCTTCTTCTGATGGAGGGATTTCTCTTCCCCTGTCCTCACAGTCATTCACGAGTCCCTCTGCATTATGTAGTCTACTTAGGATTGACTTTAGCCCAGTTTTTATCTCATCCATTGAGTTTTCTGATACTATTGGGTTCTTCTTTAGAGTTTCTCTTCCCCTTTTCTGGTATTCTGCCTTTTGTGATTCTGAGGCACTGTGGTTCATCAGTGTTTTCCTCACCTCCATTTTCAGAGCTTGCTCTGGTATCTTTTTGCCGTCTAGTTGTTTGAAAGCTTATTTTTTGGGCCTTCAATCTCTTTGGAACTGAAAATGGTACTTCCTGTTTTTTTTACTATACTTCTTTTACTCTACATGTCAGGTAATATCATGTATCTAATTTAGACTTATAGGGCTTGGTTAAGTGCAAACTTTAGACTATTTGGTGTATGCAATTCCATGGTATTTCTGTGAGGACAATTTTCCCTAGACCTTGATGCCATGCCCTCTTCCTGTGTGTGTTGTCTGGTATATTTCTAAATCCTGGTGTTGCCTTTTTTGTGCTGAACACACCATACTGTTTCAGTTAGTAGAACCTGATTTTTATTACACTAATCTCACAATTCTGAAAGGGCACAGGGCACTTCCTCTAGTGGAAATGAAGCTTCTATAGGTTTTCAGCTCTGCATTGTTCTGTATGTCATTTTGAAGTGTCTCCAAAGCAGCCAACATAGAGTGCGCTTGTACTTTCTACTGCCATGGGAATGTCCCAATGTTACCAGTTCTTCCCAGAGCTTCTCTGTCTACAGAAACACCAGTGGAAGCATATGTATGGATGTCATACTTCGGGGCCTGCTGGGATGATCCCGCAGACCGACCTATGTGTCCTTGGTGCAGTAACATGTCAGTGCCATCCAAAATGTAGCATCTGCATTTCGGTGATAATGCTGTAAGAAATGCTTTATCTTCTCATGCTGTGGACTTTGACCACTCTTCCTAGTTCTCTCATTCTTGAGTAATGTGTTCACGAAGGCAACCACAGAGCTGTTCCGCATTCTCTGCCTCCAACCAGAGTGTAATCCCAATCCAGGTTATGAATGTAGCAGATCCTAAATCTTTTAATACTGACTTCAAACCCAACACCCCCTCGAACCTTCAGTCCAGATGCATGATACCTCTGAGCCCCACACGTGCTCTATTGGCAAAATGTCAAATTGGACCCTGGTCCTGCTGATGCAGTGGATGTGGCAATAGGACATATCGATAAACTCAACCACACGCGCCAGTGCGGTTGCTGTCTCACTCAGGTCACAGTTCTCTTTGCTCTCTTGAAAGTACCCACCAAAACCCACAACGCACTCTAGATCCCTGAGTTCTGTGAGAGCCATCATCCATAGCCCTATCCCTCTTTTTCCGCTGCCTCTGCTAGCTCAGATTTGGCAGCTCGGATCTTGGTCTCAGATTCAATTGTGGGGATATTTTGAGCTGATTTCTTTGAGTTCTGTCAGCCAAGCATCTGCTGTGCACTCTTCTAACACTCAGCGCATCACCTTCAATCCCATGCCTGCTGCCCGCTTGAGAGTGTGCTTCCAAGGAAAACAGAGTTTCACCTTTGATGCTCCATTACCAGAGGTCAGATCCTGCACTGGTTTCCATTCTCTACTTTGCCTTTTCCTGCTTCCGGTTTTTCTGAGGCCTCATCCTGTCTTTGGAAGTAACAGACCACTCTTAGGCAAGTGTCCTGTGCCAAGGGCTGGGTGAGTGTGTGTTTACAATATTTTGTGTATGGTAGCTAGTGAGAGCAGTTTGCACTGGTTCTCTTCCTACTGGGCATCGACAAATCAACACTTTTCACAAATAATTCACAGAAATTGGATATTTGTTTCGCTCCATTTTCTTTACAGCCATGGTCGGAGGGTTTGTCCGAAGACTCCAGCTTTGACATTATGTTGATAAGTCAGTTGCAGTCTTTAAGAAGGTTAATAGTATCGATTTACGTGTTTTGGGATTTATATGAAAGTGAAGTTAGTTTTTGAAAATTACCAAATCAACCTAGAAACCAGACTTGACAATATGTGTATGATTTTGTCAGCTCTAAGAAAAAAACAGACAGTCTCAATGTAAAATAGCAGTCCAAATGTTTGAAGGGGACATGCCAACTCTTTTCTCTTGAAGCCTCCAACAACAAAAGGAACCATGAAATACCTATTGGAACCATGATATAACCCCCAAACTGGGTTTCCCTTTTGCACCTGGTGCCCTTTACTCCCAATGACACATACTAGGCAATGTTGGCATTTCAAGGGGTAACATTCCTCTCTAGGAATATACAAGAAAATCTAAACAGAATACATAAAATTAGGCTTGATTCCAAAAGCACCTAGAGGCATTTAACTATGAGATACCTGCTGCAGCTGTGCTAGGGTATTAAGAACCAGGTGCTTTTCTATGAGTGCTGAGAAGGCTTAAACATCCGATCATGTTGTGCAAAGCAGTTTAACACAACCAAGTCTGTACCTCCAAGATATAGTGCACCCGGGGCTTGACGGAAGTGAATGACTGCCCAAATAACCTGTGTCTTTAATGTGTTTGGCGATTTTACAGTTCAGTTCACTATCTGACTTCTAATATTTTCCTGTACTGTCTTGAAAAACTGAGGCCTAATTCATATTCAAGTTCATTCAAAGATTCCCCTCACTTCCCACACTCCTTTCAGCACAAAGAATACATAACCGCAGCATTTCCTGAATCTAGGGGAATGTCATCATTTCATTGTGTGAGCTAAGTATTCAATTCGTATCTATTTTAGTCGAGAGTATTTTACCTTTAAGGATTTCACAGTTGTTCACCGAGTGTGAAGGAGGAGGAACTCTGATTCTAGTAGGCGCTTGCTCTCCTCCTACTGGATTCATTGCAGCTCAGGTTCAGATCCTTTGAAATGGATGACTGAGTGGAGTGGAGGGAAGAGCATGTGATTGATAGCTAGGCACAAACGTGGGAATATGCTTACCTGGGCTTCGTGCATTTTGGTCTGAATGATTCGTAAATGCCCCTTGGGAATTGTGGATTCTCACGACCTCTTCCAAGAACATGAGCGCTTTTCTCAACTCTGCCATCTCTTCTCTTTTAGACGTCAGGAATCTTGGACCCGTTCTTGGAGCAGAGAATCGAGTAACTTTCTCAAGGGCACGTTGAATCTCCGTATGTTTCTGCCAGTATCAGCGAGTTTCAGTAGGTCTCACGAATGTCTTTCGAGCCTGGTATGCTCTTGAGATGTCTCCATGCCGATATTCTCCACTGTTGCAGAACAACTTTCATCAATGTGTTCGCACATCTCCTCAATCCATGCAGCCATTGTTTCTGCCAGCTTCTCTCCTTGTCTCCCATAAAGTCGACGTCAACAGGACTGGGCAAGTCTGAAAATAACTCGGAGCCTCACCAGTAAGTTGATGACAGGCAGATCTTCCACTGTCTGCCCTTTCAGATTCTGGGAACTGACCCGTGAACTCAGGTCTCTGGGCAGCAGCAGTAACTCGAAATTACACAGCTTCCCGAACAAAAGTCCTAAGCCAATATCCACATAGGGCAGCAGACCCACCATCAAACTGATCCACCCACAGAATTCTGCCCAGTTACCTTGGATCCACCAGCAGCAACACGCCTCGTGGTACACACCAACATTCCACCTGGAATCCAACCGGTAACTGCCATCCCCAGTGGTTGATGCAACAAGTCCATGTTGGGGGTGATGCTGCATTATACGAGAGTTTCCTAAGGAAATGTGATTCTATCCACAAGGGTCTCATGGTCCTTTTCTCTTCCCTCTTTCCTTTTGTTCAGATCTGTATACACAGTACAAACGGAGGGAAGTATGTCCATGATCAGTTTATGGATTCACACCTATTATACTTTCTAACAGTTCACAGTACACAGAGACCCACTCAAGGAAACTCATGTTTGTGTAATATCCATTCACCCAGATTACATATCCGTCTGTTGCTTTCTGCTGAATCACCCAAACTCTCAGGACATGGATCCATTTATTTCATGGGGGCTGAAATTCCTTGAAATGAAACCAATCCCAACGTGCACTTTCCTGTTTGTCTCTTTTGCCCTTAGTTCAGTTTTGCAGAGCTACTTGTCTTTGTCATAGGCTTATGCCATTTCTTCTCTACGTAGGGTAGAATAAGGCATTCATTCATCCTGTTGGAAGACTTGTAAGTCTATATCCCGTTCTCTGACCCACTCTTATTCAAAACCGTCATTTGGGTTGGCTCACGATATGCACTACTGGATCATTATCTATGAATAGTAATGCACACGTCTGTTTTTGGAATACAAATGTTTTGAGTACATGCTAACAGCGATAATAGGTCGATGCGTGCTGAAGGATCATTGACATCACGTTGAGTATTTTGTCTTGAATAATCATGGTTGTTTGGTATATGTCAGCCAACTGTAACCTTTTGGTGCTTGTTGGTTTGTCTGATTGTTTTGCAAACACATTAGGCCATGCATCTCTGTTTTTGCTTCAGACAGACAGTCATGTAAGCTGATTCACTTAAGATAGTGCTTAAAATCAACTATGATTTCCTGCTACTCTCTCCCATCTTTAGGATTTTGATGTCCTCCTTGCCTTCTTCTTGTTACTTCTTTGCAACTCAGGCTCTTCTTGCATTTGCCATAATGGTTTTGTTATTTCCATTTCATCTTTCTACTTTTCTACTCAGGGTAGGATTCTCAATTTTTGTTGTAGGATCAGTCTCAAACTGCTGAATTCTTTTAAGGTTTGCCTGTAAGTGAAATTCCCTAGATCTGCCGTTGTTATAAACGGCGGTCATTTGGCATAGGCTACCCTAGATTGCAGCTTTTTCTCATTCAGGATATGGTCTATGTCCTGGCACTCCTCCCCGTGCTGCAAAATTTCTGCCGAGATATCAGCTGAAACCCCTCTGGAGGTTCTGTTGTGACTAAGTTGCTTTCCTCGTGGTGCATTTTACATCACTGGGATGATCATGAAATTTGTTTATTTGAATTCTACAGCTGCTTGTTGGTCTATTGGTATTCCACCTCTTTTGGATGCTGTGTACTTCCTGAATTCGTATAGATGATTCTTTCTTGGCTTTCAGCAAGTTTCATTCTGATTTTTCTACAAATTCCTTTTCAGAATTTATTATTTTATCACTTGCTTTTCCATTTGGGAATCCTATGATTCCTATTCTTACCTGCTTTTTCTTAACCCAGGATTCAACAGTGATGTTAGCGTTGGTTTGCACTTGCTTTTCTGTGTCTTCTTCTGATGGAAGGATTTCTGTTCCCCTGTCCTCACAATCATTCACGAGTCCCTCTGCATTATGTAGTCTGCTTAGGATTGACTTTAGCCCAGTTTTTATCTCATCCATTGAGTTTTCTGATACTATTGGGTTCTTCTTTAGAGTTTCTCTTCCCCTTTTCTGGTATTCTGCCTTTTGTGATTCTGAGGCACTGTGGTTCATCAGTGTTTCCCTCACCTCCATTTTCAGAGCTTGCTCTGCTATCGTTTTGCCGTCTAGTTGTTTGAAAGCTTATTTTTTGGGCCTTCAATCTCTTTGGAACTGAAAATGGTACTTCCTGTTTTTTTTACTATACTTCATTTACTCTACAGTTCAGGTACTATCATGTATCTAATTTAGACATATAGGGCTTTGTTAAGTGCAAACTTTAGACTATTTGGTGTATGCAATTCCATGGTATTTCTGTGAGGACAATTTTCCCTAGACCTTGATGCCATGCCCTCTTCCTGTGTGTGTTGTCTGGTATATTTCTAAATCCTGGTGTTGCCTTTTTTGTGATGAACACACCATACTGTTTCAGTTAGTAGAACCTCATTTTTATTACACTAATCTCACAATTCTGAAAGGGCACAGGGCACTTCCTCTAGTGGAAATGAAGCTTCTATAGGTTTTCAGCTCTGCATTGTTCTGTATGTCATTTTGAAGTGTCTCCAAAACAGCCAACATAGAGTGCGCTTGTACTTTCTACTGCCATGGGAATGTCCCAATGTTACCAGTTCTTCCCAGAGCTTCTCTGTCTACAGAAACACCAGTGGAAGCATATGTATGGATGTCATACTTCGGGGCCTGCTGGGATGATCCCGCAGACCGACCTATGTGTCCTTGGTGCAGTACCCTGTCAGTGCCGTCCAAAATGTAGCATCTGCATTTGGGTGATAATGCTGTAAGAAATGCTTCATCTTCTCATGCTGTGGACTTTGACCACTCTTCCTAGTTCTCTCATTCTTGAGTAATGTGTTCACGAAGGCAACCACAGAGCTGTTCCGCATTCTCTGCCTCCAACCAGAGTGTAATCCCAATCCAGGTTATGAATGTAGCAGATCCTAAATCTTTTAATACTGACTTCAAACCCAACACCCCCTCGAACCTTCAGTCCAGATGCATGATACCTCTGAGCCCCACACGTGCTCTATTTGCAAAATGTCAAATTGGACCCTGGTCCTGCAGATGCAGTGGATGTGGCAATAGGACATATCGATAAACTCAACCACACGCGCCAGTGCGGTTGCTGTCTCACTCAGGTCACAGTTCTCTTTGCTCTCTTGAAAGTACCCACCAAAACCCACAACGCACTCTAGATCCCTGAGTTCTGCGAGAGCCATCATCCATAGCCCTATCCCTCTTTTTCCGCTGCCTCTGCTAGCTCAGATTTGGCAGCTCGGATCTTGGTCTCAGATTCAATTGTGGGGATATTTTGAGCTGATTTCTTTGAGTTCTGTCAGCCAAGCATCTGCTGTGCACTCTTCTAACACTCAGCGCATCACCTTCAATCCCATGCCTGCTGCCCGCTTGAGAGTGTGCTTCCAAGGAAAACAGAGTTTCACCTTTGATGCTCCATTACCAGAGGTCAGATCCTGCACTGGTTTCCATTCTCTACTTTGCCTTTTCCTGCTTCCGGTTTTTCTGAGGCCTCATCCTGTCTTTGGAAGTAACAGACCACTCTTAGGCAAGTGTCCTGTGCCAAGGGCTGGGTGAGTGTGTGTTTACAATATTTTGTGTATGGTAGCTAGTGAGAGCAGTTTGCACTGGTTCTCTTCCTACTGGGCATCGACAAATCAACACTTTTCACAAATAATTCACAGAAATTGGATATTTGTTTCGCTCCATTTTCTTTACAGCCATGGTCGGAGGGTTTGTCCGAAGACTCCAGCTTTGACATTATGTTGATAAGTCAGTTGCAGTCTTTAAGAAGGTTAATAGTATCGATTTACGTGTTTTGGGATTTATATGAAAGTGAAGTTAGTTTTTGAAAATTACCAAATCAACCTAGAAACCAGACTTGACAATATGTGTATGATTTTGTCAGCTCTAAGAAAAAAACAGACAGTCTCAATGTAAAATAACAGTCCAAATGTTTGAAGGGGACATGCCAACTCTTTTCTCTTGAAGCCTCCAACAACAAAAGGAACCATGAAATACCTATTGGAACCATGATATAACCCCCAAACTGGGTTTCCCTTTTGCACCTGGTGCCCTTTACTCCCAATGACACATACTAGGCAATGTTGGCATTTCAAGGGGTAACATTCCTCTCTAGGAATATACAAGAAAATCTAAACAGAATACATAAAATTAGGCTTGATTCCAAAAGCACCTAGAGGCATTTAACTATGAGATACCTGCTGCAGCTGTGCTAGGGTATTAAGAACCAGGTGCTTTTCTATGAGTGCTGAGAAGGCTTAAACATCCGATCATGTTGTGCAAAGCAGTTTAACACAACCAAGTCTGTACCTCCAAGATATAGTGCACCCGGGGCTTGACTGAAATGAATGACTGCCCAAATAACCTGTGTCTTTAATGTGTTTGGCGATTTTACAGTTCAGTTCACTATCTGACTTCTAATATTTTCCTGTACTGTCTTGAAAAACTGAGGCCTAATATGTATTCAAGTTCATTCAAAGATTCCCCTCACTTCCCACACTCCTTTCAGCCCAAAGAATAAATAACCACAGCATTTCCTGAATCTAGGGGAAGGTCATCATTTCATTGTGTGAGCTAAGTATTCATTTCGTATCTACTTTAGTCGAGAGTATTTTACCTTTAAGGATTTCACAGTTTTTCACCGAGTGTGAAGGAGGAGGAACTCTGATTCTAGTAGGCGCTTGCTCTCCTCCTACTGGATTCATTGCAGCTCAGGTTCAGATTCTTTGAAATGGATGCCTGAGTGGAGTGGAGGGAAGAGCATGTGATTGATAGCTAGGCACAAACGTGGGAATATTCTTACCTGGGCTTGGTGCATTTCGGTCTGAATGATTCGTAAATGCCCCTTGGGATGTGTGGATTCTCACGACCTCTTCCAAGAAAATGAGCGCTTTTATCATCTCTGCTATCTCTTCTCTTTTAGACATCAGGAATCTTGGACCCGTTCTTGGAGCAGAGAATCGAGTAACTTTCTCAAGGTCACGTTGACTCTCCGTATGTTTCTGCCAGAATCAGCGAGGTTCAGTAGGTCTCATGAATGTCTTTCGAGCCTGGTATGCTCTAGAGATGTCTCCATGCCGATATTCTCCACTGTAGCAGAACAACTTTCATCAATGTGTTCGCACATCTCCTCAATCCATGCAGCCAGTTTTTCTGCCAGCTTCTCTTCGTGTCTCCCATAAAGTCGACGTCAACAGGACTTGGCAAGTCTGAAAATACCTCGGAGCCTCACCAGTAAGCTGATGACAGGCAGATCTTCCACTGTCTGCCCTTTCAGATTCTGGGAACTGACCCGTGAACTCAGGTCTCTGGGCAGCAGCAGTATCTCGAACTTACTCAGCTTCCCGAACAAAAGACCTAAGCCAATCTCCACATAGGGCAGCAGACCCACCATCAAACTGATCCACCCACAGAATTCTGCCCAGTTACCTTGGATCCACCAGCCGCAACAAGCCTCGTGGTACACACCAACATTCCACCTGGAATCCAACCGGTAACTGCCATCCCCATTGGTTGATGCATCAAGTCCTTGTTGGGGGTGATGCTGCATTAGACGAGAGTTTCCTAAGGAAATGTGATTCTATCCACAAGGGTCCCATGGTCCTTTTCTCTTCCCTCTTTCCTTTTGTACAGAACTGTATACACAGTACAAACTGAGGGAAGTGTGTCCATGAACAGTTTATGGATTCACACCTATTATAGTTTCTAACAGTTCACAGTACACAGAGACCCACTCAAGGAAACTCATGTTTGTGTAATATCCATTCACCCAGATTACATATCCGTCTATTGCTTTCTGCTGAAACACCCAATCTCTCAGTACATGGATCCATTTGTTTCATGGGGGCTGAAATTCCTAGAAATGAAACCAATCCGAACGTGCACTTTCCTGTCTGTCTCTTTTGCTCTTAGTACAGTTTTGCAGAGCTACTTTTTTTGTTGTAGTCTTATGCCATCTCTTCTCTACGTAGGGTAGAGTAAGGCATTCATTCATCCTGTTGGAAGACTTGTAAGTCTATATCCCGTTGTCTGACCCACTCTTATTCAAAACCGTCATTTGCGTTGGCTCACGATATGCACTTCTGGATCATTATCTATGAATAGTAATGCACGCGTCTGTTTTTGGAATACAAGTGTGTTGAGTACATGCTAACAGCGATAATATATCGATGCGTGCTGAAGGATCCTTGACATCACTTTGAGTATTTTGTCTTGAATCATCATGGTTGTTTGGTATATGTCAGCCAACTGTAACCTTTTGGTGTTTGTTGGTTTGTCTGATTGTTTTGCAAACACATTAGGCCATGCATCTCTCCTTATGCTTCAGACAGACAGTCATGTAAGCTGATTCACTTAAGATAATGCTTAAATTCATCTATGATTTCCTGCTACTCTCTCCCATCTTTAGGATTTTGATGTCCTCCTTGCCTTCTTCTTGTTACTTCTTTGCAACTCAGGCTCTTCTTGCATTTGCCATAATGGTTTTGTTATTTCCATTTCATCTTTCTACTTTTCTACTCAGGGTAGGATTCTCAATTTTTGTTGTAGGATCAGCCTCAAACTGCTGAATTCTTTTAAGGTTTGCCTGTCACTGAAATTCCCTAGCTCTGCCGTTGTTATAAACGGCGGTCATTTGGCATAGGCTACCCTAGATTGCAGGTTTTTCTCATTCAGGATATGGTCTATGTCCTGGCACGCCTCCCAGTGCTGCAAAATTTCTGCCGAGATATCAGCTGAAACCCCTCTGGAGGTTCTGTTGTGACTAAGTTGCTTTCCTCGTGGTGCATTTTACATCACTGCGCTGATCATGAAGTTTGTTTATTTGAATTCTACAGCTGCTTGTTGGTCTATTGGTATTCCACCTCTTTTGGATGCTGTGTACTTTCTGAATTCGTATAGATGATACTTTCTTGGCTTTCAGCAAGTTTCATTCTGATATTTCTACAAATTCCTTTTCAGAATTTATTATTTTATCACTTGCTTTTCCATTTGAGAATCCTATGATTCCTATTCTTACCTGCTTTGTCTTAACCCAGGATTCAACAGTGATGTTAGCGTTGGTTTGCACTTGCTTTTCTGTGTCTTCTTCTGATGGAGGGATTTCTCTTCCCCTGTCCTCACAGTCATTCACGAGTCCCTCTGCATTATGTAGTCTACTTAGGATTGACTTTAGCCCAGTTTTTATCTCATCCATTGAGTTTTCTGATACTATTGGGTTCTTCTTTAGAGTTTCTCTTCCCCTTTTCTGGTATTCTGCCTTTTGTGATTCTGAGGCACTGTGGTTCATCAGTGTTTTCCTCACCTCCATTTTCAGAGCTTGCTCTGGTATCTTTTTGCCGTCTAGTTGTTTGAAAGCTTATTTTTTGGGCCTTCAATCTCTTTGGAACTGAAAATGGTACTTCCTGTTTTTTTTACTATACTTCTTTTACTCTACATGTCAGGTAATATCATGTATCTAATTTAGACTTATAGGGCTTGGTTAAGTGCAAACTTTAGACTATTTGGTGTATGCAATTCCATGGTATTTCTGTGAGGACAATTTTCCCTAGACCTTGATGCCATGCCCTCTTCCTGTGTGTGTTGTCTGGTATATTTCTAAATCCTGGTGTTGCCTTTTTTGTGCTGAACACACCATACTGTTTCAGTTAGTAGAACCTGATTTTTATTACACTAATCTCACAATTCTGAAAGGGCACAGGGCACTTCCTCTAGTGGAAATGAAGCTTCTATAGGTTTTCAGCTCTGCATTGTTCTGTATGTCATTTTGAAGTGTCTCCAAAGCAGCCAACATAGAGTGCGCTTGTACTTTCTACTGCCATGGGAATGTCCCAATGTTACCAGTTCTTCCCAGAGCTTCTCTGTCTACAGAAACACCAGTGGAAGCATATGTATGGATGTCATACTTCGGGGCCTGCTGGGATGATCCCGCAGACCGACCTATGTGTCCTTGGTGCAGTACCTGTCAGTGCCGTCCAAAATGTAGCATCTGCATTAGGGTGATAATGCTGTAAGAAATGCTTCATCTTCTCATGCTGTGGACTTTGACCACTCTTCCTAGTTCTCTCATTCTTGAGTAATGTGTTCACGAAGGCTACCACAGAGCTGTTCCGCATTCTCTGCCTCCAACCAGAGTTAATCCCAATCCAGGTTATGAATGTAGCAGATCCTAAATCTTTTAATACTGACTTCAAACCCAACACCCCCTCGAACCCTCAGTCCAGATGCATGATACCTCTTATTGAGCCCCACACGTGCTCTATTGGCAAAATGTCAAATTGGACCCTGGTCCTGCAGATGCAGTGGATGTGGCAATAGGACATATCGATAAACTCAACCACACGCGCCAGTGCGGTTGCTGTCTCACTCAGGTCACAGTTCTCTTTGCTCTCTTGAAAGTACCCACCAAAACCCACAATGCACTCTAGATCCCTGAGTTCTGTGAGAGCCATCATCCATAGCCCTATCCCTCTTTTTCCGCTGCCTCTGCTAGCTCAGATTTGGCAGCTCGGATCTTGGTCTCAGATTCAATTGTGGGGATATTTTGAGCTGATTTCTTTGAGTTCTGTCAGCCAAGCATCTGCTGTGCACTCTTCTAACACTCAGCGCATCACCTTCAATCCCATGCCTGCTGCCCGCTTGAGAGTGTGCTTCCAAGGAAAACAGAGTTTCACCTTTGATGCTCCATTACCAGAGGTCAGATCCTGCACTGGTTTCCATTCTCTACTTTGCCTTTTCCTGCTTCCGGTTTTTCTGAGGCCTCATCCTGTCTTTGGAAGTAACAGACCACTCTTAGGCAAGTGTCCTGTGCCAAGGGCTGGGTGAGTGTGTGTTTACAATATTTTGTGTATGGTAGCTAGTGAGAGCAGTTTGCACTGGTTCTCTTCCTACTGGGCATCGACAAATCAACACTTTTCACAAATAATTCACAGAAATTGGATATTTGTTTCGCTCCATTTTCTTTACAGCCATGGTCGGAGGGTTTGTCCGAAGACTCCAGCTTTGACATTATGTTGATAAGTCAGTTGCAGTCTTTAAGAAGGTTAATAGTATCGATTTACGTGTTTTGGGATTTATATGAAAGTGAAGTTAGTTTTTGAAAATTACCAAATCAACCTAGAAACCATACTTGAAAATATGTGTAAGATTTTGTCAGCTCTAAGAAAAAAACAGACAGTCTCAATGTAAAATAGCAGTCCAAATGTTTGAAGGGGACATGCCAACTCTTTTCTCTTGAAGCCTCCAACAACAAAAGGAACCATGAAATAACTATTGGAACCATGATATAACCCCCAAACTGGGTTTCCCTTTTGCACCTGGTGCCCTTTACTCCCAATGACACATACTAGGCAATGTTGGCATTTCAAGGGGTAACATTCCTCTCTAGGAATATACAAGAAAATCTAAACAGAATATATACATTTAGGCTTGATTCCAAAAGCACCTAGAGGCATTTAACTATGAGAAACCTGCTGAAGCTATGCTAGGCTATTGAGAACCAGGTGCTCTTCTATCAGTGCTTAGAAGTCTTAATCATCCGATCATGTTGGGTAAAGCAATTTAACACAACCAAGTCTTCACCTCCAAGATATATTGCACCCAGGGCTTGACGGAAGTGAATGACTGTCCAAATAACCTGTGTCTTTAATGTGGTTGGCGACTTTTACAGTTCAGTTCACTATCTAACTTCTAATATTTTCCTGTACTGTCTTGAAAAACTGAGGCCTAATACATATTCAAGTTCATTCAAAGATTCCCCTCACTTCCCACACTCCTTTCAGCCCAAAGAATAAATAAACGCAGGATTTCCTGAATCTAGGGGAAGGTCATCATTTCATTGTGTGAGCTAAATATTCATTTCGTATCTATTTTAGTCGAGAGTATTTGACCTTTAAGGATTTCACAGTTTTTCACCGAGTGTGAAGGAGGAGGAACTCTGATTCTAGTAGGCGCTTGCTCTCCTCCTACTGGATTCATTGCAGCTCAGGTTCAGATTCTTTGAAATGGATGCCTGAGTGGAGTGGAGGGAAGAGCATGTGATTGATAGCTAGGCACAAACGTGGGAATATTCTTACCTGGGCTTGGTGCATTTCGGTCTGAATGATTCGTAAATGCCCCTTGGGATGTGTGGATTCTCACGACCTCTTCCAAGAAAATGAGCGCTTTTATCATCTCTGCTATCTCTTCTCTTTTAGACATCAGGAATCTTGGACCCGTTCTTGGAGCAGAGAATCGAGTAATTTTCTCAAGGGCACGTTGACTCTCCGTATGTTTCTGCCAGTATCAGCGAGGTTCAGTAGGTCTCATGAAAGTCTTTCAAGCCTGGTATGCTCTAGAGATGTCTTCATGCCGATATTCTCCACTGTAGCAGAGCAACTTTCATCAATGTGTTCGCACATCTCCTCAATCCATGCAGCCAGTTTTTCTGCCAGCTTCTCTTCGTGTCTCCCATAAAGTCGACGTCAACAGGACTTGGCAAGTCTGAAAATACCTCGGAGCCTCACCAGTAAGCTGATGACAGGCAGATCTTCCACTGTCTGCCCTTTCAGATTCTGGGAACTGACCCGTGAACTCAGGTCTCTGAGCAGCAGCAGTATCTCGAACTTTCTCAGCTTCCCGAACAAAAGACCTAAGCCAATCTCCACATAGGGAATCAGACCCACCATCAAACTGATCCACCCACAGAATTCTGCCCAGTTACCTTGGATCCACCAGCCGCAACACGCCTCGTGGTACACACCAACATTCCACCTGGAATCCAACCGGTAACTGCCATCCCCATTGGTTGATGCATCAAGTCCGTGTTGGGAGTGATGCTGCATTATTCGAGAGTTTCCTAAGGGAAATGTGATTCTATCCACAAGGGTCCCATGGTCCTTTTCTCTTCCCTCTTTCCTTTTGTTCAGATCTGTATACACAGTACAAACTGAGGGAAGTGTGTCCATGAACAGTTTATGGATTCACACCTATTATAGTTTCTAACAGTTCACAGTACACAGAGACCCACTCAAGGAAACTCATGTTTGTGTAATATCCATTCACCCAAATTACATATCCGTCTGTTGCTTTCTGCTGAAACACCCAATCTCTCAGTACATGGATCCATTTGTTTCATGGGGGCTGAAATTCCTAGAAATGAAACCAATCCGAACGTGCACTTTCCTGTCTGTCTCTTTTGCTCTTAGTACAGTTTTGCAGAGCTACTTGTTTTTGTTATAGGCTTATGCCATTTCTTCTCTACGTAGGGTAGAATAAGGCATTCATTCTTCCTGTTGGAAGACTTGTAAGTCTATATCCCGTTCTCTGACCCACTCTTATTCAAAACCGTCATTTGGGTTGGCTCACGATATGCACTTCTGGATCATTATCTATGAATAGTAATGCACGCGTGTGTTTTTGGAATACAAGTGTGTTGAGTACATGCTAACAGCGATAATATGTCGATGCGTGCTGAAGGATCCTTGACATCACTTTGAGTATTTTGTCTTGAATCATCATGGTTGTTTGGTATATGTCAGCCAACTGTAACCTTTTGGTGTTTGTTGGTTTGTCTGATTGTTTTGCAAACACATTAGGCCATGCATCTCACCCTTTGCTTCAGACAGACAGTCATGTAAGCTGATTCACATAAGATAGTGCTTAAATTCAACTATGATTTCCTGCTACTCTCTCCCATCTTTAGGATTTTGATGTCCTCCTTGCCTTCTTCTTGTTACTTCTTTGCAACTCAGGCTCTTCTTGCATTTGCCATAATGGTTTTGTTATTTCCATTTCATCTTTCTACTTTTCTACTCAGGGTAGGATTCTCAATTTTTGTTGTAGGATCAGCCTCAAACTGCTGAATTCTTTTAAGGTTTGCCTGTCAGTGAAATTCCCTAGCTCTGCCGTTGTTATAAACGGCGGTCATTTGGCCTAGGCTACCCTAGATTGCAGCTTTTTCTCATTCAGGATATGGTCTATGTCCTGGCACGCCTCCCCGTGCTGCAAAATTTCTGCCGAGATATCAGCTGAAACCCCTCTGGAGGTTCTGTTGTGACTAAGTTGCTTTCCTCGTGGTGCATTTTACATCACTGCGCTGATCATGAAGTTTGTTTATTTGAATTCTACAGCTGCTTGTTTGTCTATTGGTATTCCACCTCTTTTGGATGCTGTGTACTTTCTGAATTCGTATAGATGATACTTTCTTGGCTTTCAGCAAGTTTCATTCTGATATTTCTACAAATTCCTTTTCAGAATTTATTATTTTATCACTTGCTTTTCCATTTGAGAATCCTATGATTCCTATTCTTACCTGCTTTGTCTTAACCCAGGATTCAACAGTGATGTTAGCGTTGGTTTGCACTTGCTTTTCTGTGTCTTCTTCTGATGGAGGGATTTCTCTTCCCCTGTCCTCACAGTCATTCACGAGTCCCTCTGCATTATGTAGTCTGCTTAGGATTGACTTTAGCCCAGTTTTTATCTCATCCATTGAGTTTTCAGATACTATTGGGTTCTTCTTTAGAGTTTCTCTTCCCCTTTTCTGGTATTCTGCCTTTTGTGATTCTGAGGCACTGTGGTTCATCAGTGTTTTCCTCACCTCCATTTTCAGAGCTTGCTCTGGTATCTTTTTGCCGTCTAGTTGTTTGAAAGCTTATTTTTTGGGCCTTCAATCTCTTTGGAACTGAAAATGGTACTTCCTGTTTTTTTTTACTATACTTCTTTTACTCTACAGGTCAGGTACTATCATGTATCTAATTTAGACTTATAGGGCTTGGTTAAGTGCAAACTTTAGACTATTTGGTGTATGCAATTCCATGGTATTTCTGTGAGGACAATTTTCCCTAGACCTTGATGCCATGCCCTCTTCCTGTGTGTGTTGTCTGGTATATTTCTAAATCCTGGTGTTGCCTTTTTTGTGCTGAACACACCATACTGTTTCAGTTAGTAGAACCTGATTTTTATTACACTAATCTCACAATTCTGAAAGGGCACAGGGCACTTCCTCTAGTGGAAATGAAGCTTCTATAGGTTTTCAGCTCTGCATTGTTCTGTATGTCATTTTGAAGTGTCTCCAAAGCAGCCAACATAGAGTGCGCTTGTACTTTCTACTGCCATGGGAATGTCCCAATGTTACCAGTTCTTCCCAGAGCTTCTCTGTCTACAGAAACACCAGTGGAAGCATATGTATGGATGTCATACTTCGGGGCCTGCTGGGATGATCCCGCAGACCGACCTATGTGTCCTTGGTGCAGTACCTGTCAGTGCCGTCCAAAATGTAGCATCTGCATTAGGGTGATAATGCTGTAAGAAATGCTTCATCTTCTCATGCTGTGGACTTTGACCACTCTTCCTAGTTCTCTCATTCTTGAGTAATGTGTTCACGAAGGCTACCACAGAGCTGTTCTGCATTCTCTGCCTCCAACCAGAGTTAATCCCAATCCAGGTTATGAATGTAGCAGATCCTAAATCTTTTAATACTGACTTCAAACCCAACACCCCCTCGAACCCTCAGTCCAAATGCATGATACCTCTTATTGAGCCCCACACGTGCTCTATTGGCAAAATGTCAAATTGGACCCTGGTCCTGCAGATGCAGTGGATGTGGCAATAGGACATATCGATAAACTCAACCACACGCGCCAGTGCGGTTGCTGTCTCACTCAGGTCACAGTTCTCTTTGCTCTCTTGAAAGTACCCACCAAAACCCACAATGCACTCTAGATCCCTGAGTTCTGTGAGAGCCATCATCCATAGCCCTATCCCTCTTTTTCCGCTGCCTCTGCTAGCTCAGATTTGGCAGCTCGGATCTTGGTCTCAGATTCAATTGTGGGGATATTTTGAGCTGATTTCTTTGAGTTCTGTCAGCCAAGCATCTGCTGTGCACTCTTCTAACACTCAGCGCATCACCTTCAATCCCATGCCTGCTGCCCGCTTGAGAGTGTGCTTCCAAGGAAAACAGAGTTTCACCTTTGATGCTCCATTACCAGAGGTCAGATCCTGCACTGGTTTCCATTCTCTACTTTGCCTTTTCCTGCTTCCGGTTTTTCTGAGGCCTCATCCTGTCTTTGGAAGTAACAGACCACTCTTAGGCAAGTGTCCTGTGCCAAGGGCTGGGTGAGTGTGTGTTTACAATATTTTGTGTATGGTAGCTAGTGAGAGCAGTTTGCACTGGTTCTCTTCCTACTGGGCATCGACAAATCAACACTTTTCACAAATAATTCACAGAAATTGGATATTTGTTTCGCTCCATTTTCTTTACAGCCATGGTCGGAGGGTTTGTCCGAAGACTCCAGCTTTGACATTATGTTGATAAGTCAGTTGCAGTCTTTAAGAAGGTTAATAGTATCGATTTACGTGTTTTGGGATTTATATGAAAGTGAAGTTAGTTTTTGAAAATTACCAAATCAACCTAGAAACCATACTTGAAAATATGTGTAAGATTTTGTCAGCTCTAAGAAAAAAACAGACAGTCTCAATGTAAAATAGCAGTCCAAATGTTTGAAGGGGACATGCCAACTCTTTTCTCTTGAAGCCTCCAACAACAAAAGGAACCATGAAATAACTATTGGAACCATGATATAACCCCCAAACTGGGTTTCCCTTTTGCACCTGGTGCCCTTTACTCCCAATGACACATACTAGGCAATGTTGGCATTTCAAGGGGTAACATTCCTCTCTAGGAATATACAAGAAAATCTAAACAGAATATATACATTTAGGCTTGATTCCAAAAGCACCTAGAGGCATTTAACTATGAGAAACCTGCTGAAGCTATGCTAGGCTATTGAGAACCAGGTGCTCTTCTATCAGTGCTTAGAAGTCTTAATCATCCGATCATGTTGGGTAAAGCAATTTAACACAACCAAGTCTTCACCTCCAAGATATATTGCACCCAGGGCTTGACGGAAGTGAATGACTGTCCAAATAACCTGTGTCTTTAATGTGGTTGGCGACTTTTACAGTTCAGTTCACTATCTAACTTCTAATATTTTCCTGTACTGTCTTGAAAAACTGAGGCCTAATACATATTCAAGTTCATTCAAAGATTCCCCTCACTTCCCACACTCCTTTCAGCCCAAAGAATAAATAAACGCAGCATTTCCTGAATCTAGGGGAAGGTCATCATTTCATTGTGTGAGCTAAGTATTCATTTCGTATCTATTTTAGTCGAGATTATTTGACCTTTAAGGATTTCACAGTTTTTCACCGAGTGTGAAGGAGGAGGAACTCTGATTCTAGTAGGCGCTTGCTCTCCTCCTACTGGATTCATTGCAGCTCAGGTTCAGATTCTTTGAAATGGATGCCTGAGTGGAGTGGAGGGAAGAGCATGTGATTGATAGCTAGGCACAAACGTGGGAATATTCTTACCTGGGCTTGGTGCATTTCGGTCTGAATGATTCGTAAATGCCCCTTGGGATGTGTGGATTCTCACGACCTCTTCCAAGAAAATGAGCGCTTTTATCATCTCTGCTATCTCTTCTCTTTTAGACATCAGGAATCTTGGACCCGTTCTTGGAGCAGAGAATCGAGTAATTTTCTCAAGGGCACGTTGACTCTCCGTATGTTTCTGCCAGTATCAGCGAGGTTCAGTAGGTCTCATGAAAGTCTTTCAAGCCTGGTATGCTCTAGAGATGTCTTCATGCCGATATTCTCCACTGTAGCAGAGCAACTTTCATCAATGTGTTCGCACATCTCCTCAATCCATGCAGCCAGTTTTTCTGCCAGCTTCTCTTCGTGTCTCCCATAAAGTCGACGTCAACAGGACTTGGCAAGTCTGAAAATACCTCGGAGCCTCACCAGTAAGCTGATGACAGGCAGATCTTCCACTGTCTGCCCTTTCAGATTCTGGGAACTGACCCGTGAACTCAGGTCTCTGAGCAGCAGCAGTATCTCGAACTTTCTCAGCTTCCCGAACAAAAGACCTAAGCCAATCTCCACATAGGGAATCAGACCCACCATCAAACTGATCCACCCACAGAATTCTGCCCAGTTACCTTGGATCCACCAGCCGCAACACGCCTCGTGGTACACACCAACATTCCACCTGGAATCCAACCGGTAACTGCCATCCCCATTGGTTGATGCATCAAGTCCGTGTTGGGAGTGATGCTGCATTATTCGAGAGTTTCCTAAGGGAAATGTGATTCTATCCACAAGGGTCCCATGGTCCTTTTCTCTTCCCTCTTTCCTTTTGTTCAGATCTGTATACACAGTACAAACTGAGGGAAGTGTGTCCATGAACAGTTTATGGATTCACACCTATTATAGTTTCTAACAGTTCACAGTACACAGAGACCCACTCAAGGAAACTCATGTTTGTGTAATATCCATTCACCCAAATTACATATCCGTCTGTTGCTTTCTGCTGAAACACCCAATCTCTCAGTACATGGATCCATTTGTTTCATGGGGGCTGAAATTCCTAGAAATGAAACCAATCCGAACGTGCACTTTCCTGTCTGTCTCTTTTGCTCTTAGTACAGTTTTGCAGAGCTACTTGTTTTTGTTATAGGCTTATGCCATTTCTTCTCTACGTAGGGTAGAATAAGGCATTCATTCTTCCTGTTGGAAGACTTGTAAGTCTATATCCCGTTCTCTGACCCACTCTTATTCAAAACCGTCATTTGGGTTGGCTCACGATATGCACTTCTGGATCATTATCTATGAATAGTAATGCACGCGTGTGTTTTTGGAATACAAGTGTGTTGAGTACATGCTAACAGCGATAATATGTCGATGCGTGCTGAAGGATCCTTGACATCACTTTGAGTATTTTGTCTTGAATCATCATGGTTGTTTGGTATATGTCAGCCAACTGTAACCTTTTGGTGTTTGTTGGTTTGTCTGATTGTTTTGCAAACACATTAGGCCATGCATCTCACCCTTTGCTTCAGACAGACAGTCATGTAAGCTGATTCACATAAGATAGTGCTTAAATTCAACTATGATTTCCTGCTACTCTCTCCCATCTTTAGGATTTTGATGTCCTCCTTGCCTTCTTCTTGTTACTTCTTTGCAACTCAGGCTCTTCTTGCATTTGCCATAATGGTTTTGTTATTTCCATTTCATCTTTCTACTTTTCTACTCAGGGTAGGATTCTCAATTTTTGTTGTAGGATCAGCCTCAAACTGCTGAATTCTTTTAAGGTTTGCCTGTCAGTGAAATTCCCTAGCTCTGCCGTTGTTATAAACGGCGGTCATTTGGCCTAGGCTACCCTAGATTGCAGCTTTTTCTCATTCAGGATATGGTCTATGTCCTGGCACGCCTCCCAGTGCTGCAAAATTTCTGCCGAGATATCAGCTGAAACCCCTCTGGAGGTTCTGTTGTGACTAAGTTGCTTTCCTCGTGGTGCATTTTACATCACTGCGCTGATCATGAAGTTTGTTTATTTGAATTCTACAGCTGCTTGTTTGTCTATTGGTATTCCACCTCTTTTGGATGCTGTGTACTTTCTGAATTCGTATAGATGATACTTTCTTGGCTTTCAGCAAGTTTCATTCTGATATTTCTACAAATTCCTTTTCAGAATTTATTATTTTATCACTTGCTTTTCCATTTGAGAATCCTATGATTCCTATTCTTACCTGCTTTGTCTTAACCCAGGATTCAACAGTGATGTTAGCGTTGGTTTGCACTTGCTTTTCTGTGTCTTCTTCTGATGGAGGGATTTCTCTTCCCCTGTCCTCACAGTCATTCACGAGTCCCTCTGCATTATGTAGTCTGCTTAGGATTGACTTTAGCCCAGTTTTTATCTCATCCATTGAGTTTTCAGATACTATTGGGTTCTTCTTTAGAGTTTCTCTTCCCCTTTTCTGGTATTCTGCCTTTTGTGATTCTGAGGCACTGTGGTTCATCAGTGTTTTCCTCACCTCCATTTTCAGAGCTTGCTCTGGTATCTTTTTGCCGTCTAGTTGTTTGAAAGCTTATTTTTTGGGCCTTCAATCTCTTTGGAACTGAAAATGGTACTTCCTGTTTTTTTTTACTATACTTCTTTTACTCTACAGGTCAGGTACTATCATGTATCTAATTTAGACTTATAGGGCTTGGTTAAGTGCAAACTTTAGACTATTTGGTGTATGCAATTCCATGGTATTTCTGTGAGGACAATTTTCCCTAGACCTTGATGCCATGCCCTCTTCCTGTGTGTGTTGTCTGGTATATTTCTAAATCCTGGTGTTGCCTTTTTTGTGCTGAACACACCATACTGTTTCAGTTAGTAGAACCTGATTTTTATTACACTAATCTCACAATTCTGAAAGGGCACAGGGCACTTCCTCTAGTGGAAATGAAGCTTCTATAGGTTTTCAGCTCTGCATTGTTCTGTATGTCATTTTGAAGTGTCTCCAAAGCAGCCAACATAGAGTGCGCTTGTACTTTCTACTGCCATGGGAATGTCCCAATGTTACCAGTTCTTCCCAGAGCTTCTCTGTCTACAGAAACACCAGTGGAAGCATATGTATGGATGTCATACTTCGGGGCCTGCTGGGATGATCCCGCAGACCGACCTATGTGTCCTTGGTGCAGTACCTGTCAGTGCCGTCCAAAATGTAGCATCTGCATTAGGGTGATAATGCTGTAAGAAATGCTTCATCTTCTCATGCTGTGGACTTTGACCACTCTTCCTAGTTCTCTCATTCTTGAGTAATGTGTTCACGAAGGCTACCACAGAGCTGTTCCGCATTCTCTGCCTCCAACCAGAGTTAATCCCAATCCAGGTTATGAATGTAGCAGATCCTAAATCTTTTAATACTGACTTCAAACCCAACACCCCCTCGAACCCTCAGTCCAGATGCATGATACCTCTTATTGAGCCCCACACGTGCTCTATTGGCAAAATGTCAAATTGGACCCTGGTCCTGCAGATGCAGTGGATGTGGCAATAGGACATATCGATAAACTCAACCACACGCGCCAGTGCGGTTGCTGTCTCACTCAGGTCACAGTTCTCTTTGCTCTCTTGAAAGTACCCACCAAAACCCACAATGCACTCTAGATCCCTGAGTTCTGTGAGAGCCATCATCCATAGCCCTATCCCTCTTTTTCCGCTGCCTCTGCTAGCTCAGATTTGGCAGCTCGGATCTTGGTCTCAGATTCAATTGTGGGGATATTTTGAGCTGATTTCTTTGAGTTCTGTCAGCCAAGCATCTGCTGTGCACTCTTCTAACACTCAGCGCATCACCTTCAATCCCATGCCTGCTGCCCGCTTGAGAGTGTGCTTCCAAGGAAAACAGAGTTTCACCTTTGATGCTCCATTACCAGAGGTCAGATCCTGCACTGGTTTCCATTCTCTACTTTGCCTTTTCCTGCTTCCGGTTTTTCTGAGGCCTCATCCTGTCTTTGGAAGTAACAGACCACTCTTAGGCAAGTGTCCTGTGCCAAGGGCTGGGTGAGTGTGTGTTTACAATATTTTGTGTATGGTAGCTAGTGAGAGCAGTTTGCACTGGTTCTCTTCCTACTGGGCATCGACAAATCAACACTTTTCACAAATAATTCACAGAAATTGGATATTTGTTTCGCTCCAATTTCTTTACAGCCATGGTCGGAGGGTTTGTCCGAAGACTACAGCTTTGACATTATGTTGATAAGTCAGTTGCAGTCTTTAAGAAGGTTAATAGTATCGATTTACGTGTTTTGGGATTTATATGAAAGTGAAGTTAGTTTTTGAAAATTACCAAATCAACCTAGAAACCATACTTGACAATATGTGTAAGATTTTGTCAGCTCTAAGAAAAAAACAGACAGTCTCAATGTAAAATAGCAGTCCAAATGTTTGAAGGGGACATGCCAACTCTTTTCTCTTGAAGCCTCCAACAACAAAAGGAACCATGAAATAACTATTGGAACCATGATATAACCCCCAAACTGGGTTTCCCTTTTGCACCTGGTGCCCTTTACTCCCAATGACACATACTAGGCAATGTTGGCATTTCAAGGGGTAACATTCCTCTCTAGGAATATACAAGAAAATCTAAACAGAATATATACATTTAGGCTTGATTCCAAAAGCACCTAGAGGCATTTAACTATGAGAAACCTGCTGAAGCTATGCTAGGCTATTGAGAACCAGGTGCTCTTCTATCAGTGCTTAGAAGTCTTAATCATCCGATCATGTTGGGTAAAGCAATTTAATACAACCAAGTCTTCACCTCCAAGATATAATGCACCCAGGGCTTGACGGAAGTGAATGACTGTCCAAATAACCTGTGTCTTTAATGTGGTTGGCGACTTTTACAGTTCAGTTCACTATCTAACTTCTAATATTTTCCTGTACTGTCTTGAAAAACTGAGGCCTAATACATATTCAAGTTCATTCAAAGATTCCCCTCACTTCCCACACTCCTTTCAGCCCAAAGAATAAATAAACGCAGCATTTCCTGAATCTAGGGGAAGGTCATCATTTCATTGTGTGAGCTAAGTATTCATTTCGTATCTATTTTAGTCGAGATTATTTGACCTTTAAGGATTTCACAGTTTTTCACCGAGTGTGAAGGAGGAGGAACTCTGATTCTAGTAGGCGCTTGCTCTCCTCCTACTGGATTCATTGCAGCTCAGGTTCAGATTCTTTGAAATGGATGCCTGAGTGGAGTGGAGGGAAGAGCATGTGATTGATAGCTAGGCACAAACGTGGGAATATTCTTACCTGGGCTTGGTGCATTTCGGTCTGAATGATTCGTAAATGCCCCTTGGGATGTGTGGATTCTCACGACCTCTTCCAAGAAAATGAGCGCTTTTATCATCTCTGCTATCTCTTCTCTTTTAGACATCAGGAATCTTGGACCCGTTCTTGGAGCAGAGAATCGAGTAATTTTCTCAAGGGCACGTTGACTCTCCGTATGTTTCTGCCAGTATCAGCGAGGTTCAGTAGGTCTCATGAAAGTCTTTCAAGCCTGGTATGCTCTAGAGATGTCTTCATGCCGATATTCTCCACTGTAGCAGAGCAACTTTCATCAATGTGTTCGCACATCTCCTCAATCCATGCAGCCAGTTTTTCTGCCAGCTTCTCTTCGTGTCTCCCATAAAGTCGACGTCAACAGGACTTGGCAAGTCTGAAAATACCTCGGAGCCTCACCAGTAAGCTGATGACAGGCAGATCTTCCACTGTCTGCCCTTTCAGATTCTGGGAACTGACCCGTGAACTCAGGTCTCTGAGCAGCAGCAGTATCTCGAACTTTCTCAGCTTCCCGAACAAAAGACCTAAGCCAATCTCCACATAGGGAATCAGACCCACCATCAAACTGATCCACCCACAGAATTCTGCCCAGTTACCTTGGATCCACCAGCCGCAACACGCCTCGTGGTACACACCAACATTCCACCTGGAATCCAACCGGTAACTGCCATCCCCATTGGTTGATGCATCAAGTCCGTGTTGGGAGTGATGCTGCATTATTCGAGAGTTTCCTAAGGGAAATGTGATTCTATCCACAAGGGTCCCATGGTCCTTTTCTCTTCCCTCTTTCCTTTTGTTCAGATCTGTATACACAGTACAAACTGAGGGAAGTGTGTCCATGAACAGTTTATGGATTCACACCTATTATAGTTTCTAACAGTTCACAGTACACAGAGACCCACTCAAGGAAACTCATGTTTGTGTAATATCCATTCACCCAAATTACATATCCGTCTGTTGCTTTCTGCTGAAACACCCAATCTCTCAGTACATGGATCCATTTGTTTCATGGGGGCTGAAATTCCTAGAAATGAAACCAATCCGAACGTGCACTTTCCTGTCTGTCTCTTTTGCTCTTAGTACAGTTTTGCAGAGCTACTTGTTTTTGTTATAGGCTTATGCCATTTCTTCTCTACGTAGGGTAGAATAAGGCATTCATTCTTCCTGTTGGAAGACTTGTAAGTCTATATCCCGTTCTCTGACCCACTCTTATTCAAAACCGTCATTTGGGTTGGCTCACGATATGCACTTCTGGATCATTATCTATGAATAGTAATGCACGCGTGTGTTTTTGGAATACAAGTGTGTTGAGTACATGCTAACAGCGATAATATGTCGATGCGTGCTGAAGGATCCTTGACATCACTTTGAGTATTTTGTCTTGAATCATCATGGTTGTTTGGTATATGTCAGCCAACTGTAACCTTTTGGTGTTTGTTGGTTTGTCTGATTGTTTTGCAAACACATTAGGCCATGCATCTCACCCTTTGCTTCAGACAGACAGTCATGTAAGCTGATTCACATAAGATAGTGCTTAAATTCAACTATGATTTCCTGCTACTCTCTCCCATCTTTAGGATTTTGATGTCCTCCTTGCCTTCTTCTTGTTACTTCTTTGCAACTCAGGCTCTTCTTGCATTTGCCATAATGGTTTTGTTATTTCCATTTCATCTTTCTACTTTTCTACTCAGGGTAGGATTCTCAATTTTTGTTGTAGGATCAGCCTCAAACTGCTGAATTCTTTTAAGGTTTGCCTGTCAGTGAAATTCCCTAGCTCTGCCGTTGTTATAAACGGCGGTCATTTGGCCTAGGCTACCCTAGATTGCAGCTTTTTCTCATTCAGGATATGGTCTATGTCCTGGCACGCCTCCCAGTGCTGCAAAATTTCTGCCGAGATATCAGCTGAAACCCCTCTGGAGGTTCTGTTGTGACTAAGTTGCTTTCCTCGTGGTGCATTTTACATCACTGCGCTGATCATGAAGTTTGTTTATTTGAATTCTACAGCTGCTTGTTTGTCTATTGGTATTCCACCTCTTTTGGATGCTGTGTACTTTCTGAATTCGTATAGATGATACTTTCTTGGCTTTCAGCAAGTTTCATTCTGATATTTCTACAAATTCCTTTTCAGAATTTATTATTTTATCACTTGCTTTTCCATTTGAGAATCCTATGATTCCTATTCTTACCTGCTTTGTCTTAACCCAGGATTCAACAGTGATGTTAGCGTTGGTTTGCACTTGCTTTTCTGTGTCTTCTTCTGATGGAGGGATTTCTCTTCCCCTGTCCTCACAGTCATTCACGAGTCCCTCTGCATTATGTAGTCTGCTTAGGATTGACTTTAGCCCAGTTTTTATCTCATCCATTGAGTTTTCAGATACTATTGGGTTCTTCTTTAGAGTTTCTCTTCCCCTTTTCTGGTATTCTGCCTTTTGTGATTCTGAGGCACTGTGGTTCATCAGTGTTTTCCTCACCTCCATTTTCAGAGCTTGCTCTGGTATCTTTTTGCCGTCTAGTTGTTTGAAAGCTTATTTTTTGGGCCTTCAATCTCTTTGGAACTGAAAATGGTACTTCCTGTTTTTTTTTACTATACTTCTTTTACTCTACAGGTCAGGTACTATCATGTATCTAATTTAGACTTATAGGGCTTGGTTAAGTGCAAACTTTAGACTATTTGGTGTATGCAATTCCATGGTATTTCTGTGAGGACAATTTTCCCTAGACCTTGATGCCATGCCCTCTTCCTGTGTGTGTTGTCTGGTATATTTCTAAATCCTGGTGTTGCCTTTTTTGTGCTGAACACACCATACTGTTTCAGTTAGTAGAACCTGATTTTTATTACACTAATCTCACAATTCTGAAAGGGCACAGGGCACTTCCTCTAGTGGAAATGAAGCTTCTATAGGTTTTCAGCTCTGCATTGTTCTGTATGTCATTTTGAAGTGTCTCCAAAGCAGCCAACATAGAGTGCGCTTGTACTTTCTACTGCCATGGGAATGTCCCAATGTTACCAGTTCTTCCCAGAGCTTCTCTGTCTACAGAAACACCAGTGGAAGCATATGTATGGATGTCATACTTCGGGGCCTGCTGGGATGATCCCGCAGACCGACCTATGTGTCCTTGGTGCAGTACCTGTCAGTGCCGTCCAAAATGTAGCATCTGCATTAGGGTGATAATGCTGTAAGAAATGCTTCATCTTCTCATGCTGTGGACTTTGACCACTCTTCCTAGTTCTCTCATTCTTGAGTAATGTGTTCACGAAGGCTACCACAGAGCTGTTCCGCATTCTCTGCCTCCAACCAGAGTTAATCCCAATCCAGGTTATGAATGTAGCAGATCCTAAATCTTTTAATACTGACTTCAAACCCAACACCCCCTCGAACCCTCAGTCCAGATGCATGATACCTCTTATTGAGCCCCACACGTGCTCTATTGGCAAAATGTCAAATTGGACCCTGGTCCTGCAGATGCAGTGGATGTGGCAATAGGACATATCGATAAACTCAACCACACGCGCCAGTGCGGTTGCTGTCTCACTCAGGTCACAGTTCTCTTTGCTCTCTTGAAAGTACCCACCAAAACCCACAATGCACTCTAGATCCCTGAGTTCTGTGAGAGCCATCATCCATAGCCCTATCCCTCTTTTTCCGCTGCCTCTGCTAGCTCAGATTTGGCAGCTCGGATCTTGGTCTCAGATTCAATTGTGGGGATATTTTGAGCTGATTTCTTTGAGTTCTGTCAGCCAAGCATCTGCTGTGCACTCTTCTAACACTCAGCGCATCACCTTCAATCCCATGCCTGCTGCCCGCTTGAGAGTGTGCTTCCAAGGAAAACAGAGTTTCACCTTTGATGCTCCATTACCAGAGGTCAGATCCTGCACTGGTTTCCATTCTCTACTTTGCCTTTTCCTGCTTCCGGTTTTTCTGAGGCCTCATCCTGTCTTTGGAAGTAACAGACCACTCTTAGGCAAGTGTCCTGTGCCAAGGGCTGGGTGAGTGTGTGTTTACAATATTTTGTGTATGGTAGCTAGTGAGAGCAGTTTGCACTGGTTCTCTTCCTACTGGGCATCGACAAATCAACACTTTTCACAAATAATTCACAGAAATTGGATATTTGTTTCGCTCCAATTTCTTTACAGCCATGGTCGGAGGGTTTGTCCGAAGACTCCAGCTTTGACATTATGTTGATAAGTCAGTTGCAGTCTTTAAGAAGGTTAATAGTATCGATTTACGTGTTTTGGGATTTATATGAAAGTGAAGTTAGTTTTTGAAAATTACCAAATCAACCTAGAAACCATACTTGACAATATGTGTAAGATTTTGTCAGCTCTAAGAAAAAAACAGACAGTCTCAATGTAAAATAGCAGTCCAAATGTTTGAAGGGGACATGCCAACTCTTTTCTCTTGAAGCCTCCAACAACAAAAGGAACCATGAAATAACTATTGGAACCATGATATAACCCCCAAACTGGGTTTCCCTTTTGCACCTGGTGCCCTTTACTCCCAATGACACATACTAGGCAATGTTGGCATTTCAAGGGGTAACATTCCTCTCTAGGAATATACAAGAAAATCTAAACAGAATATATACATTTAGGCTTGATTCCAAAAGCACCTAGAGGCATTTAACTATGAGAAACCTGCTGAAGCTATGCTAGGCTATTGAGAACCAGGTGCTCTTCTATCAGTGCTTAGAAGTCTTAATCATCCGATCATGTTGGGTAAAGCAATTTAACACAACCAAGTCTTCACCTCCAAGATATATTGCACCCAGGGCTTGACGGAAGTGAATGACTGTCCAAATAACCTGTGTCTTTAATGTGTTTGGCGACTTTTACAGTTCAGTTCACTATCTGACTTCTAATATTTTCCTGTACTGTCTTGAAAAACTGAGGCCTAATACATATTCAAGTTCATTCAAAGATTCCCCTCACTTCCCACACTCCTTTCAGCCCAAAGAATAAATAAACGCAGCATTTCCTGAATCTAGGGGAAGGTCATCATTTCATTGTGTGAGCTAAGTATTCATTTCGTATCTATTTTAGTCGAGATTATTTGACCTTTAAGGATTTCACAGTTTTTTACCGAGTGTGAAGGAGGAGGAACTCTGATTCTAGTAGGCGCTTGCTCTCCTCCTACTGGATTCATTGCAGCTCAGGTTCAGATTCTTTGAAATGGATGCCTGAGTGGAGTGGAGGGAAGAGCATATGATTGATAGCTAGGCACAAACGTGGGAATATTCTTACCTGGGCTTGGTGTATTTCGGTCTGAATGATTCGTAAATGCCCCTTGGGATGTGTGGATTCTCACGACCTCTTCCAAGAAAATGAGCGCTTTTATCATCTCTGCTATTTCTTCTCTTTTAGACATCAGGAATCTTGGACCCGTTCTTGGAGCAGAGAATCGAGTAACTTTCTCAAGGGCACGTTGACTCTCCGTATGTTTCTGCCAGTATCAGCGAGGTTCAGTAGGTCTCATGAAAGTCTTTCAAGCCTGGTATGCTCTAGAGATGTCTCCATGCCGATATTCTCCACTGTAGCAGAGCAACTTTCATCAATGTGTTCGCACATCTCCTCAATCCATGCAGCCAGTTTTTCTGCCAGCTTCTCTTCGTGTCTCCCATAAAGTCGACGTCAACAGGACTTGGCAAGTCTGAAAATACCTCGGAGCCTCACCAGTAAGCTGATGACAGGCAGATCTTCCACTGTCTGCCCTTTCAGATTCTGGGAACTGACCCGTGAACACAGGTCTCTGGGCAGCAGCAGTATCTCGAACTTACTCAGCTTCCCGAAAAAAAGACCTAAGCCAATCTCAACATAGGGAATCAGACCCAGCATCAAACTGATCCACCCACAGAATTCTGCCCAGTTACCTTGGATCCACCAGCCGAAACACGCCTCGTGGTACACACCAACATTCCACCTGGAATCCAACCGGTAACTCCCATCCCCATTGGTTGATGCATCAAGTCCGTGTTGGGAGTGATGCTGCATTATTCCAGAGTTTCCTAAGGGAAATGTGATTCTATCCACAAGGGTCCCATGGTCCTTTTCTCTTCCCTCTTTCCTTTTGTTCAGATCTGTATACACAGTACAAACTGAGGGAAGTGTGTCCATAAACAGTTTATGGATTCACACCTATTATAGTTTCTAACAGTTCACAGTACACAGAGACCCACTCAAGGAAACTCATGTTTGTGTAATATCCATTCACCCAGATTACATATCCGTCTGTTGCTTTCTGCTGAAACACCCAATCTCTCAGTACATGGATCCATTTGTTTCATGGGGGCTGAAATTCCTAGAAATGAAACCAATCCGAACGTGCACTTTCCTGTCTGTCTCTTTTGCTCTTAGTACAGTTTTGCAGAGCTACTTGTTTTTGTTATAGGCTTATGCCATTTCTTCTCTACGTAGGGTAGAATAAGGCATTCATTCATCCTGTTGGAAGACTTGTAAGTCTATATCCCGTTCTCTGACCCACTCTTATTCAAAACCGTCATTTGGGTTGGCTCACGATATGCACTTCTGGATCATTATCTATGAATAGTAATGCACGCGTCTGTTTTTGGAATACAAGTGTGTTGAGTACATGCTAACAGCGATAATAGATCGATGCGTGCTGAAGGATCCTTGACATCACTTTGAGTATTTTGTCTTGAATCATCATGGTTGTTTGGTATATGTCAGCCAACTGTAACCTTTTGGTGTTTGTTGGTTTGTCTGATTGTTTTGCAAACACATTAGGCCATGCATCTCACCCTTTGCTTCAGACAGACAGTCATGTAAGCTGATTCACATAAGATAGTGCTTAAATTCAACTATGATTTCCTGCTACTCTCTCCCATCTTTAGGATTTTGATGTCCTCCTTGCCTTCTTCTTGTTACTTCTTTGCAACTCAGGCTCTTCTTGCATTTGCCATAATGGTTTTGTTATTTCCATTTCATCTTTCTACTTTTCTACTCAGGGTAGGATTCTCAATTTTTGTTGTAGGATCAGCCTCAAACTGCTGAATTCTTTTAAGGTTTGCCTGTCAGTGAAATTCCCTAGCTCTGCCGTTGTTATAAACGGCGGTCATTTGGCATAGGCTACCCTAGATTGCAGCTTTTTCTCATTCAGGATATGGTCTATGTCCTGGCACGCCTCCCCGTGCTGCAAAATTTCTGCCGAGATATCAGCTGAAACCCCTCTGGAGGTTCTGTTGTGACTAAGTTGCTTTCCTCGTGGTGCATTTTACATCACTGCGATGATCATGAAGTTTGTTTATTTGAATTCTACAGCTGCTTGTTGGTCTATTGGTATTCCACCTCTTTTGGATGCTGTGTACTTTCTGAATTCGTATAGATGATACTTTCTTGGCTTTCAGCAAGTTTCATTCTGATTTTTCTACAAATTCCTTTTCAGAATTTATTATTTTATCACTTGCTTTTCCATTTGGGAATACTATGATTCCTATTCTTACCTGCTTTGTCTTAACCCAGGATTCAACAGTGATGTTAGCGTTGGTTTGCCCTTGCTTTTCTGTGTCTTCTTCTGATGGAGGGATTTCTGTTCCCCTGTCCTCACAGTATTTCACGAGTCCCTCTGCATTATGTAGTCTGGTTAGGATTGACTTTAGCCCAGTTTTTATCTCATCCATTGAGTTTTCTGTTACTATTTGGTTCTTCTTTAGAGTTTCTCTTCCCCTTTTCTGGTATTCTGCCTTTTGTGATTCTGAGGCACTGTGGTTCATCAGTGTTTTCCTCACCTCCATTTTGAGAGCTTGCTCTGGTATCGTTTTGCCGTCTAGTTGTTTGTAAGCTTATTTTTTGGGCCTTCAATCTCTTTGGAACTGAAAATGGTACTTCCTGTTTCTTTTACTATACTTCTTTTATTCTACAGTTCAGGTACTATCATGTATCTAATATAGACTTATAGGGCTTGGTTAAGTGCAAACTTTAGACTCTTTGGTGTATGCAATTCCATGGTATTTCTGTGAGGACAATTTTCCCTAGACCTTGATGCCATGCCCTGTTCCTGTGTGTGTTGTCTTGTATATCTCTAAATCCTGGTGTTGCCTTTGTTGTGATGAACACACCATACTGTTTCAGTTAGTAGAACCTCATTTTTATTACACTAATCTCACAATTCTGAAAGGGCACAGGGCAATTCCTCTAGTGGAAATGAAGCTTCTGTAGGTTTTCAGCTCTGCATTCTTCTGTATGTCTTTTTGAAGTGTCTCCAAAACAGCCAACATAGAGTGCGTTTGTACTTTCTACTGCCATGGGAATGTCACAATGTTACCAGATCTTCCCAGAGCTTCTCTGTCTACAGAAACACCAGTGGAAGCATATGTATGGATGTCATACTTCGGGGCCTGCTGGGATGATCCCGCAGACCGACCTATGTGTCCTTGGTGCAGTAACCTGTCAGTGCCGTCCAAAATGAAGCATCTGCATTTGGGTGATAATGCTGTAAGAAATGCTTTATCTTCTCATGCTGTGGACTTTGACCACTCTTCCTAGTTCTCTCATTCTTGAGTAATGTGTTCACGAAAGAAACCACAGAGCTGTTCCGCATCCTCTGCCTCCAACCAGAGTTAATCCCAATCCAGGTTATGAATGTAGCAGATCCTATATCTTCTGATACTGATTTCAAACCCAACGCCCCCAGGAACCCTCAGTCCAGATGCATGATACCTCTGATTGAGAACCACACGTGCTCTAATGGCAAAATGTCAAATTGGACCCTGGTCCTGCAGATGAAGTGGATGTGGCCATAGGACATTTCGATAAACTCAACCTCACGCGCCAGTGCTGTTGGTGTCTCACTGAGGTTACATTTCTCTTTGCTATCTTGAAAGTACCCACCAAAACCCACAACGCACTCTAGATCCTTGAGTTGTGCGAGAGCCATCATCCGTAGCCCTACCCCGCTTATTCCGCTGCCTCTGCTAGCTCAGATTTGGCAGCTCGGATCTTGGTCTCAGATTCAATTGTGGGGATATTTTGAGCTGATTTCTTTGAGTTCTGTCAGCCAAGCATCTGCTGTGCACTCTGCTAATACTCAGCGCATCACCTTCAATCCCATGCCTGTTGTCAGCTTGAGAGTGTGCTTCCAAGCAAAACAGAGTTTCACTTTGATGCTCCATAACCAGAGGTCAGATCCTGCACTGGTTTCCATTCTCTACTTTGCCTTTTCCTGCTTCCGGTTTTTCTGAGGCCTCATCCTGTCTTTGGAAATAACAGACCACTCTTCAGAAAGTGTCTTTGCCAAGGGCTGGGTGAGTGTGTGTTTACAATGTTTTTTGTATGGTAGCTAGTGAGAGCAGTTTGCACTTTTTCTCTTCCTACTGGTCATCGACAAATCAACACTTTTCACAAATAATTCACAGAAATTGGATATTTGTTTCGCTCCGTTTTTTTACAGCCATTGTCGGAGGGAATTTCCGAGACCACAACTTTGACCTTATGTTGACAAGGCAGTTGCAGTCTTTAAGAAAGTTAACAGTATCAATATATATGTTTTGGGATTTATATGAAAATGAATTTAGTTTTTGAAAATTACCAAATCAACCTAGAAGCCAGACTTGACAATTTCCATAAGAATTTGTCAGCTCTAAGGAAAAACAGACAGTCTCAATGTAAAATAGCTGTCCAAACATTTGAAGGGGACATGCCAACTATTTCCTCTTGAAGCTTCCAACAACAAAAGGAAGAATGAAATAACTATTGGAACCATGAAATAACCCCCATTCTGGGTTTCCCTTGTGCACCTGGTGCCCTTTAATCCCAATGACACATACTAGGCAATGTTGGCATTTCAAGGGGTAACATTCCTCTCTAGGAGTACACAAGTTAATCTAAACAGAATATATAAATTTTGGCTTGATTCCAAAAGCACCTAGAGGCATTTAACTAAGAGAATCCTGCTGCAGCTATGCTAGGCTATTGAGAACCAGGTGCTCTTCTATCAGTTCTAGAAGGCTTAATCATCCGATCATGTTGGGGAAAGCAATTTAACACAACCAAGTCTGCACCTCCAAGATATAGTGCACCCGGGGCTTGACGGAAGTGAATAACTGTCCACATAATCTGTGTCTTTAATGTGTTTGGCGAATTTTACAGTTCAGTTCACTATCTGACTTCTAATATTTTCCTGTACTGTCTTGAAAAACTGAAGCCTAATACATATTCAAGTTCATTCAATGATTCCCCTCACTTCCCACACTCCTTTCAGCCCAAAGAATACATAATCCCAGCATTTCCTTAATCTAAGGGAAGGTCACCTTTTCTTTGTGTGAGCTCAGTATTCAATTAATATCTATTTTAGTCGAGAGTATTTGACCTTTAAGTAGTTCACTGTTTTTCACCGAGTGTGAAGGAGGAGGAACTCTGATTCTAGTAGGGGCTTGCTCTCCTCATACTGGATTCATTGCAGCTCAGGTTCTGATCCTTTGAAATGGATGCCTGAGTGGAGTGGAGGGAAGAGCATGTGATTGATAGCTAGGCACAAACGTAGGAATAGGCTTACCTGGGCTTGGTTCATTTCAGTCTGAATGATTCGTAAATGCCCCTTGGGATGTGTGGATTCTCACGACCTCTTCCAAGAACATGAGCTCTTTTATCATCTCTGCCAACTCTTCTCTTTAAACGTCAGGAATCTTGGACCAATCCTTGGAGCTGAGAATCGAGTTAGTTTCTCAAGGGCACGTTGACTCTCCTTAAGTATCTGCCAGTATCAGCGATGGTTAGTAGGTCTCATGACTGTATTTTGAGCCTGGTATGCTCTAGAGATGTCTCCATGCCGATAATCTCCACTGTAGCAGAGCAACTTTCATCAATGTGTTCGCACATCTCCTCAATCCATGCAGCCAGTGTTTCTGCCAGCTTCTCTTCGTGTCTCCCATAAAGTCGTCCTCAACAGGACTGGGCATCTTGAAAATACCTCGGAGACTCACCAGTAAGCTGATGACAGGCAGATCTTCCACTGTCTGCCCTTTCAGATTCTGGGAACTGACCCGTGAACTCAGGTCTTTGGGCAGCAGCAGTATCTCGAACTTACTCAGCTTCCCGAACAAAAGACCTAAGCCAATCTCCACATAGGGCAACAGACCCATCATCAAACTGATCCACCCACAGAATTCTGCCCAGTTACCTTGGATCCCAGAGCCGCAACAAGCCTCGTGGTACACACCAATATTCCAGCTGGAATCCAACCGGTAACTGCCATCCCCATTGGTTGATGCATCAAGTCAGTTTTGGGGGAAATGCTGCATTAGACGAGATTTTCCTAAGGGAAATGTGATTCTATCCACAAGGGTCCCATTGTCTTTTTCTCTTCCCTCTTTCCTTTTGTTTAGTTCTGTATATACAGTACAAACGGAGGGAATAGTGTCCATGATCAGTTTATGGATTCACACCTATTTAAACTTTCTAACATTTCACAGTACACAGAGACCCACTCAAGGAAACTCATGTTTGTGTAATATCCATTCACCCAGATTACATATCCGTCTGTTGCTTTCTGCTGAAAAACCCACACTTTCAGAATATGGATCCATTTGTTTCATGGGGGCTGAAATTCCTAGAAATGAAACCAATCCCAACGTGCACTTTCCTGTCTGTCTCTTTTGCTCTTAGTTCTGTTTTGCAGAGCTACTTGTCTTTGTTATAGGCTTATGCCATTTCTTCTTTACGTAGGGTAGAATTAGTCATTCGTTCATCCTGTTGGAAGACTTCTAAGTCTATATCCCTTTCTATGACCCACTCTTATTCTAAACCGTCATTTGGTCTGGCTCACGATATGCACTTCTGGATCAGTATCTATGAATAGTAATGCACGCGTCTGTTTTCGGTATACAAGTTTGTTGCGTACATGGTAACAGCGATAATAGTTCGTTGCGTGCTGAATGATCCTTGACATCATTTTGAGTATTTTGTCTTGAATAATCATGGTTGTTTGGTATATGTCAGCCAACTGTAACCTTTTGGTGTTTGTTTGTTTGTCTGATTGTTTGTTTTGCAAACACATTAGGGCATGCATCTCTCTTTTTGCTTCAGACAGACAGCCATGTAAGCTGATTCACTTAAGATAGTGCTTAAAATCACCTATGATTTCCTGCTGCCCCCTCAAATCTTTAGGATTTTGATGTACTCCTTGCCTTCTTTTTCTTACTTCTATGCAACTCTGCCTCTTTTTGCATTTGCCATAATGGTTTTGTTATTTCCATTTCATCTTGCTACTTTTCTACTCAGGGTAGGATTCTCAATTTTTGTTTTAGGATCAGTCTCAAACTGCTGAATTCTTTTAAGGTTTGCCTGTCAGTGAAATTCCCTAGATCTGCCGTTGTTATAAATGGCGTTCATTGGGCATAGGCTACAATATATTGCAGCTTTTTCTCATTCAGGGTATGGTCTATGTCCTGGCACTCCTCCCCGTGCTGCAAAACTTATGCCAATATATCAGCTGAAACCCCTCTGGTGGTTCTGTTGTGACTAAGTTGCTTTCCTCGAGGTGAATTTTACATCACTGGGATGATCATGAAATTTGTTTATTTGAATTCTACAGCTGCTAGTTGGTCTATTGGTATTCCACCTCTTTTGGACGCTATTTACATCCTGAATTCGTATAGATGATAATTTCTTGGCTTTCAGCAAGTTTCATTCTGATTTTTCTACAAATTCCTTTTCAGAATTTATTATTTTATCTCTTGCTTTTCCATTTGGGAATCCTATGATTCCTATTCTTTCCTGCCTTGTCTTCACCCAGGATTCAACTGTGATGTTAGCGTTGGTTTGCACTTGCTATTCTGTGTCTTCTTCTGATGGAGGGATTTCTGTTCCCTGTCCTCACAATCATTCACGAGTCCCTCTGCATTATGTAGTCTGCTTAGGATTGACTTTAGCCCAGTTTTTATCTCATCCATCGAGTTTTCAGATACTATTGGTTTCATGTTTAGAGTTTCTCTTCCCCTTTTCTGGTATTCTGCCTTTTGTGATTCTGAGGCACTGTGGTTCATCAGTGTTTTCCTCACCTCCATTTTCAGAGCATGCTCTGGTATCGTTTTGCCGTCTAATTCTTTGAAAGCTTATTTTCTGGGCCTTCAATCTCTTTGGAACTGAAAATGGTACTTCCTGTTTCTTTTACTTTAATTCTTTTACTCTACAGGTCAGATATTATCATGTATTTAATATAGAATTATAGGGCTTGGTTATGTGTAACTTTAGACTCTTTGTTGTACAGAATTCCATGGTATTTCTGTGAGGACAATTTTCCCTAGACCTTGATGCCACGCCCTGTTACTGTGTCTGTTTTCTGGTATATGTCTAAATCCTTGTGTTGCCTTTTTTGTGATGAACACACCATACTGTTTCAGTTAGTAGAACCTCATTTTTATTACACTAATCTCACAATTCTGAAAGGGCACAAGGCACTTCCTCTAGTGGAAATGAAGCTTCTATTTTTTCTGCTCGGCATTCTTCTGTATGTCATTTTGATGTGTCTGCAAAACAGCCAACGTACAGTGCGCTTGTACTTTCTACTGCCACGGGAATGTCCCAATGTTACCAGTCCTTCCCAGAGCTTCTCTGTCTACAGAAACACCAGTGGAAGCATATGTATGGATGTCATAATTAAGGGCCTGCTTGAATGATTCCGCAGACAGACCTATGTGTCCTCGGTGCTGTACCCTGTCAGTGCCGTCCAAAATTTTACATAAGCATTTGGGTGATAATGCTGTAAAAATGCTTCATCTTCTCATGCTGTGTACTTTGACCACTCTTCCCAATTCCCTCATTCTTGAGTGATGGGTTCACGAAGGCAACCACAGAGCTGTACTTCATCCTCTGCGACATACCAGACTGTAATCCAAATCCAGGTTATGAATTTAGCAGATCCTAAATCTTTTAATATTGATTTCAAACCCAACGCCCCCAGGAACACTCAGTCCCGATGCATGATACCACTGATTGAGCCCCACACGTGCTCTATTGGCAAAATGTCAAATTGGTCCCTGCTCCTGCAGATGCAGTGGATGTGGCAATATTAAATATCGATAAAATCAACCTCACGCGCCAGTGCGGTTGCTGTCTCACTGAGGTCACATTTCTCTTTGCTCTCTTGAAAATACCCACCAAAACCCAAAACGCACTCTAGATCCCTGAGTTGTGCGAGAGCCATCATCCATAGCCCTATCCCTCTTTTTCTGCTGCGTCTTCTAGCTCAGATTTGGCAGCTCGGATCTTGGTCTCAGATTCAATTGTGGGGATATTTTGAGCTGATTTCTTTGAGTTCTGTCAACCAAGCATCTGCTGTGCACTCTGCTAATACTCAGTGCATCACCTTCAATCCCAAGCCTGCTGCCCAGTTGAGAGTGTGCTTCCAAGTAAAACAGAGTTTCTCCTTGGATGCTCCATTGCAAGAGGTCAGATCCTGCACTGGTTTCCATTCTCTACTTTGCCTTTTCCTACTTCCATTTTTTCTGAGGCCTCATCCTGTCTTTGGAAGTAACAGACTTCTCATAAGCAGGTGTCCTTTGCCAAGGGCTGGGTGAGTGTGTGTTTACAATGTTTTTTGTATGGTAGCTAGTGAGAGCAGTTTACACTGGTTCTCTTCCTACTGGGCATCGACAAATCAACAATTTTCACAAATAATTCACAGAAATTGGATATTTGTTTCGTTCCGTTTTTTTACAGCCATCATCGGAGGGTTTTTCCGAAGACTCCAGCTTTGACCTTATGTTGACAAGGCAGTTGCAGTCTTTAAGAAAGTTAACAGTATCAATTTACATGTTTTGGGATTTATATGAAAGTGAATTTAGTTTTTGAAAATTACCAGATCAAACTAGAAACCAGACTTGACAATTTCTGTAAGATTTTGTCAGCTCTAAGGAAAAACAGACAGTCTCAATGTAAAAGAGCAGTCCAAATGTTTGAAGGGGACATGCCAACTCTTTACTCTTGAAGCCTCCAACTACAAAAGGAAGAATGAAATAACTATTGGAACCATGAAATAACCCCCATTCTGGGTTTCCATTGTGCACCTGGTGCCCTTTATTCCCAATGACACATACTAGGCAATGTTGGCATTTCAAGGGGTAACATTCCTCTCTAGGAATATATAAGAAAATCTAAACAGAATATATATATTTTGGCCTGATTACAAAAGCACCTTGAGGCATTTAACTATGAGAAACCTGTTGCAGCTATGCTAGGGTATTGAGAACCAGGTGCTCTTCTATCAGTGCTGAGAAGGCTTAATCATCCAATAATGTTGGGTAAAACTATTTAACACAACCAAGCCTGCACCTCCAAGATATAGTGCACTCGGGGCTTGACGGAAGTGAATGACTGTCCACATAACATGTGTCTTTAATGTGTTTGGCGACTTTTACAGTTCAGTTAATTATCTGACTTCTAATATTTTCCTGTACTGTCTTGAAGAACTGAGGCCTAATACATATTCAAGTTCATTCAAAGATTCCCCTCACTTCCCACACACATTTCAGCCCAAAGAATACATAACCCCAGCATTTCCTGAATCTAGGGGAAGGTCATCATTTCTTTGTGTGAGCTATGTATTCAATTAATATCTATTTTAGTCGAGAGTATTTGACCTTTAAGGAATTCAATGTTGTTCACCGAGTGTGAAGGTGTAGGAACTCTGATTCCAGTAGGGGCTTGCTCTCCTCATACTGGATTCATTGCAGCTCAGGTTCTGATCCTTTGAAATGGATGCCTGAGTGGAGTGGAGGGAAGAGCATGTGATTGATAGCTAGGCACAAACGTGGGAATAGGCTTACCTGGGCTTGGTGAATTTCAGTCTGAATGATTCGTAAATGCCCATTGTGATGTGTGGATTCTCACGACCTCTTCCAAGAACATGAGCGCTTTTATCATCTCTGCCATCTCTTCTCTTTTAGACGTCAGGAATTCTTGGACCCGTTCTTGGAGCTGAGAATCGAGTTACATTCTCAAGGGCACGTTTACTCTCCTTATGTTTCTGCCAGTATCTGCGAGGTTCATTAGTTCTGATGACTGTCTTTCGAGCCGGTATTCTCTAGAGATGTCTCCATGCCAATATTCTCCACTGTAGCAGAATAACTTTCATCAATGTGTTCGCACATCTCCTCAATCCATGCAGCCAGTGTTTCTGCCAGCTTCTCTTCTTGTCTCCCATAAAGTCGACGTCAACAGGACTGGACAAATCTGAAAATACCTCGGAGCCTCACCAGTATGCTGATGACAGGCAGATCTTCCACTGTCTGCCCTTTCAGATTCTGGAAACTGACCCGTGAACTCAGGTATTTGGGCAGCAACAGTATCTCGAACTTACTCAGCTTCCCGAACAAAAGACCTAAGCCAATCTACACATAGGGCAGCAGACCCACCATCAAACTGATCCACCCACAGAATTCTGCCCAGTTACCTTGGATCCACCAGCCGCAACAAGCCTCGTGGTCCACACCAACATTCCACCTGGAATCCAACCAGTAACTGCCATCCACATTGGTTGATGCATTAAGTCCGTGTTGGGGGTGATGCTGCATTAGACGAGAGTTTCCTAAGGGAAATGTGATTCTATCCACAAGGGTCCCATTGTCTTTTTCTCTTCCCTCTTTCCTTTTGATCAGATCTGTATACACAATACAAACGGATGGAAGTGTGTCCATGATCAGTTTATGGATTCACACCTATTTGATCTTTCTAACAGTTCACAGTACACGGAGACCCACTCAAGGAAACTCATGTTTGTGTAATATCCATTCACCCAGATTACATATCCGTCTGTTGCTTTCTGCTGAAACACCCACACTTTCAGAACATGGATCCATTTGTTTCATTGGGGCTGAAATTCCTAAAAATGAAACCAATCCCAACATGCACTTTCCTGTCTGTCTCTTTTGTTTTTAGTTCTGTTTTGCAGAGCTACTTGTCTTTGTTATAGGCTTATGCCATTTCTTCTCTACGTAGGGTAGAATAAGGCATTCATTCATCCTGTTGGAAGACTTGTAAGCCTATATCCCGTTCTCTGACCCACTCTTTTCCAAAACCGTCATTTGGGTTGGCTCACGATATGCACTTCTGGATCAGTATCTATGAATAGTAATGCACGCGTCTGTTTTTGGAATACAAGTGTGTTGAGTACATGCTAACTGCGATAATAGGTCGATGCGTGCTGAAGGATCCTTGACATCATTTTGAGTATTTTGTCTTGAATAATCATGGTTGTTTGGTATATGTCAGCCAACTGTAACCTTTTGGTGTTTGTTTGTTTGTCTGATTGTTTGTTTTGCAAACACATGAGGCCATTCATCTCTCGTTTTGCGTCAGTCATGTAAGCTGATTCACTTAAGTTAGTGCTTAAAATCAACTATGATTTCCTGCTACCCTCTACCATCTTTAGGATTTTGATGTCCTCCTTGCATTCTTCTTCTTACTTCTTTGCAACTCAGGCTCTTCTTGCATTTGCAATAATGGTTTTGTTATTTCCATTTCATCTTGCTACTTTTCTACTCAGGGTAGGATTCTCAATTTTTGTTTTAGGATCATTCTCAAACTGCTGAATTCTTTTAATATTTGCCTGTCAGTGAATTTCCCTAGATCTGACGTTGTTATAAACGGCGGTCATTTGGCATAGGCTACCCTATATTGCAGATTTTTCTCATTCAGCGTATGGTCTATGTCCTGGCACTCCTCCCCGTGCTGCATAATTTCTGCTGAGATATCAGCTGAAACCCCTCTGGAGGTTCTGTTGTGACTAAGTTGCTTTCCTTGAGGTGCAATTTACATCACTGAGATGATCATGAAATTTGTTTATTTGAATTCAACTGCTGCTTGTTGGTCTATTGGTATTCCACCTCTTTTGGACGCTGTGTACTTCCTGAATTCGTATAGATGACACTTTCTTGGCTTTCAGCAATTTTCATTGTGATTTTTCTACAAATTCCTTTTCAGAATTTATTATTTTATCTCTTGCTTTTCCATTTGGGATTCCTTTGAGTCCTATTCTTACCTGCCTTCTCTTCACCCAGGATTCAACATTGATGTTAGCGTTGGTTTGAACTTGCTTTCTGTGTCTTCTTCTGATAGAGGGATTTCTGTTCCCCTGTCCTCACACTCATTCACGAGTCCCTCTGAATTATGTTGTCTGCTAAGAATTGAATTTAGCCCAGTTTTTATCTCATCCATTGAGTTTTCAGATACTATTGGGTTCATGTTTAGAGTTTCTCTTCCCCTTTTGTGGTATTCTGCCTTTTGTGATTCTGAGGCACTGTGGTTCATCAGTGTTTTCCTCACCTCCATTTTCAGAGCATGCTCTGGTAACGTTTTGCCGTCTAGTTGTTTGAAATCTTATTTTTTGGGCCTTCAATCTCTTTGGAACTGAAAATAGTACTTCCTGTTTCTTTTACTATACATCTTTTACACTACACGTCAGGTACACTCATGTATTTAATATAGACTTATAGGGCTTGTTTAAGTGCAAACTTTAGACACTTTCGTGTACGCAATTCCATGGTATTCCTGTGAGGACAATTTTCCCTAGACCTTGATGCCATGTCCTCTTCCTGTGTGTGTTGTCTGGTATATCTCTAAATCCTGGTGTTGCCTTTGTTGTGATGAACACACCGTACTGTTCAGTTAGTAGGACTTCATTTTTATTACACTAATCTCACAATTCTGAAAGTGCACAGGGCACTTCCTCTAGTGGAAATGAAGCTTCTATAGGTTTTCAGCTCTGCATTCTTCTCTATGTCATTTTGAAGTGTCTGCAAATCAGCCAACGTAGTGTGCGCTTGTACTTTCTACTGCCACGGGAATGTCCCAATGTTACCAGTTCTTCCCAGAGCTTCTCTTTCTACAGAAACACCAGTGGAAGCATATTTATGGATGTCATACTTCAGGGCCTGCTGGGATGATCACGCCGACCGACCTATGTGTCCTTGGTGTAGTACCATGTCAGTGCCTTCCAAAATGTAGCATCTGCATTTGGGTGATAATGCTGTAAAAATTCTTCATCTTCTCATGCTGTGGACTTTGACCACTCTTCCTAATTCTCTCATTCTTGAGTTATGTGTTCACGAAGGCAACCACAGAGCTGTTCCGCATCCTCTGCCACAAAGCAGACTGTAATCCCAATCCAGTTTATGAATGTAGCAGATCCTAAATCTTTTAATACTGATTTCAAACCCAACGCCCCCAGGAACACTCAGTCCCGATGCATGATACCTCTGATTGAGCCCCACACGTGCTCTATTTGCAAAATGTCAAATTGGGCCATGGTCCTGCAGATGCAGTGGATGTGGCCATAGGACATATCGATAAACTCAACCTCACGCGCCAGTGTTTTTGCTGTCTCACTGAGGTCACAGTTCTCTTTGCTCTCTTGAAAGTACCCCCCAAAACCCACAATGCACTCTAGATCCCTGAGTTGTGCGAGAGCCATCTTCCATAGCCCTACCCCGCATTTTCTGCTGCCTCTTCTAGCTCAGATTTGGCAGCTCGGATCTTGGTCTCAGATTCAATTGTGGGGATATTTTGAGCTGATTTCTTTGAGTTCTGTCAGCCAAGCATCTGCTGTGCACTTTGCTAATACTCAGTGCATCACCTTCAATCCCATGCCTGCTGCCAACTTGAGAGTGTGCTTCCAAGCAAAACAGAGTTTCACCTTGGATGCTCCATTACAAGAGGTCAGATTCTGCACTGGTTTCCATTCTCTACTTTGCCTTTTCCTGCTTCCGGTTTTTCTGAGGCCTCATCCTGTCTTTGGAAGTAACAGACCACTCTTCGGAAATTGTCCTTGCCAAGGGCTGGGTGAGTGAGTGTTTACAATTTTTTGTGTATGGTAGCTAGTGAGAGCAGTTTGCACTGGTTCTCTTCCTACTGGGCATCGACAAATCAACACTTTTCACAAATAATTCAAAGAAATTGGATATTTGTCTCTCTCCGTTTTTTTACAGCCATCGTCGGAGGGTTTTTCCGAAGACTCCAGCTTTGACCTTATGTTAACAAGGCAGTTGCAGTCTTTAAGAAAGTTAACAGTATCAATTTACATGTTTTGGGATTTATATGAAAGTGAATTTAGTTTTTGAATATTACCAAATCCACCTAGAAGCCAGACTTGACAATTTGTGTAAGAATTTGTCAGCTCTAAGGAAAAACAGACAGTCTCAATGTAAAATAGCAGTCCAAAATTTGAAGGGGACATGCCAACTCTTTTCTCTTGAAGCCTCCAACAACAAAAGGAAGAATGAAATAAGTATTGGAACCATGAATTAACCCCCATTCTGGGTTTCCCTTGTGCACCTGGTGCCCTTTACTCCCAATGACACATACTAGGCAATGTTGGCATTTCAACGGGTAACATTCCTCTCTAGGAATATACAAGAAAATCTAAACAGAATATATACATTTTGGCTTGATTCCAAAGGCACCTTGAGGCATTTAACTATGAGAAACCTGCTGCAGCTATGCTAGGATATTGAGAACCAGTTGCTCTTCTATCAGTGCTGAGAAGGCTTAATCATCCAATCATGTTGGGTAAAATAATTTAACACAACCAAGTCTTCACCTCCAAGATATAGTGCACCCGGGGCTTGACGGAAGTGAATGACAGTCCAGATTACCAGTGTCTTTAAAGTTTTTGCCAAATTTTACAGTTCAGTTCACTATCTGACTTCTAATATTTTCCTGTACTGTCTTGAAAAACTGAGGCCTAATACATATAAAAGTTCATTCAAAAATTCCCCTCACTTCCCACACTGTTTTCAGCCCAAATAATACATAAACCCAGCATTTCCAGAATCTAGGGGAAGGTCATCATTTCTTTGTTTGAGCTAACTATTCAATTCCTATCTATTTTAGTCGAGTGTATTTGACCTCTAAGGAGTTCACGGTTGTTCACCGAGTGTGAAGTAGGAGGAACTCTGATTTTGGTAGGGGCTTGCTCTCCTCTTACTGGATTCATTTCATCTCAGGTTCTGATCCTTTGAAATGGATGCCTGAGTGGAGTGGAGGGAAGAGCTTGTGATTGATAGCTAGGCACAAACGTGGGAATAGGCTTACCTGGGCTTGGTGCATTTCGGTCTTAATGATTTGTAAATGCCCCTTGGGATTTGTGGATTCTCACGACTTCTTCCAAGAACATGAGCGCTTTTATCATCTGTGCCATCTCTTCTCTTTTAGACGTCAGGAATCTTGGACCCGTTCTTGGAGCAGAGAATTGAGTAATTTTCTCAAGGGCACGTTGAAACTCCGTATGTTTCTGCCAGTATCACCGAGGTTCAGTAGGTCTCATGAATGTCTTTCGAGCCTGGTATGCTCTAGAGATCTGTCCATGCCGATATTCTCCACTGTAGCAGAACAACTTTCATCAGTGTGTTCGCACATCTCCTCAATACATACAGCCAGAGTTTCTGCCAGCTTCTCTTCGTGTCTCCCATAAAGTCGACGTCAACAGGACTTGGCAAGTCTGAAAATACCTCGGAGCCTCACCAGTAAGCTGATGACAGGCAGATCTTCCACTGTCTGCCCTTTCAGATTCTGGAAACTGACCCGTGAACTCAGGTCTTTGGGCAGCAGCAGTATCTCGAACTTACTCAGCTTCCCGAAAAAAAGACCTAAGCCAATCTCCACATAGGGCAGCAGACCCACCATCAAACTGATCCACCCACAGAATTCTGCCCAGTTACCTTGGATCCACCAACCGCAACACGCCTCGTGGTACACACCAACATTCCACCTGGAATCCAACCGGTAACTGCCATCCCCATTGGTTGATGCATCAAGTCAGTGTTGGGGGTGATGCTGCATTAGACGAGAGTTTCCTAAGGGAAATGTGATTCTATCCACAAGGGTCCCATTGTCCTTTTCTCTTCCCTATTTCCTGTTGTTCAGATCTGTATACACTGTACAAACGGAGGGAAGAGTATCCATTTTCAGTTTATGGATTCACACCTATTTAAACTTTCTAACAGTTCAGAGTACACAGAGACCCACTCAAGGAAACTCATGTTTGTGTAATATCCATTCACCCAGATTACATATCCGTCTGTTGCTTTCTGCTGAAACACCCACACTCTCAGAACATGGATCCATTTATTTCATGGGGGCTGAAATTCCTAGAAATGAAACCAATCCCAACGTGTACTTTCCTGTCTGTCTCTTTTGCACTTAGTTCACTTTTGCAGAGCTAATTGTATTTGTTATATGCTTATGCTATTTCTTCTCTACGTAGGGTATAATTAGGCATACATTCATCCTGTTGGAGGACTTCAAACACTATATCCCTTTCTATGACCCACTCTTATTCAAAACCGTCATTTGGGTTGGCTCAAAATATGCACTTCTGGATCAGTATCTATGAATAGTAATGCACGCGTCTGTTTTTTGAATACAACTGTGTTGTGTACATGCTAACAGCTATAATAGTTCGATGCATGCTGAAAGATCCTTGACATCACTTTGAGTATTTTGTCTTGAATAATCAAGGTTGTTTGGTATATGTCAGCCAAATGTAACCTTTTGGTATTTGTTTGTTTGTCTGATTGTTTCTTTTGCAAGCACATTAGGCCATGCATCTCTCCTTTTGCTTCTGACAGACAGTCATGTATGCTGATTCACTTAAAATAGTGCTTAAAATCACCTATGATTTCCTGCTACCCTCTCCCATCTTTAGGATTTTGATGTCCTCCTTGCCTTCTTCTTCTTACTTCTTTACATCTCATGCTCTTTTTGCATTTACAATAATGGTTTTGTTATTTCCATTTCATCTTGCTACTTTTCTTCTCAGGGTAGGATTCTCAATTTTTGTTGTAGGATCAGTCTCAAACTGCTGAATTCTTTTCAGTTTTGCCTGTCAGTGAAATTCCCTAGCTCTGCCGTTGTTATAAACGGCGGTCATTTGGCATAGGCTACCCTTGATTGCAGCTTTTTCTCATTCAGTATATGGTCTATGTCCTGGCTCTCCTCCCCGTGCTGCAAAATTTCTGCCGAGATATCAGCTGAAACCCCTCTGGAGGTTCTGTTGTGACTAAGTTGTTTACTCGAGGTGCATTTTACATGACTGGGATGATCATGAATTTTGGTTATTTGAATTCTACTGCTGCTTGTTTGTCTATTGTTATTCCACCACTTTTGGACGCTGTGTACATCCTAAATTCGTATAGATGATACTTTCTTGGCTTTCAGCAATTTTCATTCTGATTTTTCTACAATTTCCTTTTCAGAATTTATTATTTTATCTGTTGCTTTTCCATTTGGGAATCCTATGAGACTTATTCTTACCTGCCTTGTCTTCACCCAGGATTCAACAGTGATGTTTGCGTTGGTTTGCACTTGCTATTCTTTGTCTTACTCTGATGGAGGTATTTCTGTACCCCTGTCCTCACAGTCATTCATGAGTCCCTCTGCATTATGTAGTCTGCTAGGATTGACTTTAGCCCATTTTTTATCTCATCCATTGAGTTTTCTGATACTATTGTGTTCTTGTTTAGAGTTTCTCTTCCCCTTTTCTGGTATTCTGCCTTTTGTGATTCTGAGGCACAGTGGTTCATCAGTGTTTTCCTCACCTCCATTTTCAGAGCTTGTTCTGGTATCGTTTTGCCGTCTAGTTGTTTCAAAGGTTATTTTTTGGGCTTCAATCTCTTTGGAAATGAAAATGGTACTTACTGTTTCTTTTACTATACTTCTTTTACTTTATACATCAAGTACCCTCATGTATCTAATATAGACTTATGGGGCTTGGTTAATTGCAAACTTTAGACTCTTTGGTGTATGCAATTCCATGGTATTTCTGTGAGGACAATTTTCAATAAACCTTGATGCCATGCCCTGTTCCTGTGTGTGTTGTCTGGTATATCCCTAAATCCTGGTGTTGCCTTTGTTGTGATGAACACACCATACTCTTTCAGTTAGTAGAACCTCATTTTTATTACACTAATGTCACAATTCTGAAACGTCACAGGGCACTTCCTCTAGTGGAAATGAAGCTTCTATAGGTTTTCAGCTCTTCATTCAAATTTATGTCATTTTGAAGTGTCTCCAAAGCAGACAACATAGAGTGCGGTTGTACTTTCTACTGCCATGGGAATGTCCCAATGTTACCAGTTCTTTCCAGAGCTTCTCTGTCTACAGAAACACCAGTGGAAGCATATGTATGGATGTCATACTTCAGGGCCTGCTGGGATGATCCTGCAGACGGACCTATTTATCCTCGGTGCAGTACCCTGTCAGTGCTGTCCAAAATGTAGCAACTGCATTTGGGTGATAATGCTGTAAGAAATGCTTCATCTTCTCATGATGTGGACTTTGACCACTCTTCCTAGTTCTCTCATTCTTGTGTAATGTTTTCACCAAATCAACCACAGAGCTGTTCCGCATCCTGTGCCTCAAACCAGAATGTAATCCCAATCCAGGTTATGAATGTAGCAGATCCTAAATATTTTAATACTGATTTCAAACCCAACACCCCCAGGAACCCTCAGTCCAGATGCATGATACCTCTGATTGAGCCCCACACGTGCTCTATTGGCAAAATGTCAAATTGGATATTGGTCCTGAAGATGAAGTTGATGTGGCAATAGGACATATCGATAAACTCAACCTCACACGCCAGTGCTGTTGCTGTCTCACTTAGTTCACAGTTCTCTTTGCTCTCTTGAAGGTACCCACCAAAATCCACAACGCACTCTAGATCCCTGAGTTGTGTGAGAGCCATCATCCGTAGCCCTACCCTGCTTTTTCCGCTGCCTCTGCTAGCTCAGATTTGGCAGCACGGATCTTGGTCTCAGATTCAATTGTGGGGATATTTTGAGCTGATTTCTTTGAGTTCTGTCAGCCAATAATCTGCTGTGCACTCTGCTAATACTCAGCGCATCACCTTCAATCCCATGCCTGCTGCCCGCTTGAGAGTGTGCTTCCAAGGAAAACAGAGTTTCATCTTTGATGCTCCATTACCAGAGGTCAGATCCTGCACTGGTTTCCATTCTCTACTTTGCCTTTTCCTGCTTCCGGTTTTTCTGAGGCCTCATCCTGTCTTTGGAAGTAACAGACCACTCTTCGGAAAGTGTCCTTGCCAAGGTCTGGGTGAGTGGGTGTTTACAATAGTTTGTGTATGGTAGCTAGTGAGAGCAGTTTGCACTGTTTCTCTTCCTACTGCACATTGACAAATCAACATTTTTCACAAATAATTCACAGAAATTGGATATTTGTTTCGCTCCATTTTTTTACAGCCATCGTCGGAGTGATTTTCCGAAGACTCAATCTTTGACATTATGTTGACAAGGCAGTTGCAGTCTTTAAGAAAGTTTACAGTATCAATTTGCATGTTTTGGGATTTATATGAAAGTGAAGTTAGTTTTTGAAAATTACCAAATCAACCTAGAAGCCAGACTTGACAATTTCTGTAAGATTTTGTCAGCTCTAAGGAAAAAACAGACAGTCTAAATGTAAAATAGCAGTCCAAAATTTTGAAGGGGTCATGCCAACTCTTTTCTCTTGAAGCCTCCAACAACAAAAGTAACCATGAAATACCTATTGGAACCATGATATAACCCCCAAACTGGGTTTCCCTTTTGCACCTGGTGCCCTTTACTCCCAATGACACATACTAGGCAATGTTGGCATTTCAAGGGGTAACATTCCTCTCTAGGAATATACAAGAAAATCTAAACAGAATATATACATTTAGGCTTGATTCCAAAAGCACCTAGAGGCATTTAACTATGAGAAACCTGCTGAAGCTATGCTAGGCTATTGAGAACCAGGTGCTCTTCTATCAGTGCTGAGAAGGCTTAATCATCCGATCATGTTGGGTAAAGCAATTTAACACAACCAAGTCTGCACCTCCAAGATATATTGCACCCAGGGCTTGACGGAAGTGAATGACTGTCCAAATAACCTGTGTCTTTAATGTGGTTTTCGACTTTTACAGTTCAGTTCACTATCTGACTTCTAATATTTTCCTGTACTGTCTTGAAAAACTGAGGCCTAATACATATTCAAGTTCATTCAAAGATTCCCCTCACTTCCCACACTCCTTTCAGCCCAAAGAATACATAACCGCAGCATTTCCTGAATCTAGGGGAAGGTCATCATTTCATTGTGTGAGCTATTTATTCAATTCGTATCTATTTTAGTCGAGAGTATTTGACCTTTAAGGATTTCACAGTTGTTCACCGAGTGTGAAGGAGGAGGAACTCTGATTCTAGTAGGCGCTTGCTCTCCTCCTACTGGATTCATTGCAGCTCAGGTTCAGATCCTTTGAAATGGATGCCTGAGTGGAGTGGAGGGAAGAGCATGTGATTGATAGCTAGGCACAAACGTGGGATTAGGCTTACCAGGGCTTGGTGCATTTCGGTCTGAATGATTCGTAAATGCCCCTTGGGATGTGTGGATTCTCACGACCTCTTCCAAGAACATGAGCGCTTTTATCATCTCTGCCATCTCTTCTCTTTTAGACGTCAGGAATCTTGGACCCGTTCTTGGAGCAGAGAATCGAGTAACTTTCTCAAGGGCACGTTGACTCTCCTTATGTTTCTGCCAGAATCAGCGAGGTTCAGTAGGTCTCATGAATGTCTTTCGAGCCTGGTATGCTCTAGAGATGTCTCCATGCCGATATTCTCCACTGTAGCAGAACAACTTTCATCAATGTGTTCGCACATCTCCTCAATCCATGCAGCCAGTTTTTCTGCCAGCTTCTCTTCGTGTCTCCCATAAAGTCGACGTCAACAGGACTTGGCAAGTCTGAAAATACCTCGGAGCCTCACCAGTAAGCTGATGACAGGCAGATCTTCCACTGTCTGCCCTTTCAGATTCTGGGAACTGACCCGTAAACTCAGGTCTCAGGGCAGCAGCAGTATCTCGAACTTACTCAGCTTCCCGAACAAAAGACCTAAGCCAATCTCCACATAGGGCAGCAGACCCACCATCAAACTGATCCACCCACAGAATTCTGCCCAGTTACCTTGGATCCACCAACCGCAACACGCCTCGTGGTACACACCAACATTCCACCTGGAATCCAACCGGTAACTGCCATCCCCATTGGTTGATGCATCAAGTCAGTGTTGGGGGTGATGCTGCATTAGACGAGAGTTTCCTAAGGGAAATGTGATTCTATCCACAAGGGTCCCATTGTCCTTTTCTCTTCCCTATTTCCTGTTGTTCAGATCTGTATACACTGTACAAACGGAGGGAAGAGTATCCATTTTCAGTTTATGGATTCACACCTATTTAAACTTTCTAACAGTTCAGAGTACACAGAGACCCACTCAAGGAAACTCATGTTTGTGTAATATCCATTCACCCAGATTACATATCCGTCTGTTGCTTTCTGCTGAAACACCCACACTCTCAGAACATGGATCCATTTATTTCATGGGGGCTGAAATTCCTAGAAATGAAACCAATCCCAACGTGTACTTTCCTGTCTGTCTCTTTTGCACTTAGTTCACTTTTGCAGAGCTAATTGTATTTGTTATATGCTTATGCTATTTCTTCTCTACGTAGGGTATAATTAGGCATACATTCATCCTGTTGGAGGACTTCAAACACTATATCCCTTTCTATGACCCACTCTTATTCAAAACCGTCATTTGGGTTGGCTCAAAATATGCACTTCTGGATCAGTATCTATGAATAGTAATGCACGCGTCTGTTTTTTGAATACAACTGTGTTGTGTACATGCTAACAGCTATAATAGTTCGATGCATGCTGAAAGATCCTTGACATCACTTTGAGTATTTTGTCTTGAATAATCAAGGTTGTTTGGTATATGTCAGCCAAATGTAACCTTTTGGTATTTGTTTGTTTGTCTGATTGTTTCTTTTGCAAGCACATTAGGCCATGCATCTCTCCTTTTGCTTCTGACAGACAGTCATGTATGCTGATTCACTTAAAATAGTGCTTAAAATCACCTATGATTTCCTGCTACCCTCTCCCATCTTTAGGATTTTGATGTCCTCCTTGCCTTCTTCTTCTTACTTCTTTACATCTCATGCTCTTTTTGCATTTACAATAATGGTTTTGTTATTTCCATTTCATCTTGCTACTTTTCTTCTCAGGGTAGGATTCTCAATTTTTGTTGTAGGATCAGTCTCAAACTGCTGAATTCTTTTCAGTTTTGCCTGTCAGTGAAATTCCCTAGCTCTGCCGTTGTTATAAACGGCGGTCATTTGGCATAGGCTACCCTTGATTGCAGCTTTTTCTCATTCAGTATATGGTCTATGTCCTGGCTCTCCTCCCCGTGCTGCAAAATTTCTGCCGAGATATCAGCTGAAACCCCTCTGGAGGTTCTGTTGTGACTAAGTTGTTTACTCGAGGTGCATTTTACATGACTGGGATGATCATGAATTTTGGTTATTTGAATTCTACTGCTGCTTGTTTGTCTATTGTTATTCCACCACTTTTGGACGCTGTGTACATCCTAAATTCGTATAGATGATACTTTCTTGGCTTTCAGCAATTTTCATTCTGATTTTTCTACAATTTCCTTTTCAGAATTTATTATTTTATCTGTTGCTTTTCCATTTGGGAATCCTATGAGACTTATTCTTACCTGCCTTGTCTTCACCCAGGATTCAACAGTGATGTTTGCGTTGGTTTGCACTTGCTATTCTTTGTCTTACTCTGATGGAGGTATTTCTGTACCCCTGTCCTCACAGTCATTCATGAGTCCCTCTGCATTATGTAGTCTGCTAGGATTGACTTTAGCCCATTTTTTATCTCATCCATTGAGTTTTCTGATACTATTGTGTTCTTGTTTAGAGTTTCTCTTCCCCTTTTCTGGTATTCTGCCTTTTGTGATTCTGAGGCACAGTGGTTCATCAGTGTTTTCCTCACCTCCATTTTCAGAGCTTGTTCTGGTATCGTTTTGCCGTCTAGTTGTTTCAAAGGTTATTTTTTGGGCTTCAATCTCTTTGGAAATGAAAATGGTACTTACTGTTTCTTTTACTATACTTCTTTTACTTTATACATCAAGTACCCTCATGTATCTAATATAGACTTATGGGGCTTGGTTAATTGCAAACTTTAGACTCTTTGGTGTATGCAATTCCATGGTATTTCTGTGAGGACAATTTTCAATAAACCTTGATGCCATGCCCTGTTCCTGTGTGTGTTGTCTGGTATATCCCTAAATCCTGGTGTTGCCTTTGTTGTGATGAACACACCATACTCTTTCAGTTAGTAGAACCTCATTTTTATTACACTAATGTCACAATTCTGAAACGTCACAGGGCACTTCCTCTAGTGGAAATGAAGCTTCTATAGGTTTTCAGCTCTTCATTCAAATTTATGTCATTTTGAAGTGTCTCCAAAGCAGACAACATAGAGTGCGGTTGTACTTTCTACTGCCATGGGAATGTCCCAATGTTACCAGTTCTTTCCAGAGCTTCTCTGTCTACAGAAACACCAGTGGAAGCATATGTATGGATGTCATACTTCAGGGCCTGCTGGGATGATCCTGCAGACGGACCTATTTATCCTCGGTGCAGTACCCTGTCAGTGCTGTCCAAAATGTAGCAACTGCATTTGGGTGATAATGCTGTAAGAAATGCTTCATCTTCTCATGATGTGGACTTTGACCACTCTTCCTAGTTCTCTCATTCTTGTGTAATGTTTTCACCAAATCAACCACAGAGCTGTTCCGCATCCTGTGCCTCAAACCAGAATGTAATCCCAATCCAGGTTATGAATGTAGCAGATCCTAAATATTTTAATACTGATTTCAAACCCAACACCCCCAGGAACCCTCAGTCCAGATGCATGATACCTCTGATTGAGCCCCACACGTGCTCTATTGGCAAAATGTCAAATTGGATATTGGTCCTGAAGATGAAGTTGATGTGGCAATAGGACATATCGATAAACTCAACCTCACACGCCAGTGCTGTTGCTGTCTCACTTAGTTCACAGTTCTCTTTGCTCTCTTGAAGGTACCCACCAAAATCCACAACGCACTCTAGATCCCTGAGTTGTGTGAGAGCCATCATCCGTAGCCCTACCCTGCTTTTTCCGCTGCCTCTGCTAGCTCAGATTTGGCAGCACGGATCTTGGTCTCAGATTCAATTGTGGGGATATTTTGAGCTGATTTCTTTGAGTTCTGTCAGCCAATAATCTGCTGTGCACTCTGCTAATACTCAGCGCATCACCTTCAATCCCATGCCTGCTGCCCGCTTGAGAGTGTGCTTCCAAGGAAAACAGAGTTTCATCTTTGATGCTCCATTACCAGAGGTCAGATCCTGCACTGGTTTCCATTCTCTACTTTGCCTTTTCCTGCTTCCGGTTTTTCTGAGGCCTCATCCTGTCTTTGGAAGTAACAGACCACTCTTCGGAAAGTGTCCTTGCCAAGGTCTGGGTGAGTGGGTGTTTACAATAGTTTGTGTATGGTAGCTAGTGAGAGCAGTTTGCACTGTTTCTCTTCCTACTGCACATTGACAAATCAACATTTTTCACAAATAATTCACAGAAATTGGATATTTGTTTCGCTCCATTTTTTTACAGCCATCGTCGGAGTGATTTTCCGAAGACTCAATCTTTGACATTATGTTGACAAGGCAGTTGCAGTCTTTAAGAAAGTTTACAGTATCAATTTGCATGTTTTGGGATTTATATGAAAGTGAAGTTAGTTTTTGAAAATTACCAAATCAACCTAGAAGCCAGACTTGACAATTTCTGTAAGATTTTGTCAGCTCTAAGGAAAAAACAGACAGTCTAAATGTAAAATAGCAGTCCAAAATTTTGAAGGGGTCATGCCAACTCTTTTCTCTTGAAGCCTCCAACAACAAAAGTAACCATGAAATACCTATTGGAACCATGATATAACCCCCAAACTGGGTTTCCCTTTTGCACCTGGTGCCCTTTACTCCCAATGACACATACTAGGCAATGTTGGCATTTCAAGGGGTAACATTCCTCTCTAGGAATATACAAGAAAATCTAAACAGAATATATACATTTAGGCTTGATTCCAAAAGCACCTAGAGGCATTTAACTATGAGAAACCTGCTGAAGCTATGCTAGGCTATTGAGAACCAGGTGCTCTTCTATCAGTGCTGAGAAGGCTTAATCATCCGATCATGTTGGGTAAAGCAATTTAACACAACCAAGTCTGCACCTCCAAGATATATTGCACCCAGGGCTTGACGGAAGTGAATGACTGTCCAAATAACCTGTGTCTTTAATGTGGTTGGCGACTTTTACAGTTCAGTTCACTATCTGACTTCTAATATTTTCCTGTACTGTCTTGAAAAACTGAGGCCTAATACATATTCAAGTTCATTCAAAGATTCCCCTCACTTCCCACACTCCTTTCAGCCCAAAGAATACATAACCGCAGCATTTCCTGAATCTAGGGGAAGGTCATCATTTCATTGTGTGAGCTACTTATTCAATTCGTATCTATTTTAGTCGAGAGTATTTGACCTTTAAGGATTTCACAGTTGTTCACCGAGTGTGAAGGAGGAGGAACTCTGATTCTAGTAGGCGCTTGCTCTCCTCCTACTGGATTCATTGCAGCTCAGGTTCAGATCCTTTGAAATGGATGCCTGAGTGGAGTGGAGGGAAGAGCATGTGATTGATAGCTAGGCACAAACGTGGGATTAGGCTTACCAGGGCTTGGTGCATTTCGGTCTGAATGATTCGTAAATGCCCCTTGGGATGTGTGGATTCTCACGACTTCTTCCAAGAACATGAGCGCTTTTATCAACTCTGCCATTTCTTCTCTTTTAGACGTCAGGAATCTTGGACCCGTTCTTGGAGCAGAGAATCGAGTAACTTTCTCAAGGGCACGTTGACTCTCCGTATGTTTCTGCCAGAATCAGCGAGGTTCAGTAGGTCTCATGAATGTCTTTCGAGCCTGGTATGCTCTAGAGATGTCTCCATGCCGATATTCTCCACTGTAGCAGAACAACTTTCATCAATGTGTTCGCACATCTCCTCAATCCATGCAGCCAGTTTTTCTGCCAGCTTCTCTTCGTGTCTCCCATAAAGTCGACGTCAACAGGACTTGGCAAGTCTGAAAATACCTCGGAGCCTCACCAGTAAGCTGATGACAGGCAGATCTTCCACTGTCTGCCCTTTCAGATTCTGGGAACTGACCCGTAAACTCAGGTCTCAGGGCAGCAGCAGTATCTCGAACTTACTCAGCTTCCCGAACAAAAGACCTAAGCCAATCTCCACATAGGGAAGCAGACCCACCATCAAACTGATCCACCCACAGAATTCTGCCCAGTTACCTTGGATCCACCAGCCGCAACACGCCTCGTGGTACACACCAACATTCCACCTGGAATCCAACCGGTAACTGCCATCCCCATTGGTTGATGCATCAAGTCCGTGTTGGGGGTGATGCTGCATTAGACGAGAGTTTCCTAAGGGAAATGTGATTCTATCCACAAGGGTCCCATGGTCCTTTTCTCTTCCCTCTTTCCTTTTGTTCAGATCTGTATACACAGTACAAAGGGAGGGAAGTGTGTCCGTGATCAGTTTATGGATTCACACCTCTTTAAACTTTCTAACAGTTCACAGTACACAGAGACCCACTCAAGGAAACTTATGTTTGTGTCATATCAATTCACCCAGATTACATATCCGTCTGTTGCTTTCTGATGAAACACCCACACTCTCAGAACATGTATCCATTTGTTTCATGGGGGCTGAAATTCCTAGAAATGAAACCAATCCCAACGTGCACTTTCCTGTCTGTCTCTTTTGCACTTAGTACTATTTCGCAGAGCTACTTGTCTTTGTTATAGACTTATGACATTTCTTCCCTACGAAGCGTAGTATATGGCATTCATTCTTTCTGTTGGAAGACTTGTAAGTCTATATCCCGTTCTATGACACACTCTTATTCAAAACCGTCATTTGGGTTGGCTCACGATATGCATTTCTGGATCAGTATCTATGAATAGTAATGCACGCGTCTGTTTTCTGAATACAACTGTGTTGAGTATATGCTAACAGCGATAATAGTTTGATGCTTGCTGAATGATCCTTGATATCACTTTGAGTATTTTGTCTTGAAAAATAATGGTTGTTTGGTATATGTCAGCCAACTGTAAACTTTTGGTGTTTCCTTGTTTGTCTGATTGTTAGATTTCCCATCACATTAGGCCATGCAACTCTCCTTTTGCTTTATACAGACTGTCATGTAAGCTGATTCACTTAAGATAGTGCTTAAAATCACCTATGATTTCCTGCTACCCTCTCCCATCTTTAGGATTTTGATGTCCTCCTTGCCTTCTTCTTCTTACTTCTTTGCAACTCAGGCTCTTCTTGCATTTGCAATAATGGTTTTGTTATTTCCATTTCATCTTGCTACTTTTCTACTCAGGGTAGGATTCTCAATTTTTGTTGTAGGATCAGTCTCAAACTGCTGAATTCTTTTAAGGTTTGCCTGTCAGTGAAATTCCCTAGCTCTGCCGTTGTTATAAACGGCGGTCATTTGGCATAGGCTACCCTAGATTGCAACTTTTTCTCATTCAGGTTATGGTCTATGTCCTGGCACTCCTCCCCGTGCTGCAAAATTTCTGCTGAAATATCAGCTGAAACCCCTCTGGAGGTTCTGTTGTGACTAAGTTGCTTTCCTCGAGGTGCATTTTACATCACTGGGATGATCATGAAATTTGTTTATTTGAATTCTACAGCTGCTTGTTGGTCCATTGGTATTCCACCTATTTTGGAGGATGTGTACATCCTGAATTCGTATAGATGGTACTTTCTTGGCTTTCAGCAAGTTTCATTCTGATTTTTCTACAAATTCCTTCTCAGAATTTATTATTTTATCTCTTGCTTTTCCATTTGGGAATCCTATATCCTGTTCTTACATGCTTTGTCTTAAGCCAGGATTCAACAGTGATGTTAGCGTTGGTTTGAACTTGCTTTTCTGTGTCTTATTTGATGGAGGGATTTATGTTCCCCTGTCCTCACAGATATTCACGAGTCCCTCTGCATTAAATAGTCTCCTTAGGATTGACTTTAGCCCAGTTTTTATCTCATCCATTGAGTTTTCAGATACTATTGGGTTCATGTTTAGAGTTTCTCTTCCCCTTTTCTGGTATTCTGCCTTTTGTGAATCTGAGGCACTGTGGTTCATCAGTGTTTTCCTCACCTCCATTTTCAGAGCTTGCTCTGGTATCGTTTTGCCTTCTAGTTGTTTGAAAGCTTATTTTTTGGGCCTTCAATCTCTTTGGAACTGAAAATATTATTTCCTGTTTCTTTTACTATACTTCTTTTACTCTACAGGTCAGGTACTATCATGTATCTAATATAGACCCATAGGGCTTTGTTATGTGCAAACTTTAGACTCTTTGGTGTATGCAATTCCATGGTATTTCTGTGAGGACAATTTTCCCTAGACCTTGATGCCATGCCCTGTTCCTGTGTGTGTTTTCTGGTATATCTCTAAATCCTGGTGTTGCCTTTGTTGTGATGAACACACCATACTGTTTCAGTTAGTAGAACCTCATTTTTATTACACTAATCTCACAATTCTGAAAGTGCACAGGGAAGTTCCTCTAGTGGAAATGAAGCATCTATAGGTTTTCAGCTCTGCATTCTACTGTATGTCATTTTGATGTGTCTCCAAAACAGCCAACATAGAGGTCGCTTGTAGTTTCTACTGCCATGGGAATGTCCCAATGTTACCAGTTCTTTCCAGAGCTTCTCTGTCTACAGAAATACCAGTGGAAGCATATGTATGGATGTCATACTTCAGGGCCTGCTGGGATGATCCCGCAGACGGACCTATTTATCCTCGGTGCAGTACCCTGTCAGTGCCGTCCAAAATGTAGCAACTGCATTTGGGTGATAATGCTGTAAGAAATGCTTCATCTTCTCATGATGTGGACTTTGACCACTCTTCCTAGTTCTCTCATTCTTGTGTAATGTTTTCACCAAATCAACCACAGAGCTGTTCCGCATCCTGTGCCTCAAACCAGAATGTAATCCCAATCCAGGTTATGAATGTAGCAGATCCTAAATATTTTAATACTGATTTCAAACCCAACACCCCCAGGAACCCTCAGTCCAGATGCATGATACCTCTGATTGAGCCCCACACGTGCTCTATTGGCAAAATGTCAAATTGGATATTGGTCCTGAAGATGAAGTTGATGTGGCAATAGGACATATCGATAAACTCAACCTCACACGCCAGTGCTGTTGCTGTCTCACTTAGTTCACAGTTCTCTTTGCTCTCTTGAAGGTACCCACCAAAATCCACAACGCACTCTAGATCCCTGAGTTGTGTGAGAGCCATCATCCGTAGCCCTACCCTGCTTTTTCCGCTGCCTCTGCTAGCTCAGATTTGGCAGCTCGGATCTTGGTCTCAGATTCAATTGTGGGGATATTTTGAGCTGATTTCTTTGAGTTCTGTCAGCCAATAATCTGCTGTGCACTCTGCTAATACTCAGCGCATCACCTTCAATCCCATGCCTGCTGCCCGCTTGAGAGTGTGCTTCCAAGGAAAACAGAGTTTCATCTTTGATGCTCCATTACCAGAGGTCAGATCCTGCACTGGTTTCCATTCTCTACTTTGCCTTTTCCTGCTTCCGGTTTTTCTGAGGCCTCATCCTGTCTTTGGAAGTAACAGACCACTCTTCGGAAAGTGTCCTTGCCAAGGTCTGGGTGAGTGGGTGTTTACAATATTTTGTGTATGGTAGCTAGTGAGAGCAGTTTGCACTGTTTCTCTTCCTACTGCGCATTGACAAATCAACATTTTTCACAAATAATTCACAGAAATTGGATATTTGTTTCGCTCCGTTTTTTTACAGCCATCGTCGGAGTGTTTTTCCGAAGACTCAATCTTTGACATTATGTTGACAAGGCAGTTGCAGTCTTTAAGAAAGTTTACAGTATCAATTTGCATGTTTTGGGATTTATATGAAAGTGAAGTTAGTTTTTGAAAATTACCAAATCAACCTAGAAGCCAGACTTGACAATTTCTGTAAGATTTTGTCAGCTCTAAGGAAAAAACAGACAGTCTAAATGTAAAATAGCAGTCCAAAATTTTGAAGGGGTCATGCCAACTCTTTTCTCTTGAAGCCTCCAACAACAAAAGTAACCATGAAATACCTATTGGAACCATGATATAACCCCCAAACTGGGTTTCCCTTTTGCACCTGGTGCCCTTTACTCCCAATGACACATACTAGGCAATGTTGGCATTTCAAGGGGTAACATTCCTCTCTAGGAATATACAAGAAAATCTAAACAGAATATATACATTTAGGCTTGATTCCAAAAGAACCTAGAGGCATTTAACTATGAGAAACCTGCTGAAGCTATGCTAGGCTATTGAGAACCAGGTGCTCTTCTATCAGTGCTGAGAAGGCTTAATCATCCGATCATGTTGGGTAAAGCAATTTAACACAACCAAGTCTGCACCTCCAAGATATATTGCACCCAGGGCTTGACGGAAGTGAATGACTGTCCAAATAACCTGTGTCTTTAATGTGGTTTTCGACTTTTACAGTTCAGTTCACTATCTGACTTCTAATATTTTCCTGTACTGTCTTGAAAAACTGAGGCCTAATACATATTCAAGTTCATTCAAAGATTCCCCTCACTTCCCACACTCCTTTCAGCCCAAAGAATACATAACCGCAGCATTTCCTGAATCTAGGGGAAGGTCATCATTTCATTGTGTGAGCTAATTATTCAATTCGTATCTATTTTAGTCGAGAGTATTTGACCTTTAAGGATTTCACAGTTGTTCACCGAGTGTGAAGGAGGAGGAACTCTGATTCTAGTAGGCGCTTGCTCTCCTCCTACTGGATTCATTGCAGCTCAGGTTCAGATCCTTTGAAATGGATGCCTGAGTGGAGTGGAGGGAAGAGCATGTGATTGATAGCTAGGCACAAACGTGGGAATAGGCTTACCAGGGCTTGGTGCATTTCGGTCTGAATGATTCGTAAATGCCCCTTGGGATGTGTGGATTCTCACGACCTCTTCCAAGAACATGAGCGCTTTTATCATCTCTGCCATCTCTTCTCTTTTAGACGTCAGGAATCTTGGACCCGTTCTTGGAGCAGAGAATCGAGTAACTTTCTCAAGGGCACGTTGACTCTCCGTATGTTTCTGCCAGTATCAGCGAGGTTCAGTAGGTCTCATGAATGTCTTTCGAGCCTGGTATGCTCTAGAGATGTCTCCATGCCGATATTCTCCACTGTAGCAGAACAACTTTCATCAATGTGTTCGCACATCTCCTCAATCCATGCAGCCAGTTTTTCTGCCAGCTTCTCTTCGTGTCTCCCATAAAGTCGACGTCAACAGGACTTGGCAAGTCTGAAAATACCTCGGAGCCTCACCAGTAAGCTGATGACAGGCAGATCTTCCACTGTCTGCCCTTTCAGATTCTGGGAACTGACCCGTAAACTCAGGTCTCTGGGCAGCAGCAGTATCTCGAACTTACTCAGCTTCCCGAACAAAAGACCTAAGCCAATCTCCACATAGGGAAGCAGACCCACCATCAAACTGATCCACCCACAGAATTCTGCCCAGTTACCTTGGATCCACCAGCCGCAACACGCCTCGTGGTACACACCAACATTCCACCTGGAATCCAACCGGTAACTGCCATCCCCATTGGTTGATGCATCAAGTCCGTGTTGGGGGTGATGCTGCATTAGACGAGAGTTTCCTAAGGGAAATGTGATTCTATCCACAAGGGTCCCATGGTCCTTTTCTCTTCCCTCTTTCCTTTTGTTCAGATCTGTATACACAGTACAAAGGGAGGGAAGTGTGTCCGTGATCAGTTTATGGATTCACACCTCTTTAAACTTTCTAACAGTTCACAGTACACAGAGACCCACTCAAGGAAACTTATGTTTGTGTCATATCAATTCACCCAGATTACATATCCGTCTGTTGCTTTCTGATGAAACACCCACACTCTCAGAACATGTATCCATTTGTTTCATGGGGGCTGAAATTCCTAGAAATGAAACCAATCCCAACGTGCACTTTCCTGTCTGTCTCTTTTGCACTTAGTACTATTTCGCAGAGCTACTTGTCTTTGTTATAGACTTATGACATTTCTTCCCTACGAAGCGTAGTATATGGCATTCATTCTTTCTGTTGGAAGACTTGTAAGTCTATATCCCGTTCTATGACACACTCTTATTCAAAACCGTCATTTGGGTTGGCTCACGATATGCATTTCTGGATCAGTATCTATGAATAGTAATGCACGCGTCTGTTTTCTGAATACAACTGTGTTGAGTATATGCTAACAGCGATAATAGTTTGATGCTTGCTGAATGATCCTTGATATCACTTTGAGTATTTTGTCTTGAAAAATAATGGTTGTTTGGTATATGTCAGCCAACTGTAAACTTTTGGTGTTTCCTTGTTTGTCTGATTGTTAGATTTCCCATCACATTAGGCCATGCAACTCTCCTTTTGCTTTATACAGACTGTCATGTAAGCTGATTCACTTAAGATAGTGCTTAAAATCACCTATGATTTCCTGCTACCCTCTCCCATCTTTAGGATTTTGATGTCCTCCTTGCCTTCTTCTTCTTACTTCTTTGCAACTCAGGCTCTTCTTGCATTTGCAATAATGGTTTTGTTATTTCCATTTCATCTTGCTACTTTTCTACTCAGGGTAGGATTCTCAATTTTTGTTGTAGGATCAGTCTCAAACTGCTGAATTCTTTTAAGGTTTGCCTGTCAGTGAAATTCCCTAGCTCTGCCGTTGTTATAAACGGCGGTCATTTGGCATAGGCTACCCTAGATTGCAACTTTTTCTCATTCAGGTTATGGTCTATGTCCTGGCACTCCTCCCCGTGCTGCAAAATTTCTGCTGAAATATCAGCTGAAACCCCTCTGGAGGTTCTGTTGTGACTAAGTTGCTTTCCTCGAGGTGCATTTTACATCACTGGGATGATCATGAAATTTGTTTATTTGAATTCTACAGCTGCTTGTTGGTCCATTGGTATTCCACCTATTTTGGAGGATGTGTACATCCTGAATTCGTATAGATGGTACTTTCTTGGCTTTCAGCAAGTTTCATTCTGATTTTTCTACAAATTCCTTCTCAGAATTTATTATTTTATCTCTTGCTTTTCCATTTGGGAATCCTATATCCTGTTCTTACATGCTTTGTCTTAAGCCAGGATTCAACAGTGATGTTAGCGTTGGTTTGAACTTGCTTTTCTGTGTCTTATTTGATGGAGGGATTTATGTTCCCCTGTCCTCACAGATATTCACGAGTCCCTCTGCATTAAATAGTCTCCTTAGGATTGACTTTAGCCCAGTTTTTATCTCATCCATTGAGTTTTCAGATACTATTGGGTTCATGTTTAGAGTTTCTCTTCCCCTTTTCTGGTATTCTGCCTTTTGTGAATCTGAGGCACTGTGGTTCATCAGTGTTTTCCTCACCTCCATTTTCAGAGCTTGCTCTGGTATCGTTTTGCCTTCTAGTTGTTTGAAAGCTTATTTTTTGGGCCTTCAATCTCTTTGGAACTGAAAATATTATTTCCTGTTTCTTTTACTATACTTCTTTTACCCTACAGGTCAGGTACTATCATGTATCTAATATAGACCCATAGGGCTTTGTTATGTGCAAACTTTAGACTCTTTGGTGTATGCAATTCCATGGTATTTCTGTGAGGACAATTTTCCCTAGACCTTGATGCCATGCCCTGTTCCTGTGTGTGTTTTCTGGTATATCTCTAAATCCTGGTGTTGCCTTTGTTGTGATGAACACACCATACTGTTTCAGTTAGTAGAACCTCATTTTTATTACACTAATCTCACAATTCTGAAAGTGCACAGGGAAGTTCCTCTAGTGGAAATGAAGCATCTATAGGTTTTCAGCTCTGCATTCTACTGTATGTCATTTTGATGTGTCTCCAAAACAGCCAACATAGAGGTCGCTTGTAGTTTCTACTGCCATGGGAATGTCCCAATGTTACCAGTTCTTCCCAGAGCTTCTCTGTCTACAGAAATACCAGTGGAAGCATATGTATGGATGTCATACTTCAGGGCCTGCTGGGATGATCCCGCAGACGGACCTATTTATCCTCGGTGCAGTACCCTGTCAGTGCCGTCCAAAATGTAGCAACTGCATTTGGGTGATAATGCTGTAAGAAATGCTTCATCTTCTCATGATGTGGACTTTGACCACTCTTCCTAGTTCTCTCATTCTTGTGTAATGTTTTCACCAAATCAACCACAGAGCTGTTCCGCATCCTGTGCCTCAAACCAGAATGTAATCCCAATCCAGGTTATGAATGTAGCAGATCCTAAATATTTTAATACTGATTTCAAACCCAACACCCCCAGGAACCCTCAGTCCAGATGCATGATACCTCTGATTGAGCCCCACACGTGCTCTATTGGCAAAATGTCAAATTGGATATTGGTCCTGAAGATGAAGTTGATGTGGCAATAGGACATATCGATAAACTCAACCTCACACGCCAGTGCTGTTGCTGTCTCACTTAGTTCACAGTTCTCTTTGCTCTCTTGAAGGTACCCACCAAAATCCACAACGCACTCTAGATCCCTGAGTTGTGTGAGAGCCATCATCCGTAGCCCTACCCTGCTTTTTCCGCTGCCTCTGCTAGCTCAGATTTGGCAGCTCGGATCTTGGTCTCAGATTCAATTGTGGGGATATTTTGAGCTGATTTCTTTGAGTTCTGTCAGCCAATAATCTGCTGTGCACTCTGCTAATACTCAGCGCATCACCTTCAATCCCATGCCTGCTGCCCGCTTGAGAGTGTGCTTCCAAGGAAAACAGAGTTTCATCTTTGATGCTCCATTACCAGAGGTCAGATCCTGCACTGGTTTCCATTCTCTACTTTGCCTTTTCCTGCTTCCGGTTTTTCTGAGGCCTCATCCTGTCTTTGGAAGTAACAGACCACTCTTCGGAAAGTGTCCTTGCCAAGGTCTGGGTGAGTGGGTGTTTACAATATTTTGTGTATGGTAGCTAGTGAGAGCAGTTTGCACTGTTTCTCTTCCTACTGCGCATTGACAAATCAACATTTTTCACAAATAATTCACAGAAATTGGATATTTGTTTCGCTCCGTTTTTTTACAGCCATCGTCGGAGTGTTTTTCCGAAGACTCAATCTTTGACATTATGTTGACAAGGCAGTTGCAGTCTTTAAGAAAGTTTACAGTATCAATTTGCATGTTTTGGGATTTATATGAAAGTGAAGTTAGTTTTTGAAAATTACCAAATCAACCTAGAAGCCAGACTTGACAATTTCTGTAAGATTTTGTCAGCTCTAAGGAAAAAACAGACAGTCTAAATGTAAAATAGCAGTCCAAAATTTTGAAGGGGTCATGCCAACTCTTTTCTCTTGAAGCCTCCAACAACAAAAGTAACCATGAAATACCTATTGGAACCATGATATAACCCCCAAACTGGGTTTCCCTTTTGCACCTGGTGCCCTTTACTCCCAATGACACATACTAGGCAATGTTGGCATTTCAAGGGGTAACATTCCTCTCTAGGAATATACAAGAAAATCTAAACAGAATATATACATTTAGGCTTGATTCCAAAAGAACCTAGAGGCATTTAACTATGAGAAACCTGCTGAAGCTATGCTAGGCTATTGAGAACCAGGTGCTCTTCTATCAGTGCTGAGAAGGCTTAATCATCCGATCATGTTGGGTAAAGCAATTTAACACAACCAAGTCTGCACCTCCAAGATATATTGCACCCAGGGCTTGACGGAAGTGAATGACTGTCCAAATAACCTGTGTCTTTAATGTGGTTGGCGACTTTTACAGTTCAGTTCACTATCTGACTTCTAATATTTTCCTGTACTGTCTTGAAAAACTGAGGCCTAATACATATTCAAGTTCATTCAAAGATTCCCCTCACTTCCCACACTCCTTTCAGCCCAAAGAATACATAACCGCAGCATTTCCTGAATCTAGGGGAAGGTCATCATTTCATTGTGTGAGCTAATTATTCAATTCGTATCTATTTTAGTCGAGAGTATTTGACCTTTAAGGATTTCACAGTTGTTCACCGAGTGTGAAGGAGGAGGAACTCTGATTCTAGTAGGCGCTTGCTCTCCTCCTACTGGATTCATTGCAGCTCAGGTTCAGATCCTTTGAAATGGATGCCTGAGTGGAGTGGAGGGAAGAGCATGTGATTGATAGCTAGGCACAAACGTGGGAATAGGCTTACCAGGGCTTGGTGCATTTCGGTCTGAATGATTCGTAAATGCCCCTTGGGATGTGTGGATTCTCACGACCTCTTCCAAGAACATGAGCGCTTTTATCATCTCTGCCATCTCTTCTCTTTTAGACGTCAGGAATCTTGGACCCGTTCTTGGAGCAGAGAATCGAGTAACTTTCTCAAGGGCACGTTGACTCTCCGTATGTTTCTGCCAGTATCAGCGAGGTTCAGTAGGTCTCATGAATGTCTTTCGAGCCTGGTATGCTCTAGAGATGTCTCCATGCCGATATTCTCCACTGTAGCAGAACAACTTTCATCAATGTGTTCGCACATCTCCTCAATCCATGCAGCCAGTTTTTCTGCCAGCTTCTCTTCGTGTCTCCCATAAAGTCGACGTCAACAGGACTTGGCAAGTCTGAAAATACCTCGGAGCCTCACCAGTAAGCTGATGACAGGCAGATCTTCCACTGTCTGCCCTTTCAGATTCTGGGAACTGACCCGTGAACTCAGGTCTCTGGGCAGCAGCAGTATCTCGAACTTACTCAGCTTCCCGAACAAAAGACCTAAGCCAATCTCCACATAGGGAAGCAGACCCACCATCAAACTGATCCACCCACAGAATTCTGCCCAGTTACCTTGGATCCACCAGCCGCAACACGCCTCGTGGTACACACCAACATTCCACCTGGAATCCAACCGGTAACTGCCATCCCCATTGGTTGATGCATCAAGTCCGTGTTGGGGGTGATGCTGCATTAGACGAGAGTTTCCTAAGGGAAATGTGATTCTATCCACAAGGGTCCCATGGTCCTTTTCTCTTCCCTCTTTCCTTTTGTTCAGATCTGTATACACAGTACAAAGGGAGGGAAGTGTGTCCGTGATCAGTTTATGGATTCACACCTCTTTAAACTTTCTAACAGTTCACAGTACACAGAGACCCACTCAAGGAAACTTATGTTTGTGTCATATCAATTCACCCAGATTACATATCCGTCTGTTGCTTTCTGATGAAACACCCACACTCTCAGAACATGTATCCATTTGTTTCATGGGGGCTGAAATTCCTAGAAATGAAACCAATCCCAACGTGCACTTTCCTGTCTGTCTCTTTTGCACTTAGTACTATTTCGCAGAGCTACTTGTCTTTGTTATAGACTTATGACATTTCTTCCCTACGAAGCGTAGTATATGGCATTCATTCTTTCTGTTGGAAGACTTGTAAGTCTATATCCCGTTCTATGACACACTCTTATTCAAAACCGTCATTTGGGTTGGCTCACGATATGCATTTCTGGATCAGTATCTATGAATAGTAATGCACGCGTCTGTTTTCTGAATACAACTGTGTTGAGTATATGCTAACAGCGATAATAGTTTGATGCTTGCTGAATGATCCTTGATATCACTTTGAGTATTTTGTCTTGAAAAATAATGGTTGTTTGGTATATGTCAGCCAACTGTAAACTTTTGGTGTTTCCTTGTTTGTCTGATTGTTAGATTTCCCATCACATTAGGCCATGCAACTCTCCTTTTGCTTTATACAGACTGTCATGTAAGCTGATTCACTTAAGATAGTGCTTAAAATCACCTATGATTTCCTGCTACCCTCTCCCATCTTTAGGATTTTGATGTCCTCCTTGCCTTCTTCTTCTTACTTCTTTGCAACTCAGGCTCTTCTTGCATTTGCAATAATGGTTTTGTTATTTCCATTTCATCTTGCTACTTTTCTACTCAGGGTAGGATTCTCAATTTTTGTTGTAGGATCAGTCTCAAACTGCTGAATTCTTTTAAGGTTTGCCTGTCAGTGAAATTCCCTAGCTCTGCCGTTGTTATAAACGGCGGTCATTTGGCATAGGCTACCCTAGATTGCAACTTTTTCTCATTCAGGTTATGGTCTATGTCCTGGCACTCCTCCCCGTGCTGCAAAATTTCTGCTGAAATATCAGCTGAAACCCCTCTGGAGGTTCTGTTGTGACTAAGTTGCTTTCCTCGAGGTGCATTTTACATCACTGGGATGATCATGAAATTTGTTTATTTGAATTCTACAGCTGCTTGTTGGTCCATTGGTATTCCACCTATTTTGGAGGATGTGTACATCCTGAATTCGTATAGATGGTACTTTCTTGGCTTTCAGCAAGTTTCATTCTGATTTTTCTACAAATTCCTTCTCAGAATTTATTATTTTATCTCTTGCTTTTCCATTTGGGAATCCTATATCCTGTTCTTACATGCTTTGTCTTAAGCCAGGATTCAACAGTGATGTTAGCGTTGGTTTGAACTTGCTTTTCTGTGTCTTATTTGATGGAGGGATTTATGTTCCCCTGTCCTCACAGATATTCACGAGTCCCTCTGCATTAAATAGTCTCCTTAGGATTGACTTTAGCCCAGTTTTTATCTCATCCATTGAGTTTTCAGATACTATTGGGTTCATGTTTAGAGTTTCTCTTCCCCTTTTCTGGTATTCTGCCTTTTGTGAATCTGAGGCACTGTGGTTCATCAGTGTTTTCCTCACCTCCATTTTCAGAGCTTGCTCTGGTATCGTTTTGCCTTCTAGTTGTTTGAAAGCTTATTTTTTGGGCCTTCAATCTCTTTGGAACTGAAAATATTATTTCCTGTTTCTTTTACTATACTTCTTTTACTCTACAGGTCAGGTACTATCATGTATCTAATATAGACCCATAGGGCTTTGTTATGTGCAAACTTTAGACTCTTTGGTGTATGCAATTCCATGGTATTTCTGTGAGGACAATTTTCCCTAGACCTTGATGCCATGCCCTGTTCCTGTGTGTGTTTTCTGGTATATCTCTAAATCCTGGTGTTGCCTTTGTTGTGATGAACACACCATACTGTTTCAGTTAGTAGAACCTCATTTTTATTACACTAATCTCACAATTCTGAAAGTGCACAGGGAAGTTCCTCTAGTGGAAATGAAGCATCTATAGGTTTTCAGCTCTGCATTCTACTGTATGTCATTTTGATGTGTCTCCCAAACAGCCAACATAGAGGTCGCTTGTAGTTTCTACTGCCATGGGAATGTCCCAATGTTACCAGTTCTTCCCAGAGCTTCTCTGTCTACAGAAATACCAGTGGAAGCATATGTATGGATGTCATACTTCAGGGCCTGCTGGGATGATCCCGCAGACGGACCTATTTATCCTCGGTGCAGTACCCTGTCAGTGCCGTCCAAAATGTAGCAACTGCATTTGGGTGATAATGCTGTAAGAAATGCTTCATCTTCTCATGATGTGGACTTTGACCACTCTTCCTAGTTCTCTCATTCTTGTGTAATGTTTTCACCAAATCAACCACAGAGCTGTTCCGCATCCTGTGCCTCAAACCAGAATGTAATCCCAATCCAGGTTATGAATGTAGCAGATCCTAAATATTTTAATACTGATTTCAAACCCAACACCCCCAGGAACCCTCAGTCCAGATGCATGATACCTCTGATTGAGCCCCACACGTGCTCTATTGGCAAAATGTCAAATTGGATATTGGTCCTGAAGATGAAGTTGATGTGGCAATAGGACATATCGATAAACTCAACCTCACACGCCAGTGCTGTTGCTGTCTCACTTAGTTCACAGTTCTCTTTGCTCTCTTGAAGGTACCCACCAAAATCCACAACGCACTCTAGATCCCTGAGTTGTGTGAGAGCCATCATCCGTAGCCCTACCCTGCTTTTTCCGCTGCCTCTGCTAGCTCAGATTTGGCAGCTCGGATCTTGGTCTCAGATTCAATTGTGGGGATATTTTGAGCTGATTTCTTTGAGTTCTGTCAGCCAATAATCTGCTGTGCACTCTGCTAATACTCAGCGCATCACCTTCAATCCCATGCCTGCTGCCCGCTTGAGAGTGTGCTTCCAAGGAAAACAGAGTTTCATCTTTGATGCTCCATTACCAGAGGTCAGATCCTGCACTGGTTTCCATTCTCTACTTTGCCTTTTCCTGCTTCCGGTTTTTCTGAGGCCTCATCCTGTCTTTGGAAGTAACAGACCACTCTTCGGAAAGTGTCCTTGCCAAGGTCTGGGTGAGTGGGTGTTTACAATATTTTGTGTATGGTAGCTAGTGAGAGCAGTTTGCACTGTTTCTCTTCCTACTGCGCATTGACAAATCAACATTTTTCACAAATAATTCACAGAAATTGGATATTTGTTTCGCTCCGTTTTTTTACAGCCATCGTCGGAGTGTTTTTCCGAAGACTCAATCTTTGACATTATGTTGACAAGGCAGTTGCAGTCTTTAAGAAAGTTTACAGTATCAATTTGCATGTTTTGGGATTTATATGAAAGTGAAGTTAGTTTTTGAAAATTACCAAATCAACCTAGAAGCCAGACTTGACAATTTCTGTAAGATTTTGTCAGCTCTAAGGAAAAAACAGACAGTCTAAATGTAAAATAGCAGTCCAAAATTTTGAAGGGGTCATGCCAACTCTTTTCTCTTGAAGCCTCCAACAACAAAAGTAACCATGAAATACCTATTGGAACCATGATATAACCCCCAAACTGGGTTTCCCTTTTGCACCTGGTGCCCTTTACTCCCAATGACACATACTAGGCAATGTTGGCATTTCAAGGGGTAACATTCCTCTCTAGGAATATACAAGAAAATCTAAACAGAATATATACATTTAGGCTTGATTCCAAAAGAACCTAGAGGCATTTAACTATGAGAAACCTGCTGAAGCTATGCTAGGCTATTGAGAACCAGGTGCTCTTCTATCAGTGCTGAGAAGGCTTAATCATCCGATCATGTTGGGTAAAGCAATTTAACACAACCAAGTCTGCACCTCCAAGATATATTGCACCCAGGGCTTGACGGAAGTGAATGACTGTCCAAATAACCTGTGTCTTTAATGTGGTTGGCGACTTTTACAGTTCAGTTCACTATCTGACTTCTAATATTTTCCTGTACTGTCTTGAAAAACTGAGGCCTAATACATATTCAAGTTCATTCAAAGATTCCCCTCACTTCCCACACTCCTTTCAGCCCAAAGAATACATAACCGCAGCATTTCCTGAATCTAGGGGAAGGTCATCATTTCATTGTGTGAGCTAATTATTCAATTCGTATCTATTTTAGTCGAGAGTATTTGACCTTTAAGGATTTCACAGTTGTTCACCGAGTGTGAAGGAGGAGGAACTCTGATTCTAGTAGGCGCTTGCTCTCCTCCTACTGGATTCATTGCAGCTCAGGTTCAGATCCTTTGAAATGGATGCCTGAGTGGAGTGGAGGGAAGAGCATGTGATTGATAGCTAGGCACAAACGTGGGAATAGGCTTACCAGGGCTTGGTGCATTTCGGTCTGAATGATTCGTAAATGCCCCTTGGGATGTGTGGATTCTCACGACCTCTTCCAAGAACATGAGCGCTTTTATCATCTCTGCCATCTCTTCTCTTTTAGACGTCAGGAATCTTGGACCCGTTCTTGGAGCAGAGAATCGAGTAACTTTCTCAAGGGCACGTTGACTCTCCGTATGTTTCTGCCAGTATCAGCGAGGTTCAGTAGGTCTCATGAATGTCTTTCGAGCCTGGTATGCTCTAGAGATGTCTCCATGCCGATATTCTCCACTGTAGCAGAACAACTTTCATCAATGTGTTCGCACATCTCCTCAATCCATGCAGCCAGTTTTTCTGCCAGCTTCTCTTCGTGTCTCCCATAAAGTCGACGTCAACAGGACTTGGCAAGTCTGAAAATACCTCGGAGCCTCACCAGTAAGCTGATGACAGGCAGATCTTCCACTGTCTGCCCTTTCAGATTCTGGGAACTGACCCGTAAACTCAGGTCTCAGGGCAGCAGCAGTATCTCGAACTTACTCAGCTTCCCGAACAAAAGACCTAAGCCAATCTCCACATAGGGAAGCAGACCCACCATCAAACTGATCCACCCACAGAATTCTGCCCAGTTACCTTGGATCCACCAGCCGCAACACGCCTCGTGGTACACACCAACATTCCACCTGGAATCCAACCGGTAACTGCCATCCCCATTGGTTGATGCATCAAGTCCGTGTTGGGGGTGATGCTGCATTAGACGAGAGTTTCCTAAGGGAAATGTGATTCTATCCACAAGGGTCCCATGGTCCTTTTCTCTTCCCTCTTTCCTTTTGTTCAGATCTGTATACACAGTACAAAGGGAGGGAAGTGTGTCCGTGATCAGTTTATGGATTCACACCTCTTTAAACTTTCTAACAGTTCACAGTACACAGAGACCCACTCAAGGAAACTTATGTTTGTGTCATATCAATTCACCCAGATTACATATCCGTCTGTTGCTTTCTGATGAAACACCCACACTCTCAGAACATGTATCCATTTGTTTCATGGGGGCTGAAATTCCTAGAAATGAAACCAATCCCAACGTGCACTTTCCTGTCTGTCTCTTTTGCACTTAGTACTATTTCGCAGAGCTACTTGTCTTTGTTATAGACTTATGACATTTCTTCCCTACGAAGCGTAGTATATGGCATTCATTCTTTCTGTTGGAAGACTTGTAAGTCTATATCCCGTTCTATGACACACTCTTATTCAAAACCGTCATTTGGGTTGGCTCACGATATGCATTTCTGGATCAGTATCTATGAATAGTAATGCACGCGTCTGTTTTCTGAATACAACTGTGTTGAGTATATGCTAACAGCGATAATAGTTTGATGCTTGCTGAATGATCCTTGATATCACTTTGAGTATTTTGTCTTGAAAAATAATGGTTGTTTGGTATATGTCAGCCAACTGTAAACTTTTGGTGTTTCCTTGTTTGTCTGATTGTTAGATTTCCCATCACATTAGGCCATGCAACTCTCCTTTTGCTTTATACAGACTGTCATGTAAGCTGATTCACTTAAGATAGTGCTTAAAATCACCTATGATTTCCTGCTACCCTCTCCCATCTTTAGGATTTTGATGTCCTCCTTGCCTTCTTCTTCTTACTTCTTTGCAACTCAGGCTCTTCTTGCATTTGCAATAATGGTTTTGTTATTTCCATTTCATCTTGCTACTTTTCTACTCAGGGTAGGATTCTCAATTTTTGTTGTAGGATCAGTCTCAAACTGCTGAATTCTTTTAAGGTTTGCCTGTCAGTGAAATTCCCTAGCTCTGCCGTTGTTATAAACGGCGGTCATTTGGCATAGGCTACCCTAGATTGCAACTTTTTCTCATTCAGGTTATGGTCTATGTCCTGGCACTCCTCCCCGTGCTGCAAAATTTCTGCTGAAATATCAGCTGAAACCCCTCTGGAGGTTCTGTTGTGACTAAGTTGCTTTCCTCGAGGTGCATTTTACATCACTGGGATGATCATGAAATTTGTTTATTTGAATTCTACAGCTGCTTGTTGGTCCATTGGTATTCCACCTATTTTGGAGGATGTGTACATCCTGAATTCGTATAGATGGTACTTTCTTGGCTTTCAGCAAGTTTCATTCTGATTTTTCTACAAATTCCTTCTCAGAATTTATTATTTTATCTCTTGCTTTTCCATTTGGGAATCCTATATCCTGTTCTTACATGCTTTGTCTTAAGCCAGGATTCAACAGTGATGTTAGCGTTGGTTTGAACTTGCTTTTCTGTGTCTTATTTGATGGAGGGATTTATGTTCCCCTGTCCTCACAGATATTCACGAGTCCCTCTGCATTAAATAGTCTCCTTAGGATTGACTTTAGCCCAGTTTTTATCTCATCCATTGAGTTTTCAGATACTATTGGGTTCATGTTTAGAGTTTCTCTTCCCCTTTTCTGGTATTCTGCCTTTTGTGAATCTGAGGCACTGTGGTTCATCAGTGTTTTCCTCACCTCCATTTTCAGAGCTTGCTCTGGTATCGTTTTGCCTTCTAGTTGTTTGAAAGCTTATTTTTTGGGCCTTCAATCTCTTTGGAACTGAAAATATTATTTCCTGTTTCTTTTACTATACTTCTTTTACTCTACAGGTCAGGTACTATCATGTATCTAATATAGACCCATAGGGCTTTGTTATGTGCAAACTTTAGACTCTTTGGTGTATGCAATTCCATGGTATTTCTGTGAGGACAATTTTCCCTAGACCTTGATGCCATGCCCTGTTCCTGTGTGTGTTTTCTGGTATATCTCTAAATCCTGGTGTTGCCTTTGTTGTGATGAACACACCATACTGTTTCAGTTAGTAGAACCTCATTTTTATTACACTAATCTCACAATTCTGAAAGTGCACAGGGAAGTTCCTCTAGTGGAAATGAAGCATCTATAGGTTTTCAGCTCTGCATTCTACTGTATGTCATTTTGATGTGTCTCCCAAACAGCCAACATAGAGGTCGCTTGTAGTTTCTACTGCCATGGGAATGTCCCAATGTTACCAGTTCTTCCCAGAGCTTCTCTGTCTACAGAAATACCAGTGGAAGCATATGTATGGATGTCATACTTCAGGGCCTGCTGGGATGATCCCGCAGACGGACCTATTTATCCTCGGTGCAGTACCCTGTCAGTGCCGTCCAAAATGTAGCAACTGCATTTGGGTGATAATGCTGTAAGAAATGCTTCATCTTCTCATGATGTGGACTTTGACCACTCTTCCTAGTTCTCTCATTCTTGTGTAATGTTTTCACCAAATCAACCACAGAGCTGTTCCGCATCCTGTGCCTCAAACCAGAATGTAATCCCAATCCAGGTTATGAATGTAGCAGATCCTAAATATTTTAATACTGATTTCAAACCCAACACCCCCAGGAACCCTCAGTCCAGATGCATGATACCTCTGATTGAGCCCCACACGTGCTCTATTGGCAAAATGTCAAATTGGATATTGGTCCTGAAGATGAAGTTGATGTGGCAATAGGACATATCGATAAACTCAACCTCACACGCCAGTGCTGTTGCTGTCTCACTTAGTTCACAGTTCTCTTTGCTCTCTTGAAGGTACCCACCAAAATCCACAACGCACTCTAGATCCCTGAGTTGTGTGAGAGCCATCATCCGTAGCCCTACCCTGCTTTTTCCGCTGCCTCTGCTAGCTCAGATTTGGCAGCTCGGATCTTGGTCTCAGATTCAATTGTGGGGATATTTTGAGCTGATTTCTTTGAGTTCTGTCAGCCAATAATCTGCTGTGCACTCTGCTAATACTCAGCGCATCACCTTCAATCCCATGCCTGCTGCCCGCTTGAGAGTGTGCTTCCAAGGAAAACAGAGTTTCATCTTTGATGCTCCATTACCAGAGGTCAGATCCTGCACTGGTTTCCATTCTCTACTTTGCCTTTTCCTGCTTCCGGTTTTTCTGAGGCCTCATCCTGTCTTTGGAAGTAACAGACCACTCTTCGGAAAGTGTCCTTGCCAAGGTCTGGGTGAGTGGGTGTTTACAATATTTTGTGTATGGTAGCTAGTGAGAGCAGTTTGCACTGTTTCTCTTCCTACTGCGCATTGACAAATCAACATTTTTCACAAATAATTCACAGAAATTGGATATTTGTTTCGCTCCGTTTTTTTACAGCCATCGTCGGAGTGTTTTTCCGAAGACTCAATCTTTGACATTATGTTGACAAGGCAGTTGCAGTCTTTAAGAAAGTTTACAGTATCAATTTGCATGTTTTGGGATTTATATGAAAGTGAAGTTAGTTTTTGAAAATTACCAAATCAACCTAGAAGCCAGACTTGACAATTTCTGTAAGATTTTGTCAGCTCTAAGGAAAAAACAGACAGTCTAAATGTAAAATAGCAGTCCAAAATTTTGAAGGGGTCATGCCAACTCTTTTCTCTTGAAGCCTCCAACAACAAAAGTAACCATGAAATACCTATTGGAACCATGATATAACCCCCAAACTGGGTTTCCCTTTTGCACCTGGTGCCCTTTACTCCCAATGACACATACTAGGCAATGTTGGCATTTCAAGGGGTAACATTCCTCTCTAGGAATATACAAGAAAATCTAAACAGAATATATACATTTAGGCTTGATTCCAAAAGAACCTAGAGGCATTTAACTATGAGAAACCTGCTGAAGCTATGCTAGGCTATTGAGAACCAGGTGCTCTTCTATCAGTGCTGAGAAGGCTTAATCATCCGATCATGTTGGGTAAAGCAATTTAACACAACCAAGTCTGCACCTCCAAGATATATTGCACCCAGGGCTTGACGGAAGTGAATGACTGTCCAAATAACCTGTGTCTTTAATGTGGTTTTCGACTTTTACAGTTCAGTTCACTATCTGACTTCTAATATTTTCCTGTACTGTCTTGAAAAACTGAGGCCTAATACATATTCAAGTTCATTCAAAGATTCCCCTCACTTCCCACACTCCTTTCAGCCCAAAGAATACATAACCGCAGCATTTCCTGAATCTAGGGGAAGGTCATCATTTCATTGTGTGAGCTAATTATTCAATTCGTATCTATTTTAGTCGAGAGTATTTGACCTTTAAGGATTTCACAGTTGTTCACCGAGTGTGAAGGAGGAGGAACTCTGATTCTAGTAGGCGCTTGCTCTCCTCCTACTGGATTCATTGCAGCTCAGGTTCAGATCCTTTGAAATGGATGCCTGAGTGGAGTGGAGGGAAGAGCATGTGATTGATAGCTAGGCACAAACGTGGGAATAGGCTTACCAGGGCTTGGTGCATTTCGGTCTGAATGATTCGTAAATGCCCCTTGGGATGTGTGGATTCTCACGACCTCTTCCAAGAACATGAGCGCTTTTATCATCTCTGCCATCTCTTCTCTTTTAGACGTCAGGAATCTTGGACCCGTTCTTGGAGCAGAGAATCGAGTAACTTTCTCAAGGGCACGTTGACTCTCCGTATGTTTCTGCCAGTATCAGCGAGGTTCAGTAGGTCTCATGAATGTCTTTCGAGCCTGGTATGCTCTAGAGATGTCTCCATGCCGATATTCTCCACTGTAGCAGAACAACTTTCATCAATGTGTTCGCACATCTCCTCAATCCATGCAGCCAGTTTTTCTGCCAGCTTCTCTTCGTGTCTCCCATAAAGTCGACGTCAACAGGACTTGGCAAGTCTGAAAATACCTCGGAGCCTCACCAGTAAGCTGATGACAGGCAGATCTTCCACTGTCTGCCCTTTCAGATTCTGGGAACTGACCCGTAAACTCAGGTCTCAGGGCAGCAGCAGTATCTCGAACTTACTCAGCTTCCCGAACAATAGACCTAAGCCAATCTCCACATAGGGAAGCAGACCCACCATCAAACTGATCCACCCACAGAATTCTGCCCAGTTACCTTGGATCCACCAGCCGCAACACGCCTCGTGGTACACACCAACATTCCACCTGGAATCCAACCGGTAACTGCCATCCCCATTGGTTGATGCATCAAGTCCGTGTTGGGGGTGATGCTGCATTAGACGAGAGTTTCCTAAGGGAAATGTGATTCTATCCACAAGGGTCCCATGGTCCTTTTCTCTTCCCTCTTTCCTTTTGTTCAGATCTGTATACACAGTACAAAGGGAGGGAAGTGTGTCCGTGATCAGTTTATGGATTCACACCTCTTTAAACTTTCTAACAGTTCACAGTACACAGAGACCCACTCAAGGAAACTTATGTTTGTGTCATATCAATTCACCCAGATTACATATCCGTCTGTTGCTTTCTGATGAAACACCCACACTCTCAGAACATGTATCCATTTGTTCATGGGGGCTGAAATTCCTAGAAATGAAACCAATCCCAACGTGCACTTTCCTGTCTGTCTCTTTTGCACTTAGTACTATTTCGCAGAGCTACTTGTCTTTGTTATAGACTTATGACATTTCTTCCCTACGAAGCGTAGTATATGGCATTCATTCTTTCTGTTGGAAGACTTGTAAGTCTATATCCTGTTCTATGACACACTCTTATTCAAAACCGTCATTTGGGTTGGCTCACGATATGCATTTCTGGATCAGTATCTATGAATAGTAATGCACGCGTCTGTTTTCTGAATACAACTGTGTTGAGTATATGCTAACAGCGATAATAGTTTGATGCTTGCTGAATGATCCTTGATATCACTTTGAGTATTTTGTCTTGAAAAATAATGGTTGTTTGGTATATGTCAGCCAACTGTAAACTTTTGGTGTTTCCTTGTTTGTCTGATTGTTAGATTTCCCATCACATTAGGCCATGCAACTCTCCTTTTGCTTTATACAGACTGTCATGTAAGCTGATTCACTTAAGATAGTGCTTAAAATCACCTATGATTTCCTGCTACCCTCTCCCATCTTTAGGATTTTGATGTCCTCCTTGCCTTCTTCTTCTTACTTCTTTGCAACTCAGGCTCTTCTTGCATTTGCAATAATGGTTTTGTTATTTCCATTTCATCTTGCTACTTTTCTACTCAGGGTAGGATTCTCAATTTTTGTTGTAGGATCAGTCTCAAACTGCTGAATTCTTTTAAGGTTTGCCTGTCAGTGAAATTCCCTAGCTCTGCCGTTGTTATAAACGGCAGTCATTTGGCATAGGCTACCCTAGATTGCAACTTTTTCTCATTCAGGTTATGGTCTATGTCCTGGCACTCCTCCCCGTGCTGCAAAATTTCTGCTGAAATATCAGCTGAAACCCCTCTGGAGGTTCTGTTGTGACTAAGTTGCTTTCCTCGAGGTGCATTTTACATCACTGGGATGATCATGAAATTTGTTTATTTGAATTCTACAGCTGCTTGTTGGTCCATTGGTATTCCACCTATTTTGGAGGATGTGTACATCCTGAATTCGTATAGATGGTACTTTCTTGGCTTTCAGCAAGTTTCATTCTGATTTTTCTACAAATTCCTTCTCAGAATTTATTATTTTATCTCTTGCTTTTCCATTTGGGAATCCTATATCCTGTTCTTACATGCTTTGTCTTAAGCCAGGATTCAACAGTGATGTTAGCGTTGGTTTGAACTTGCTTTTCTGTGTCTTATTTGATGGAGGGATTTATGTTCCCCTGTCCTCACAGATATTCACGAGTCCCTCTGCATTAAATAGTCTCCTTAGGATTGACTTTAGCCCAGTTTTTATCTCATCCATTGAGTTTTCAGATACTATTGGGTTCATGTTTAGAGTTTCTCTTCCCCTTTTCTGGTATTCTGCCTTTTGTGAATCTGAGGCACTGTGGTTCATCAGTGTTTTCCTCACCTCCATTTTCAGAGCTTGCTCTGGTATCGTTTTGCCTTCTAGTTGTTTGAAAGCTTATTTTTTGGGCCTTCAATCTCTTTGGAACTGAAAATATTATTTCCTGTTTCTTTTACTATACTTCTTTTACTCTACAGGTCAGGTACTATCATGTATCTAATATAGACCCATAGGGCTTTGTTATGTGCAAACTTTAGACTCTTTGGTGTATGCAATTCCATGGTATTTCTGTGAGGACAATTTTCCCTAGACCTTGATGCCATGCCCTGTTCCTGTGTGTGTTTTCTGGTATATCTCTAAATCCTGGTGTTGCCTTTGTTGTGATGAACACACCATACTGTTTCAGTTAGTAGAACCTCATTTTTATTACACTAATCTCACAATTCTGAAAGTGCACAGGGAAGTTCCTCTAGTGGAAATGAAGCATCTATAGGTTTTCAGCTCTGCATTCTACTGTATGTCATTTTGATGTGTCTCCAAAACAGCCAACATAGAGGTCGCTTGTAGTTTCTACTGCCATGGGAATGTCCCAATGTTACCAGTTCTTCCCAGAGCTTCTCTGTCTACAGAAATACCAGTGGAAGCATATGTATGGATGTCATACTTCAGGGCCTGCTGGGATGATCCCGCAGACGGACCTATTTATCCTCGGTGCAGTACCCTGTCAGTGCCGTCCAAAATGTAGCAACTGCATTTGGGTGATAATGCTGTAAGAAATGCTTCATCTTCTCATGATGTGGACTTTGACCACTCTTCCTAGTTCTCTCATTCTTGTGTAATGTTTTCACCAAATCAACCACAGAGCTGTTCCGCATCCTGTGCCTCAAACCAGAATGTAATCCCAATCCAGGTTATGAATGTAGCAGATCCTAAATATTTTAATACTGATTTCAAACCCAACACCCCCAGGAACCCTCAGTCCAGATGCATGATACCTCTGATTGAGCCCCACACGTGCTCTATTGGCAAAATGTCAAATTGGATATTGGTCCTGAAGATGAAGTTGATGTGGCAATAGGACATATCGATAAACTCAACCTCACACGCCAGTGCTGTTGCTGTCTCACTTAGTTCACAGTTCTCTTTGCTCTCTTGAAGGTACCCACCAAAATCCACAACGCACTCTAGATCCCTGAGTTGTGTGAGAGCCATCATCCGTAGCCCTACCCTGCTTTTTCCGCTGCCTCTGCTAGCTCAGATTTGGCAGCTCGGATCTTGGTCTCAGATTCAATTGTGGGGATATTTTGAGCTGATTTCTTTGAGTTCTGTCAGCCAATAATCTGCTGTGCACTCTGCTAATACTCAGCGCATCACCTTCAATCCCATGCCTGCTGCCCGCTTGAGAGTGTGCTTCCAAGGAAAACAGAGTTTCATCTTTGATGCTCCATTACCAGAGGTCAGATCCTGCACTGGTTTCCATTCTCTACTTTGCCTTTTCCTGCTTCCGGTTTTTCTGAGGCCTCATCCTGTCTTTGGAAGTAACAGACCACTCTTCGGAAAGTGTCCTTGCCAAGGTCTGGGTGAGTGGGTGTTTACAATATTTTGTGTATGGTAGCTAGTGAGAGCAGTTTGCACTGTTTCTCTTCCTACTGCGCATTGACAAATCAACATTTTTCACAAATAATTCACAGAAATTGGATATTTGTTTCGCTCCGTTTTTTTACAGCCATCGTCGGAGTGTTTTTCCGAAGACTCAATCTTTGACATTATGTTGACAAGGCAGTTGCAGTCTTTAAGAAAGTTTACAGTATCAATTTGCATGTTTTGGGATTTATATGAAAGTGAAGTTAGTTTTTGAAAATTACCAAATCAACCTAGAAGCCAGACTTGACAATTTCTGTAAGATTTTGTCAGCTCTAAGGAAAAAACAGACAGTCTAAATGTAAAATAGCAGTCCAAAATTTTGAAGGGGTCATGCCAACTCTTTTCTCTTGAAGCCTCCAACAACAAAAGTAACCATGAAATACCTATTGGAACCATGATATAACCCCCAAACTGGGTTTCCCTTTTGCACCTGGTGCCCTTTACTCCCAATGACACATACTAGGCAATGTTGGCATTTCAAGGGGTAACATTCCTCTCTAGGAATATACAAGAAAATCTAAACAGAATATATACATTTAGGCTTGATTCCAAAAGCACCTAGAGGCATTTAACTATGAGAAACCTGCTGAAGCTATGCTAGGCTATTGAGAACCAGGTGCTCTTCTATCAGTGCTGAGAAGGCTTAATCATCCGATCATGTTGGGTAAAGCAATTTAACACAACCAAGTCTGCACCTCCAAGATATATTGCACCCAGGGCTTGACGGAAGTGAATGACTGTCCAAATAACCTGTGTCTTTAATGTGTTTGGCGACTTTTACAGTTCAGTTCACTATCTGACTTCTAATATTTTCCTGTACTGTCTTGAAAAACTGAGGCCTAATACATATTCAAGTTCATTCAAAGATTCCCCTCACTTCCCACACTCCTTTCAGCCCAAAGAATACATAACCGCAGCATTTCCTGAATCTAGGGGAAGGTCATCATTTCATTGTGTGAGCTAATTATTCAATTCGTATCTATTTTAGTCGAGAGTATTTGACCTTTAAGGATTTCACAGTTGTTCACCGAGTGTGAAGGAGGAGGAACTCTGATTCTAGTAGGCGCTTGCTCTCCTCCTACTGGATTCATTGCAGCTCAGGTTCAGATCCTTTGAAATGGATGCCTGAGTGGAGTGGAGGGAAGAGCATGTGATTGATAGCTAGGCACAAACGTGGGAATAGGCTTACCAGGGCTTGGTGCATTTCGGTCTGAATGATTCGTAAATGCCCCTTGGGATGTGTGGATTCTCACGACCTCTTCCAAGAACATGAGCGCTTTTATCATCTCTGCCATCTCTTCTCTTTTAGACGTCAGGAATCTTGGACCCGTTCTTGGAGCAGAGAATCGAGTAACTTTCTCAAGGGCACGTTGACTCTCCGTATGTTTCTGCCAGTATCAGCGAGGTTCAGTAGGTCTCATGAATGTCTTTCGAGCCTGGTATGCTCTAGAGATGTCTCCATGCCGATATTCTCCACTGTAGCAGAACAACTTTCATCAATGTGTTCGCACATCTCCTCAATCCATGCAGCCAGTTTTTCTGCCAGCTTCTCTTCGTGTCTCCCATAAAGTCGACGTCAACAGGACTTGGCAAGTCTGAAAATACCTCGGAGCCTCACCAGTAAGCTGATGACAGGCAGATCTTCCACTGTCTGCCCTTTCAGATTCTGGGAACTGACCCGTAAACTCAGGTCTCAGGGCAGCAGCAGTATCTCGAACTTACTCAGCTTCCCGAACAAAAGACCTAAGCCAATCTCCACATAGGGAAGCAGACCCACCATCAAACTGATCCACCCACAGAATTCTGCCCAGTTACCTTGGATCCACCAGCCGCAACACGCCTCGTGGTACACACCAACATTCCACCTGGAATCCAACCGGTAACTGCCATCCCCATTGGTTGATGCATCAAGTCCGTGTTGGGGGTGATGCTGCATTAGACGAGAGTTTCCTAAGGGAAATGTGATTCTATCCACAAGGGTCCCATGGTCCTTTTCTCTTCCCTCTTTCCTTTTGTTCAGATCTGTATACACAGTACAAAGGGAGGGAAGTGTGTCCGTGATCAGTTTATGGATTCACACCTCTTTAAACTTTCTAACAGTTCACAGTACACAGAGACCCACTCAAGGAAACTTATGTTTGTGTCATATCAATTCACCCAGATTACATATCCGTCTGTTGCTTTCTGATGAAACACCCACACTCTCAGAACATGTATCCATTTGTTTCATGGGGGCTGAAATTCCTAGAAATGAAACCAATCCCAACGTGCACTTTCCTGTCTGTCTCTTTTGCACTTAGTACTATTTCGCAGAGCTACTTGTCTTTGTTATAGACTTATGACATTTCTTCCCTACGAAGCGTAGTATATGGCATTCATTCTTTCTGTTGGAAGACTTGTAAGTCTATATCCCGTTCTATGACACACTCTTATTCAAAACCGTCATTTGGGTTGGCTCACGATATGCATTTCTGGATCAGTATCTATGAATAGTAATGCACGCGTCTGTTTTCTGAATACAACTGTGTTGAGTATATGCTAACAGCGATAATAGTTTGATGCTTGCTGAATGATCCTTGATATCACTTTGAGTATTTTGTCTTGAAAAATAATGGTTGTTTGGTATATGTCAGCCAACTGTAAACTTTTGGTGTTTCCTTGTTTGTCTGATTGTTAGATTTCCCATCACATTAGGCCATGCAACTCTCCTTTTGCTTTATACAGACTGTCATGTAAGCTGATTCACTTAAGATAGTGCTTAAAATCACCTATGATTTCCTGCTACCCTCTCCCATCTTTAGGATTTTGATGTCCTCCTTGCCTTCTTCTTCTTACTTCTTTGCAACTCAGGCTCTTCTTGCATTTGCAATAATGGTTTTGTTATTTCCATTTCATCTTGCTACTTTTCTACTCAGGGTAGGATTCTCAATTTTTGTTGTAGGATCAGTCTCAAACTGCTGAATTCTTTTAAGGTTTGCCTGTCAGTGAAATTCCCTAGCTCTGCCGTTGTTATAAACGGCGGTCATTTGGCATAGGCTACCCTAGATTGCAACTTTTTCTCATTCAGGTTATGGTCTATGTCCTGGCACTCCTCCCCGTGCTGCAAAATTTCTGCTGAAATATCAGCTGAAACCCCTCTGGAGGTTCTGTTGTGACTAAGTTGCTTTCCTCGAGGTGCATTTTACATCACTGGGATGATCATGAAATTTGTTTATTTGAATTCTACAGCTGCTTGTTGGTCCATTGGTATTCCACCTATTTTGGAGGATGTGTACATCCTGAATTCGTATAGATGGTACTTTCTTGGCTTTCAGCAAGTTTCATTCTGATTTTTCTACAAATTCCTTCTCAGAATTTATTATTTTATCTCTTGCTTTTCCATTTGGGAATCCTATATCCTGTTCTTACATGCTTTGTCTTAAGCCAGGATTCAACAGTGATGTTAGCGTTGGTTTGAACTTGCTTTTCTGTGTCTTATTTGATGGAGGGATTTATGTTCCCCTGTCCTCACAGATATTCACGAGTCCCTCTGCATTAAATAGTCTCCTTAGGATTGACTTTAGCCCAGTTTTTATCTCATCCATTGAGTTTTCAGATACTATTGGGTTCATGTTTAGAGTTTCTCTTCCCCTTTTCTGGTATTCTGCCTTTTGTGAATCTGAGACACTGTGGTTCATCAGTGTTTTCCTCACCTCCATTTTCAGAGCTTGCTCTGGTATCGTTTTGCCTTCTAGTTGTTTGAAAGCTTATTTTTTGGGCCTTCAATCTCTTTGGAACTGAAAATATTATTTCCTGTTTCTTTTACTATACTTCTTTTACTCTACAGGTCAGGTACTATCATGTATCTAATATAGACCCATAGGGCTTTGTTATGTGCAAACTTTAGACTCTTTGGTGTATGCAATTCCATGGTATTTCTGTGAGGACAATTTTCCCTAGACCTTGATGCCATGCCCTGTTCCTGTGTGTGTTTTCTGGTATATCTCTAAATCCTGGTGTTGCCTTTGTTGTGATGAACACACCATACTGTTTCAGTTAGTAGAGCCTCATTTTTATTACACTAATCTCACAATTCTGAAAGTGCACAGGGAAGTTCCTCTAGTGGAAATGAAGCATCTATAGGTTTTCAGCTCTGCATTCTACTGTATGTCATTTTGATGTGTCTCCAAAACAGCCAACATAGAGGTCGCTTGTAGTTTCTACTGCCATGGGAATGTCCCAATGTTACCAGTTCTTCCCAGAGCTTCTCTGTCTACAGAAATACCAGTGGAAGCATATGTATGGATGTCATACTTCAGGGCCTGCTGGGATGATCCCGCAGATGGACCTATTTATCCTCGGTGCAGTACCCTGTCAGTGCCGTCCAAAATGTAGCAACTGCATTTGGGTGATAATGCTGTAAGAAATGCTTCATCTTCTCATGATGTGGACTTTGACCACTCTTCCTAGTTCTCTCATTCTTGTGTAATGTTTTCACCAAATCAACCACAGAGCTGTTCCGCATCCTGTGCCTCAAACCAGAATGTAATCCCAATCCAGGTTATGAATGTAGCAGATCCTAAATATTTTAATACTGATTTCAAACCCAACACCCCCAGGAACCCTCAGTCCAGATGCATGATACCTCTGATTGAGCCCCACACGTGCTCTATTGGCAAAATGTCAAATTGGATATTGGTCCTGAAGATGAAGTTGATGTGGCAATAGGACATATCGATAAACTCAACCTCACACGCCAGTGCTGTTGCTGTCTCACTTAGTTCACAGTTCTCTTTGCTCTCTTGAAGGTACCCACCAAAATCCACAACGCACTCTAGATCCCTGAGTTGTGTGAGAGCCATCATCCGTAGCCCTACCCTGCTTTTTCCGCTGCCTCTGCTAGCTCAGATTTGGCAGCTCGGATCTTGGTCTCAGATTCAATTGTGGGGATATTTTGAGCTGATTTCTTTGAGTTCTGTCAGCCAATAATCTGCTGTGCACTCTGCTAATACTCAGCGCATCACCTTCAATCCCATGCCTGCTGCCCGCTTGAGAGTGTGCTTCCAAGGAAAACAGAGTTTCATCTTTGATGCTCCATTACCAGAGGTCAGATCCTGCACTGGTTTCCATTCTCTACTTTGCCTTTTCCTGCTTCCGGTTTTTCTGAGGCCTCATCCTGTCTTTGGAAGTAACAGACCACTCTTCGGAAAGTGTCCTTGCCAAGGTCTGGGTGAGTGGGTGTTTACAATATTTTGTGTATGGTAGCTAGTGAGAGCAGTTTGCACTGTTTCTCTTCCTACTGCGCATTGACAAATCAACATTTTTCACAAATAATTCACAGAAATTGGATATTTGTTTCGCTCCGTTTTTTTACAGCCATCGTCGGAGTGTTTTTCCGAAGACTCAATCTTTGACATTATGTTGACAAGGCAGTTGCAGTCTTTAAGAAAGTTTACAGTATCAATTTGCATGTTTTGGGATTTATATGAAAGTGAAGTTAGTTTTTGAAAATTACCAAATCAACCTAGAAGCCAGACTTGACAATTTCTGTAAGATTTTGTCAGCTCTAAGGAAAAAACAGACAGTCTAAATGTAAAATAGCAGTCCAAAATTTTGAAGGGGTCATGCCAACTCTTTTCTCTTGAAGCCTCCAACAACAAAAGTAACCATGAAATACCTATTGGAACCATGATATAACCCCCAAACTGGGTTTCCCTTTTGCACCTGGTGCCCTTTACTCCCAATGACACATACTAGGCAATGTTGGCATTTCAAGGGGTAACATTCCTCTCTAGGAATATACAAGAAAATCTAAACAGAATATATACATTTAGGCTTGATTCCAAAAGAACCTAGAGGCATTTAACTATGAGAAACCTGCTGAAGCTATGCTAGGCTATTGAGAACCAGGTGCTCTTCTATCAGTGCTGAGAAGGCTTAATCATCCGATCATGTTGGGTAAAGCAATTTAACACAACCAAGTCTGCACCTCCAAGATATATTGCACCCAGGGCTTGACGGAAGTGAATGACTGTCCAAATAACCTGTGTCTTTAATGTGTTTGGCGACTTTTACAGTTCAGTTCACTATCTGACTTCTAATATTTTCCTGTACTGTCTTGAAAAACTGAGGCCTAATACATATTCAAGTTCATTCAAAGATTCCCCTCACTTCCCACACTCCTTTCAGCCCAAAGAATACATAACCGCAGCATTTCCTGAATCTAGGGGAAGGTCATCATTTCATTGTGTGAGCTAATTATTCAATTCGTATCTATTTTAGTCGAGAGTATTTGACCTTTAAGGATTTCACAGTTGTTCACCGAGTGTGAAGGAGGAGGAACTCTGATTCTAGTAGGCGCTTGCTCTCCTCCTACTGGATTCATTGCAGCTCAGGTTCAGATCCTTTGAAATGGATGCCTGAGTGGAGTGGAGGGAAGAGCATGTGATTGATAGTTAGGCACAAACGTGGGAATAGGCTTACCAGGGCTTGGTGCATTTCGGTCTGAATGATTCGTAAATGCCCCTTGGGATGTGTGGATTCTCACGACCTCTTCCAAGAACATGAGCGGTTTTATCATCTCTGCCATCTCTTCTCTTTTAGACGTCAGGAATCTTGGACCCGTTCTTGGAGCAGAGAATCGAGTAACTTTCTCAAGGGCACGTTGACTCTCCGTATGTTTCTGCCAGTATCAGCGAGGTTCAGTAGGTCTCATGAATGTCTTTCGAGCCTGGTATGCTCTAGAGATGTCTCCATGCCGATATTCTCCACTGTAGCAGAACAACTTTCATCAATGTGTTCGCACATCTCCTCAATCCATGCAGCCAGTTTTTCTGCCAGCTTCTCTTCGTGTCTCCCATAAAGTCGACGTCAACAGGACTTGGCAAGTCTGAAAATACCTCGGAGCCTCACCAGTAAGCTGATGACAGGCAGATCTTCCACTGTCTGCCCTTTCAGATTCTGGGAACTGACCCGTAAACTCAGGTCTCAGGGCAGCAGCAGTATCTCGAACTTACTCAGCTTCCCGAACAAAAGACCTAAGCCAATCTCCACATAGGGAAGCAGACCCACCATCAAACTGATCCACCCACAGAATTCTGCCCAGTTACCTTGGATCCACCAGCCGCAACACGCCTCGTGGTACACACCAACATTCCACCTGGAATCCAACCGGTAACTGCCATCCCCATTGGTTGATGCATCAAGTCCGTGTTGGGGGTGATGCTGCATTAGACGAGAGTTTCCTAAGGGAAATGTGATTCTATCCACAAGGGTCCCATGGTCCTTTTCTCTTCCCTCTTTCCTTTTGTTCAGATCTGTATAAACCGTACAATCGGAGGGAAGTGTGCCATGATCAGTTTATGGATTCCACCTATTATACTTTCTAACAGTTCACAGTACACAGAGACCCACTCAAGGAAACTCATGTTTGTGTAATATCAATTCACCCAGATTACATATCCGTCTGTTGCTTTCTGCTGAATCACAAAAACTCTCAGGACATGTATCCATTTGTTTCATGGGGGCTGAAATTCCTAGAAATTAAACCAATCCCAACGTGCACGTTCCTGTCTGTCTCTTTTGCACTTAGTACAGTTTTGCAGAGCTACTTGTCTTTGTTATAGTCTTATGCCATTTCTTCTCTACGTAGGGTAGAATAAGGCATTCATTCATCTTTTTGGAAGACTTGTAAGCCTATATCCCGTTCTCTGACCCACTCTTATTCAAAACCGTCATTTGGGTTGGCTCACGATATGCACTTCAGGATCAGTATCTATGAATATTAATGCACGCGTCTGTTTTTGGAATACAAGTGTGTTGAGTACATGCTAACAGCGATAATAGGTCGATGCGAGCTGAAGGATCCTTGACATCACTTTGAGTATTTTGTCTTGAATTATCATGGTTGTTTGGTATATGTCAGCCAACTCTAACCTTTTGGTGTTTGTTGGTTTGTTTGATTGTTTTGCAAACACATTAGGCCATGCATCTCTACTTTTGCTTCAGACAGACAGTCATGTAAGCTGATTCACTTTAGATAGTGCTTAAAATCAACTCTGATTACCTGCTACTCTCTCCCATCTTTAGGATTTTGATGTCCTCCTTGCCTTCTTCTTCTTACTTCTTTGCAACTCAGGCTCTTCTTGCATTTGCCATAATGGTTTTGTTATTTCCATTTCATCTTGCTACTTTTCTACTGAGGGTAGGATTCTCAATTTTTGTTGTAGGATCAGTCTCAAACTGCTGAATTCTTTTAAGGTTTGCCTGTCAGTGAAATTCCCTAGCTCTGCCGTTGTTATAAACGGCGGTCATTTGGCATAGGCTACCCTAGATTGCAGCTTTTTCTCATTCAGGTTATGGTCTATGTCCTGGCACGCCTCCCCGTGCTGCAAAATTTCTGCCGAGATATCAGCTGAAACCCCTCTGGAGGTTCTGTTGTGACTAAGTTGCTTTCCTCGTGGTGCATTTTACATCACTGCGATGATCATGAAGTTTGTTTATTTGAATTTTACAGCTGCTTGTTGGTCTATTGGTATTCCACCTCTTTTGGATGCTGTGTACTTTCTGAATTCGTATAGATGATACTTTCTTGGCTTTCAGCAAGTTTCATTCTGATTTTTCTACAAATTCCTTTTCTGAATTTATTATTTTATCACTTGCTTTTCCATTTGGGAATCCTATGATTCCTATTCTTACCTGCTTTGTCTTAACCCAGGATTCAACAGTGATGTTAGCGTTGGTTTGAACTTGCTTTTCTGTGTCTTCTTCTGATGGAGGGATTTCTGTTCCCCTGTCCTCACAGTAATTCACGAGTCCCTCTGCATTATGTAGTCTGCTTAGGATTGACTTTAGCCCAGTTTTTATCTCATCCATTGAGTTTTCAGATACTATTGGGTTCATGTTTATAGTTTCTCTTCCCCTTTTGTGGTATTCTGCCTTTTGTGATTCTGAGGCACTGTGGTTCATCAGTGTTTTCCTCACCTCCATTTTCAGAGCTTGCTCTGGTATCGTTTTGCCGTCTAGTTGTTTGAAAGCTTATTTTTTGGGCCTTCAATCTCTTTGGAGCTGAAAATGGTACTTCCTGTTTCTTTTACTATACTTCTTTTATTCTAAAGGTCAGGTACTATCATGTATCTAATATAGACCCATAGGGCTTTGTTATGTGCAAACTTTAGACTCTTTGGTGTATGCAATTCCATGGTATTTCTGTGAGGACAATTTTCCCTAGACCTTGATGCCATGCCCTGTTCCTGTGTGTGTTGTCTTGTATATCTCTAAATCCTGGTGTTGCCTTTGTTGTGATGAACACACCATACTGTTTCAGTTAGTAGAACCTCATTTTTATTACACTAATCTCACAATTCTGAAAGGGCACAAGGCACTTCCTCTAGTGGAAATGAAGCTTCTGTAGGTTTTCAGCTCTGCATTCTTCTGTATGTCTTTTTGAAGTGTCTCCAAAACAGCCAACATAGAGTGCGCTTGTACTTTCTTCTGCCATGGGAATGTCCCAATGTTACCAGTTCTTCCCAGAGCTTCTCTGTCTACAGAAACACCAGTGGAAGCATATGTATGGATGTCATACTTCGGGGCCTGCTGGGATGATCCCGCAGACCGACCTATGTGTCCTTGGTGCAGTAACATGTCAGTGCCATCCAAAATGTAGCATCTGCATTTCGGTGATAATGCTGTAAGAAATGCTTTATCTTCTCATGCTGTGGACTTTGACCACTCTTCCCAGTTCTCTCATTCTTGAGTAATGTGTTCACGAAGGCTACCACAGAGCTGTTCCGCATCCTCTGCCTCCAACCAGAATGTAATCCCAATCCAGGTTATGAATGTAGCAGATCCTAAATCTTTTAATACTTACTTCAAACCCAACGCCCCCTCGAACCCTCAGTCCAGATGCATGATACCTCTGATTGAGCCCCACACGTGCTCTATTGGCAAAATGTCAAATTGGACCCTGGTCCTGCAGATGCAGTGGATGTGGCAATAGGACATATCGATAAACTCAACCACACGCGCCAGTGCGGTTGCTGTCTCACTCAGGTCACAGTTCTCTTTGCTCTCTTGAAAGTACCCACCAAAACCCACAACGCACTCTAGATCCCTGAGTTCTGCGAGAGCCATCATCCATAGCCCTATCCCTCTTTTTCCGCTGCCTCTGCTAGCTCAGATTTGGCAGCTCGGATCTTGGTCTCAGATTCAATTGTGGGGATATTTTGAGCTGATTTCTTTGAGTTCTGTCAGCCAAGCATCTGCTGTGCACTCTTCTAACACTCAGCGCATCACCTTCAATCCCATGCCTGCTGCCCGCTTGAGAGTGTGCTTCCAAGGAAAACAGAGTTTCACCTTTGATGCTCCATTACCAGAGGTCAGATCCTGCACTGGTTTCCATTCTCTACTTTGCCTTTTCCTGCTTCCGGTTTTTCTGAGGCCTCATCCTGTCTTTGGAAGTAACAGACCACTCTTAGGCAAGTGTCCTGTGCCAAGGGCTGGGTGAGTGTGTGTTTACAATATTTTGTGTATGGTAGCTAGTGAGAGCAGTTTGCACTGGTTCTCTTCCTACTGGGCATCGACAAATCAACACTTTTCACAAATAATTCACAGAAATTGGATAATTGTTTCGCTCCATTTTCTTTACAGCCATGGTCGGAGGTTTTGTCCGAAGACTCCAGCTTTGACATTAGGTTGATAAGTCAGTTGCAGTCTTTAAGAAGGTTAATAGTATCGATTTACGTGTTTTGGGATTTATATGAAAGTGAAGTTAGTTTTTGAAAATTACCAAATCCACCTAGAAACCAGACTTGATAATATGTGTAAGATTTTGTCAGCTCTAAGGAAAAAACAGACAGTCTCAATGTAAAATAGCAGTCCAAATGTTTGAAGGGGACATGCCAACTCTTTTCTCTTGAAGCCTCCAACAACAAAAGGAACCATGAAATACCTATTGGAACCATGATATAACCCCCAAACTGGGTTTCCCTTTTGCACCTGGTGCCCTTTACTCCCAATGACACATACTAGGCAATGTTGGCATTTCAATGGGTAACATTCCTATCTAGGAATATACAAGAAAATCTAAACAGAATATATAAATTTAGGCTTGATACCAAAAGCACCTAGAGGCATTTAACTATGAGAAACCTGCTGAAGCTATGCTAGGCTATTGAGAACCAGGTGCTCTTCTATCAGTGCTGAGAAGGCTTAATCATCCTATCATGTTGGGTAAAGCAATTTAACACAACCAAGTCTGCACCTCCAAGATATATTGCACCCAGTGCTTGACGGAAGTGAATGACTGCCCAAATAACCTGTGTCTTTAATGTGTTTGGCGACTTTTACAGTTCAGTTCACTATCTGACTTCTAATATTTTCCTGTACTGTCTTGAAAAACTGAGGCCTAATACGTATTCAAGTTCATTCAAAGATTCCCCTCACTTCCCACACTCCTTTCAGCCCAAAGAGTACATAAACGCAGCATTTCCTGAATCTAGGGGAAGGTCATCATTTCATTGTGTGAGCTAAGTATTCAATTCGCATCTATTTTAGTCGAGATTATTTTACCTTTAAGGATTTCACAGTTGTTCACCGAGTGTGAATGAGGAGGAACTCTGATTCTAGTAGGCGCTTGCTCTCCTCCTACTGGATTCATTGCAGCTCAGGTTCAGATCCTTTGAAATGGATGCCTGAGTGGAGTGGAGGGAAGAGCATGTGATTGATAGCTAGGCACAAACGTGGGAATAGGCTTACCAGGGCTTGGTGCATTTCGGTCTGAATGATTCGCAAATGCCCCTTGGGATGTGTGGATTCTCACGACCTCTTCCAAGAACATGAGTGCTTTTATCAACTCTGCCATCTCTTCTCTTTTAGACGTCAGGAATCTTGGACCCGTTCTTGGAGCAGAGAATCGAGTAACTTTCTCAAGGGCACGTTGACTCTCCGTATGTTTCTGCCAGTATCAGCGAGGTTCAGTAGGTCTCATGAATGTCTTTCGAGCCTGGTATGCTCTAGAGATGTCTCCATGCAAATATTCTCCACTGTTGCAGAACATCTTTCATCAATGTGTTCGCACATCTCCTCAATCCATGCAGCCAGTGTTTCTGCCAGCTTCTCTCCTTGTCTTCCATAAAGTCGACGTCAACAGGACTGGGCAAGTCTGAAAACACCTGGGAGCCTCACCAGTAAGTTGGTGACAGGCAGATCTTCCACTGTCTGCCCTTTCAGATTCTGGGAACTGACCCGTGAACTCAGGTCTCTGGGCAGCAGCAGTATCTCGAACTTACTCAGTTTCCCGAACAAAAGACTTAAGCCAATCTCCACATAGGGAAGCAGACCCACCATCAAACTGATCCACCCACAGAATTCTGCCCAGTTACCTTGGATCCACCAGCAGCAACACGCCTCGTGGTACACACCAACATTCCACCTGGAATCCAACCGGTAACTGCCATCCCCAGTGGTTGATGCAACAAGACTATGTTGGGGGTGATGCTGCATTAGACGAGAGTTTCCTAAGGGAAATGTGATTCTATCCACAAGGGTCCCATAGTCCTTTTCTCTTCCCTCTTCCCTTTTGTTCAGATCTGTATACACAGTACAAACTGAGGGAAGTGTGTCCTTGATCAGTTTATGGATTCACACTTATTATACTTTCTAACAGTTCACAGTACAGAGAGACCTACTCAAGGATACTCATGTATGTGTAATATCCATTCACCCAGATTACATATCCGTTTATTGGTTTCTGCTGAAACAAACAAACTCTCAGTACATGGATCCATTTTTTTCATGGGGGCTGAAATTCCTAGAAATGAAACCAATCCCAACGTGCACTTTCCTGTCTGTCTCTTTTGCTCTTAGTACAGTTTTGCAGAGCTACTTGTCTTTGTTATAGGCTTATGCCATTTCTTCTCTATGTAGGGTAGAATAAGGCATTCATTCATCTTGTTGGAAGACTTGTAAGTCTATATCCCGTTCTCTGACCCACTCTTATTCAAAACCGTCATTTGGGTTGGCTCACGATATGCACTTCTGGATCAGTATGTATGAATAATAATGCACGCGTCTGTTTTTGGAATACAAGGGTGTTGATTACATGCTAACAGCGATAATAGTTCGATGCGTGATGAAGGATCCTTGACATCACTTTGAGTATTTTGTCTTGAATCATCATGGTTGTTTGGTATATGTCAGCCAACTGTAGCCTTTTCGTGTTTGTTTGTTTGTCTGATTGTTTTGCAAACACATTAGGCCATGCATCTCTCCTTTTGCTTCAGACAGACAGTCATGTAAGCTGATTCACTTAAGATAGTGCTTAAAATCAACTATGATTTCCTGCTACTCTCTCCCATCTTTAGGATTTTGATGTCCTCCTTGCCTTCTTCTTGTTACTTCTTTGCAACTCAGGCTTTTCTTGCATTTGCCATAATGGTTTTGTTATTTCCATTTCATCTTTCTACTTTTCTACTGAGGGTAGGATTCTCAATTTTTGTTGTAGGATCAGTCTCAAACTGCTGAATTCTTTTAAGGTTTGCCTGTCAGTGAAATTCCCTAGCTCTGCCGTTGTTATAAACGGCGGTCGTTTGGCATAGGCTACCCTAGATTGCAGCTTTTTCTCATTCAGGTTATGGTCTATGTCCTGGCACACCTACCCGTGCTGCAAAATTTTTGCTGAGATATAAGCTGAAACCCCTCTGGAGGTTCTGTTGTTCCTAAGTTGCTTTCCTTGAGGTGCATTTTAAGTCACTGGTATGATCATGAAGTTTGTTTATTTGAATTCTACAGCTGCTTGTTGGTCTTTTGGTATTCCACCTCTTTTGGATGCTGTGTACATCCTGAATTCGTATAGATGATACTTTCTTGGCTTTCAGCAAGTTTCATTCTGATTTTTCTACAAATTCCTTTTCAGAATTTATTATTTTATCACTTGCTTTTCCATTTGGGAATCCTATGATTCCTATTCTTACCTGCTTTGTCTTAATCCAGGATTCAACAGTTATATTAGCTTTGGTTTGCCCTTGCTTTTCTGTGTCTTCTTCTGATGGAGGGATTTCTGTTCCCCTGTCCTCACAGTCATTCACGAGTCCCTCTGCATTATGTAGTCTGCTTAGGATTGACTTTAGCCCAGTTTTTATCTCATCCATTGAGTTTTCTGATACTATTGGGTTCTTCTTAGAGTTTCTCTTTCCCTTTTCTGGTATTCTGCCTTTTGTTATTCTGAGGCACTGTGGTTCATCAGTGTTTTCCTCACCTCCATTTTCAGAGCATGCTCTGCTATCGTTTTGCCTTCTAGTTGTTTTAAAGCTTATTTTTTGGGCCTTCAATCTCTTTTGAACTGAATATGGTTCTTCCTGTTTCTTTTACTATACTTCTTTTACTCTACAGGTCAGGTAATATCATGTATCTAATATAGACTTATAGTGCTTGGTTAATTGCAAACTTTAGACTCTTTTGTGTACTCAATTTCATGGTATTTCTGTGAGGACAATTTTCCCTAGACCTTGATGCCATGCCCGGTTCATGTTTGTGTTTTCTGGTATATCTCTAAATCCTGGTGTTTCCTTTGTTGTGATGAACACACCACACTGTTTCAGTTAGTAGAACCTCATTTACTTTACACTAATCTCACAATTCTGAAAGTGCACCGGGCACTTCCTCTATTGGAAATTAAGCTTCTATAAGTTTTCTGCTCGGCATTCTTCTGTATGTCATTTTGATGTGTCTCCAAAACAGTCTAACGTTGAGTGAGCTTGTTCTTTCTACTGCCATGGGACTGTCCCAATGTTACCAGTTCTTCCCTGAGCTTCTCTGTCTACAGAAACACCAGTGGAAACATATGTATGGATGTGATACTTCAGGGCCTGCTGGGATGATCCCGCAGACAGACCTATGTTTCCTCTGTGCAGTACCCTGTCTGTGCCGTCCAAAATGTAGCATGTGCATTTGGGTGATAATGCTGTAAAAATGCTTCATCTTCTCATGCTGTGGACTTTGACCACTTTTCCTAGTTCTCTCATTCTTGAGTAATGGGTTCACGAAGGCAACCACAGAGCTGTTCCGCATCCTCTGCCTCAAACGAGAGTGTAATCCCAATCCAGGTTATGAATGTAGCAGATCCTAAATCTTTTAATACTGATTTCAAACCCAACGCCCCCAGGAACTCTCAGTCCAGATGCATGATACCTCTGATTGAGTCCCACATGTGCTCTACGTACAAAATGTCAAATTGGACCCTGGTCCTGCAGATGAAGTGGATGTGGCCATAGAACATATCGGTAAACTCAACCTCACGCGCCAGTGTGGTTGCTGTCTCACTGAACTCACAGTTCTCTTTGCTCTATTGAAAGTACCCACCAAAACCCACAAGGCACTCTAGATCCCTGAGTTGAACGAGAGCCATCATACGTAGCCCTATCCCTCTTTTTCCGCTGCCTCTGCTAGCTCAGATTTGGCAGCTCGGATCTTGGTCTCAGATTCAAATGTGGGGATATTTTGAGCTGATTTCTTTGAGTTCTGTCAGCCAAGCATCTGCTGTGCACTCTTCTTTCACTCAGCGCATCAACTTCAATCCTGTGCCTGCTGCCCGCTTGAGAGTGTGCTTCCAAGGAAAACAGAGTTTCACCTTTGATGCTCCATTATCAGAGGTCAGATCCTGCACTGGTTTCCATTCTCTACTTTGTCTTTTCCTGCTTCCGGTTTTTCTGAGGCCTTATCCTGTCTTTGGAAGTAACAGACCGCTCTTAAGCTAGTGTCATTTGACAAGGGCAGGGTGAGTGTGTGTTTACAATATTTTGTTTATGGTAGCTAGTGAGAGCAGTTTGCACTGGTTCTCTTCCTACTGGGCATCAACAAATCAACACTTTTCACAAATAACTCACAGAAATTGGATATTTGTTTCGCTCCGTTTTCTTACAGCCATGGTCAGAGGTTTTGTCTGAAGACACTAGCTTTGACCTTATGATGACAAGGCAGTTTCAGTCTTTTAGAAGGTTTATAGTATAGATTTACGTGTTTTGGGATTTATATGAAAGTGAAGTTAGTTTTTGAAAATTACCAAATCAACCTAGAAGCCATAATTGACAATATGTGTAAGAATTTGTCAACTCTAAGGAAAATCAGAGAGTCTCAATGTAAAATAGCAGTCCAAAATTTTGAGGGGACATGCCAACTCTTTTCTCTTGAAGCATCCAACAAAAAAAGTAACAATGAAATACCTTTTGGAACCATGATATAACCCCCAACCTGTGTTTCACTTTTGCACCTGGTGCCATTTATTCCCAATGACACATACTAGGCAATGTTGGCATTTCAAGGGGTAACATTCCTCTCTAGGAATATACAAGAAAATCTAAACAGAATATATACATTTAGGCTTGATTCCAAAAGAACCTAGAGGCATTTAACTTTGAGAAACCTGCTGCAGCTATACTAATTTATTGATAGCCCGGTGCTCTTCTATCAGTGCTGAGAAGGCTTAATCATCTGATCATGTTGGGTAAAGCAATTTAACACAACCAAATCTGCACCTGCAAGACATAGTGCACCCAGGGCTTGACGGAAGTTAATGACTATCCAAATAACCTGTGCCTTTAATGTGTTTGGCGACTTTTACAGTTCAGTTCACTATCTGACTTCTAATATTTTCCTGTACTGTCTTGAAAAACTGAGGCCTAATACATATTCAAGTTCATTCAAAGATTCCCCTCACTTCCCACACTCCTTTCAGCCCAAAGAATACATAACCGCAGCATTTCCTGAATCTAGGGGAAAGTCATCATTTCATTGTGTGAGCTAAGTATTCAATTCGTATCTATTTTAGTCGAGAGTATTTGACCTTTAAGTATTTCACAGTTGTTCACCGAGTGTGAAGGAGGAAGAACTCTGATTCTAGCAGGCGCTTGCTCTCCTCCTACTGGATTCATTGCAGCTCAGGTTCAGATCCTTTGAAATGCATGCCTGAGTGGAGTGGAGGGAAGAGCATGTGATTGATAGCTAGGTACAAACGTGGGAATAGGCTTACCTGGGCTTCGTGCATTTCGGTCTGAATGATTCGTAAATGCCCCTTGGGATGTGTGGATTCTCACGACATCTTCCAAGAACATGAGCGCTTTTATCATCTCTGCCATCTCTTCTCTTTTAGACGTCAGGAATCTTGGACCCGTTCTTGGAGCAGAGAATCGAGTAACTTTCTCAAGGGCACGTTGAATCTCCGTATGTTTCTGCCAGTATCAGCGAGGTTAAGTAGGTCTCATGAATGTCTTTCAAGCCTGGTATTCTCTAGAGATGTCTAGATGCCGATATTCTCCACTGTAGCAGAACAACTTTCATCAATGTGTTCGCACATCTCCTCAATATATGCAGCCAGTTTTTCTGCCAGCTTCTCTTCGTGTCTCCCATAAAGTCGACGTCAACAGGACTTGGCAAGTCTGAAAATACCTCGGAGCCTCACCAGTATGCTGATGACAGGCAGATCTTCCACTGTCTGCCCTTTCAGATTCTGGGAACTGACCCGTGAACTCAGGTCTCTGGGCAGCAGCATTATCTCGAAATTACACAGCTTCCCGAACAAAAGACCTAAGACAATCTCCACGTAGGGTAGCAGACCCACCATCAAACTGATCCACCCACAGAATTCTGCCCAGTTACCTTGGATCCACCAGCCGCAACACGCCTCGTGGTACACACCAACATTCCACCTGGAATCCAACCGGTAACTGCCATCCCCATTGGTTGATGCATCAAGTCCGTGTTGGGAGTGATGCTGCATTATTCGAGAGTTTCCTAAGGGAAATGTGATTCTATCCACAAGAGTCCCATGGTCCTTTTCTCTTCCCTCTTTCCTTTTGTTCAGATCTGTATACACAGTACAAACGGTGGGAAGTGTGTCCATGATTAGTTTATGGATTCACACCTATTATACTTTCTAAAAGTTCACAGTACACAGAGACCCACTCAAGGAAACTCATGTTTGTGTAATATCCATTCACCCATATTACATATCCTTCTGTTGCTTTCTGCTGAATCACCCAAACTCTCAGGACATGGATCCATTTTTTTCATGGGGGCTGAAATTCCTAGAAATGAAACCAATCCCAACGTGCACTTTCCTGTCTGTCTCTTTTGCTCTTAGTTCAGTTTTGCAGAGCTACTTGTCTTTGTTATAGGCTTATGCTATTTCTTCTATACGTAGGGTAGAATAAGGCATTCATTCATCCTGTTGGAAGTCTTGTAAGTCTATATCCCGTTCTCTGACCCACTCTTATTCAAAACCGTCATTTGGGTTGGCTCACGATATGCACTTCTGGATCAGCATCTATGAATAGTAATGCATGCGTCTGTTTTTGGAATACAAGTGTGTTGAATACTTGCTAACAGCGATAATATGTCGATGCGTGCTGAAGGATCCTTGACATCACTTTGAGTATTTTGTCTTGAATCATCATGGTTGTTTGGTATATGTCAGCCAACTGTAACATTTTGGTGTTTGTTGGTTTGTCTGATTGTTTTGCAAACACATTAGGCCATGCATCTCTCCTTTTGCTTCAGACAGACAGTCATGTAAGCTGATTCACTTAAGATAGTGCTTAAAATCGACTATGATTTCCTGCTACTCTCTCCCATCTTTAGGATTTTGATGTCCTCCTTGCCTTCTTCTTGTTTCTTCTTTGCAACTCAGGCTCTTCTTGCATTTGCAATAATTGTTTTATTGTTTCCATTTCATCTTGCTACTTTTCTACTCAGAGTAGGATTCTCAATTTTTGTTGTATGATCAGTCTCAAAGTGCTGAATTCTATTTAGGTTTGCCTGTCAGTGAAATTCCCTAGCTCTGCCGTTGTTATAAACGGCGGTCATTTGGCATATTCTACCCTAGATTGCAGTTTTTTCTCATTCAGGGTATGGTCTATGTCTTGGCACTCCTCCACGTGCTGCAAAATTTCTGCCGAGATATCAGCTGAAACCCCTCTGGAGGTTCTGTTGTGAATAAGTTGCTTTCCTCGAGGTGCAATTTACATCACTGGGATGATCATGAAATTTGTTTATTTGAATTCAAATGCTGCTTGTTGCCGTATTGGTATTCCACCTATTTTGGAAGCTGTGTACTTCCTGAATTCGTGTAGATGATACTTTCTTGGCTTTCAGCAAGTTTCATTCTGATTTTTCTACAAATTCCTTTTCAGAAATTATTATTTTATCTCTTGCTTTTCCATTTGGGAATCCTATGAGTCCTATTCATACCTGCCTTGTCTTCACCGAGGATTCAACAGTGATGTTAGCGTTGGTTTGCACTTGCTTTTCTGTGTCTTCTTCTGATGGAGGGATTTCTGTTCCCCTGTCCTCACAGTCATTCACGAGTTCCTCTGCATTATGTAGTCTGCTTAGGGTTGACTTTAGCCCAGTTTGTATCTCATCCATTGAGTTTCCTGATACTATTGGGTTCATGTTTAGAGTTTCTCTTCCCCTTTTCTGGTATTCTGCCTTTTGTGATTCTGAGGCACTGTGTTTCATAAGTGTTTTCCTCACCTCCATTTTCAGAGCTTTCTCTGGTATCGTTTTGCTGTCTAGTTGTTTGAAAGCTTATTTTTTGGGCCTTCAATCTCTTTGGAACTGAAAATGGTACTTCCTGTTTCTTTTACTATACTTCTTTTACTCTAAATTTCAGGAACTATCATGTATTTAATATAGACTTATAGGGCTTGGTTAATTGCAAACTTTAGACTCTTTGGTGTACACAATTGCATGGTATTTCTTTGAGGATAATTTTCCCTAGACCTTGATGCCTTGCCCTGTTCCTGTGTGTGTTGTCTGTGTTGACTTTGTTGTGATGAACAAACCATACCGCTTCAGTTATTAGAACATCATTTTTATTACACTAATCTCACAATTCTGAAAGTGCACAGGGCACTTCCTCTAGTGGAAATGAAGCTTCTATAGATTTTCAGCTCTGCATTCTTCTGTATGTCATTTTGAAGTGTCTGCAAAACAGCCAACATAGAGAGAGCTTGTACTTTCTACTGCCACGGGAATGTCCCAATGTTCCCAGTTCCTTCCAGAGCTTCTGTGTCTACAGAAACACCAGTGGAAGCATATGTATGGACGTCATACTTCAGGGCCTGCTGGGATGATTCCGCATGCAGACCTATGTGTCCTTAATGCAGTACCCTGTCAGTGCCGCCAAAATATAGCATCTGCATTTGGGTGATAATGCTGTAAGAAATGCTTCATCTTCTCATGCTGTGGAATTTGACCACTCTTCCTAGTTCTCTCATTTTTGAGCTGTGGGTTCACGAAGGCCACCACAGAGCTGTTCCACATCCTCTGCCTCCAACCAGAGTGTAATCCCAATCCAGGTTATGAATGTAGCAGATCCTATATCTTCTGATACTGATTTCAAACCCAAAGCCCCCAGGAACCCTCAGTCCAGATGCATGATACCTCTGATTGAGCCCCACAAGTGCTCTATTGGCAAAATGTCAAATTGGACCCTGGTCCTGCAGATGAAGTGGATGTGGCCATAGGACATTTCGATAAACTCAACCTCACGCGCCAGTGCTGTTGGTGTCTCACTGAGGTTACATTTCTCTTTGCTCTCTTGAAAGTACCCACCAAAACCCACAACGCACTCTAGATCCTTGAGTTTTGCGAGAGCCATCATCCGTAGCCCTACCCCGCTTTTTCCGCTGCCTCTGCTAGCTCAGATTTGGCAGCTCGGATCTTGGTCTCAGATTCAATTGTGGGGATATTTTGAGCTGATTTCTTTGAGTTCTGTCAGCCAAGCATCTGCTGTGCACTCTGCTAATACTCAGCGCATCACCTTCAATCCCATGCCTGTTGTCAGCTTGAGAGTGTGCTTCCAAGCAAAACAGAGTTTCACTTTGATGCTCCATAACCAGAGGTCAGATCCTGCACTGGTTTCCATTCTCTACTTTGCCTTTTCCTGCTTCCGGTTTTTCTGAGGCCTCATCCTGTCTTTGGAAATAACAGACCACTCTTCAGAAAGTGTCTTTGCCAAGGGCTGGGTGAGTGTGTGTTCACAATGTTTTTTGTATGGTAGCTAGTGAGAGCAGTTTGCACTTTTTCTCTTCCTACTGGTCATCGACAAATCAACACTTTTCACAAATAATTCACAGAAATTGGATATTTGTTTCGCTCCGTTTTTTTACAGCCATTGTCGGAGGGAATTTCCGAGACCCCAACTTTGACCTTATGTTGACAAGGCAGTTGCAGTCTTTAAGAAAGTTAACAGTATCAATATATATGCTTTGGGATTTATATGAAAATGAATTTAGTTTTTGAAAATTACCAAATCAACCTACAAGCCCGACTTGACAATTTCCATAAGAATTTGTCAGCTCTAAAGAAAAACAGACAGTCTCAATGTAAAATAGCTGTCCAAACATTTGAAGGGGACATGCCAACTATTTTCTCTTGAAGCTTCCAACAACAAAAGGAAGAATGAAATAACTATTGGAACCATGAAATAACCCCCATTCTGGGTTTCCCTTGTGAACCTGGTGCCCTTTAATCCCAATGACACATACTAGGCAATGTTGGGATTTCAAGGGGTAACATTCCTCTCTAGGAGTACACAAGTTAATCTAAACAGAATATATAAATTTTGGCTTGATTCCAAAAGCACCTAGAGTCATTTAACTAAGAGAATACTGCTGCAGCTATGCTAGGCTATTGAGAACCAGGTGCTCTTCTATCAGTTCTAGAAGGCTTAATCATCTGATCATGTTGGGGAAAGCAATTTAACACAACCAAGCCTGCACCTCCAAGATATAGTGCACCCGGGGCTTGATGGAAGTGAATAACTGTCCACATAACCTGTGCCTTTAATGTGTTTGGCGAATTTTACAGTTCAGTTCACTATCTGACTTCTAATATTTTCCTGTACTGTCTTGAAAAACTGAGGCCTAATACATATTCAAGTTCATTCAAAGATTCCCCTCACTTCCCACACTCCTTTCAACCCAAAGAATACATAATCCCAGCATTTCCTTAATCTAAGGGAAGGTCATCTTTTCTTTGTGTGAGTTCAGTATTCAATTAATATCTATTTTAGTCGAGAGTATTTGACCTTTAATTATTTCACATTTGTTCACCGAGTGTGAAGGAGGAGGAACTCTGATTCTAGTAGGCGCTTGCTCTCCTCCTACTGGATTCATTGCAGCTCAGGTTCTGATCCTTTGAAATGGATGCCTGAGTGGAGTGGAGGGAAGTGCATGTGATTGATAGCTAGGCAGAAACGTGGGAATAGGCTTACCTGGGCTTGGTGCATTTCAGTCTGAATGATTCGTAAATGCCCCTTGGGATGTGTGGATTCTCACGACCTCTTCCAATAACATGAGCTCTTTTATCATCTCTGCCAACTCTTCTCTTTAAACGTCAGGAATCTTGGACCCATCCTTGGAGCTGAGAATCGAGTTAGTTTCTCAAGGGCACGTTGAATCTCCTTAAGTATCTGCCAGTATCAGCGATGGTTAGTAGGTCTCATGACTGTATTTTGAGCCTGGTATGCTCTAGAGATATCTCCATGCCGATAATCTCCACTGTAGCAGAACAACTTTCATCAATGTGTTCGCACATCTCCTCAATCCATGCAGCCAGTGTTTCTGCCAGCTTCTCTTCGTGTCTCCCATAAAGTCGACCTCAACAGGACTGGGCAAGTCTGAAAATACCTCGGAGCCTCACCAGTAAGCTGATGACAGGCAGATCTTCCACTGTCTGCCCTTTCAGATTCTGGGAACTGACCCGTGAACTCAGGTCTTTGGGCAGCAGCAGTATCTCGAACTTACTCAGCTTCCCGAACAAAAGACCTAAGCCAATCTCCACATAGGGCAGCAGACCCATCATCAAACTGATCTACCCACAGAATTCTGCCCAGTTACCTTGGATCCACCAGCCGCAACAAGCCTCGTGGTACACACCAATATTCCAGCTGGAATCCAACAGGTAACTGCCATCCCCATTGGTTGATGCATCAAGTCAGTTTTGGGGTAATGCTGCATTAGACGAGATTTTCCTAAGGGAAATGTGATTCTATCCACAAGGGTCCCATTGTCTTTTTCTGTTCCCTCTTTCCTTTTGATCAGATCTGTATACACAATACAAACGGAGGGAAGTGTGTCCATGATCAGTTTATGGATTCACACCTATTTGATCTTTCTAACAGTTCACAGTACACGGAGACCCACTCAAGGAAACTCATGTTTGTGTAATATCCATTCACCCAGATTACATATCCGTCTGTTGCTTTCTGCTGAAAGACCCACACTTTCAGTACATGGATCCATTTGTTTCATTGGGGCTGAAATTCCTAAAAATGAAACCAATCCCAACGTGCACTTTCCTGTCTGTCTCTTTTGTTTTTAGTTCAGTTTTGCAGAGCTACTTGTCTTTGTTATAGGCTTATGCCATTTCTTCTCTACGTAGGGTAGAATAAGGCATTCATTCATCCTGTTGCAAGACTTGTAAGCCTATATCCCGTTCTCTGACCCACTCTTATTCAAAACCGTCATTTGGGTTGGCTCACGATATGCACTTCTGGATCAGTATCTATGAATAGTAATGCACGCGTCTGTTTTTGGAATACAAGTTTGTTGAGTACATGCTAACTGCGATAATAGGTCGATGCGTGCTGAAGGATCCTTGACATCATTTTGAGTATTTTGTCTTGAATAATCATGGTTGTTTGGTATATGTCAGCCAACTGTAACCTTTTGGTGTTTGTTTGTTTGTCTGATTGTTTGTTTTGCAAACACATTAGGCCATGCATCTCTCTTTTTGCTTCAGACAGACAGCCATGTAAGCTGATTCACTTAAGATAGTGCTTAAAATCACCTATGATTTCCTGCTGCCCCCTCAAATCTTTAGGATTTTGATGTCCTCCTTGCCTTCTTCTTCTTACTTCTTTACATCTCATGCTCTTTTTGCATTTGCAATAATGGTGTTGTTATTTCCATTTCATCTTGCTACTTTTCTACTCAGGGTAGGATTCTCAATTTTTGTTTTAGGATCAGTCTCAAACTGCTGAATTCTTTTAAGGTTTGCCTGTCAGTGAAATTCCCTAGATCTGCCGTTGTTATAAATGGCGTTCATTGGGCATAGGCTACAATATATTGCAGCTTTTTCTCATTCAGGGTATGGTCTATGTCCTGGCACTCCTCCCCGTGCTGCAAAACTTCTGCCAATATATCAGCTGAAACCCCTCTGGTGGTTCTGTTGTGACTAAGTTGCTTTCCTCGAGGTGAATTTTACATCACTGGGATGATCATGAAATTTGTTTATTTGAATTCTACAGCTGCTAGTTGGTCTATTGGTATTCCACCTCTTTTGGACGCTATTTACATCCTGAATTCATATAGATGATACTTTCTTGGCTTTCAGCAAGTTTCATTCTGATTTTTCTACAAATTCCTTTTCAGAATTTATTATTTTATCTCTTGCTTTTCCATTTGGGAATCCTATGATTCCTATTCTTTCCTGCCTTGTCTTCACCCAGGATTCAACTGTGATGATAGCGTTGGTTTGCACTTGCTATTCTGTGTCTTCTTCTGATGGAGGGATTTCTGTTCCCTGTCCTCACAATCATTCACGAGTCCCTCTGCATTATGTAGTCTGCTTAGGATTGACTTTAGCCCAGTTTTTATCTCATCCATCGAGTTTTCACATACTATTGGTTTCATGTTTAGAGTTTCTCTTCCCCTTTTCTGGTATTCTGCCTTTTGTGATTCTGAGGCACTGTGGTTCATCAGTGTTTTCCTCACCTCCATTTTCAGAGCATGCTCTGGTATCGTTTTGCCGTCTAATTCTTTGAAAGCTTATTTTCTGGGCCTTCAATCTCTTTGGAACTGAAAATGGTACTTCCTGTTTCTTTTACTATAATTCTTTTACTCTACAGGTCAGATATTATCATGAATTTAATATAGAATTATAGGGCTTGGTTATGTGTAACTTTAGACTCTTTGGTGTACACAATTCCATGGTATTTCTGTGAGGACAATTTTCCCTAGACCTTGATGCCACGCCCTGTTACTGTGTCTGTTTTCTGGTATATGTCTAAATCCTGGTGTTGCCTTTTTTGTGATGAACACACCATACTGTTTCAGTTAGTAGAACCTCATTTTTATTACACTAATCTCACAATTCTGAAAGGGCACAAGGCACTTCCTCTAGTGGAAATGAAGCTTCTATTTTTTCTGCTCGGCATTCTTCTGTATGTCATTTTGATGTGTCTGCAAAACAGCCAACGTAGAGTGCGCTTGTACTTTCTACTGCCACGGGAATGTCCCAATGTTACCAGTCCTTCCCAGAGCTTCTCTGTCTACAGAAACACCAGTGGAAGCATATGTATGGATGTCATAATTAAGGGCCTGCTTGAATGATTCCGCAGACAGACCTATGTGTCCTCGGTGCTCTACCCTGTCAGTGCCGTCCAAAATTTTACATAAGCATTTGGGTGATAATGCTGTAAAATGCTTCATCTTCTCATGCTGTGTACTTTGACCACTCTTCCTAATTCTCTCATTCTTGAGTGATGGGTTCACGAAGGCAACCACAGAGCTGTTCTGCATCCTCTGCGACATACCAGACTGTAATCCAAATCCAGGTTATGAATTTAGCAGATCCTAAATCTTTAATATTGATTTCAAACCCAACGCCCCCATGAACACTCAGTCCCGATGCATGATACCTCTGATTGAGCCCCACACGTGCTCTATTGGCAAAATGTCAAATTGGTCCCTGCTCCTGCAGATGCAGTGGATGTGGCAATATTAAATATCGATAAAATCAACCTCACGCGCCAGTGCGGTTGCTGTCTCACTGAGGTCACATTTCTCTTTGCTCTCTTTAAAATACCCACCAAAACCCACAATGCACTCTAGATCCCTGAGTTGTGTGAGAGCCATCATCCATAGCCCTATCCCTCTTTTTCCGCTGCCTCTGCTAGCTCAGATTTGGCAGCTCGGATCTTGGTCTCAGATTCAATTGTGGGGATATTTTGAGCTGATTTCTTTGAGTTCTGTCAACCAAGCATCTGCTGTGCACTCTGCTAATACTCAGTGCATCACCTTCAATCCCAAGCCTGCTGCCCACTTGAGAGTGTGCTTCCAAGTAAAACAGAGTTTCACCTTGGATGCTCCATTACAAGAGGTCAGATCCTTCACTGGTTTCCATTCTCTACTTTGCCTTTTCCTACTTCCATTTTTTCTGAGGCCTCATCCTGTCTTTGGAAGTAACAGACTTCTCGTAAGCAGGTGTCCTTTGCCAAGGGCTGGGTGAGTGTGTGTTTACAATGTTTTTTGTATGGTAGCTAGTGAGAGCAGTTTGCACTGGTTCTCTTCCTACTGGGCATCGACAAATCAAGAATTTTCACCAATAATTCACAGAAATTGGATATTTGTTTCGTTCCGTTTTTTTACAGCCATCATCGGAGGGTTTTTCCGAAGACTCCAGCTTTGACCTTATGTTGACAAGGCAGTTGCAGTCTTTAAGAAAGTTAACAGTATCAATTTACATGTTTTGGGATTTATATGAAAGTGAATTTAGTTTTTGAAAATTACCAGATCAAACTAGAAACCATACTTGACAATTTATGTAAGATTTTGTCAGCTCTAAGGAAAAACAGACAGTCTCAATGTAAAATAGCAGTCCAAATGTTTGAAGGGGACATGCCAACTCTTTACTCTTGAAGCCTCCAACTACAAAAGGAAGAATGAAATACATATTGGAACCATGAAATAACCCCCATCCTGGGTTTCCATTGTGCACCTGGTGCCCTTTACTCCCAATGACACATACTAGGCAATGTTGGCATTTCAAGGGGTAACATTCCTCTCTAGGAATATATAAGAAAATCTAAACAGAATATATATATTTTGGCCTGATTACAAAAGAACCTTGAGGCATTTAACTATGAGAAACCTGCTGCAGCTATGCTAGGGTATTGAGAACCAGGTGCTCTTCTATCAGTGCTGAGAAGGCTTAATCCTCCAATAATGTTGGGTAAAACAATTTAACACAACCAAGTCTGCACCTCCAAGATATAGTGCACTCGGGGCTTGACGGAAGTGAATGACTGTCCACATAACCTGTGTCTTTAATGTGTTTGGCGACTTTTACAGTTCAGTTAATTATCTGACTTCTAATATTTTCCTGTACTGTCTTGAAAAACTGAGGCCTAATATATATTCAAGTTCATTCAAAGATTCCCCTCACTTCCCACACACATTTCAGCCCAAAGAATACATAACCCCAGCATTTCCTGAATCTAGGGGAAGGTCATCATTTCTTTGTGTGAGCTATGTATTCAATTAATATCTATTTTAGTCGAGAGTATTTGACCTTTAAGGAATTCAATGTTGTTCACCGAGTGTGAAGGTGTAGGAACTCTGATTCCAGTAGGGGCTTGCTCTCCTCCTACTGGATTCATTGCAGCTCAGGTTCTGATCCTTTGAAATGGATGCCTGAGTGGAGTGGAGGGAAGAGCATGTGATTGATAGCTAGGCACAAACGTGGGAATAGGCTTACCTGGGCTTGGTGCATTTCAGTCTGAATGATTCGTAAATGCCCATTGTGATGTGTGGATTCTCACGACCTCTTCCAAGAACATGAGCGCTTTTATCATCTCTGCCATCTCTTCTCTTTTAGACGTCAGGAATTCTTGGACCCGTTCTTGGAGCTGAAAATCGAGTTACATTCTCAAGGGCACGTTTACTCTCCTTATGTTTCTGCCAGTATCTGCGAGGTTAATTAGTTCTGATGACTGTCTTTCGAGCCGGTATTCTCTAGAGATGTCTCCATGCCAATATTCTCCACTGTAGCAGAATAACTTTCATCAATGTGTTCGCACATCTCCTCAATCCATGCAGCCAGTGTTTCTGCCAGCTTCTCTTCTTGTCTCCCATAAAGTCGACGTCAACAGGACTGGGCAAATCTGAAAATACCTCGGAGCCTCACCAGTATGCTGATGACAGGCAGATCTTCCACTGTCTGCCCTTTCAGATTCTGGAAACTGACCCGTGAACTCAGGTCATTGGGCAGCAACAGTATCTCGAACTTAGGTTCCCGAACAAAAGACCTAAGCCAATCTACACATAGGGCAGCAGACCCACCATCAAACTGATCCACCCACAGAATTCTGCCCAGTTACCTTGGATCCACCAGCCGCAACAAGCCTCGTGGTCCACACCAACATTCCACCTGGAATCCAACCGGTAACTGCCATCCACATTGGTTGATGCATCAAGTCCGTGTTGGGGGTGATGCTGCATTAGACGAGAGTTTCCTAAGGGAAATGTGATTCTATCCACAAGGATCCCATTGTCTTTTTCTGTTCCCTCTTTCCTTTTGATCAGATCTGTATACACAATACAAACGGAGGGAAGTGTGTCCATGATCAGTTTATGTATTCACACCTATTTGATCTTTCTAACAGTTCACAGTACACGGAGACCCACTCAAGGAAACTCATGTTTGTGTAATATCCATTCACCCAGATTACATATCCGTCTGTTGCTTTCTGCTGAAAGACCCACACTTTCAGTACATGGATCCATTTGTTTCATTGGGGCTGAAATTCCTAAAAATGAAACCAATCCCAACGTGCACTTTCCTGTCTGTCTCTTTTGTTTTTAGTTCAGTTTTGCAGAGCTACTTGTCTTTGTTATAGGCTTATGCCATTTCTTCTCTACGTAGGGTAGAATAAGGCATTCATTCATCCTGTTGGAAGACTTGTAAGCCTATATCCCGTTCTCTGACCCACTCTTATTCAAAACCGTCATTTGGGTTGGCTCACGATATGCACTTCTGGATCAGTATCTATGAATAGTAATGCACGCGTCTGTTTTTGGAATACAAGTTTTTTGAGTACATGCTAACTGCGATAATAGGTCGATGCGTGCTGAAGGATCCTTGACATCATTTTGAGTATTTTGTCTTGAATAATCATGGTTGTTTGGTATATGTCAGACAACTGTAACCTTTTGGTATTTGTTTGTTTGTCTGATTGTTTGTTTTGCAAACACATGAGGCCATTCATCTCTCGTATTGCGTCAGTCATGTAAGCTGATTCACTTAAGTTAGTGCTTAAAATCAACTATGATTTCCTGCTACCCTCTACCATCTTTAGGATTTTGATGTCCTCCTTGCATTCTTCTTCTTACTTCTTTGCAACTCAGGCTCTTCTTGCATTTGCAATAATGGTTTTGTTATTTCCATTTCATCTTGCTACTTTTCTACTCAGGGTAGGATTCTCAATTTTTGTTTTAAGATCATTCTCAAACTGCTGAATTCTTTTAATATTTGCCTGTCAGTGAATTTCCCTAGATCTGACGTTGTTATAAACGGCGGTCATTTGGCATAGGCTACCCTAGATTGCAGATTTTTCTCATTCAGCGTATGGTCTATGTCCTGGCACTCCTCCCCGTGCTGCATAATTTCTGCCGAGATATCAGCTGAAACCCCTCTGGAGGTTCTGTTGTGACTAAGTTGCTTTCCTTGAGGTGCAATTTACATCACTGTGATGATCATGAAATTTGTTTATTTGAATTCAACTGCTGCTTGTTGGTCTATTGGTATTCCACCTCTTTTGGACGCTGTGTACTTCCTGAATTCGTATAGATGACACTTTCTTGGCTTTCAGCAATTTTCTTTGTGATTTTTCTACAAATTCCTTTTCAGAATTTATTATTTTATCTCTTGCTTTTCCATTTGGGATTCCTATGAGTCCTATTCTTACCTGCCTTCTCTTCACCCAGGATTCAACATTGATGTTAGCGTTGGTTTGAACTTGCTTTCTGTGTCTTCTTCTGATAGAGGGATTTCTGTTCCCCTATCCTCACAGTCATTCATGAGTCCCTCTGAATTATGTTGTCTGCTAAGAATTGAATTTAGCCCAGTTTTTATCTCATCCATTGAGTTTTCAGATACTATTGGGTTCATGTTTAGAGTTTCTCTTCCCCTTTTGTGGTATTCTGCCTTTTGTGATTCTGAGGCACTGTGGTTCATCAGTGTTTTCCTCACCTCCATTTTCAGAGCATGCTCTGGTATCGTTTTGCCGTCTAATTCTTTGAAAGCTTATTTTCTGGGCCTTCAATCTCTTTGGAACTGAAAATGGTACTTCCTGTTTCTTTTACTATACATCTTTTACACTACAGGTCAGGTACACTCATGTATTTAATATAGACTTATAGGGCTTGTTTAAGTGCAAACTTTAGACAATTTCGTGTACGCAATTCCATGGTATTCCTGTGAGGACAATTTTCCCTAGACCTTGATGCCATGTCCTATTCCTGTGTGTGTTGTCTGGTATATCTCTAAATCCTGGTGTTGCCTTTGTTGTGATGAACACACCATACTCTTCAGTTAGTAGGACTTCATTTTTATTACACTAATCTCACAATTCAGAATGTGCACAGGGCACTTCCTCTAGTGGAAATGAAGCTTCTATAGGTTTTCAGCTCTGCATTCTTCTCTATGTCATTTTGAAGTGTCTGCAAATCAGCCAACGTAGTGTGCGCTTGTACTTTCTACTGTCACGGGAATGTCCCAATGTTACCATGTCTTCCCAGAGCTTCTCTGTCTACAGAAACACCAGTGGAAGCATATTTATGGTTGTCATACTCCAGGGCCTGCTGGGATGATCACGCCGACCGACCTATGTGTCCTTGGTGTAGTACCATGTCAGTGCCTTCCAAAATGTAGCATCTGCATTTGGGTGATAATGCTGTGAAAATTCTTCATCTTCTCATGATGTGGACTTTGACCACTCTTCCTAATTCTCTCATTCTTGAGTTATGTGTTCACGAAGGCAACCACAGAGCTGTTCCGCATCCTCTGCCACAAAGCAGACAGTAATCCCAATCCAGTTTATGAATGTAGCAGATCCTAAATCTTTTAATACTGATTTCAAACCCAACGCCCCCAGGAACACTCAGTCCCGATGCATGATACCTCTGATTGAGCCCCACACGTGCTCTATTTGCAAAATGTCAAATTGGGCCATGGTCCTGCAGATGCAGTGGATGTGGCCATAGGACATATCGATAAACTCAACCTCACGCGCCAGTGTTTTTGCTGTCTCACTGAGGTCACAGTTCTCTTTGCTCTCTTGAAAGTACCCACCAAAACCCACAATGCACTCTAGATCCCTGAGTTGTGCGAGAGCCATCTTCCATAACCCTACCCCGCATTTTCTGCTGCCTCTTCTAGCTCAGATTTGGCAGCTCGGATCTTGGTCTCAGAATCAATTGTGGGGATATTTTGAGCTGATTTCTTTGAGTTCTGTCAGCCAAGCATCTGCTGTGCACTTTGCTAATACTCAGTGCATCACCTTCAATCCCATGCCTGCTGCCCGCTTGAGAGTGTGCTTCCAAGCATAACAGAGTTTCACCTTGGATGCTCCATTACAAGAGGTCAGATTCTGCACTGGTTTCCATTCTCTACTTGCCTTTTCCTGCTTCCGGTTTTCTGAGGCCTCATCCTGTCTTTGGAAGTAACAGACCACTCTTCGGAAATTGTCCTTTCCAAGGGCTGGGTGAGTGTGTGTTTACAATTTTTTGTGTATGGTAGCTAGTGAGAGCAGTTTGCACTTGTTCTCTTCCTACTGGGCATCGACAAATCAACACTTTTCACAAATAATTCACAGAAATTGGATATTTGTCTCTCTCCGTTTTTTTACAGCCCTCGTCGGAGGGTTTTTCCGAAAACTCCAACTTTGACCTTATGTTAATAAGGCAGTTGCAGTCTTTAAGAAAGTTAACAGTATCAATTTACATGTTTTGGGATTTATATGAAAGTGAATTTAGTTTTTGAAAATTACCAAATCCACCTAGAAGCCAGATTGACAATTTGTGTAAGAATTTGTCAGCTCTAAGGAAAAACAGACAGTCTCAATGTAAAATAGCAGTCCAAAATTTGAAGGGGACATGCCAACTCTTTTCTCTTGAAGCCTCCAACAACAAAAGGAAGAATGAAATAAGTATTGGAACCATGAATTAAAACCCATTCTGGGTTTCCCTTGTGCACCTGGTGCCCTTTATTCCCAATGACACATACTAGGTAATGTTGGCATTTCAACGGGTAACATTCCTCTCTAGGAATATACAAGAAAATCTAAACAGAATATATACATTTTGGCTTGATTCCAAAGGCACCTTGAGGCATTTAACTATGAGAAACCTGCTGCAGCTATGCTAGGCTATTGAGAACCAGGTGCTCTTCTATCAGTGCTGAGAAGGCTTAATCATCCAATCATGTTGGGTAAAGCAATTTAACACAACCAAGTCTTCACCTCCAAGATATAGTGCAACCGGGGCTTGACGGAAGTGAATGACAGTCCACGTAACCAGTGTCTTTAAAGTTTTTGCCAAATTTTACAGTTCAGTTCACTATCTGACTTCTAATATTTTCCTGTACTGTCTTGAAAAACTGAGGCCTAATACATATAAAAGTTCATTCAAAAATTCCCCTCACTTCCCACACTGTTTTCAGCCCAAAGAATACATAAACCCAGCATTTCCAGAATCTATGGGAAGGTCATCATTTCTTTGTTTGAGCTAACTATTCAATTCCTATCTGTTTTAGTCGAGTGTATTTGACCTTTAAGGAGTTCACGGTTGTTCACCGAGTGTGAAGTAGGAGGAACTCTGATTTTGGTAGGGGCTTGCTCTCCTCTTACTGGATTCATTTCAGCTCAGGTTCTGATCCTTTGAAATGGATGCCTGAGTGGAGTGGAGAGAAGAGCATGTGATTGATAGCTAGGCACAAACGTGGGAATAGGCTTACCTGGGCTTGGTGCATTTCGGTCTTAATGATTTGTAAATGCCCCTTGGGATTTGTGGATTCTCACGACTTCTTCCAAGAACATGAGCGCTTTTATCATCTCTGCCATCTCTTCTCTTTTAGACGTCAGGAATCTTGGACCCGTTCTTGGAGCAGAGAATTGAGTAATTTTTTCAAGGGCACGTTGAAACTCCGTATGTTTCTGCCAGTATCACCGAGGTTCAGTAGGTCTCATGAATGTCTTTCGAGCCTGGTATGCTCTAGAGATGTCTCCATGCCGATATTCTCCACTGTAGCAGAACAAATTTCTTCAATGTTTTCGCACATCTCCTCAATCCATGCAGCCAGTTTTTCTGCCAGCTTCTCTTCGTGTCTCCCATAAAGTTGACGTCAACAGGACTTGGCAAGTCTGAAAATACCTCGGAGCCTCACCAGTAAGCTGATGACAGGCAGATCTTCCACTGTCTGCCCTTTCAGATTCTGGAAACTGACCCGTGAACTCAGGTATTTGGGCAGCAGCAGTATCTCGAACTTACTCAGCTTCCCGAAAAAAGACCTAAGCCAATCTCCACATAGGGCAGCAGACCCAACATCAAACTGATCCACCCACAGAATTCTGCCCAGTTACCTTGGATCCACCAACCGCAACACGCCTCGTGGTACACACCAACATTTCACCTGGAATCCAACCGGTAACTGCCATCCCCTGTGGTTGATGCATAAATTCAGTGTTGGGGGTGATGCTGCATTAGACGAGTGTTTCCTAAGGGAAATGTGATTCTATCCACAAGGGTCCCATTGTCCTTTTCTCTTCCCTATTTCCTTTTGTTCAGATCTGTATACACAGTACAAACGGAGGGAAGAGTATCCATTTTCAGTTTATGGATTCACACCTATTTAAACTTTCTAACAGTTCAGAGTACACAGAGACCCACTCAAGGAAACTCATGTTTGTGTAATATCCATTCACCCAGATTACATATCCGTCTGTTGCTTTCTGCTGAAACACCCACCCTCTCAGAACATGGATCCATTTATTTCATGGGGGCTGAAATTCCTAGAAATGAAACCAATCCCAACGTGTACTTTCCTGTCTGTCTCTTTTGCACTTTGTTCACTTTTGCAGAGCTACTTTTATTTGTTATATGCTTATGCTATTTCTTCTCTACGTAGGGTATAATTAGGCATACATTCATCCTGTTGGAGGACTTCAAACTCTATATCCCTTTCTATGACCCACTCTTATTCAAAACCGTCATTTGGGTTGGCTCAAAATATGCACTTCTGGATCAGTATCTATGAATAGTAATGCACGCGTCTGTTTTTTGAATACAACTGTGTTGTGTACATGCTAACAGCGATAATAGGTCGATGCATGCTGAAAGATCCTTGACATCACTTTGAGTATTTTGTCTTGAATAATCATGGTTGTTTGGTATATGTCAGCCAAATGTAACCTTTTGGTGTTTGTTTGTTTGTCTGATTGTTTGTTTTGCAAGCACATTAGGCCATGCATCTCTCCTTTTGCTTCTGACAGACAGTCATGTAAGCTGATTCACTTAAAATAGTGCTTAAAATCACCTATGATTTCCTGCTACCCTCTCCCATCTTTAGGATTTTGATGTCCTCCTTGCCTTCTTCTTCTTACTTCTTTACATCTCATGCTCTTTTTGCATTTACAATAATGGTTTTGTTATTTCCATTTCATCTTGCTACTTTTCTACTCAGGGTTGGATTCTCAATTTTTGTTGTAGGATCAGTCTCAAACTGCTGAATTCTTTTCAGTTTTGCCTGTCAGTGAAATTCCCTAGCTCTGCCGTTGTTATAAACGGCGGTCATTTGGCATAGGCTACCCTTGATTGCAGCTTTTTCTCATTCAGTATATGGTCTATGTCCTGGCACTCCTCCCCGTGCTGCAAAATTTCTGCCGAGATATCAGCTGAAACCCCTCTGGAGGTTCTGTTGTGACTAAGTTGTTTACTCGAGGTGCATTTTACATCACTGGGATGATCATGAATTTTGTTTATTTGAATTCTACAGCTGCTTGTTTGTCTATTGTTATTCCACCACTTTTGGACGCTGTGTACATCCTAAATTCGTATAGATGATACTTTCTTGGCTTTCAGCAATTTTCATTCTGATTTTTCTACAATTTCCTTTTCAGAATTTATTATTTTATCTCTTGCTTTTCCATTTGGGAAACCTATGATTCCTATTCTTACCTGCCTTGTCTTCACCCAGGATTCAACAGTGATGTTTGCGTTGGTTTGCTCTTGCTTTTCTTTGTCTTACTCTGATGGAGGGATTTCTGTACCCCTGTCCTCACAGTCATTCATGAGTCCCTCTGCAATATGTAGTCTGCTAGGATTGACTTTAGCCCAGTTTTTATCTCATCCATTGAGTTTTCTGATACTATTGTGTTCTTGTTTAGAGTTTCTCTTCCCCTTTTCTGGTATTCTGCCTTTTGTTGTTCTGAGGCACAGTGGTTCATCAGTGTTTTCCTCACCTCCATTTTCAGAGCTTGTTCTGGTATCGTTTTGCCGTCTAGTTGTTTCAAAGGTTATTTTTTGGGCCTTCAATCTCTTTGGAAATGAAAATGGTACTTACTGTTTCTTTTACTATACTTCTTTTACTTTATACATCAAGTACTCTCATGTATCTAATATAGACTTATGGGGCTTGGTTAATTGCAAACTTTAGACTCTTTGGTGAATGCAATTCCATGGTATTTCTGTGAGGACAATTTTCAAAAAACCTTGATGCCATGCCCTGTTCCTGTGTGTGTTGTCTGGTATATCCCTAAATCCTGGTGTTGCATTTGTTTTGATGAACACACCATACTGTTTCAGTTAGTAGAACCTCATTTTTATTACACTAATGTCACAATTCTGAAACGTCACAGGGCACTTCCTCTAGTGGGAATGAAGCTTCTATAGGTTTTCAGCTCTTCATTCAAATTTATGTCATTTTGAAGTGTCTCCAAAGCAGACAACATAGAGTGCGGTTGTACTTTCTACTGCCATGGGAATGTCCCAATGTTACCAGTTCTTTCCAGAGCTTCTCTGTCTACAGAAACACCAGTGGAAGCATATGTATGGATGTCATACTTCAGGGCCTGCTGGGATGATCCCGCAGACGGACCTATTTATCCTCGGTGCAGTACCCTGTCAGTGCCGTCCAAAATGTAGCAACTGCATTTGGGTGATAATGCTGTAAGAAATGCTTCATCTTCTCATGATGTGGACTTTGACCACTCTTCCTAGTTCTCTCATTCTTGTGTAATGTTTTCACCAAATCAACCACAGAGCTGTTCCGCATCCTGTGCCTCAAACCAGAATGTAATCCCAATCCAGGTTATGAATGTAGCAGATCCTAAATATTTTAATACTGATTTCAAACCCAACACCCCCAGGAACCCTCAGTCCAGATGCATGATACCTCTGATTGAGCCCCACACGTGCTCTATTGGCAAAATGTCAAATTGGATATTGGTCCTGAAGATGAAGTTGATGTGGCAATAGGACATATCGATAAACTCAACCTCACACGCCAGTGCTGTTGCTGTCTCACTTAGTTCACAGTTCTCTTTGCTCTCTTGAAGGTACCCACCAAAATCCACAACGCACTCTAGATCCCTGAGTTGTGTGAGAGCCATCATCCGTAGCCCTACCCTGCTTTTTCCGCTGCCTCTGCTAGCTCAGATTTGGCAGCTCGGATCTTGGTCTCAGATTCAATTGTGGGGATATTTTGAGCTGATTTCTTTGAGTTCTGTCAGCCAATAATCTGCTGTGCACTCTGCTAATACTCAGCGCATCACCTTCAATCCCATGCCTGCTGCCCGCTTGAGAGTGTGCTTCCAAGGAAAACAGAGTTTCATCTTTGATGCTCCATTACCAGAGGTCAGATCCTGCACTGGTTTCCATTCTCTACTTTGCCTTTTCCTGCTTCCGGTTTTTCTGAGGCCTCATCCTGTCTTTGGAAGTAACAGACCACTCTTCGGAAAGTGTCCTTGCCAAGGTCTGGGTGAGTGGGTGTTTACAATATTTTGTGTATGGTAGCTAGTGAGAGCAGTTTGCACTGTTTCTCTTCCTACTGCGCATTGACAAATCAACATTTTTCACAAATAATTCACAGAAATTGGATATTTGTTTCGCTCCGTTTTTTTACAGCCATCGTCGGAGTGTTTTTCCGAAGACTCAATCTTTGACATTATGTTGACAAGGCAGTTGCAGTCTTTAAGAAAGTTTACAGTATCAATTTGCATGTTTTGGGATTTATATGAAAGTGAAGTTAGTTTTTGAAAATTACCAAATCAACCTAGAAGCCAGACTTGACAATTTCTGTAAGATTTTGTCAGCTCTAAGGAAAAAACAGACAGTCTAAATGTAAAATAGCAGTCCAAAATTTTGAAGGGGTCATGCCAACTCTTTTCTCTTGAAGCCTCCAACAACAAAAGTAACCATGAAATACCTATTGGAACCATGATATAACCCCCAAACTGGGTTTCCCTTTTGCACCTGGTGCCCTTTACTCCCAATGACACATACTAGGCAATGTTGGCATTTCAAGGGGTAACATTCCTCTCTAGGAATATACAAGAAAATCTAAACAGAATATATACATTTAGGCTTGATTCCAAAAGAACCTAGAGGCATTTAACTATGAGAAACCTGCTGAAGCTATGCTAGGCTATTGAGAACCAGGTGCTCTTCTATCAGTGCTGAGAAGGCTTAATCATCCGATCATGTTGGGTAAAGCAATTTAACACAACCAAGTCTGCACCTCCAAGATATATTGCACCCAGGGCTTGACGGAAGTGAATGACTGTCCAAATAACCTGTGTCTTTAATGTGTTTGGCGACTTTTACAGTTCAGTTCACTATCTGACTTCTAATATTTTCCTGTACTGTCTTGAAAAACTGAGGCCTAATACATATTCAAGTTCATTCAAAGATTCCCCTCACTTCCCACACTCCTTTCAGCACAAAGAATACATAACCGCAGCATTTCCTGAATCTAGGGGAAGGTCATCATTTCATTGTGTGAGCTAATTATTCAATTCGTATCTATTTTAGTCGAGAGTATTTGACCTTTAAGGATTTCACAGTTGTTCACCGAGTGTGAAGGAGGAGGAACTCTGATTCTAGTAGGCGCTTGCTCTCCTCCTACTGGATTCATTGCAGCTCAGGTTCAGATCCTTTGAAATGGATGCCTGAGTGGAGTGGAGGGAAGAGCATGTGATTGATAGCTAGGCACAAACGTGGGATTAGGCTTACCAGGGCTTGGTGCATTTCGGTCTGAATGATTCGTAAATGCCCCTTGGGATGTGTGGATTCTCACGACCTCTTCCAAGAACATGAGCGCTTTTATCATCTCTGCCATCTCTTCTCTTTTAGACGTCAGGAATCTTGGACCCGTTCTTGGAGCAGAGAATCGAGTAACTTTCTCAAGGGCACGTTGACTCTCCGTAAGTTTCTGCCAGTATCAGCGAGGTTCAGTAGGTCTCATGAATGTCTTTCGAGCCTGGTATGCTCTAGAGATGTCTCCATGCCGATATTCTCCACTGTAGCAGAACAACTTTCATCAATGTGTTCGCACATCTCCTCAATCCATGCAGCCAGTTTTTCTGCCAGCTTCTCTTCGTGTCTCCCATAAAGTTGACGTCAACAGGACTTGGCAAGTCTGAAAATACCTCGGAGCCTCACCAGTAAGCTGATGACAGGCAGATCTTCCACTGTCTGCCCTTTCAGATTCTGGGAACTGACCCGTAATCTCAGGTCTCAGGGCAGCAGCAGTATCTCGAACTTACTCAGCTTCCCGAACAAAAGACCTAAGCCAATCTCCACATAGGGAAGCAGACCCACCATCAAACTGATCCACCCACAGAATTCTGCCCAGTTACCTTGGATCCACCAGCCGCAACACGCCTCGTGGTACACACCAACATTCCACCTGGAATCCAACCGGTAACTGCCATCCCCATTGGTTGATGCATCAAGTCCGTGTTGGGGGTGATGCTGCATTAGACGAGAGTTTCCTAAGGGAAATGTGATTCTATCCACAAGGGTCCCATGGTCCTTTTCTCTTCCCTCTTTCCTTTTGTTCAGATCTGTATACACAGTACAAAGGGAGGGAAGTGTGTCCGTGATCAGTTTATGGATTCACACCTCTTTAAACTTTCTAACAGTTCACAGTACACAGAGACCCACTCAAGGAAACTTATGTTTGTGTCATATCAATTCACCCAGATTACATATCCGTCTGTTGCTTTCTGATGAAACACCCACACTCTCAGAACATGTATCCATTTGTTTCATGGGGGCTGAAATTCCTAGAAATGAAACCAATCCCAACGTGCACTTTCCTGTCTGTCTCTTTTGCACTTAGTACTATTTCGCAGAGCTACTTGTCTTTGTTATAGACTTATGACATTTCTTCCCTACGAAGCGTAGTATATGGCATTCATTCTTTCTGTTGGAAGACTTGTAAGTCTATATCCCGTTCTATGACACACTCTTATTCAAAACCGTCATTTGGGTTGGCTCACGATATGCATTTCTGGATCAGTATCTATGAATAGTAATGCACGCGTCTGTTTTCTGAATACAACTGTGTTGAGTATATGCTAACAGCGATAATAGTTTGATGCTTGCTGAATGATCCTTGATATCACTTTGAGTATTTTGTCTTGAAAAATAATGGTTGTTTGGTATATGTCAGCCAACTGTAAACTTTTGGTGTTTCCTTGTTTGTCTGATTGTTAGATTTCCCATCACATTAGGCCATGCAACTCTCCTTTTGCTTTATACAGACTGTCATGTAAGCTGATTCACTTAAGATAGTGCTTAAAATCACCTATGATTTCCTGCTACCCTCTCCCATCTTTAGGATTTTGATGTCCTCCTTGCCTTCTTCTTCTTACTTCTTTGCAACTCAGGCTCTTCTTGCATTTGCAATAATGGTTTTGTTATTTCCATTTCATCTTGCTACTTTTCTACTCAGGGTAGGATTCTCAATTTTTGTTGTAGGATCAGTCTCAAACTGCTGAATTCTTTTAAGGTTTGCCTGTCAGTGAAATTCCCTAGCTCTGCCGTTGTTATAAACGGCGGTCATTTGGCATAGGCTACCCTAGATTGCAACTTTTTCTCATTCAGGTTATGGTCTATGTCCTGGCACTCCTCCCCGTGCTGCAAAATTTCTGCTGAAATATCAGCTGAAACCCCTCTGGAGGTTCTGTTGTGACTAAGTTGCTTTCCTCGAGGTGCATTTTACATCACTGGGATGATCATGAAATTTGTTTATTTGAATTCTACAGCTGCTTGTTGGTCCATTGGTATTCCACCTATTTTGGAGGATGTGTACATCCTGAATTCGTATAGATGGTACTTTCTTGGCTTTCAGCAAGTTTCATTCTGATTTTTCTACAAATTCCTTCTCAGAATTTATTATTTTATCTCTTGCTTTTCCATTTGGGAATCCTATATCCTGTTCTTACATGCTTTGTCTTAAGCCAGGATTCAACAGTGATGTTAGCATTGGTTTGAACTTGCTTTTCTGTGTCTTATTTGATGGAGGGATTTATGTTCCCCTGTCCTCACAGATATTCACGAGTCCCTCTGCATTAAATAGTCTCCTTAGGATTGACTTTAGCCCAGTTTTTATCTCATCCATTGAGTTTTCAGATACTATTGGGTTCATGTTTAGAGTTTCTCTTCCCCTTTTCTGGTATTCTGCCTTTTGTGAATCTGAGACACTGTGGTTCATCAGTGTTTTCCTCACCTCCATTTTCAGAGCTTGCTCTGGTATCGTTTTGCCTTCTAGTTGTTTGAAAGCTTATTTTTTGGGCCTTCAATCTCTTTGGAACTGAAAATATTATTTCCTGTTTCTTTTACTATACTTCTTTTACTCTACAGGTCAGGTACTATCATGTATCTAATATAGACCCATAGGGCTTTGTTATGTGCAAACTTTAGACTCTTTGGTGTATGCAATTCCATGGTATTTCTGTGAGGACAATTTTCCCTAGACCTTGATGCCATGCCCTGTTCCTGTGTGTGTTTTCTGGTATATCTCTAAATCCTGGTGTTGCCTTTGTTGTGATGAACACACCATACTGTTTCAGTTAGTAGAACCTCATTTTTATTACACTAATCTCACAATTCTGAAAGTGCACAGGGAAGTTCCTCTAGTGGAAATGAAGCATCTATAGGTTTTCAGCTCTGCATTCTACTGTATGTCATTTTGATGTGTCTCCAAAACAGCCAACATAGAGGTCGCTTGTAGTTTCTACTGCCATGGGAATGTCCCAATGTTACCAGTTCTTCCCAGAGCTTCTCTGTCTACAGAAATACCAGTGGAAGCATATGTATGGATGTCATACTTCAGGGCCTGCTGGGATGATCCCGCAGACGGACCTATTTATCCTCGGTGCAGTACCCTGTCAGTGCCGTCCAAAATGTAGCAACTGCATTTGGGTGATAATGCTGTAAGAAATGCTTCATCTTCTCATGATGTGGACTTTGACCACTCTTCCTAGTTCTCTCATTCTTGTGTAATGTTTTCACCAAATCAACCACAGAGCTGTTCCGCATCCTGTGCCTCAAACCAGAATGTAATCCCAATCCAGGTTATGAATGTAGCAGATCCTAAATATTTTAATACTGATTTCAAACCCAACACCCCCAGGAACCCTCAGTCCAGATGCATGATACCTCTGATTGAGCCCCACACGTGCTCTATTGGCAAAATGTCAAATTGGATATTGGTCCTGAAGATGAAGTTGATGTGGCAATAGGACATATCGATAAACTCAACCTCACACGCCAGTGCTGTTGCTGTCTCACTTAGTTCACAGTTCTCTTTGCTCTCTTGAAGGTACCCACCAAAATCCACAACGCACTCTAGATCCCTGAGTTGTGTGAGAGCCATCATCCGTAGCCCTACCCTGCTTTTTCCGCTGCCTCTGCTAGCTCAGATTTGGCAGCTCGGATCTTGGTCTCAGATTCAATTGTGGGGATATTTTGAGCTGATTTCTTTGAGTTCTGTCAGCCAATAATCTGCTGTGCACTCTGCTAATACTCAGCGCATCACCTTCAATCCCATGCCTGCTGCCCGCTTGAGAGTGTGCTTCCAAGGAAAACAGAGTTTCATCTTTGATGCTCCATTACCAGAGGTCAGATCCTGCACTGGTTTCCATTCTCTACTTTGCCTTTTCCTGCTTCCGGTTTTTCTGAGGCCTCATCCTGTCTTTGGAAGTAACAGACCACTCTTCGGAAAGTGTCCTTGCCAAGGTCTGGGTGAGTGGGTGTTTACAATATTTTGTGTATGGTAGCTAGTGAGAGCAGTTTGCACTGTTTCTCTTCCTACTGCGCATTGACAAATCAACATTTTTCACAAATAATTCACAGAAATTGGATATTTGTTTCGCTCCGTTTTTTTACAGCCATCGTCGGAGTGTTTTTCCGAAGACTCAATCTTTGACATTATGTTGACAAGGCAGTTGCAGTCTTTAAGAAAGTTTACAGTATCAATTTGCATGTTTTGGGATTTATATGAAAGTGAAGTTAGTTTTTGAAAATTACCAAATCAACCTAGAAGCCAGACTTGACAATTTCTGTAAGATTTTGTCAGCTCTAAGGAAAAAACAGACAGTCTAAATGTAAAATAGCAGTCCAAAATTTTGAAGGGGTCATGCCAACTCTTTTCTCTTGAAGCCTCCAACAACAAAAGTAACCATGAAATACCTATTGGAACCATGATATAACCCCCAAACTGGGTTTCCCTTTTGCACCTGGTGCCCTTTACTCCCAATGACACATACTAGGCAATGTTGGCATTTCAAGGGGTAACATTCCTCTCTAGGAATATACAAGAAAATCTAAACAGAATATATACATTTAGGCTTGATTCCAAAAGAACCTAGAGGCATTTAACTATGAGAAACCTGCTGAAGCTATGCTAGGCTATTGAGAACCAGGTGCTCTTCTATCAGTGCTGAGAAGGCTTAATCATCCGATCATGTTGGGTAAAGCAATTTAACACAACCAAGTCTGCACCTCCAAGATATATTGCACCCAGGGCTTGACGGAAGTGAATGACTGTCCAAATAACCTGTGTCTTTAATGTGTTTGGCGACTTTTACAGTTCAGTTCACTATCTGACTTCTAATATTTTCCTGTACTGTCTTGAAAAACTGAGGCCTAATACATATTCAAGTTCATTCAAAGATTCCCCTCACTTCCCACACTCCTTTCAGCACAAAGAATACATAACCGCAGCATTTCCTGAATCTAGGGGAAGGTCATCATTTCATTGTGTGAGCTAATTATTCAATTCGTATCTATTTTAGTCGAGAGTATTTGACCTTTAAGGATTTCACAGTTGTTCACCGAGTGTGAAGGAGGAGGAACTCTGATTCTAGTAGGCGCTTGCTCTCCTCCTACTGGATTCATTGCAGCTCAGGTTCAGATCCTTTGAAATGGATGCCTGAGTGGAGTGGAGGGAAGAGCATGTGATTGATAGCTAGGCACAAACGTGGGATTAGGCTTACCAGGGCTTGGTGCATTTCGGTCTGAATGATTCGTAAATGCCCCTTGGGATGTGTGGATTCTCACGACCTCTTCCAAGAACATGAGCGCTTTTATCATCTCTGCCATCTCTTCTCTTTTAGACGTCAGGAATCTTGGACCCGTTCTTGGAGCAGAGAATCGAGTAACTTTCTCAAGGGCACGTTGACTCTCCGTAAGTTTCTGCCAGTATCAGCGAGGTTCAGTAGGTCTCATGAATGTCTTTCGAGCCTGGTATGCTCTAGAGATGTCTCCATGCCGATATTCTCCACTGTAGCAGAACAACTTTCATCAATGTGTTCGCACATCTCCTCAATCCATGCAGCCAGTTTTTCTGCCAGCTTCTCTTCGTGTCTCCCATAAAGTTGACGTCAACAGGACTTGGCAAGTCTGAAAATACCTCGGAGCCTCACCAGTAAGCTGATGACAGGCAGATCTTCCACTGTCTGCCCTTTCAGATTCTGGGAACTGACCCGTAATCTCAGGTCTCAGGGCAGCAGCAGTATCTCGAACTTACTCAGCTTCCCGAACAAAAGACCTAAGCCAATCTCCACATAGGGAAGCAGACCCACCATCAAACTGATCCACCCACAGAATTCTGCCCAGTTACCTTGGATCCACCAGCCGCAACACGCCTCGTGGTACACACCAACATTCCACCTGGAATCCAACCGGTAACTGCCATCCCCATTGGTTGATGCATCAAGTCCGTGTTGGGGGTGATGCTGCATTAGACGAGAGTTTCCTAAGGGAAATGTGATTCTATCCACAAGGGTCCCATGGTCCTTTTCTCTTCCCTCTTTCCTTTTGTTCAGATCTGTATACACAGTACAAAGGGAGGGAAGTGTGTCCGTGATCAGTTTATGGATTCACACCTCTTTAAACTTTCTAACAGTTCACAGTACACAGAGACCCACTCAAGGAAACTTATGTTTGTGTCATATCAATTCACCCAGATTACATATCCGTCTGTTGCTTTCTGATGAAACACCCACACTCTCAGAACATGTATCCATTTGTTTCATGGGGGCTGAAATTCCTAGAAATGAAACCAATCCCAACGTGCACTTTCCTGTCTGTCTCTTTTGCACTTAGTACTATTTCGCAGAGCTACTTGTCTTTGTTATAGACTTATGACATTTCTTCCCTACGAAGCGTAGTATATGGCATTCATTCTTTCTGTTGGAAGACTTGTAAGTCTATATCCCGTTCTATGACACACTCTTATTCAAAACCGTCATTTGGGTTGGCTCACGATATGCATTTCTGGATCAGTATCTATGAATAGTAATGCACGCGTCTGTTTTCTGAATACAACTGTGTTGAGTATATGCTAACAGCGATAATAGTTTGATGCTTGCTGAATGATCCTTGATATCACTTTGAGTATTTTGTCTTGAAAAATAATGGTTGTTTGGTATATGTCAGCCAACTGTAAACTTTTGGTGTTTCCTTGTTTGTCTGATTGTTAGATTTCCCATCACATTAGGCCATGCAACTCTCCTTTTGCTTTATACAGACTGTCATGTAAGCTGATTCACTTAAGATAGTGCTTAAAATCACCTATGATTTCCTGCTACCCTCTCCCATCTTTAGGATTTTGATGTCCTCCTTGCCTTCTTCTTCTTACTTCTTTGCAACTCAGGCTCTTCTTGCATTTGCAATAATGGTTTTGTTATTTCCATTTCATCTTGCTACTTTTCTACTCAGGGTAGGATTCTCAATTTTTGTTGTAGGATCAGTCTCAAACTGCTGAATTCTTTTAAGGTTTGCCTGTCAGTGAAATTCCCTAGCTCTGCCGTTGTTATAAACGGCGGTCATTTGGCATAGGCTACCCTAGATTGCAACTTTTTCTCATTCAGGTTATGGTCTATGTCCTGGCACTCCTCCCCGTGCTGCAAAATTTCTGCTGAAATATCAGCTGAAACCCCTCTGGAGGTTCTGTTGTGACTAAGTTGCTTTCCTCGAGGTGCATTTTACATCACTGGGATGATCATGAAATTTGTTTATTTGAATTCTACAGCTGCTTGTTGGTCCATTGGTATTCCACCTATTTTGGAGGATGTGTACATCCTGAATTCGTATAGATGGTACTTTCTTGGCTTTCAGCAAGTTTCATTCTGATTTTTCTACAAATTCCTTCTCAGAATTTATTATTTTATCTCTTGCTTTTCCATTTGGGAATCCTATATCCTGTTCTTACATGCTTTGTCTTAAGCCAGGATTCAACAGTGATGTTAGCGTTGGTTTGAACTTGCTTTTCTGTGTCTTATTTGATGGAGGGATTTATGTTCCCCTGTCCTCACAGATATTCACGAGTCCCTCTGCATTAAATAGTCTCCTTAGGATTGACTTTAGCCCAGTTTTTATCTCATCCATTGAGTTTTCAGATACTATTGGGTTCATGTTTAGAGTTTCTCTTCCCCTTTTCTGGTATTCTGCCTTTTGTGAATCTGAGACACTGTGGTTCATCAGTGTTTTCCTCACCTCCATTTTCAGAGCTTGCTCTGGTATCGTTTTGCCTTCTAGTTGTTTGAAAGCTTATTTTTTGGGCCTTCAATCTCTTTGGAACTGAAAATATTATTTCCTGTTTCTTTTACTATACTTCTTTTACTCTACAGGTCAGGTACTATCATGTATCTAATATAGACCCATAGGGCTTTGTTATGTGCAAACTTTAGACTCTTTGGTGTATGCAATTCCATGGTATTTCTGTGAGGACAATTTTCCCTAGACCTTGATGCCATGCCCTGTTCCTGTGTGTGTTTTCTGGTATATCTCTAAATCCTGGTGTTGCCTTTGTTGTGATGAACACACCATACTGTTTCAGTTAGTAGAACCTCATTTTTATTACACTAATCTCACAATTCTGAAAGTGCACAGGGAAGTTCCTCTAGTGGAAATGAAGCATCTATAGGTTTTCAGCTCTGCATTCTACTGTATGTCATTTTGATGTGTCTCCAAAACAGCCAACATAGAGGTCGCTTGTAGTTTCTACTGCCATGGGAATGTCCCAATGTTACCAGTTCTTCCCAGAGCTTCTCTGTCTACAGAAATACCAGTGGAAGCATATGTATGGATGTCATACTTCAGGGCCTGCTGGGATGATCCCGCAGACGGACCTATTTATCCTCGGTGCAGTACCCTGTCAGTGCCGTCCAAAATGTAGCAACTGCATTTGGGTGATAATGCTGTAAGAAATGCTTCATCTTCTCATGATGTGGACTTTGACCACTCTTCCTAGTTCTCTCATTCTTGTGTAATGTTTTCACCAAATCAACCACAGAGCTGTTCCGCATCCTGTGCCTCAAACCAGAATGTAATCCCAATCCAGGTTATGAATGTAGCAGATCCTAAATATTTTAATACTGATTTCAAACCCAACACCCCCAGGAACCCTCAGTCCAGATGCATGATACCTCTGATTGAGCCCCACACGTGCTCTATTGGCAAAATGTCAAATTGGATATTGGTCCTGAAGATGAAGTTGATGTGGCAATAGGACATATCGATAAACTCAACCTCACACGCCAGTGCTGTTGCTGTCTCACTTAGTTCACAGTTCTCTTTGCTCTCTTGAAGGTACCCACCAAAATCCACAACGCACTCTAGATCCCTGAGTTGTGTGAGAGCCATCATCCGTAGCCCTACCCTGCTTTTTCCGCTGCCTCTGCTAGCTCAGATTTGGCAGCTCGGATCTTGGTCTCAGATTCAATTGTGGGGATATTTTGAGCTGATTTCTTTGAGTTCTGTCAGCCAATAATCTGCTGTGCACTCTGCTAATACTCAGCGCATCACCTTCAATCCCATGCCTGCTGCCCGCTTGAGAGTGTGCTTCCAAGGAAAACAGAGTTTCATCTTTGATGCTCCATTACCAGAGGTCAGATCCTGCACTGGTTTCCATTCTCTACTTTGCCTTTTCCTGCTTCCGGTTTTTCTGAGGCCTCATCCTGTCTTTGGAAGTAACAGACCACTCTTCGGAAAGTGTCCTTGCCAAGGTCTGGGTGAGTGGGTGTTTACAATATTTTGTGTATGGTAGCTAGTGAGAGCAGTTTGCACTGTTTCTCTTCCTACTGCGCATTGACAAATCAACATTTTTCACAAATAATTCACAGAAATTGGATATTTGTTTCGCTCCGTTTTTTTACAGCCATCGTCGGAGTGTTTTTCCGAAGACTCAATCTTTGACATTATGTTGACAAGGCAGTTGCAGTCTTTAAGAAAGTTTACAGTATCAATTTGCATGTTTTGGGATTTATATGAAAGTGAAGTTAGTTTTTGAAAATTACCAAATCAACCTAGAAGCCAGACTTGACAATTTCTGTAAGATTTTGTCAGCTCTAAGGAAAAAACAGACAGTCTAAATGTAAAATAGCAGTCCAAAATTTTGAAGGGGTCATGCCAACTCTTTTCTCTTGAAGCCTCCAACAACAAAAGTAACCATGAAATACCTATTGGAACCATGATATAACCCCCAAACTGGGTTTCCCTTTTGCACCTGGTGCCCTTTACTCCCAATGACACATACTAGGCAATGTTGGCATTTCAAGGGGTAACATTCCTCTCTAGGAATATACAAGAAAATCTAAACAGAATATATACATTTAGGCTTGATTCCAAAAGAACCTAGAGGCATTTAACTATGAGAAACCTGCTGAAGCTATGCTAGGCTATTGAGAACCAGGTGCTCTTCTATCAGTGCTGAGAAGGCTTAATCATCCGATCATGTTGGGTAAAGCAATTTAACACAACCAAGTCTGCACCTCCAAGATATATTGCACCCAGGGCTTGACGGAAGTGAATGACTGTCCAAATAACCTGTGTCTTTAATGTGTTTGGCGACTTTTACAGTTCAGTTCACTATCTGACTTCTAATATTTTCCTGTACTGTCTTGAAAAACTGAGGCCTAATACATATTCAAGTTCATTCAAAGATTCCCCTCACTTCCCACACTCCTTTCAGCACAAAGAATACATAACCGCAGCATTTCCTGAATCTAGGGGAAGGTCATCATTTCATTGTGTGAGCTAATTATTCAATTCGTATCTATTTTAGTCGAGAGTATTTGACCTTTAAGGATTTCACAGTTGTTCACCGAGTGTGAAGGAGGAGGAACTCTGATTCTAGTAGGCGCTTGCTCTCCTCCTACTGGATTCATTGCAGCTCAGGTTCAGATCCTTTGAAATGGATGCCTGAGTGGAGTGGAGGGAAGAGCATGTGATTGATAGCTAGGCACAAACGTGGGATTAGGCTTACCAGGGCTTGGTGCATTTCGGTCTGAATGATTCGTAAATGCCCCTTGGGATGTGTGGATTCTCACGACCTCTTCCAAGAACATGAGCGCTTTTATCATCTCTGCCATCTCTTCTCTTTTAGACGTCAGGAATCTTGGACCCGTTCTTGGAGCAGAGAATCGAGTAACTTTCTCAAGGGCACGTTGACTCTCCGTAAGTTTCTGCCAGTATCAGCGAGGTTCAGTAGGTCTCATGAATGTCTTTCGAGCCTGGTATGCTCTAGAGATGTCTCCATGCCGATATTCTCCACTGTAGCAGAACAACTTTCATCAATGTGTTCGCACATCTCCTCAATCCATGCAGCCAGTTTTTCTGCCAGCTTCTCTTCGTGTCTCCCATAAAGTTGACGTCAACAGGACTTGGCAAGTCTGAAAATACCTCGGAGCCTCACCAGTAAGCTGATGACAGGCAGATCTTCCACTGTCTGCCCTTTCAGATTCTGGGAACTGACCCGTAATCTCAGGTCTCAGGGCAGCAGCAGTATCTCGAACTTACTCAGCTTCCCGAACAAAAGACCTAAGCCAATCTCCACATAGGGAAGCAGACCCACCATCAAACTGATCCACCCACAGAATTCTGCCCAGTTACCTTGGATCCACCAGCCGCAACACGCCTCGTGGTACACACCAACATTCCACCTGGAATCCAACCGGTAACTGCCATCCCCATTGGTTGATGCATCAAGTCCGTGTTGGGGGTGATGCTGCATTAGACGAGAGTTTCCTAAGGGAAATGTGATTCTATCCACAAGGGTCCCATGGTCCTTTTCTCTTCCCTCTTTCCTTTTGTTCAGATCTGTATACACAGTACAAAGGGAGGGAAGTGTGTCCGTGATCAGTTTATGGATTCACACCTCTTTAAACTTTCTAACAGTTCACAGTACACAGAGACCCACTCAAGGAAACTTATGTTTGTGTCATATCAATTCACCCAGATTACATATCCGTCTGTTGCTTTCTGATGAAACACCCACACTCTCAGAACATGTATCCATTTGTTTCATGGGGGCTGAAATTCCTAGAAATGAAACCAATCCCAACGTGCACTTTCCTGTCTGTCTCTTTTGCACTTAGTACTATTTCGCAGAGCTACTTGTCTTTGTTATAGACTTATGACATTTCTTCCCTACGAAGCGTAGTATATGGCATTCATTCTTTCTGTTGGAAGACTTGTAAGTCTATATCCCGTTCTATGACACACTCTTATTCAAAACCGTCATTTGGGTTGGCTCACGATATGCATTTCTGGATCAGTATCTATGAATAGTAATGCACGCGTCTGTTTTCTGAATACAACTGTGTTGAGTATATGCTAACAGCGATAATAGTTTGATGCTTGCTGAATGATCCTTGATATCACTTTGAGTATTTTGTCTTGAAAAATAATGGTTGTTTGGTATATGTCAGCCAACTGTAAACTTTTGGTGTTTCCTTGTTTGTCTGATTGTTAGATTTCCCATCACATTAGGCCATGCAACTCTCCTTTTGCTTTATACAGACTGTCATGTAAGCTGATTCACTTAAGATAGTGCTTAAAATCACCTATGATTTCCTGCTACCCTCTCCCATCTTTAGGATTTTGATGTCCTCCTTGCCTTCTTCTTCTTACTTCTTTGCAACTCAGGCTCTTCTTGCATTTGCAATAATGGTTTTGTTATTTCCATTTCATCTTGCTACTTTTCTACTCAGGGTAGGATTCTCAATTTTTGTTGTAGGATCAGTCTCAAACTGCTGAATTCTTTTAAGGTTTGCCTGTCAGTGAAATTCCCTAGCTCTGCCGTTGTTATAAACGGCGGTCATTTGGCATAGGCTACCCTAGATTGCAACTTTTTCTCATTCAGGTTATGGTCTATGTCCTGGCACTCCTCCCCGTGCTGCAAAATTTCTGCTGAAATATCAGCTGAAACCCCTCTGGAGGTTCTGTTGTGACTAAGTTGCTTTCCTCGAGGTGCATTTTACATCACTGGGATGATCATGAAATTTGTTTATTTGAATTCTACAGCTGCTTGTTGGTCCATTGGTATTCCACCTATTTTGGAGGATGTGTACATCCTGAATTCGTATAGATGGTACTTTCTTGGCTTTCAGCAAGTTTCATTCTGATTTTTCTACAAATTCCTTCTCAGAATTTATTATTTTATCTCTTGCTTTTCCATTTGGGAATCCTATATCCTGTTCTTACATGCTTTGTCTTAAGCCAGGATTCAACAGTGATGTTAGCATTGGTTTGAACTTGCTTTTCTGTGTCTTATTTGATGGAGGGATTTATGTTCCCCTGTCCTCACAGATATTCACGAGTCCCTCTGCATTAAATAGTCTCCTTAGGATTGACTTTAGCCCAGTTTTTATCTCATCCATTGAGTTTTCAGATACTATTGGGTTCATGTTTAGAGTTTCTCTTCCCCTTTTCTGGTATTCTGCCTTTTGTGAATCTGAGGCACTGTGGTTCATCAGTGTTTTCCTCACCTCCATTTTCAGAGCTTGCTCTGGTATCGTTTTGCCTTCTAGTTGTTTGAAAGCTTATTTTTTGGGCCTTCAATCTCTTTGGAACTGAAAATATTATTTCCTGTTTCTTTTACTATACTTCTTTTACTCTACAGGTCAGGTACTATCATGTATCTAATATAGACCCATAGGGCTTTGTTATGTGCAAACTTTAGACTCTTTGGTGTATGCAATTCCATGGTATTTCTGTGAGGACAATTTTCCCTAGACCTTGATGCCATGCCCTGTTCCTGTGTGTGTTTTCTGGTATATCTCTAAATCCTGGTGTTGCCTTTGTTGTGATGAACACACCATACTGTTTCAGTTAGTAGAACCTCATTTTTATTACACTAATCTCACAATTCTGAAAGTGCACAGGGAAGTTCCTCTAGTGGAAATGAAGCATCTATAGGTTTTCAGCTCTGCATTCTACTGTATGTCATTTTGATGTGTCTCCAAAACAGCCAACATAGAGGTCGCTTGTAGTTTCTACTGCCATGGGAATGTCCCAATGTTACCAGTTCTTCCCAGAGCTTCTCTGTCTACAGAAATACCAGTGGAAGCATATGTATGGATGTCATACTTCAGGGCCTGCTGGGATGATCCCGCAGACGGACCTATTTATCCTCGGTGCAGTACCCTGTCAGTGCCGTCCAAAATGTAGCAACTGCATTTGGGTGATAATGCTGTAAGAAATGCTTCATCTTCTCATGATGTGGACTTTGACCACTCTTCCTAGTTCTCTCATTCTTGTGTAATGTTTTCACCAAATCAACCACAGAGCTGTTCCGCATCCTGTGCCTCAAACCAGAATGTAATCCCAATCCAGGTTATGAATGTAGCAGATCCTAAATATTTTAATACTGATTTCAAACCCAACACCCCCAGGAACCCTCAGTCCAGATGCATGATACCTCTGATTGAGCCCCACACGTGCTCTATTGGCAAAATGTCAAATTGGATATTGGTCCTGAAGATGAAGTTGATGTGGCAATAGGACATATCGATAAACTCAACCTCACACGCCAGTGCTGTTGCTGTCTCACTTAGTTCATAGTTCTCTTTGCTCTCTTGAAGGTACCCACCAAAATCCACAACGCACTCTAGATCCCTGAGTTGTGTGAGAGCCATCATCCGTAGCCCTACCCTGCTTTTTCCGCTGCCTCTGCTAGCTCAGATTTGGCAGCTCGGATCTTGGTCTCAGATTCAATTGTGGGGATATTTTGAGCTGATTTCTTTGAGTTCTGTCAGCCAATAATCTGCTGTGCACTCTGCTAATACTCAGCGCATCACCTTCAATCCCATGCCTGCTGCCCGCTTGAGAGTGTGCTTCCAAGGAAAACAGAGTTTCATCTTTGATGCTCCATTACCAGAGGTCAGATCCTGCACTGGTTTCCATTCTCTACTTTGCCTTTTCCTGCTTCCGGTTTTTCTGAGGCCTCATCCTGTCTTTGGAAGTAACAGACCACTCTTCGGAAAGTGTCCTTGCCAAGGTCTGGGTGAGTGGGTGTTTACAATATTTTGTGTATGGTAGCTAGTGAGAGCAGTTTGCACTGTTTCTCTTCCTACTGCGCATTGACAAATCAACATTTTTCACAAATAATTCACAGAAATTGGATATTTGTTTCGCTCCGTTTTTTTACAGCCATCGTCGGAGTGTTTTTCCGAAGACTCAATCTTTGACATTATGTTGACAAGGCAGTTGCAGTCTTTAAGAAAGTTTACAGTATCAATTTGCATGTTTTGGGATTTATATGAAAGTGAAGTTAGTTTTTGAAAATTACCAAATCAACCTAGAAGCCAGACTTGACAATTTCTGTAAGATTTTGTCAGCTCTAAGGAAAAAACAGACAGTCTAAATGTAAAATAGCAGTCCAAAATTTTGAAGGGGTCATGCCAACTCTTTTCTCTTGAAGCCTCCAACAACAAAAGTAACCATGAAATACCTATTGGAACCATGATATAACCCCCAAACTGGGTTTCCCTTTTGCACCTGGTGCCCTTTACTCCCAATGACACATACTAGGCAATGTTGGCATTTCAAGGGGTAACATTCCTCTCTAGGAATATACAAGAAAATCTAAACAGAATATATACATTTAGGCTTGATTCCAAAAGAACCTAGAGGCATTTAACTATGAGAAACCTGCTGAAGCTATGCTAGGCTATTGAGAACCAGGTGCTCTTCTATCAGTGCTGAGAAGGCTTAATCATCCGATCATGTTGGGTAAAGCAATTTAACACAACCAAGTCTGCACCTCCAAGATATATTGCACCCAGGGCTTGACGGAAGTGAATGACTGTCCAAATAACCTGTGTCTTTAATGTGTTTGGCGACTTTTACAGTTCAGTTCACTATCTGACTTCTAATATTTTCCTGTACTGTCTTGAAAAACTGAGGCCTAATACATATTCAAGTTCATTCAAAGATTCCCCTCACTTCCCACACTCCTTTCAGCCCAAAGAATACATAACCGCAGCATTTCCTGAATCTAGGGGAAGGTCATCATTTCATTGTGTGAGCTAATTATTCAATTCATATCTATTTTAGTCGAGAGTATTTGACCTTTAAGGATTTCACAGTTGTTCACCGAGTGTGAAGGAGGAGGAACTCTGATTCTAGTAGGCGCTTGCTCTCCTCCTACTGGATTCATTGCAGCTCAGGTTCAGATCCTTTGAAATGGATGCCTGAGTGGAGTGGAGGGAAGAGCATGTGATTGATAGCTAGGCACAAACGTGGGAATAGGCTTACCAGGGCTTGGTGCATTTCGGTCTGAATGATTCGTAAATGCCCCTTGGGATGTGTGGATTCTCACGACCTCTTCCAAGAACATGAGCGCTTTTATCATCTCTGCCATCTCTTCTCTTTTAGACGTCAGGAATCTTGGACCCGTTCTTGGAGCAGAGAATCGAGTAACTTTCTCAAGGGCACGTTGAAACTCCGTATGTTTCTGCCAGTATCAGCGAGGTTCAGTAGGTCTCATGAATGTCTTTCGAGCCTGGTATGCTCTAGTGATGTCTCCATGCCGATATTCTCCACTGTAGCAGAACAACTTTCATCAATGTGTTCGCACATCTCCTCAATCCATGCAGCCAGTTTTTCTGCCAGCTTCTCTTCGTGTCTCCCATAAAGTTGACGTCAACAGGACTTGGCAAGTCTGAAAATACCTCGGAGCCTCACCAGTAAGCTGATGACAGGCAGATCTTCCACTGTCTGCCCTTTCAGATTCTGGGAACTGACCCGTAATCTCAGGTCTCAGGGCAGCAGCAGTATCTCGAAGTTACTCAGCTTCCCGAACAAAAGACCTAAGCCAATCTCCACATAGGGAAGCAGACCCACCATCAAACTGATCCACCCACAGAATTCTGCCCAGTTACCTTGGATCCACCAGCCGCAACACGCCTCGTGGTACACACCAACATTCCACCTGGAATCCAACCGGTAACTGCCATCCCCATTGGTTGATGCATCAAGTCCGTGTTGGGGGTGATGCTGCATTAGACGAGAGTTTCCTAAGGGAAATGTGATTCTATCCACAAGGGTCCCATGGTCCTTTTCTCTTCCCTCTTTCCTTTTGTTCAGATCTGTATACACAGTACAAAGGGAGGGAAGTGTGTCCGTGATCAGTTTATGGATTCACACCTCTTTAAACTTTCTAACAGTTCACAGTACACAGAGACCCACTCAAGGAAACTTATGTTTGTGTCATATCAATTCACCCAGATTACATATCCGTCTGTTGCTTTCTGATGAAACACCCACACTCTCAGAACATGTATCCATTTGTTTCATGGGGGCTGAAATTCCTAGAAATGAAACCAATCCCAACGTGCACTTTCCTGTCTGTCTCTTTTGCACTTAGTACTATTTCGCAGAGCTACTTGTCTTTGTTATAGACTTATGACATTTCTTCCCTACGAAGCGTAGTATATGGCATTCATTCTTTCTGTTGGAAGACTTGTAAGTCTATATCCCGTTCTATGACACACTCTTATTCAAAACCGTCATTTGGGTTGGCTCACGATATGCATTTCTGGATCAGTATCTATGAATAGTAATGCACGCGTCTGTTTTCTGAATACAACTGTGTTGAGTATATGCTAACAGCGATAATAGTTTGATGCTTGCTGAATGATCCTTGATATCACTTTGAGTATTTTGTCTTGAAAAATAATGGTTGTTTGGTATATGTCAGCCAACTGTAAACTTTTGGTGTTTCCTTGTTTGTCTGATTGTTAGATTTCCCATCACATTAGGCCATGCAACTCTCCTTTTGCTTTATACAGACTGTCATGTAAGCTGATTCACTTAAGATAGTGCTTAAAATCACCTATGATTTCCTGCTACCCTCTCCCATCTTTAGGATTTTGATGTCCTCCTTGCCTTCTTCTTCTTACTTCTTTGCAACTCAGGCTCTTCTTGCATTTGCAATAATGGTTTTGTTATTTCCATTTCATCTTGCTACTTTTCTACTCAGGGTAGGATTCTCAATTTTTGTTGTAGGATCAGTCTCAAACTGCTGAATTCTTTTAAGGTTTGCCTGTCAGTGAAATTCCCTAGCTCTGCCGTTGTTATAAACGGCGGTCATTTGGCATAGGCTACCCTAGATTGCAACTTTTTCTCATTCAGGTTATGGTCTATGTCCTGGCACTCCTCCCCGTGCTGCAAAATTTCTGCTGAAATATCAGCTGAAACCCCTCTGGAGGTTCTGTTGTGACTAAGTTGCTTTCCTCGAGGTGCATTTTACATCACTGGGATGATCATGAAATTTGTTTATTTGAATTCTACAGCTGCTTGTTGGTCCATTGGTATTCCACCTATTTTGGAGGATGTGTACATCCTGAATTCGTATAGATGGTACTTTCTTGGCTTTCAGCAAGTTTCATTCTGATTTTTCTACAAATTCCTTCTCAGAATTTATTATTTTATCTCTTGCTTTTCCATTTGGGAATCCTATATCCTGTTCTTACATGCTTTGTCTTAAGCCAGGATTCAACAGTGATGTTAGCGTTGGTTTGAACTTGCTTTTCTGTGTCTTATTTGATGGAGGGATTTATGTTCCCCTGTCCTCACAGATATTCACGAGTCCCTCTGCATTAAATAGTCTCCTTAGGATTGACTTTAGCCCAGTTTTTATCTCATCCATTGAGTTTTCAGATACTATTGGGTTCATGTTTAGAGTTTCTCTTCCCCTTTTCTGGTATTCTGCCTTTTGTGAATCTGAGGCACTGTGGTTCATCAGTGTTTTCCTCACCTCCATTTTCAGAGCTTGCTCTGGTATCGTTTTGCCTTCTAGTTGTTTGAAAGCTTATTTTTTGGGCCTTCAATCTCTTTGGAACTGAAAATATTATTTCCTGTTTCTTTTACTATACTTCTTTTACTCTACAGGTCAGGTACTATCATGTATCTAATATAGACCCATAGGGCTTTGTTATGTGCAAACTTTAGACTCTTTGGTGTATGCAATTCCATGGTATTTCTGTGAGGACAATTTTCCCTAGACCTTGATGCCATGCCCTGTTCCTGTGTGTGTTTTCTGGTATATCTCTAAATCCTGGTGTTGCCTTTGTTGTGATGAACACACCATACTGTTTCAGTTAGTAGAACCTCATTTTTATTACACTAATCTCACAATTCTGAAAGTGCACAGGGAAGTTCCTCTAGTGGAAATGAAGCATCTATAGGTTTTCAGCTCTGCATTCTACTGTATGTCATTTTGATGTGTCTCCAAAACAGCCAACATAGAGGTCGCTTGTAGTTTCTACTGCCATGGGAATGTCCCAATGTTACCAGTTCTTCCCAGAGCTTCTCTGTCTACAGAAATACCAGTGGAAGCATATGTATGGATGTCATACTTCAGGGCCTGCTGGGATGATCCCGCAGACGGACCTATTTATCCTCGGTGCAGTACCCTGTCAGTGCCGTCCAAAATGTAGCAACTGCATTTGGGTGATAATGCTGTAAGAAATGCTTCATCTTCTCATGATGTGGACTTTGACCACTCTTCCTAGTTCTCTCATTCTTGTGTAATGTTTTCACCAAATCAACCACAGAGCTGTTCTGCATCCTGTGCCTCAAACCAGAATGTAATCCCAATCCAGGTTATGAATGTAGCAGATCCTAAATATTTTAATACTGATTTCAAACCCAACACCCCCAGGAACCCTCAGTCCAGATGCATGATACCTCTGATTGAGCCCCACACGTGCTCTATTGGCAAAATGTCAAATTGGATATTGGTCCTGAAATTGAAGTTGATGTGGCAATAGGACATATCGATAAACTCAACCTCACACGCCAGTGCTGTTGCTGTCTCACTTAGTTCACAGTTCTCTTTGCTCTCTTGAAGGTACCCACCAAAATCCACAACGCACTCTAGATCCCTGAGTTGTGTGAGAGCCATCATCCGTAGCCCTACCCTGCTTTTTCCGCTGCCTCTGCTAGCTCAGATTTGGCAGCTCGGATCTTGGTCTCAGATTCAATTGTGGGGATATTTTGAGCTGATTTCTTTGAGTTCTGTCAGCCAATAATCTGCTGTGCACTCTGCTAATACTCAGCGCATCACCTTCAATCCCATGCCTGCTGCCCGCTTGAGAGTGTGCTTCCAAGGAAAACAGAGTTTCATCTTTGATGCTCCATTACCAGAGGTCAGATCCTGCACTGGTTTCCATTCTCTACTTTGCCTTTTCCTGCTTCCGGTTTTTCTGAGGCCTCATCCTGTCTTTGGAAGTAACAGACCACTCTTCGGAAAGTGTCCTTGCCAAGGTCTGGGTGAGTGGGTGTTTACAATATTTTGTGTATGGTAGCTAGTGAGAGCAGTTTGCACTGTTTCTCTTCCTACTGCGCATTGACAAATCAACATTTTTCACAAATAATTCACAGAAATTGGATATTTGTTTCGCTCCGTTTTTTTACAGCCATCGTCGGAGTGTTTTTCCGAAGACTCAATCTTTGACATTATGTTGACAAGGCAGTTGCAGTCTTTAAGAAAGTTTACAGTATCAATTTGCATGTTTTGGGATTTATATGAAAGTGAAGTTAGTTTTTGAAAATTACCAAATCAACCTAGAAGCCAGACTTGACAATTTCTGTAAGATTTTGTCAGCTCTAAGGAAAAAACAGACAGTCTAAATGTAAAATAGCAGTCCAAAATTTTGAAGGGGTCATGCCAACTCTTTTCTCTTGAAGCCTCCAACAACAAAAGTAACCATGAAATACCTATTGGAACCATGATATAACCCCCAAACTGGGTTTCCCTTTTGCACCTGGTGCCCTTTACTCCCAATGACACATACTAGGCAATGTTGGCATTTCAAGGGGTAACATTCCTCTCTAGGAATATACAAGAAAATCTAAACAGAATATATACATTTAGGCTTGATTCCAAAAGAACCTAGAGGCATTTAACTATGAGAAACCTGCTGAAGCTATGCTAGGCTATTGAGAACCAGGTGCTCTTCTATCAGTGCTGAGAAGGCTTAATCATCCGATCATGTTGGGTAAAGCAATTTAACACAACCAAGTCTGCACCTCCAAGATATATTGCACCCAGGGCTTGACGGAACTGAATGACTGTCCAAATAACCTGTGTCTTTAATGTGTTTGGCGACTTTTACAGTTCAGTTCACTATCTGACTTCTAATATTTTCCTGTAATGTCTTGAAAAACTGAGGCCTAATACATATTCAAGTTCATTCAAAGATTCCCCTCACTTCCCACACTCCTTTCAGCACAAAGAATACATAACCGCAGCATTTCCTGAATCTAGGGGAAGGTCATCATTTCATTGTGTGAGCTAATTATTCAATTCGTATCTATTTTAGTCGAGAGTATTTGACCTTTAAGGATTTCACAGTTGTTCACCGAGTGTGAAGGAGGAGGAACTCTGATTCTAGTAGGCGCTTGCTCTCCTCCTACTGGATTCATTGCAGCTCAGGTTCAGATCCTTTGAAATGGATGCCTGAGTGGAGTGGAGGGAAGAGCATGTGATTGATAGCTAGGCACAAACGTGGGAATAGGCTTACCAGGGCTTGGTGCATTTCGGTCTGAATGATTCGTAAATGCCCCTTGGGATGTGTGGATTCTCACGACCTCTTCCAAGAACATGAGCGCTTTTATCATCTCTGCCATCTCTTCTCTTTTAGACGTCAGGAATCTTGGACCCGTTCTTGGAGCAGAGAATCGAGTAACTTTCTCAAGGGCACGTTGAAACTCCGTATGTTTCTGCCAGTATCAGCGAGGTTCAGTAGGTCTCATGAATGTCTTTCGAGCCTGGTATGCTCTAGTGATGTCTCCATGCCGATATTCTCCACTGTAGCAGAACAACTTTCATCAATGTGTTCGCACATCTCCTCAATCCATGCAGCCAGTTTTTCTGCCAGCTTCTCTTCGTGTCTCCCATAAAGTTGACGTCAACAGGACTTGGCAAGTCTGAAAATACCTCGGAGCCTCACCAGTAAGCTGATGACAGGCAGATCTTCCACTGTCTGCCCTTTCAGATTCTGGGAACTGACCCGTAATCTCAGGTCTCAGGGCAGCAGCAGTATCTCGAAGTTACTCAGCTTCCCGAACAAAAGACCTAAGCCAATCTCCACATAGGGAAGCAGACCCACCATCAAACTGATCCACCCACAGAATTCTGCCCAGTTACCTTGGATCCACCAGCCGCAACACGCCTCGTGGTACACACCAACATTCCACCTGGAATCCAACCGGTAACTGCCATCCCCATTGGTTGATGCATCAAGTCCGTGTTGGGGGTGATGCTGCATTAGACGAGAGTTTCCTAAGGGAAATGTGATTCTATCCACAAGGGTCCCATGGTCCTTTTCTCTTCCCTCTTTCCTTTTGTTCAGATCTGTATACACAGTACAAAGGGAGGGAAGTGTGTCCGTGATCAGTTTATGGATTCACACCTCTTTAAACTTTCTAACAGTTCACAGTACACAGAGACCCACTCAAGGAAACTTATGTTTGTGTCATATCAATTCACCCAGATTACATATCCGTCTGTTGCTTTCTGATGAAACACCCACACTCTCAGAACATGTATCCATTTGTTTCATGGGGGCTGAAATTCCTAGAAATGAAACCAATCCCAACGTGCACTTTCCTGTCTGTCTCTTTTGCACTTAGTACTATTTCGCAGAGCTACTTGTCTTTGTTATAGACTTATGACATTTCTTCCCTACGAAGCGTAGTATATGGCATTCATTCTTTCTGTTGGAAGACTTGTAAGTCTATATCCCGTTCTATGACACACTCTTATTCAAAACCGTCATTTGGGTTGGCTCACGATATGCATTTCTGGATCAGTATCTATGAATAGTAATGCACGCGTCTGTTTTCTGAATACAACTGTGTTGAGTATATGCTAACAGCGATAATAGTTTGATGCTTGCTGAATGATCCTTGATATCACTTTGAGTATTTTGTCTTGAAAAATAATGGTTGTTTGGTATATGTCAGCCAACTGTAAACTTTTGGTGTTTCCTTGTTTGTCTGATTGTTAGATTTCCCATCACATTAGGCCATGCAACTCTCCTTTTGCTTTATACAGACTGTCATGTAAGCTGATTCACTTAAGATAGTGCTTAAAATCACCTATGATTTCCTGCTACCCTCTCCCATCTTTAGGATTTTGATGTCCTCCTTGCCTTCTTCTTCTTACTTCTTTGCAACTCAGGCTCTTCTTGCATTTGCAATAATGGTTTTGTTATTTCCATTTCATCTTGCTACTTTTCTACTCAGGGTAGGATTCTCAATTTTTGTTGTAGGATCAGTCTCAAACTGCTGAATTCTTTTAAGGTTTGCCTGTCAGTGAAATTCCCTAGCTCTGCCGTTGTTATAAACGGCGGTCATTTGGCATAGGCTACCCTAGATTGCAACTTTTTCTCATTCAGGTTATGGTCTATGTCCTGGCACTCCTCCCCGTGCTGCAAAATTTCTGCTGAAATATCAGCTGAAACCCCTCTGGAGGTTCTGTTGTGACTAAGTTGCTTTCCTCGAGGTGCATTTTACATCACTGGGATGATCATGAAATTTGTTTATTTGAATTCTACAGCTGCTTGTTGGTCCATTGGTATTCCACCTATTTTGGAGGATGTGTACATCCTGAATTCGTATAGATGGTACTTTCTTGGCTTTCAGCAAGTTTCATTCTGATTTTTCTACAAATTCCTTCTCAGAATTTATTATTTTATCTCTTGCTTTTCCATTTGGGAATCCTATATCCTGTTCTTACATGCTTTGTCTTAAGCCAGGATTCAACAGTGATGTTAGCGTTGGTTTGAACTTGCTTTTCTGTGTCTTATTTGATGGAGGGATTTATGTTCCCCTGTCCTCACAGATATTCACGAGTCCCTCTGCATTAAATAGTCTCCTTAGGATTGACTTTAGCCCAGTTTTTATCTCATCCATTGAGTTTTCAGATACTATTGGGTTCATGTTTAGAGTTTCTCTTCCCCTTTTCTGGTATTCTGCCTTTTGTGAATCTGAGACACTGTGGTTCATCAGTGTTTTCCTCACCTCCATTTTCAGAGCTTGCTCTGGTATCGTTTTGCCTTCTAGTTGTTTGAAAGCTTATTTTTTGGGCCTTCAATCTCTTTGGAACTGAAAATATTATTTCCTGTTTCTTTTACTATACTTCTTTTACTCTACAGGTCAGGTACTATCATGTATCTAATATAGACCCATAGGGCTTTGTTATGTGCAAACTTTAGACTCTTTGGTGTATGCAATTCCATGGTATTTCTGTGAGGACAATTTTCCCTAGACCTTGATGCCATGCCCTGTTCCTGTGTGTGTTTTCTGGTATATCTCTAAATCCTGGTGTTGCCTTTGTTGTGATGAACACACCATACTGTTTCAGTTAGTAGAACCTCATTTTTATTACACTAATCTCACAATTCTGAAAGTGCACAGGGAAGTTCCTCTAGTGGAAATGAAGCATCTATAGGTTTTCAGCTCTGCATTCTACTGTATGTCATTTTGATGTGTCTCCAAAACAGCCAACATAGAGGTCGCTTGTAGTTTCTACTGCCATGGGAATGTCCCAATGTTACCAGTTCTTCCCAGAGCTTCTCTGTCTACAGAAATACCAGTGGAAGCATATGTATGGATGTCATACTTCAGGGCCTGCTGGGATGATCCCGCAGACGGACCTATTTATCCTCGGTGCAGTACCCTGTCAGTGCCGTCCAAAATGTAGCAACTGCATTTGGGTGATAATGCTGTAAGAAATGCTTCATCTTCTCATGATGTGGACTTTGACCACTCTTCCTAGTTCTCTCATTCTTGTGTAATGTTTTCACCAAATCAACCACAGAGCTGTTCCGCATCCTGTGCCTCAAACCAGAATGTAATCCCAATCCAGGTTATGAATGTAGCAGATCCTAAATATTTTAATACTGATTTCAAACCCAACACCCCCAGGAACCCTCAGTCCAGATGCATGATACCTCTGATTGAGCCCCACACATGCTCTATTGGCAAAATGTCAAATTGGATATTGGTCCTGAAGATGAAGTTGATGTGGCAATAGGACATATCGATAAACTCAACCTCACACGCCAGTGCTGTTGCTGTCTCACTTAGTTCACAGTTCTCTTTGCTCTCTTGAAGGTACCCACCAAAATCCACAACGCACTCTAGATCCCTGAGTTGTGTGAGAGCCATCATCCGTAGCCCTACCCTGCTTTTTCCGCTGCCTCTGCTAGCTCAGATTTGGCAGCTCGGATCTTGGTCTCAGATTCAATTGTGGGGATATTTTGAGCTGATTTCTTTGAGTTCTGTCAGCCAATAATCTGCTGTGCACTCTGCTAATACTCAGCGCATCACCTTCAATCCCATGCCTGCTGCCCGCTTGAGAGTGTGCTTCCAAGGAAAACAGAGTTTCATCTTTGATGCTCCATTACCAGAGGTCAGATCCTGCACTGGTTTCCATTCTCTACTTTGCCTTTTCCTGCTTCCGGTTTTTCTGAGGCCTCATCCTGTCTTTGGAAGTAACAGACCACTCTTCGGAAAGTGTCCTTGCCAAGGTCTGGGTGAGTGGGTGTTTACAATATTTTGTGTATGGTAGCTAGTGAGAGCAGTTTGCACTGTTTCTCTTCCTACTGCGCATTGACAAATCAACATTTTTCACAAATAATTCACAGAAATTGGATATTTGTTTCGCTCCGTTTTTTTACAGCCATCGTCGGAGTGTTTTTCCGAAGACTCAATCTTTGACATTATGTTGACAAGGCAGTTGCAGTCTTTAAGAAAGTTTACAGTATCAATTTGCATGTTTTGGGATTTATATGAAAGTGAAGTTAGTTTTTGAAAATTACCAAATCAACCTAGAAGCCAGACTTGACAATTTCTGTAAGATTTTGTCAGCTCTAAGGAAAAAACAGACAGTCTAAATGTAAAATAGCAGTCCAAAATTTTGAAGGGGTCATGCCAACTCTTTTCTCTTGAAGCCTCCAACAACAAAAGTAACCATGAAATACCTATTGGAACCATGATATAACCCCCAAACTGGGTTTCCCTTTTGCACCTGGTGCCCTTTACTCCCAATGACACATACTAGGCAATGTTGGCATTTCAAGGGGTAACATTCCTCTCTAGGAATATACAAGAAAATCTAAACAGAATATATACATTTAGGCTTGATTCCAAAAGAACCTAGAGGCATTTAACTATGAGAAACCTGCTGAAGCTATGCTAGGCTATTGAGAACCAGGTGCTCTTCTATCAGTGCTGAGAAGGCTTAATCATCCGATCATGTTGGGTAAAGCAATTTAACACAACCAAGTCTGCACCTCCAAGATATATTGCACCCAGGGCTTGACGGAAGTGAATGACTGTCCAAATAACCTGTGTCTTTAATGTGTTTGGCGACTTTTACAGTTCAGTTCACTATCTGACTTCTAATATTTTCCTGTACTGTCTTGAAAAACTGAGGCCTAATACATATTCAAGTTCATTCAAAGATTCCCCTCACTTCCCACACTCCTTTCAGCCCAAAGAATACATAACCGCAGCATTTCCTGAATCTAGGGGAAGGTCATCATTTCATTGTGTGAGCTAATTATTCAATTCATATCTATTTTAGTCGAGAGTATTTGACCTTAAAGGATTTCACAGTTGTTCACCGAGTGTGAAGGAGGAGGAACTCTGATTCTAGTAGGCGCTTGCTCTCCTCCTACTGGATTCATTGCAGCTCAGGTTCAGATCCTTTGAAATGGATGCCTGAGTGGAGTGGAGGGAAGAGCATGTGATTGATAGCTAGGCACAAACGTGGGAATAGGCTTACCAGGGCTTGGTGCATTTCGGTCTGAATGATTCGTAAATGCCCCTTGGGATGTGTGGATTCTCACGACCTCTTCCAAGAACATGAGCGCTTTTATCATCTCTGCCATCTCTTCTCTTTTAGACGTCAGGAATCTTGGACCCGTTCTTGGAGCAGAGAATCGAGTAACTTTCTCAAGGGCACGTTGAAACTCCGTATGTTTCTGCCAGTATCAGCGAGGTTCAGTAGGTCTCATGAATGTCTTTCGAGCCTGGTATGCTCTAGTGATGTCTCCATGCCGATATTCTCCACTGTAGCAGAACAACTTTCATCAATGTGTTCGCACATCTCCTCAATCCATGCAGCCAGTTTTTCTGCCAGCTTCTCTTCGTGTCTCCCATAAAGTTGACGTCAACAGGACTTGGCAAGTCTGAAAATACCTCGGAGCCTCACCAGTAAGCTGATGACAGGCAGATCTTCCACTGTCTGCCCTTTCAGATTCTGGGAACTGACCCGTAAACTCAGGTCTCAGGGCAGCAGCAATATCTCGAACTTACTCAGCTTCCCGAACAAAAGACCTAAGCCAATCTCCACATAGGGAAGCAGACCCACCATCAAACTGATCCACCCACAGAATTCTGCCCAGTTTCCTTGGATCCACCAGCCGCAACACGCCTCGTGGTACACACCAACATTCCACCTGGAATCCAACCGGTAACTGCCATCCCCATTGGTTGATGCATCAAGTCCGTGTTGGGGGTGATGCTGCATTAGACGAGAGTTTCCTAAGGGAAATGTGATTCTATCCACAAGGGTCCCATGGTCCTTTTCTCTTCCCTCTTTCCTTTTGTTCAGATCTGTATACACAGTACAAAGGGAGGGAAGTGTGTCCGTGATCAGTTTATGGATTCACACCTCTTTAAACTTTCTAACAGTTCACAGTACACAGAGACCCACTCAAGGAAACTTATGTTTGTGTCATATCAATTCACCCAGATTACATATCCGTCTGTTGCTTTCTGATGAAACACCCACACTCTCAGAACATGTATCCATTTGTTTCATGGGGGCTGAAATTCCTAGAAATGAAACCAATCCCAACGTGCACTTTCCTGTCTGTCTCTTTTGCACTTAGTACTATTTCGCAGAGCTACTTGTCTTTGTTATAGACTTATGACATTTCTTCCCTACGAAGCGTAGTATATGGCATTCATTCTTTCTGTTGGAAGACTTGTAAGTCTATATCCCGTTCTATGACACACTCTTATTCAAAACCGTCATTTGGGTTGGCTCACGATATGCATTTCTGGATCAGTATCTATGAATAGTAATGCACGCGTCTGTTTTCTGAATACAACTGTGTTGAGTATATGCTAACAGCGATAATAGTTTGATGCTTGCTGAATGATCCTTGATATCACTTTGAGTATTTTGTCTTGAAAAATAATGGTTGTTTGGTATATGTCAGCCAACTGTAAACTTTTGGTGTTTCCTTGTTTGTCTGATTGTTAGATTTCCCATCACATTAGGCCATGCAACTCTCCTTTTGCTTTATACAGACTGTCATGTAAGCTGATTCACTTAAGATAGTGCTTAAAATCACCTATGATTTCCTGCTACCCTCTCCCATCTTTAGGATTTTGATGTCCTCCTTGCCTTCTTCTTCTTACTTCTTTGCAACTCAGGCTCTTCTTGCATTTGCAATAATGGTTTTGTTATTTCCATTTCATCTTGCTACTTTTCTACTCAGGGTAGGATTCTCAATTTTTGTTGTAGGATCAGTCTCAAACTGCTGAATTCTTTTAAGGTTTGCCTGTCAGTGAAATTCCCTAGCTCTGCCGTTGTTATAAACGGCGGTCATTTGGCATAGGCTACCCTAGATTGCAACTTTTTCTCATTCAGGTTATGGTCTATGTCCTGGCACTCCTCCCCGTGCTGCAAAATTTCTGCTGAAATATCAGCTGAAACCCCTCTGGAGGTTCTGTTGTGACTAAGTTGCTTTCCTCGAGGTGCATTTTACATCACTGGGATGATCATGAAATTTGTTTATTTGAATTCTACAGCTGCTTGTTGGTCCATTGGTATTCCACCTATTTTGGAGGATGTGTACATCCTGAATTCGTATAGATGGTACTTTCTTGGCTTTCAGCAAGTTTCATTCTGATTTTTCTACAAATTCCTTCTCAGAATTTATTATTTTATCTCTTGCTTTTCCATTTGGGAATCCTATATCCTGTTCTTACATGCTTTGTCTTAAGCCAGGATTCAACAGTGATGTTAGCGTTGGTTTGAACTTGCTTTTCTGTGTCTTATTTGATGGAGGGATTTATGTTCCCCTGTCCTCACAGATATTCACGAGTCCCTCTGCATTAAATAGTCTCCTTAGGATTGACTTTAGCCCAGTTTTTATCTCATCCATTGAGTTTTCAGATACTATTGGGTTCATGTTTAGAGTTTCTCTTCCCCTTTTCTGGTATTCTGCCTTTTGTGAATCTGAGACACTGTGGTTCATCAGTGTTTTCCTCACCTCCATTTTCAGAGCTTGCTCTGGTATCGTTTTGCCTTCTAGTTGTTTGAAAGCTTATTTTTTGGGCCTTCAATCTCTTTGGAACTGAAAATATTATTTCCTGTTTCTTTTACTATACTTCTTTTACTCTACAGGTCAGGTACTATCATGTATCTAATATAGACCCATAGGGCTTTGTTATGTGCAAACTTTAGACTCTTTGGTGTATGCAATTCCATGGTATTTCTGTGAGGACAATTTTCCCTAGACCTTGATGCCATGCCCTGTTCCTGTGTGTGTTTTCTGGTATATCTCTAAATCCTGGTGTTGCCTTTGTTGTGATGAACACACCATACTGTTTCAGTTAGTAGAACCTCATTTTTATTACACTAATCTCACAATTCTGAAAGTGCACAGGGAAGTTCCTCTAGTGGAAATGAAGCATCTATAGGTTTTCAGCTCTGCATTCTACTGTATGTCATTTTGATGTGTCTCCAAAACAGCCAACATAGAGGTCGCTTGTAGTTTCTACTGCCATGGGAATGTCCCAATGTTACCAGTTCTTCCCAGAGCTTCTCTGTCTACAGAAATACCAGTGGAAGCATATGTATGGATGTCATACTTCAGGGCCTGCTGGGATGATCCCGCAGACGGACCTATTTATCCTCGGTGCAGTACCCTGTCAGTGCCGTCCAAAATGTAGCAACTGCATTTGGGTGATAATGCTGTAAGAAATGCTTCATCTTCTCATGATGTGGACTTTGACCACTCTTCCTAGTTCTCTCATTCTTGTGTAATGTTTTCACCAAATCAACCACAGAGCTGTTCCGCATCCTGTGCCTCAAACCAGAATGTAATCCCAATCCAGGTTATGAATGTAGCAGATCCTAAATATTTTAATACTGATTTCAAACCCAACACCCCCAGGAACCCTCAGTCCAGATGCATGATACCTCTGATTGAGCCCCACACGTGCTCTATTGGCAAAAAGTCAAATTGGACCCTGGTCCTGCAGATGCACTCGATGTGGCCATAGGACATATCGCCAAACTCAACCTCACGCGCCAGTGCTTTTGCTGTCTCCCTGAGTTCACAGTTCTCTTTGCTCTCTTGAAAGTACCCACCAAAACCCACAACACACTATAGATCCCTGAGTTCTGCGAGAGCCATCATCCGTAGCCCTATCCCAGTTTTTCCGCTGCCTCTGCTAGCTCAGATTTGTCAGCTCGTATCTTGGTCTCAGATTCAATTGTGGGGTTATTTTGAGCTGATTTCTTTGAGTTCTGTCAGCCAAGCATCTGCTGTGCACTCTTCTAACACTCAGCGCATCACCTTCAATCCCATGTCTGCTGCCCGCTTGAGAGTGTGCTTCCAAGGAAAACAGAGTTTCACCTTTGATGCTCCGTTACCAGAGGTCAGATCCTGCACTGGTTTCCATTCTCTACTTTGCCTTTTCCTGCTTCCGGTTTTTCTGAGGCCTCATCCTGTCTTTGGATGTAACAGACCTCTCTTAGTCAAGTGTCCTATGCCAAGGCCTAGTTGAGTGGATGTTTACAAAATTTTGTGTATGGGAGCTAGTACCCGCAATTTGCACTTGTTCTCTGCCTACTGGACATCGATAAATCTACACATTCCACATATAATTCACAGAAATTGGATATTTGTTTAGCTCCGTTTTCCTTGCAGCCATGGTCGGAGGGATTGTCCGATGACTCCAGCTTTGACATTATTTTTACAAGGCAGTTGCAGTCTTTAAGAAAGTTAATAGTATCGATTTACGTGTTTTGGGATTTATATGAAATTGAAGTTAATTTTTGAAAATTACCACATCAACCTAGAAGCCGTGTTGTCAATTTTTGTAACATTTTGTCAGCTCTAAGGTAAAAACCGGCAGACTCAATGTAAAATAGCAGTCCAAAAGTTTGAAGGGGACATGCCAACTCTTTTCTCTTGAAACATCCAACAACAATAGGAACCATTCAATAACTATTGTAACCATGAAATAACCCCAAACCTGTGTTTCCGTTGTTCACCTGGTGCCCTTTACTCCCAATGACACATAGTAGGCAATGTTTGCATTTCAAGGGGTAACATTCCTCTCTATGTATATACAAGAAAATCTAAACAGAATATATAAATTTAGGCTTGATTCCAAAAGCACCTAGAGGCATTTAACTTTGAGAAACCTGCTGTAGCTATGCTAGGCTATAGAGAACCAGGTGTTCTTCTATCAGTGCTGAGAATGCTTAATCATCCGATCATGTTGGGTAAAGCAATTTAACACAACCAAGTCTGCACCTCCAAGATATAGTGCACCCGGGGCTTGACGGAAGGGAACGACGGTCCACATAACCTGTGTCTTTAATGTGTTTGGCGACTTTTACACTTCAGTTCACTATCTGACTTCTAATATTTTCCTGTAGTGTCTTGTAAAACTGAGGCCTAATACATGTTCAAGTTCAGTCAAATATTCCACTCACTTACCACACTCCTTTCAGCCCAAAGAATACATAATCCCAGCATTTCCTGAATATACGGCAAGGTCATCATTCCTTTCTGTGAGCTAAGTGTTCAATTCCTGTCTATTTTAGTCGAGAGTATTTGACCTTTAAGGAGTTCACTGTTTACCGAGTGTGAAAGAGGAGGTACTCTGATTCTAGGAGGGGCTTGCTCTCCTAATACTGGATTCATTGCAGCTCAGGTTCTGACCCTTTGAAATGGATGTCTGTGTGGAGTGGAGGGAAGAGCATGTGATTGATAGGTAGGCACAATCCTGGGAATCGGCTTACTTGGGCTTTTTTGCATTTTGGTCTGAATGCTTCATAACTGCCCCTTGGGATGTGTGGATTCTCATGATCTCTTCCAATAACATGAGCGCTTTTATCATCTCTGCCATCTGTTCTCTTTTAGACATCAGTAATCATGGACCCATTCTTGGAGCAGAGAATCGATTAAATTTCTCAAGTACAAGTTCACACTCAGTATGTTTCTGCCAGTATCAGCGTGGTTCAGTAGCTCTCATGAATTTCTTTCGACCCTGGTATGCTCTAGAGATGTCTCCATGAAGATATTCTTCAGTGTAGCAGAACAACTCTCATCAATGTGTTCGCACTTCTCCTCAGTCCATGCAGCCAACTTTTCTGCCAACTTCTCTTCGTGTCTCCCATAAAGTCGACGTCAATATGAATGGGCAAGTCTGAACGTAGCTCGGAGCCTCAGCTTTATGCTGATGACAGGTAGTTCTTCCACTGTATGCCCTTTCAGATTCTGGAAACTGACCCGTGAACTCAGGTCTTTGGGCAGCAGCAGTATCTCCAACTTACACAGATTCCCGAACCAAAGACTTAAGCCAAACTCCACATAGGGCGGCAGCCCCTCCATCACACTGATCCACCAACAGAATTCTGCCCAGTTACCTTGGACCCACCAGCCGCAACAAGCCTCATGGTACACACCAACATTCCACCTGGAATCCAACCGGTAAGTGACATTGACAGTGGTTGATGCATTAAGTCAGTGTTGGGTGAGAGGCTGCTTTAGACGAGAGGTCCCTAAGGGAAATTTGATTATATCAACAAGGGTCCCATGGTCTTTTCTCTTCCCTCTTTCCTTTTTTTCAGATCTGTATACACAGTAAAAACGGAGGGAAGTGTGTCCATGTTCAGTTTATCGATTGACAGCTCTTTAAACTTTCTAACAATTCACAGTACACAGAGACCCACTCCAGGAAACTCATGTTTGTGTAATATCCATTCACCCAGAATACATATCCGTTTGTTGCTTTCTGCTGAAACACCCACACTCTCAGAACATGGATCCATTTGTTTCATGGGGGCTGAAATTCCTAGATATTAAACCAATCCCAACGTGCACTTTCCTGTATGTCTCTTTTGCTCTTAGTACAGTTTTGCAGAGCTAATTTTCTTTGTTATAGGCTTATGCCATTTCTTCTCTACATAGGTTAGAATATGGCATACATTCATCCTTTTGGAATTCTTGTAAGTCTATATCCCTTTCTATGACCCACTGTTGTTGAAAACCGTCATTTTGTTTGGGTCAAGATATGCACTGCTGGATCAGTATCTATGAATACTAATGCACGCGTCTGTGTTCTGAATACAAGTGTTTTGAGTACATGCTAGCCGCGATACTGGTTCATTGCGTGATGAATGATCCTTGACATCACTTTGAGAATTTGTTTTGAATAATCATGGTTGTTTGGTATATGTCAGCCAACTGTAATCTTTTGTTGTTTGTTTGTCTGATTGTTTGTTTGTTTGCAAACACATTAGGCCATGCATCACTCCGTTTGCTTCAATCAGAGAGTCATATATGTGAATCACTTAAGATAGTGCTTAAAATCACCTATGATTTCCTGCTACCCTCTCCCATCTTTAGGATTTTGATGTCCTCCTTGCCTTCTTCTTCTTACTTCTTTGCAACTCAGGCTCTTCTTGCATTTGCAATAATGGTTTTGTTATTTCCATTTCATTATGCTACTTTTCTACTCAGGGTAGGATTCTCAATTTTTGTTTTAGGATCAGTCTCAAACTGCTGAATTCTTTTAAGGTTTGCCTGTCAGTGAAATTCCCTAGCTCTGCCGTTGTTATAAACGGCGGTCATTTGGCATAGGCTACCCTAGATTGCAGCTTTTTCTCATTCAGTTTATGGTCTATGTCCTCGCACTTCTACCCGTGCAGCAAAATTTCTGCCGAGATATCAGCTGAAACCCCTCTGGAGGTTCTGTTGGGACTAAGTTGCTTTCCTCGAGGTGCAATTTACATCACTGGGATGATCATGAAATTTGTTTATTTGAATTCTACAGCTCCTTGTTGGTCTATTGGGATTCTACCTCATTTGGACGCTGTGTACTTCCTGAATTCGTATAGATGATCCTTTCTTGGCTTTCAGCAAGTTTCATTGTGATTTTTGTACAAATTCCTTTTCATAATTTTTATTTTTTCTCTTGCTTTTCCATTTGGGAATTCTATGAGTCCTATTCTTACATGCTTTTTCTTAACCCATGATTCAACAGCGATGTTTGCGTTGGTTTGCACTTGCTTTTCTGTGTCTTCTTCTGATCGATTGATTTCTGTTCCCCTGTCATCACAGTCATTCACGAGTCCCTCTGCATTATGTAGTCTGCATAGGACTGACTTTAGCCCAGTTATTATCTCACACATTGAGTTTTCTGTCATTATTGGTTTCTTCTTTAGACTTTCTCTTCCCCTTTTCTGGTATTCTGCCTTTTGTTTTTCAGAGGCCCTGCTGTTCATCAGTGTTTTCCTCACTTCCATTTTCAGTGCTTTCTCTGGAAGCGTTTTGCCGTCTAGTTGTTTGAAAGCTTATTTTTTGTGCCTTTAATCACTTTGGAACAGAAAATGGCACTTCCTGTTTTTTTTAATATACTTCTTTTTCTCTACTCTTCAAGTACTATCAGGTATGTAGTATAGACTTATAGGGCTTGGAGTTATGAAAACTTTAGAGTATTTGGTGTAAGCAATTTCATGGCATTTCTGAGAGGACAATTTTCCCTATACCTTGATGCCATGCCCTGTTCCTGTGTGTGTTGTCTGTTATATCTCTAATTGCTGGTGTTCCCTTTGTTGTGATGAACACACCATAATATTTCAGTTAGTAGAACCTCATTTTTATTACGCTAATCTCACAGTTCTGAAAGGGCACAAGGCACTTCCTCTACTTGAAATGAAGCTTCTATATGTTTTCAGGTCTTCATTCCTCTGTACGTCATTTTGGAGTGTCTTCAAAAGAGCCAACATAGAGTGCGCTTGTTCTTTCTACTGCCATGGGAATGTCCCAATGTTACCTGTTCTTCCCAGAACTTCTCTGTCTGCAGAAACACCAGTGGAAGCATATGTATGGATGTCATACTTCAGGGCCTGCTGGGATGATCCCGCAAACCGACCTATGTGTCCTTGGTGCAGTACCCTGTCAGTGCCGTCCAAAATGTAGCATCTGCATTTGAGAGATAATGCTGTAAGAAATGCTTCATCTTCTCATGCTGTGGACTTTGACCACTCTTCCTTGATCTCTCATCCTTGAGTCATGGGTTCACGAAAGCAAACACAGAACTTTTCCTTATCCTCTGCCTCAAAACAGACCGTTATCCAAGTCTAGGTTACGAATATAGCGGATCCTAAAACTTTTAATACTGATTTCAAACCCAACGCCCCCTCGAACCCTCAGACCAGATGCATGATATCTCTGATTGATCCCCACACGTGCTGTTTTGGCAAAATATCAAATTGGTCTCTGGTCCTGCAGATGCAGTGGATGTGGCCATAGGACATATCGAGAAACTCAACCTCACGCGCCAGTGCGATTGCTGTCTCACTGAAGTCACAGTTCTCTTTGCTCTCTTGAAATTACCCACCAAAACCCACAACGCACTCTAGATCCCTGAGTTCTGCGTGGGCCATCATCCGTAGCCCTATCCCTCTTTTTCGCTGCCTCTGCTAGCTCAGATTTGGCAACTCGGCTCTTGGTCTCAGATTCAATTGTGGGGATATTTTGTGCTAATTTTTTGAGTTCTGTCAGCCAAGCATCTGCGGTGCACTCTTCTAACACTCAGCTCATCACCTTCAATCCCATGCTTGCTGCCTTCTTGAGAGTGTGCTTCCAAGGAAAACAGAGTTTCACCTTTGATGCTCCATTACCAGAGGTCAGATCCTGCACTGGTTTCCATTCTCTACTTTGCCTTCTCCTTCTCCCAGGTTTTCTGAATCCTCATCCTGTCTTTGTAATAACAGACCACTCTTATGCAAGTGTCCTGCGCCAAGGTCTGGGTGAGTGCATGTTTACAATGCTGTATGTATGGGAGCGAGTTAGAGCAGTTTGCACTATTTCTCTGCCTACTGGGCATCGATAAATCAACACTTTCCACATATAATTCACAGAAATTTGATGTTTGTTTAGCTCCGTTTTCTATACAGCCATGGTCCGAGGTTTTGTCCGAAGACTCCTGCTTTGAGGCTAGGGGAGGCTGGGTCACATGTTTCCCTCCATCCCCAGCCCAGCTGGAAGCCTGAAAGATGCCCAGGTCAGCCCATGGCCCATTTTCCACCCTGCTCCACCCTGGCCTGTCCAAATGCCACATGGCCCTGTCATACATCTGGCTGGCAAGCGTTCCTTGGGGTAGAGCATCTATCCCCTCTTCTCCGCGTTTGCCCCCTGCCTGGTGCCCCTCTATATCTGCCCTCCCACTCTCCCGGCATCTCAGCACCATCTCCCCTCTTCCTCCCCATAGTTTCTCAGCGTTTTCCTGCCTTTGGTGAGATGGGGCCATTTCTCTCAAGGGTCGTTTTAAATATGCAGATTTTTAAATTTTTATTTTATTGAATTATATTCAGTTTACAATTTTGTGTCAATTTCTGGTGTACAGCTCAATGCTTCAGTCATACAATAACATTCGTATATTCATTTTCATGTCCTTTCTCACCATGAGCTACTACAAGATTTTGACTATGGTTCCCTGTGCTGTGTGGTATAAACTTGTTGCTTTATTTTATATTTACCACTCACTATCTGCAAATCTCGAACTCCCAGTCTATCCTTTCCCACCCTGTTCCCCTCTGATAACCATGAGTTTGTTTTCTAAGTCTGTTTAATTTTAGATTCCACATGAGTGTTGTCATATGGTGTTTTTCTTTCTTTCTGGCTTACTTCATTTAGAATGATGTTTTCCAGGGCCATCCATGTTGCTCCAAATGGCATGATATTATTTTTTATGGCTGAGTAGTATTCCATTGTATACATGACATGGCTTCTGTATCCAGTCATCTGTTGCTGGACATTTAAGCTGTCTCCATGTCTTCGCTATTGTAAATAGTGCTATGAACATTGGGGTGCTGGTGTCTTTCTGTATTAATGCTTCCTTTGGATATATGCCCAGGAGTGGGATTATTGTATCATATAGAAAGTGTATTTTTAGTTTTTTGAGGACTCTCCATACCATTTTCCATAACTGCTGTACCAAACTACATTCCCACTGACAGTGTACAAGGGTTCACTGTTTTCCACACCCTCTCTAGCATTTACCATTTGAATATTCATGCTTTAATTATTTTATTGCAGCAGCAACATGTAAGAATGAAAAAGTGGCATCCTGGTGGCTGGGGGATGAGCCTGTGTGTGTGTCCCTGTGCATGTGTGTATGTTCCTGTATGTGTGTACATGTCCCTGTGTGTACATGTGTGCCCTCCATGTGCCTGCATGGGGGTGGGGAGAGGGGATGGAGCCTGTGTGTGTGACTGACATCTCAGGCACATGGGCCTGGAGGGGTGTGTGAGGCTGTGATGCTGGGCTGAGAGGCTGTGACCTGACCAAGGCCACACAGCCCATCTTGGGGCCCAGGGCCCCACCCTTGCTTCCAGGCCTGTCACCAATCAGCTGGGGTGCCCCTGCCGTGACACAGGGCTTGGAGTCCTGACCCTAAGGGCCCCACAACTTCCCTCAGGAGGAGGGGTCTCTGGGGCAGGAGGAGGTGGCTGGGCTTGGCATGGGGAGGGGGGAGCAGGGAATCCAAGGGGGTGAGCATGGCTCTGGAGTTTGGGGGTGACCATCAGCAGTGAGGTGAGGGGAGTAAGAAGGGCCTCCTCACCAGGACTGAGTTTGTCACCCCAGCCAAGGGAGCCGCTCTTCTGCACAAGGGCCAATTTTGAAAAATGTGGAAAACCAAGTTTCAGGCTCCATGGTAGATAAGTCCCATTCCAGACGGAAATAGCAGGATGTGACCCCGTAAAAAGTGGTGAGCGCACGTGAGCCATCACGTCGCCCAGAAAGGAATTCCCCCGAGAGCCTGAGCTCACCCCACACCCTCCCAGGGGACTGGGAGGCCTGGAGTGATGGCCCTGCTGGGGTCCCACTACCCAGGAAGATGGGGAGAAGGGCCGCTGGTCATACAGTCGAGGCCCAAGGAGGGGAAGAGGCCTGCCCAGGTCACCCAGCACAGGAGGGCAGTCGGGTGGGACCCAGGACTTCGGGCTTGTCATAGGCCCCCTTCTTAGGAAAGGGGCACAGACCTGCCTGGGAAAGAAGCATCGGGTAAGTGAATAACCCTGCAGACAGGGCCAAGTTGGCTGGCTGGCCGAGCCTCAGTTTCCCCTCTGTGGAACTGGGGACGGGAAGGCGCCTGCTCACAGGGTCTCTGTGAAGCTAGAGATGGTGCTGCTGTGGTGCTGGGGAGAGCCCTCCTGGTCCTCCTTACCTTGGAAGTGGCCGGAGGGCCCTTCCTGAGGGCCGATGGTGCCTGTCTAGCTGGGCGGGCTGCTGGTCCCTGCGGCCCTGACAGTGGCAGCTACACGGCTTGGTGAAGGATGGGCCAACTCCCCTTCCCAGGCACCCTGGCCCATCGTCCCCCACCACGCACCCTGGGCTGGCTCCCTCTTTCCTTCCTGCCTCCTCTTGTCTCTGCTTCCCCCCACCTGGTGTCCCTCTCTTGTCACCTCCTGTCCCTCTCTAGGACTTGACCCCCACCTTTCTCTCTCTCACTCACACACTGTCTCTCCCTGTGTGTGTCTTTCTCTGCCTCTCCCCCAGGCCCTCAGGCCCTGAGCTCAGGTCTAGCCCTGTCCAGGGCCACAGAGCCACAGGGCCACATCTCTCCCAGCACTCCCACCCTCACAGCGATGTTCCAGCCCCAGCTCTGCTCACAGTGGAGGAGCCTGGTTACAGAGCTGCTCCTGCTGGCATTTGCTGCTGCATCGCTGATCCCCCCCACTTCCCGGGCAGCGCAGCAGTCTCACCTTGACCTGTTTGTGGCCCAGCCTGGACCCCAGAGCTGCTGCAGGGCTGGCTGCCTCCCCCACCTGGAAGGAGGGAGGGCCCCGTGGGCTCCAGGGACAGCTGGTGCAGAGTGGAGTGGACTCATTTTATGCCCAACACCTTCTCCCTGGCAGTGGTGGCACCCCAACCACTGACCCTGCCCGGCCCACCTCAGAGTCAGGAGGCTGTGGGAGGATGAAGGGCTCTCATGGGGCCCACTGAGAGCACTGCCGCCCTCAGCCCCCCTCAGGGTCTGCCTGGAGCCGGGGCTGCCGGGCAGCTGATGCGGGGCGGGGGCACGGGCCTGGTCAGTGCAGGGCCTCTCACTGGATGCCCATGGCCTCCCTGCACCTCATCCGTTCCTCACCATGAGACACGGCCACTTCATTCTGGTCATCTGGCTCATGACCGGACACCCCTGTGACTGACAGGCCCCACATGCCCAGTGAGTGTTTACCGACTGAAGCAGCACAGCCATCACTAGATCTAGACACAGGCTGTACCCACCACCGAGGAGGAGCCCCGGGGCCCCTGTGGTCACTGCTGCCCTGAAGGGGTAACCTTGCATCTGCCCTGTCATCTTAGTTCCTGCTGGTTTGTGAGTTGTGTGCCCGTGAATCACTGTGTGCCCTCAAGAGGGTGTGACCACTAGTCCTCCAGGAAGCAGACACTGACACAGAGAGAACTGTGACAATTTCATTAGGGGTGACAATAGGAGAGAACAGCAGAGGGGGCAGGTTGGAGCAGGGAAACATTCGGGCCGTAATGCACCTCTGACATCTTCTCTAAACACATCATTGCCACAGCTGAGTGGCCCCTTCATGTGGCAAATGGACTGTGCTGTAAGGCAAAAAGAGTTATTTATTTTAATAGGATCTTATTTTTTCCTGATTTTGTCTTCTCTAATGTATGTATGGCCTCTGACAGACACTGTAGTCTGTGTGTGCATCTCCCTGTCTATACAGAATGAAAATAATTATTTTCACATCTCAGACACAGATCTCAAAATGTGCACATTCTCATTATTTTATTTCCTTCTTTAACTAGTAAGACCTAATATTTAATAGAAGAAAGGGACCTTTTGCCATATGTTTAAAGCAGAGAATGGTAAGCTCTGGGCCTGAGCTCTTATATCTTCAGTTTAATTTAATGTACTTCCTAAGGTCTCTTTTGATGATTCTGTGTGCAGACACTTTCTTTTAAACTATGAGAATGCTGAGTGAGAAATATGTCCCAGTCATTTTGCAAAACAATGTGTGTGCTTGACCCAACCCTCCTCACAATGACGTCAGGGACCAGCGTTACCCCCGGCTCACAGAGAACAATGCTGAGACCCTGTGGGGGCCCCACTGAGTCTTGGTGTTAGGGGATGAACTGCAAGAACTCAAAGAATCAGAAATTGTATCTTGTGACATAAATGTGGAGATGCCAAGCTGACAGTGGGCATGGTGACAGGAGGGAGCAGGGGTGTAGGGACAGGGGTCCTACAGGGTGTCTCCTGATCACCCCTGACTTCCCCCAAAGAACCTGCCTCATGCTGAAGGGCAAGGCACCTGCTCAGCTGATCTAAATCCTGCCTGCACTTTTCAAATCACTGGGGCAAAAGAAAACTTCAGCCACACAAATTACCCTGAAAAAAACAAGCTAAATTTCAGTTTCTCTGATATCCAGAGATTTCATCCAGACCCAGAACTTTCAGAAACCCTAGAGAACAATCATCTTTATATGAGGTTGTGAACTGAGGGCTTTCTGGAGGCACTGGGTACTGAAGGGGATACGTGCATGGCTGCACTGAGTCCCCTGCACACACACGTGGCTCTGAGTGGACCTCACGCCGCATTCACACGGCCCGCCTGAGCTGCCCACCCTGCCAGGAGTGACCTTCCAGCTCCATCTGAGTGAACCCAACAAACACCCACTGGGCAGCCCTTCAATTTCTTTCTTCCCCTCCACACCCTCTTATTCACTCCTGTGTGGCTCACGTGTCCCTCTTCTGCACTCTGAGGCCCTGCACGGGCACATCTGCTATGGTGACAAGCTGTCTGCTGTGAATGTCTCTCTCCTTCACTCGCTCCCTTACCCCTCGAGGCAACCCCATGAGCCCCTGAAGTTAGGGGTGTGCTTCACCCCTCACAGAGCACATCACATGGTCCATGCAAGAGGCACATCTGCCAAACTGGGACTTCAAATTCATTTGATATTCTGTCAAAAGTCTCTTCTGTTCTATACAAGAGACATCTGCTTCCCAGGTCAGGATGGGGAAATGACACAGTCCATCAGATGTGTGTGCTGGGAAGCTAGACAGACGTCACAATGTCCCAAGTCAGATTTCCTCAGTCATCGCAAGGCCCTGGAGTGCCATCTCCCCTTCTGCAAAGACTTGACAAGGGAGCAGAAGCACATGCTCTCATCTTACCGAGTGCTGTAACTGGTGGTGGTGGTGGTGGCGGTGGGTGAGACCGCATAGGCCACAACAGAGGTGGGGGTGGCGGTGATGAATAGCCTCTGAGAAGTGACGCTGGGTGTCCCATCGGGTGAGGCACACCAAGTGGTCCTGCACAAGTACCGGGACATCGGGAATCCACAGTGACCTGCAGAACAGAAGAGAGAGCTGTGTTGGATGACAGACAAAAGGAACAACACCTACAGAACCTGAAACCCAATGCAGCAGCTGTCAGCACCGGGCACCCTCCCCTCCACCGGGTGCCCAGACAGCAGAACAGGGCCACACACTCGACCTTGGGGATGAAACACTGTTGCCACATGACACCGCCGGTGTCTGTAAGTGGAGGAAGGCAAGAGTCCTGCCTGAGATGATGTACAGAGGTTCCAGCAAATTGATAAAGTAGGACCTCCCAAACAGGAAGCCTCTCTGTGCAGGACAACCCACCTTGACACCTTCCCCAGCTCCACAGAAGCATGGTCTGCATGAACCAGAAACACAGAGAAAGAAAGGAAGTGAAGGCCTGGTTTTCCACATAGAATCAGAGCCGCACCTGGGTACTTGCTCTATCTGCAGGACCCTGCCAGACCCTCTCTACTCCCTGATCACAAAGGGCCCTCCTCTGCCAGCAGGAGCTTCCCCTGGGCCCAATGAGCTCTGAGGAGCTGGGCATCCCGCAGTCCTGTGGGGGAGCTGGCAAAGTGCTTCTGAGGGGACAAGGCTGTCCTCAGAAGGGAGTCAGTCTCCGCTACAATCATCCTTATTCGCAGGGATGTCTGGATTTTAAGTTCGCTAGGAAAAGCACACTACGTTTGTCATATGGGAAAGGGAAGGGGGAAGTCTCAATCCTGCAAATAACACCAACGGGATTTTAGCTCATGTGGAAAATCCCACGGTGTGTGATGAGACAGAGAAGAAGCTGTGACAGCTTCCAGGGCAGAACCGACCCACCGCGGGATGGAGAACATGATGCCAGGACTGTGGTGCAAATTGGTCCTGCAGGGAAGTAGGCATTTTCATGGCGGGCACTTGCCCTTCTAGCCTCAATTCCCTACTACAAATGCACCATCTCTGAGAGTCAGGATTTTCTGCCCAAGAGTACAACTGGAGGCAGCGGGGAAGGCACCTTTACCACCCCAGAAGAGACAGTGATGGCCTGGGATATTACCACAACCAGGAAGACTCAAAGTTGCACAAACACCACGGTGTAAGGCTGGAGGGGTGGCTTAGATGAGTTTTCAGTTACAAGGAATTGAATGGGCATTATACAAAGGAGAATCCCACAGATTGAGCCAGGAAACCATTCAAAGAATGACAACAGGAACCGGTCTCAGTGAAACAGGAGCAATTCCAAGAGAAGAAGGAAAAAAGGAGTTAACCAAGCCAGGAGAAGTCAGTATGGAGCAAGGGCTCACCATTCTTATGCTATTTTAAGAAAAACACAGTCAAAACCTGAGGTCTTCAGCCCTCATGCACTCCATCGCTGATGGCTTCTGCAAGTAACACTCAAGGTGACAGGGGGAGAGGAAAAGCCAATGGAAACTGGGCAAGAGTTTGAATTTGAAAAAAAAAAGAAATGACAGACTCATAACAGAACAAACAGTCTGCAGACGAGGCCACAAGAGGCTGCTGCAAAAACAAAAAGAATAAATATCCCAGAAAAACATTCACCGAAAAAGACCTCCCAATTTATCTAGGACTCCGTGGTCGCCTCAGGAGGGTGGGAGTTACCGTTGAACACAGGAGACACGCGAGGTTCCGAACCGGAAAAAAAACACAGAAAGGATGGAGGATTAGGCTAATCAGAGCAGACTATATTCAAGGAAAACAAAAATTTGAGCCTTCTTTCCCATATGACAATCGCTCTCATATCACACCGAGTGGGAGACAGGTCCCAGGACACTTGACTGAAGAGACCACAGGCCCCGGGTTCGGGTGTTTCTTCCATAACCGAACATCGGCTGTGGAACGTCAGGGCTCCACTCGCTGCAGACAGTGACAGGGGTGGGCTTGTCCTCCAGGGAGCCCGGAACGTGGTGTCTGTTGAAGGCCCGTGTGCAGAACCGACAAGTATGCCCTCCGTCAGAGGACCCTCTTTCCCTCTACAACAGACACCTCCCTCCCCAGGGCAGGACGGGGAAGAAGCGGTCCATCAAGTGCGACTGCTAAGGGACAAGAGGGACACGGCCGTGAGCCCAGTCACGGCCACCCGTGCACGGGGAAGCCCCGGAGAGCGATCTGCCCTTCTTCTGCAGTGACTCAAGGAAGAAACAGAGGACTATGCTTTCCTCTTACCGAGCGGAGCAGCTGGCGGTGGGGTGCGAGGTTGCACAGGGCACCAAGGGGGACCAGGTGCAGTTGCCCAGCTGGGCGACGATGGGCCGCACCCGGGGCAGGCCACTCAGGCTGCTCCTCGGAAAGTTTGGGGCCCTCCGTCCCACGGGGTGACCTGCAGGACAGAAGGGAGGGCTTGGTTGGATGACAGACAAAAGCGTCAACACCGACAAGAGCCGAAACCCAACGCAGCAGCCATCGGCACTGGGCACCCTCCACTCCACCGGGTGCCCAGAGAGTAACACGGTGCCACACGCTCCGCCCAGCACTCTGGGGCCTGCCTGCAGCCTGGGCCGCACAGGGGTACACGGGGATTCGACCCTGACGCCGCACGTCGCCGCCGCCGCTGTCTCCAAGTGGAGGAAGCCAAGGGTCCTCCTGCCCGAGAGGCTGCACACAGAGCTTCCAGCACACGGGCAAACTAGCGCCTTCACAACAGCCAGCCGCTCTGGGCGGGACGGCCCTCCCCACCACCTTCCCCAGCTCCACGCAAGCTTGCCCGGCGCGGACCAGTAACACGGACACGGGACGGACGAGAAGAGCTCAATCTCCACACGAGCAAGCAGAGCCGCACCAGGGCCACCGCTCTGACTGCAGGGCTCTGCCTGCAGGACCCTGCCAGGCCCTCTTTGCCCTCTCCTCATAAAGGGCCCTCCTCCTCCACGCAGGGGCTGCCCCTGGGTGCAAAGAGCTCTGCGGAGCTGGGCATCCTGGGGTCCTGATGCGGAGCTGGCCAAGGGCTCCCGAGGGGACAAGGCTGTCCTCAGAAGGGACTCAGGCTCCGTACAATCATCCCTATCTTCAGGGACGTCTGGATTTTACGTTCGCTACAGAACGTACCCTACCTGCGTGCTACGGGAGAGTGACGTGGGGAGTCTCAACCCCACACCTGACACCAAAGGGACTGTACCAGCTCGTGCGCAAAACCCCACGGTTTGCCATGAGACCGACGAGCAGCTCTGACAGCTTCCAGGGCAGGCCCGACCCGGCGCAGGGTGGGGGACAAACACAACATACGCACTCTGGTGCGCATCAGAATTCCCCCGCAGGGAAGGAGGCATTTTCACGGCGGGCTCTTTACCTTCCAGCCTCTATTCCCTACTACAAACGCACCATCTCCGAGAGCCAGGATTTTCTGCCCAGAATACAACTGGAGGCAGCGGCAAAGACAAACTTACCTCCCGAGAAAAGACAGTGACGGGCTGTGAATTTTACCACACCAAGGAAGACTCCAAGTTGCACAAAGCACACTGTACAAAGCTGGAGGGAGGGCTTTGCCCCTTTTCCAATTACCAGGATCTGAATGGACATTCTAAACAAGAGAATCACCTGGCCTGAGCCGGGAAACCAGTCAAAAGAACGACGACAAAGAAACCCGTCTCAGTGACCCAGGCGCAACCCCAGGTGCAGGAGGTCAGGAAGGAGTCAGCCGAGCCAGGAGAAGTCAGTCTGGAGAGAGGGCTCACCCTCCACACGCGGTTTCAAGAAACCCACAGTCAAAGTCTGCGGGCCCCGGCTCCTAAGCACTCCCTCATGGCTCCTGCAGGCTCCATCCAAGGCGACGGGCTCCCGGGAGAAGCAGCCCACTGGCTCCTGGGCAAGAGTTTTGAGTCTGAAAAAGGCAGCGACCCGCCACGCCAGACCCATCACAGGACACACAGTCTGCAGACGAAGCCAGGAACGGCTGCCGGGAGAACGGGAAGATCACCTTTCCCAGGACGAGGCCCAACAGAGCATGACCACCCCACTTCCCTGGGCCTCCGGGGCCGCCGCACGTGGGCGGGCGCTGCCGGGCCACACCGGAGCCGCGCCAGGTCCCGCGTCGGCTAAAAACCACAGAAAAGGATGGAGGATTAGGCTTTCCTGCGAAGACACTGCTGAAGCGATACAAAACCTTTGCGCCTTCCTTCCTTCCTTCCTTCCTTCCCCGTAACACACTCGTTTTTTGGAGGAACTGGATACTGACCCCAGGAACTCCTGCATGCTAAGCCCGCATTCTCTCTACTGCTGAGCTACATATACCCTTTCCCTAAGAGCACACTAGTTTCTAGGCACAGAGAACAAGAAATTCCAGCCACGTTCACTAACTTACCCAGTGTATAATAAGATTCGTGTGCTCAAAAAACAGAGGTCAGTGTTTTATGATCCGTCAGCTCCTGCGGAGCCACATCTAAGTCGCAGTAGCGTACTCCGGTTTTGTAATTTCGGGCTTAGTCGCCCCTTCCTAGGAACACAAAAAAAGATAATTCAGGAACCGAACTTCAGACCATGTGCCTACGCTTAGTCAGTCAGGTAGACAACAGTTATTTACCGAAGCTATCAGAACATAAGCCCTATCCTGGGAGAAGCTGGCAGTACAAATAAAAGGCAGATTCTCCTCTCTGTTCTGCCAGAGGCACAGGATCCATGAAAACAAATCAGCACAGAAAAGTTTCACCAGCTCTACAACTGAGGTGAACGGGTACAGTAATGCCACAAAGGACAGGAGAGTCCGCTGCACGTGGATAGCTCAGATAATGCTGGGAAGACCGCACTGTTTCATAAAAGAGAGATCCAGCGCAGAGGGGGGATGTGGAGGGGCTTTGGGGAAGGGCAGCCTGAGTAAAAGGAGCAGGTGGGAAACAGCGTAAGGCATTAAGGAAACTAGACCACTGTTACTGACGGTGGAATGGGAAGACAAAACATGCTGCCTTGAAAATGAAACATCACTTAATTAATTTCAAGTGAGGACGGATAAAACAAGAACCAACACCAAGATGCACCTACCTTTCCCAGGGATGAATTTCTTTTCAATATCCACTAATGAATTGTAAGGGAAAAACCCTGAAAAACGAATGCCCATACAGACACTGGCTTCACTAGGTGAGTCTGGAAAATGAACACAAGTGCATTATCCAGGTCTACGGCATTAAGCACAGAATCACATCCTAAACTGTAAGTTAAAATCATAAGTCAAAAATTCTCATCAGCAGATGCAAACATGAAAATAAACACTCAAATTATCCCACGGTTTATGTCTCAGAATCCACTGGTACTTATATAGTCACACAAGGACATTAACAACAAGAGACTGTACCTCAACCCAGGAAGACCCTCTTCCTCTCTCTTCTGTAAAGTGGAGCACTGACACACCATGTGTAAAATGTAGTTACAGGTACATTAATGAGAATATTCACGAATGTATATTAAAACCACCATGTGCATCTATCTCCGTTCGTGGATGTGTCAAAAAAAAAGTGGCAGAAAAGACTTTCAAAATGTTAGAGCATTTTCTGAAAAAAATGCTTAAGTCACGGTTGGGATATATTTCAAACCAAGTAGTAAGAGGAAAACATGTAAAAAGAATGGATTCGGAAGTTGGGTTTGCACACTATGTATTTCTAACATTTGGAGTTTGCTCTTGTTTTTGTTTTTACTTTTCTTCTGTTTATAATTGGAGGTACAGGGAATGAGCACACGGAATTCGGCATGCTAAGCAAGCATTCTTTTTACCACTAACCTATGTCCTTCCCCGAGTCAACTAGCTTCTCGGCATAGATAAAATAAAATACAAAACACTCTTTCACGGTTCACTGCCTTACAAAACATGTTAGTTTGCTGAAGCGCAAAAGACCCTTGAGGCCTTCTTCCCCGTATCACAATAAGTCTCACATCAGACCGAGTGCGAGACAGGTCTCAGGACCCTTTACTGAAGAGACAACAGGCCCCGGGTTAGGGTGTGTCTTCCATAACCGATCATCGGCTGTGGAAGTTCAGGGCTCCACTCGCTGCAGACAGTGACAGGGGCGGGCTTGTCCTCCAGGGAGCCCGGAAGTTGGTGTGTGTTGAAGGCCCGTGTGCAGAACCGACAAGTATGCCCTCCGTCAGAGGACCCACTTTCCCTCTACAACAGACACCTCCCTCCCCAGGGCAGGACGGGGAAGGCGCGGTCCATCAAGTGCCTCTGCTAGGGACCAGAGGGACACGGCCGTGAGCCCAGTCACTGCCGCCTGTGCACGGGGAAGCCCCGGAGAGCGATCTGCCCTTCTTCTGCAGTGACTCAAGGAAGAAACAGAGGACTATGCTTTCCTCTTACCGAGCGTAGCAGCTGGCGGTGGGGTGCGAGGTTGCACAGGGCACCAAGGGGGACCAGGTGCAGGTGCCCAGCTGGGCGATGACGGGCCGCACCCGGGGCAGGCCACGCAGGCTGGTCCTCGGAAAGGTTGGGGCCGTCCGTCCCACGGGGTGACCTGCAGGACAGAAGGGAAGTCTGGGTTGGATTACAGACAAAAGCGCCTACACCGACAAAAGCTGAAAACCAACGCAGCAGCTGTCGGCACCGGGCACCCCTCCTCCACCGGTTGCCCAGAGAGCAGCACGGTGCCACACGCTCCGCCCAGCCCTCTGGGGCCTGCCTGCAGCCTGGGCCGCACAGGGGGACACGGGGATACGACCCTGAAGCCGCAGGTCGCCGCCGCCGCTGTCTTCAAGTGGAGTAAGGCAAGTGTCCTCCTGCCCGAGTGGCTGCACACAGAGCTTCCAGCACCCGGCAAACCAGCGCCTTCCTAAGAGCCAGCCGCTCTGGGAGGGATGGCCCTCCACGCCACCTTCCCCAGCTCCACGCAAACTTGCCCGTCGTGGACTAGGAACACGAACACGGGACAGACGTGAAGAGCTCATTCTCCACACGCGCAAGCAGAACCGCACCAGGGTCACCGCTCTGACTGCAGGGCTCTGCCTGCAGGGCTCTGCCTGCAGGGCTCTGCCTGCAGGACCCTGCCAGGCCCTCTCTGCCCCCTCTTCAAAAAGGGCCCTCATACTACACGCAGGGGCTGCGCCTGGGTGCAAAGTGCACTATGGAACGGGGCATCCCGCAGTCCTGCGGCGGAGCTGGTCAAGGGCTCCCGAGGGGACAAGGCTGTACTCAGAAGGGACTCAGGGTCCGTTACAATCATCCATATCCTCCGGGACGTCTGGATTTTACGTTCGCTACGGAACGCACCCTACCTGCGTGCTATGGGAGAGTGACGTGGGGAGTCTCAACCCCACACGTGACAGCAAAGGGACTGTACAAGCTCGTGCACAAAACCCCACGGTGTGCCATGAGACAGACGATCAGCTCTGACAGCTTCCAGGGCAGGTCCTATCCGCGCAGGGTGGGGGAAAAATACAACGTAGGCACTCTGGTGCGCATCGGAATTCCCCCGCAGGGAAGAAGGCATTTTCACGGCGGGCTCTTTCCCTTCCAGCCTCTATTCCCTACTACAAACACAGCATCTCCGAGAGCCAGGCTTTTCTGCCCAGAGTACAACTGGAGGCAGCGGCCAAGACACACTTACCTTCCGAGAAAAGACAGTGACTGGCTGTGACGTTTACCACACCCAGGAAGACTCCAAGTTGCACAAAGCACACCGTACAATCCTGGAGGGAGGGCTTTGCCCCTTTTCCAGTTACCAGGATCTGAATGGACATTCTAAACAGGAGAATCACCTGGCCTGAGCCGGGAAACCAGTCAAAAGAACGACGACACAGAAATCTGTCTCAGTGACCCAGGAGCAACCCCAGGTGCAAGATGTCAGGAAGGAGTCAGCCAAGCCAGGAGAAGTCAGTGTGGAGCGAGGGCTCACACTCCTCACGCTGTTTCGAGAAACCCGCAGTCAAACTCTGCGGGCCCCGGTTCCTAAGCACTCACTCATGGCTCCTGCATGCACCAGCCATGGCGACGGGCTCCCGGGACAAGCAGCCCACTGGCTCTTTGGCAAGAGTTTTGAGTCTGAAAAACGCAGCGACATGCCACGCCAGACACATCACAGGACACACAGTCTGCAGACGAGTCCAGGAACTGCTGCCGGGAGAACGGGAAGATCACCTTTCCCAGGACGAGGCCCAACAGAGAATGACCACCCCACTTCCCTGGGCCTCCGGGGCCGCCGCAGGTGGGGGGGCGCTGCCGGGCCACACCGGAACCGCGCCAGGTCCCGCGCCGGCTAAAAACCACAGAAAAGATGGAGGATAATGCTTTCCTGCGAAGACACTGCTGAAGCGAAACAAAATCTTTGCGCCTTCCTTCCTTCCTTCCTTCCTTCCCCGTATCACACTCGTTTCTTGGAGGAACTGGATACTGACCCCAGGAACTCCTGCATGCTATGCCCGCATTCTATCTACTGCTGAGCTACATATACCCTTCCCCCCAGAGCATACTAGTTTCTAGGCACTGAGAACAAGAAATGCCAACCACGTTCACTAACATACCCAGTGTATAATAAGCTCCGTGTGCTCCACCAACAGAGGTCAGTGTTTTATGATCCGTCAGCTCCTGCGGAGCCACTTCTACAGTCCCAGTAGAGTACTCCGGTTTTGTAATTTCGGGCTTAGTCGCCCCTTCCTAGGAACACAAAACAAGATAAATCAGGAACCGAACTTTAGATCATGTGCCTACGCTTAGTCAGTCAGGTAGACAACAGATATTTACCAAAGCTATCAGAACATAAGCCCTAACCTGGGAGAAGCTGGCGGTACAAATAAAAGGCAGATTCTCCTCTCTGTTCTGCCAGAGGCACAGGATCCATGAAAACATATCAGCACAGAAAAGTTTCAACAGCTCTACAACTGAGGTGAACGGGTACAGTAACGCCACAAAGGACAGGAGAGTCCGCTGAACGTGGATAGCTCAGGGAAAGCTGGGAAGACCGCACTGTTTCGTAAAAGAGAGATCCAGCGCAGAGGGGGGATGTGGAGGGGCTTTGGGGAAGGGCAGCCTGAGTAAAAGGAGCAGGTGGGAAACAGCGTAAGGCATTAAGGAAACTAGACCACTGTTACTGGCGGTGGAATGGGAAGACAAACATGCTGCCTTGAAAATGAAACATCAATTAATTAATTTCAAGTGAGGACGGCTAAAACAAGAACAAACATCAAGATGCACCTAACTTTCCCAGGGATGAATTTCTTTTCAATATCCTCTAATGAACTGTAAGGGAAAGACACTGAAAACAAGAATGCCCATACAGACACTAGCTTCACTAGGTGAGTCTGGGAAATGAACACAAGTGCATTATCCAGGTCTACGGCATTAAGCACAGAATCACATCCTAAACTGTAAGTTAAAAGCATAAGTCAAAAATTCTCATCAGCAGATGCAAATGTGAAAATGCACACTCACACCAACCAACCGTTTATGTCTCAGAATCCCATGGTACTTATATAGTCACACAAGGACATTAACAACAAGAGACTGTACCTCATCCCAAGAAGATTCTCTTCCTCTCTCTTCTGTAAAGTGGCGCACTGACACAGCATCTGTAAAATGTAGTTACAGGTACATTAATGAGAATATACCCAAATGTATATTAAAACCACCATGTGCGTCTATCTGCGTTCGTGGATGTGTCAAAACAAAAGTGGCAGAAAAGACTTTCAAAGATTTAGAGCATTTTCTGAAAAAAATGCTTAAGTCACGGTTGGGATATTTTTCAAACCAAGTAGTAAGAGGAAAACACGTAAAAAGAATGGACATGGAAGTTGGGTTAGTGCACTATGTATTTCTAACATTTGGAGTTTGCTCTTGTTTTTGTTTTTTCTTTTCATCTGTTTTTAATTGGAGGTACCGGGAATGAGCACACGGAATTCGGCATGCTAAGCAAGCATTCTATTTACCACAAACCAATGTCCTTCCCCGAGTCAACTAGCTTCTTGGCATAGATAAAATAAAATACAAAACACTCTTTCAAGGTTCACTGCCTTACAAACATATTAGTTTGCTGAAGCGCAAAAGATCTTTGAGGCTTTATTCCCCGTATCACACTTAGTCTCACATCAGACCGAGTGGGAGACAGGTCTCAGGAACCTTGTCTGAAGAGACAACAGGCCCCGGGTTCGGGTGTGTCTTCCATAACCGTTCATCGTCTGTGGAAAGTCAGGGCTCCACTCGCTGACGACATTGACAGGTGCTGGCTTGTCTTCCAGGGAGCCCAGAACGTGGTGTATGTTGAAGGCCCGTGTGCAGAACCGACAAGTCTGCCCTCCGTGAGAGGACCCTCTTTCCCTCTAGAACAGACACTTCCCTCCCCAGGGTAGGACAGGGAAGACTCGGTCCATCAAGTGCGTCTGCTAAGGGACCAGAGGGACACGGCCTTGAGCCCAGTCACGGCCGCCCGTGCACGGGGAAGCCCCGGAGAGCGATCTGCCCTTCTTCTGCAGTGACTCAAGGAAGAAACAGAGGACTATGCTTTCCTCTTACCGAGCGGAGCAGCTGGTGGTTCGGGGCGAGGTTGCACAGGGCACCAAGGGGGATCAGGTGCAGGTGCCCAGCTGGGCGACGACGGGCCGCACACGGGGCAGTCCACGCAGGCTGGTCCTCGGAAAGGTTGGGGCCCTCCGGCCCACGGGGTGACCTGCAGCACAGAAGGGAGGGCTGGGTTGTATGACAGAAAAAAGCGCCAACACCGACAAGAGCCGAAACCCAACGCAGCAGCCGTCGGCAAAGGGCACCCTCCACTCCACCGGGTGCCCAGATAGCAGCACGGTGCCACACGCTCCGCCCAGCCCTCTGGGGCCTGCCTGCAGCCTGGGCCGCACAGGGGGACACGGGGATACGACCCTGAGGCCGCAGGTCAACGATGCCTCTGTCTCCAATTGGAGGAAGCCAAGGGTCCTCCTGCCCGAGAGGCTGCACACAGAGCTTCCAGCACACGGGCAAACTAGCGCCTTCCCAACAGCCTGCCGCTCTGGGCGGGACGGCCCTCCACGCCACCTTCCCCAGCTCAACGCAAGCTTGCCCGGCGCGGACCAGGAACACGGACACGGGACGGACGTGAAGAGCTCATTCTCCATACGAGCAAGCAGAGCCGCACCAGGGTCACCACTCTGCCTGCAGGGCTCTGCCTGCAGGGCTCTGCCTGCAGGGCTCTGCCTGCAGGACCCTGCCAGGCCCTCTCTGCCCCCTCTTCACAAAGGGCCCTCATCCTACACGCAGGGGCTGCGCCTGGGCGCAAATTGCACTATGGAACGGGGCATCACGGAGTCCTGTGGCGGAGCTGGTGAAGTGCTCCCGAGGGGACAAGGCTGTAATCAGAAGGGACTCAGGGTCCGCTAAAATCATCCCTATCCTCAGGGACGTCTGGATTTTACGTTCGCTACGGAACGCACCCTACCTGCGTGCTACGGGAGAGTGACATGTGGAGTCTCAACCCAACACCTGACACTAAAGGGACTGTACCAGCTCCTGCGCAAAACCCCTCGGTGGGCCTTGAGACCAACGATCAGCTCTGACAGCTTCCAGGGCAGGCCCGACCAGGCGCAGGGTGGGGGACAAACACAACGTACGCACTCTGGTGCACATCGGAATTCCCCCGCAGGGAAGGAGGCATTTTCACGGCGGGCTCTTTCCCTTCCAGCCTCTATTCCCTACTACAAATGCACCATCTCCGAGAGCCAGGCTTTTCTGCCCAGAGTACAACTGGAGGCAGCGGCCAAGACACACTTACCTCCCGAGAAAAGACAGTGATGGGCTGTGACGTTTACCACACCCAGGAACACTCCAAGTTGCATAAAGCACACCGTACAAAGCTGGAGGGTGGGCTTTGCCCCTTTTCCAGTTACCAGGATCTGAATGGACATTCTAAACAGGAGAATCACCTGGCCTGAGCCGGGAAACCAGTCAAAAGAACGACGAAACAGAAAACCGTCTCAGTGACACAGGAGCAACCCCAGGTGCAGGAGGTCAGGAAGGAGTCAGCCGAGCCAGGAGAAGTCAGTGTGGAGCGAGGGCTCACCCTCCTCACGCTGTTTCGAGAAACTCGCAGTCAAACTCTGCGGGCCCCGGCTCCTAAGCACTCCCTCATGGCTCCTGCATGCACCAGCCAAGGAGACGGGCTCTCGGGAAAAGCAGCCCACTGGCTCCTGGGCAAGAGTTTTGAGTCTGAAAAAGGCAGCGACACGCCACACCAGACCCGTCACAGGACACACAGTCTGCAGACGAGTCCAGGAACTGCTGCCGGGAGAACGGGAAGATCACATTTCCCAGGACGAGGCCCAACAGAGCATGACCACCCCACTTCCCTGGGCCTCCGGTGCCGCCGCAGGTGGGCGGGTGCTGCCGGGCCACACCGGAGCTGCTCCAGGTCCCGCGTCGGCTAAAAACCACAGAAAAGAATGGAGGATAAGGCTTTCCTGCGCAGACACTGCTGAAGCGAAACAAAATCTTTGCGCCTTCCTTCCTTCCTTCCTTCCTTCCCCGTATCACACTCGTTTCTTGGAGGAACTGGATACTGACCCCAGGAACTCCTGCATGCTAAGCCCGCATTCTCTCTACTGCTGAGCTACATATACCCTTCCCCCCAGAGCATACAAATTTCTAGGCACAGAGAACAAGAAATGCCAGCCACGTTCACTAACTTACCCAGTGTATAATAAGCTCCGTGTGCTCCACCAACAGAGGTCAGTGTTTTATGATCCGTCAGCTCCTGCGGAGCCACTTCTAGAGTCCCAGTAGAGTACTCCGGTTTTGTAATTTCGGGCTTAGTCGCCCATTCCTAGGAACACAAAACAAGATAAATCAGGAACCGAACTTCAGATAATGTGCCTACACTTAGTCAGTCAGGTAGACAACAGTAATTTACCGAAACTATCAGAACATAAGCCCTATCCTGGGAGAAGCTGGCGGTACAAATAAAAGGCAGATTCTCCTCTCTGTTCTGACAGAGGCACAGGATCCATGAAAACAAATCAGCACAGAAAAGTTTCAACAGCTCTACAACTGAGGTGAACGGGTAAAGTAACGCCACAAAGGACCGGAGAGTCCGCTGCACGTGGATAGCTCAGGGAATGCTGGGAAGACCGCACTGTTTTTTAAAAGAGAGATCCAGTGCAGAGGGGGGATGTGGAGGGGCTTTGGGGAAGGGCAGCCTGAGTAAAAGGAGCAGGTGTGAGACAGCGTAAGGCATTAAGGAAACTAGACCACTGTTACTGGCGGTGGAATGGGAAGACAAACATGCTGCCTTGAAAATGAAACATCACTTAATTAATTTCAAGTGAGGACGGCGAAAACAAGAACCAACATCAAGATGCACCTAACTTTCCCAGGGATGAATTTCTTTTCAATATCCTCTAATGAACTCTAAGTGAAAGACCCTGAAAACAAGAATACACATACAGACACTGGCTTCACTATGTGAGTCTGGAAAATGAACACAAATACATTATACAGTTCTACGGCATTAAGCACAGATTCATATCCTAAACTGTACTTTAAAAGCATAAGTCAAAAATTCTCATCAGCAGATGCAAACGTGAAAATGCACACTCACACTAACCCCCGGTATATGTCCCATAATACCCTGGTATATATATAGTCAAACAAATACATTAAAAATAAGAGACTGTACCTCATCCCAGGAAGATTCTCTTCCTCTCTCTTCTGTAAAGTGGCGCACTGACACACAATCTGTAAAATGTAGTTACAGGTACATTAATGAAAATATTCACGAATGTATATTAAAACCACCATATGAGTCTATCTCCGTTCGTGGATGTGTCAAAACAAAAGTGGCAGAAAAGACTTTCAAAGAGTTAGAGCATTTTCTGAATAAAATGCTTAAGTCACGGTTGGGATATATTTCAAACCAAGTAGTAAGAGGAAAACAATTAAAAAGTATGGATATGGAAGTTGGGTTTGCGCACTATGTATTTCTAACATTTGAAGTTTGCTCTTGTTTTTGTTTTTTCTTTTCTTCTGCTTTTAAATGGAGGTACCGGGGATGAGCACACGGAAATTGGCATGCTAAGCAAGCATTCTATTTACCACTAACATATGTCCTTCCCCGAGTCAACTAGCTTTTCGGCATAGATAATATAAAATACAAAACACTCTTTCACGGTTCACTGCCTTACAAAACATGTTAGTTTGCTGAAGCGCAAAAGATCTTTGAGGCCTTCTTCCCCTTATCAGACTAAGTCTCACATCAGACCGAGTGGGAGTCAGGCCTCACGATCCTTGACTGAAGAAAACACAGGCCCCTTGTTCGGGTGTGTCTTCCATAACCGATCATCGGCTGTGGAAGTTCAGGGCTCCACTCGCTGCAGACAGTGATAGGGGCGGGGTTGTCCACCAGGGAGCCCGGAACCTGGTGTCTGTTGAAGGCCCGTGTGCAGAACCGACACGTCTTCCCTCCGTCAGAGGACCCTCTTTCCCTCTAAAACAGACACCTCCCTCCCCATGGCAGGACGGGGAAGACGCGGTCCATCAAGTGCGTCTGCTAATGGACCAGAGGGACACGGCCGTGAGCCCAGTCACGGACGCCCGTGCATGGGGAAGCCCCGGAGAGTGATCTGCCCTTCTTCTGCAGTGACTCAAGGAAGAAAAAGAGGACTATGCTTTCCTCTTACCGAGCGGAGCAGCTGGTGGTGCGGGGCGAGGTTGCACAGGGCACCAAGGGGGATCAGGTGCAGGTGCCCAGCTGGGCGACGACGGGCCGCACACGGGGCAGTCCACGCAGGCTGGTCCTCGGAAAGGTTGGGGCCCTCCGGCCCACGGGGTGACCTGCAGCACAGAAGGGAGGGCTGGGTTGTATGACAGAAAAAAGCGCCAACACCGACAAGAGACGAAACCCAAAGCAGCAGCCGTCGGCAAATGGCACCCTCCCCTCCACCGGGTGCCCAGATAGCAGCACGGTGCCACACGCTCCGCCCAGCCCTCTGGGGCCTGACTGCAGCCTGGGCCGCACAGGGGGACACGGGGATACGACCCTGATGCCGCATGTCGCTGCCGCCACTGTCCCCAAATGGAGGAAGCCAAGAGTCCTCCTGCCCGAGAGGCTGCACACAGAGCTTCCAGCACAAGGGCAAACTAGTGCCTTCACAACAGCCTGCTGCTCTGGGTGGGACGGCCCTCCCCGCCACCTTCCCCAGCTCCACGCATGCTTGCCAGGCGCGGACAAGTAACACGGATGTGAAGAGCTCATTCACCGGTCTGGCGTGGCGTGTCAAGCTTCACGGACGTGAAGAGCTCATACTCCACACGAGCAAGCAGAGCCACACCAGGGTCACCGCTCTGCCTGCAGGGCTCTGCCTGCATGGCTCTGCCTGCAGGGCTCTGCCTGCAGGTCCCTGCCATGCCCTCTCTGCCCCCTCGTCACATAGGGCCCTCCTCCTCAATGCAGGTGCTGCCCCTGGGCGCAGAGAGCTTGGGGAGCTGGGCATCCCGGGGTCCTGCGGCAGAGCTGGCCAAGGGCTCCTGAGGGGACAAGGCTGTCCACAGAAGGGACTCAGGCTCCGCTACAATCATCCCTATCGTCAGGGACGTCTGGATTTTACGTTCGCTACGGAACGCACCCTAAGTGCGTGCTACGGTAGAGTGACTTGCGGAGTCTCAACCCCACACCTGACACCAAAGTGACTGTTCCAGCTCATGCGCAAAACCCCACGGTGTGCCATGAGACCGACGAGCAGCTCTGACAATTTCCAGGGTAGGCCCGAACCGGCGCAGGGTGGGGGAGAAACACAACGTACGCACACTGGTGCGCATCGGAATTCCCCCGCAGGGAAGGAGGCATTTTCACGGCGGGCTCTTTAACTTCCAGCCTCTATTCCCTACTACAAACGCACCATTTCTGAGAGCCAGGCTTTTCTGCCCAGAGTACAACTGGAGGCAGCGGCCAAGACACACTTACCTCCCGAGAAATGACAGTGACGGGCTGTGACGTTTACCACACCCAGGAAGACTCCAAGTTGCACAAAGCACACCGTACAAAGCTGGAGGGAGGGCTTTGCCCCTTTTCCAGTTACCAGGATCTGAATGGACATTCTAAACAGGAGAATCACCTGGCCTGAGCCGGGAAACCTGTCAAAGAACGACGACACAGAAATCCGTCTAAGTGACTCAGGAGCAACCCCAGGTGCAGGAGGTCAGGAAGGAGTCAGCCGAGCCAGGAGAAGTCAGTGTGGAGCGAGGGCTCACCCTCCTCACGCTGTTTCGAGAAACCCACAGTCAAAGACTGCGGGTCCCGGCTCCTAAGCACTCCCTCATGGCTCCTACAGGCACCAGCCAAGATGACGGACTCCCGGGAGAAGCAGCCCACTGGCTCCTGGGCAAGAGTTTTGAGTCTGAAAAAGGCAGCGACACGCCACGCCAGACCCATCACAGGACACACAGTCTGCAGACGAGGCCAGGAAACGCTGCTGGGAGAATGGGAAGATCACCTTTCCCAGGACGAGGCCCAACAGAGCATGATCACCCCACTTACCTGGGCCTCCGGGGCCACTGCAGGTGGGCTGGTGCTGCCGGGCCACACCGGAGCCGTGCCAGGTACGGCGTCGGCTAAAAACCACAGAAAAGGATGGAGGATTTGGCTTTCCTGCGAAGACACTGCTGAAGGGATACAAAACCTTTGCGCCTTCCTTCCTTCCTTCCTTCCCCGTATCACACTCGTTTCTTGGAGGAACTGGATACTGACCCCAGGAACTCCTGCATGCTAAGCCCGCATTCTCTCTACAGCTGAGCTACATATACCCTTCCCCCCGGAGCACACTAGTTTCTAGGCACAGAGAACAACAAATGCCACCCACGTTCACTAACGTACCCAGTGTATAATAAGCTCCGTGTGCTCCACCAACAGAGGTCAGTGTTTTATGATCCGTCAGCTCCTTCGGAGCCACTTCTACAGTCCCAGAAGTGTACTCCGGTTTTGTAATTTCGAGCTTAGTCGCCCTTTCCTAGGAACACAAAACAAGATAAATCAGGAATCGAACTTCAGATAATGTGCCTACGCTTAGTCAGTCAGGTAGACAACAGTTATTTACCGAAGCTATCAGAACATAAGCCCTATCCTGGGAGAAGCTGGCGGTACAAATAAAAGGCAGATTCTCCTCTCTGTTCTGCCAGAGGCACAGGATCCATGAAAACAAATCAGCACAGAAAAGTTTCACCAGCTCTACAACTGAGGTGAACGGGTACAGTAACGCCACAAAGGACAGGAGAGTCCGCTACACTTGGATAGCTCAGGGAATGCTGGGAAGACCGCACTGTTTCATAAAAGAGAGATCAAGCGTAGAGGGGGGATGTGGAGGGGCTTTGGGGAAGGGCAGCCTGAGTAAAAGGAGCAGGTGGGAAACAGCGTAAGGCATTAAGGAAACTAGACCACTGTTACTGTCGGTGGAGTGGGAAGACAAAACATGCTGCCTTGAAAATGAAACATCACTTAATTAATTTCAAGTGAGGACGGCTAAAACAAGAATCAACACCAAGATGCACCTAACTTTCCCAGGGATGTATTTCTTTTCAATATCCTCTAATGAACTCTAAGGGAAAGACCCTGAAAACAAAAATGCCCATACAGACACTGGCTTCAATAGGTGAGTCTGGAAAATGAACACAAGTGCATTATCCAGTCCTACGGCATTAAGCACAGGATCACATCCTAAACTGTAAGTTAAAAGCATAAGTCAAAAATTTTCATCAGCAGATGCAATCTTGAAAATGCACACTCACACCAACCCCCGTTTTATATCTCAGAATCCCCTTGTACATTTATAGTCACACAAGGACATTAACAACAAGAGACTGTACCTCATCCCAGGAAGATTCACTTCCTCTCACTTCTTTAAAGTGGCGCACTGACACACCATGTGTAAAATGTAGTTACAGGTACATTAATGAGAATATTCACGAATGTATATTAAAACCACCATGTGCGTCTATCTTCGTTCGTGGATGTGTCAAAACAAAAGTGGCAGAAAAGACTTTCAAAGAGTTAGAGCATTTTCTGAAAAAAATGCTTAAGTCACGGCTGGGATATATTTCAAACCAAGTAGTAAGAGGAAAACAATTAAAAAGAATGGATATGGAAGTTGGGTTTGCGCACTATGTATTTCTAACATTTGGAGTTTGCTCTTGTTTTTGTTTTTACTTTTCTTCTGTTTTTAAATGGAGGTACCAGGAATGAGCACACGGAATTCGGCATGCTAAGCAAGCATTCTATTTACCACTAACCTATGTCCTTCCCCGAGTCACCTAGATTCTCGGCATAGATAAAATAAAATACAAACACTCTTTCATGGTTCACTGCCTTACAAAACATGTTAGTTTGCTGAACCGCAAAAGATCTTTGAGGCCTTCTTCCCCGTATCACACTAAGTCTCACATCAGACCGATTGGGAGACAGGACTCAGGACCCTTGACTGAAGAGACCACAGGCCCCTTGTTCGGGTGTGTCTTCCATAACAGATCATCGGCTGTGGAATGTCAGGGCTCCACTCGCTGCAGACAGTGACAGGGGCGGGCTTGTCCTCCAGGGAGTCCGGAACGTGGTGTCTGTTGAAGGCCCGTTTGCAGAAACGACACGTAAGCCCTCCAAAAGAGGACCCTCTTTCCCTCTACAACAGACACCTCCCACCCCAGGGCAGGACGGGGAAGACGCGGTCCATCAAGTGCGTCTGCTAAGGGACCAGAGGAACAAAGCCGTGAGCCCAGTCATGGCCGCCCGTTAATGGGGAAGCCCCGGAGAGCGATCTGCCCTTCTTCTGCAGTGACTCAAGGAAGAAACAGAGGACTATGCTTCCTCTTACCGAGCGGAGCAGCTGGCGGTGGGGGGCGAGGATGCACAGGGCACCAAGGTGGACCACGTGCAGGTGCCCAGTTGGGCGACGACGGGCCGCACCCGGGGCAGGACACGTAGGCTGATCCTCGGAAATGTTGGGGCACTCCGGCCCATGGGGTGACCTGCAGGACAGAAGGGAGGGCTGGGTTGGATGACAGACAAAAGCGCCAACACCGACAAGAGCCGCAACCCAACGCAGCAGCCGTCGGCACCGGGCACCCTCCCCTCCACCGGGTGCCCTGTGAACAGCACGGTGCCACACGCTCCGCCCAGCACTCTGGGGCCTGCCTGCAGCCTGGGCCGCACAGGGGAACACGGGGATACGACCCTGATGTCGCATGTCGCCGACGCCACTGTCTCCAAATGGAGGAAGCCAAGAGTCCTCCTGCCCTAGAGGCTGCTCACAGAGCTTCCGGCACACGGGCAAACTAGCGCCATCCCAACAGCCAGCTGCTCTGGGCGGGACGGCCCTCCCCGCCACCTTCCCCATCTCCAAGCAAGCTTGCCCGGCACGGACCAGGAACACGGACGTGAAGAGATCATTCACGGGTCTGGCTTGGCGTGTCGAGCTTCACGGAGGTGAAGAGCTCATACTCCACACTAGCAAGGAGAGCCGCACCAGGGTCAACGCGCTGCCTGCAGGTCTCTGACTGCAGGGCTATGCCTGCAGGACCCTGCCAGGCCCTCTCTGCCCCCTCCTCACAAAGGGCCCTCCTCCTCCACGCAGGGGCAGAACCTGGGCTCAAAGAGCCCTGGGGAGCAGGGAATCCCAGAGTCCTGCGGCGGAGCTGGCCAAGGGCTCCCGAGGGGACAAGGCTGTCCTCAGAAGGGACTCAGGCTCCGCTACAATCTTCCCTATCCTCAGAGACGTCTGGATTTTACGTTCGCTACGGAACGCACCCTACCTGCGTGCTACGGGAGAGTGACGTGGGGAGTATCAACGCCACACCTGACAGCAAAGGGACTGTAACAGCTCGTGCGCAAAACTCCACGGTGTGCCATGAGACCGACGAGCAGCTCTGACAGCTTCAAGGGCAGGCCCGACCCGGCGCAGGGTTGGGGACACACAGAACGTACGCACTCTGGTGAGCATCGGAATTCCCTTGAAGTGAAGGAGGCATTTTCATGGTGGGCTCTTTCCCTTCCAGCCTCTATTCCCTACTACAAATGCACCATCTCTGAGAGCCAGGATTTTCTGCCCAGAGTACAACTGGAGGGTGCGGCCAAGACACACTTACTTTCCGAGAAAAGTCAGTGACGGGCTGTGAAGTTTACCACACCCAGGAAGACTCCAAGTTGCACAAAGCACACCGTACAAAGCTGGAGGTAGGGCTTTGCCACTTTTCCAGTTACCAGGATCTGAATGGACATTCTAAACAGGAGAATCACCTGGCCTGTGCCGGGAAACCTGTCAAAGAACGATGACACAGAAATCCGTCTAAGTGCCTCAGGAGCAACCCCAGGTGCAGGAGGTCAGGAAGGAGTCAGCCGAGCCAAGAGAAGTCAGTGTGGAGTGAGGGCTCATCATCCTCACGCAGTTTCGAGAAAACCACAGTCAAAGTCTGCGGGCCCCGGCTCCTAAGCACTCCCTCGTGGCTCCTGCAGGCACCAGCCAAGGTGAAGGGCTCCCGGGAGAAGCAGCCCACTGGCTCCTGGGCAAGAGTTTTGAGTCTGAAAAAGGCAGCGACACGCCACGCCAGACCAGTCACAGGACACACAGTCTGCAGACGAGGCCAGGAAAGGCTGCCGGGAGAACGGGAAGATCACCTTTCCCACGACGAGGCCCAACAGAGCATGACCACCCCACTTCCCTGGGCCTCCGGGATCGCCGCAGGTGGGCGGGCGCTGCCGGGCCACACCGGAGCCGCGCCAGGTACCGCGTCGGCTAAAAACCACAGAAAAGGATGGAGGATTAGGCTTTCCTGCGAAGACACTGCTGAAGCGATACAAAACCTTTGCGCCTTCCTTCCTTCCTTCATTCCCCGTATCACACTCGTTTCTTGGAGGAACTGGATACTGACCCCAGGAACTCCTGCATGCTAAGCCCGCATTCTCTCTACAGCTGAGCTACATATACCCTTCCCCCCGGAGCACACTAGTTTCTAGGCACAGAGAACAAGAAATGCAAGCCACGTTCACTAACTTACCCAGTGTATAATAAGCTCCGTGTGCTCCACCAACAGAGGTCAGTGTTTTATGATCCGTCAGCTCCTTCGGAGCCACTTCTACAGTCCCAGAAGTGTACTCCGGTTTTGTAATTTCGAGCTTAGTCGCCCTTTCCTAGGAACACAAAACAAGATAAATCAGGAACCGAACTTCAGATAATGTGCCTACGCTTAGTCAGTCAGGTAGACAACAGTTATTTACCGAAGCTATCAGAACATAAGCCCTATCCTGGGAGAAGTTGGCGGTACAAATAAAAGGCAGATTCTCCTCTCTGTTCTGCCAGAGGCACAGGATCCATGAAAACAAATCAGCACAAAAATGTTTCACCAGCTCTACAACTGAGGTGAACGGGTACAGTAACGCCACAAAGGACAGGAGAGTCCGCTACACATGGATAGCTCAGGGAATGCTGGGAAGACCGCACTGTTTCGTAAAAGAGAGATCCAGCACAGAGGGGGGATGTGGAGGGGCTTTGGGGAAGGGCAGCCTGAGTAAAAGGAGCAGGTGGGAAACAGCGTAAGGCATTAAGGAAACTAGACCACTGTTACTGGCTCTGGAAAGTGAAGACAAAACATGCTGCCTTGAAAATGAAACATCACTTAATTAATTTCAAGTGAGGACGGCTAAAACAAGAATCAACACCAAGATGCACCTAACTTTCCCAGGGATGAATTTCTTTTCAATATCCTCTAATGAACTCTAAGGGAAAGACCCTGAAAACAAGAATGCCCATACAGACACTGGCTTCAATAGGTGAGTCTGGAAAATGAACACAACTGCATTATTCAGTCCTACGGCATTAAGCACAGAATCACATCCTAAACTGTAAGTTAAAAGCATAAGTCAAAAATTTTCATCAGCAGATGCAATCTTGAAAATGCACACTCACACCAACACCCGGTTTATGTCTCAGAATACACTGGTATATATATAGTCACACAAGGACATTAACAACAAGAGACTGTACCTCATTCCAGGAATATTCTGTTCCTCTCTCTTCTGTAAAGTGCCGCACTGACACACAATCTGTAAAATGTAATTACAGGTACATTAATGAGAATATTCACAAATGTATGTTAAAACCACCATGTGCGTCTATCTCCGTTCGTGGATGTGTCAAAACAAAAGTGGCAGAAAAGACTTTCAAAGAGTTAGAGCATTTTCTGAAAAAAATGCTTAAGTCACGGTTGGGATATATTTCAAACCAAGTTGTAATAGGAAAACACGTAAAAAGAATGGATATGGAATTTGTGTTTGCGCACTATGTATTTCTAACATTTGGAGTTTGCTCTTGTTTTTGTTTTTTCTTTTCTTCTGTTTTTATTTGGAGGTACCGGGAATGAGCACACGGAATTCGGCATGCTAAGCAAGCATTCTAATTACCACTAACCTATGTCCTTCCCCGAGTCAACTAGCTTCTCGGCATAGATAAAATAAAATACAAAACACTCTTTCACGGTTCACTGACTTACAAAACTTGTTAGTTTGCTGAAGCGCAAAAGATCTTTGAGGCCTTCTTCCCCGTATCACACTATGTCTCAGATCAGACCGAGTGGGAGACAGGTCTCAAGTCCCTTGACTGAAGAGACCACCGGCCCCAGGTTCGGGTGAGTCTTCCATAACCGATCATCAGCTGTGGAAGGTCAGGTCTCCACTTGATGCAGACAGTGACAGGGGCGGGCTTGTCCTCCAGGGAGCCCGGAAATTGGTGTGTGTTGAAGGCCCGTGTGCAGAACCGACAATTCTGCCCTCCGACAGAGGACCTTCTTTCCCTCTACAACAGACACATCCATCCCCAGGGCAGGAAGGGGAAGACGCGGTTCATCAAGTGCGTCTGCTAAGGGACCAGACGGACACGGCCGTGAGCCCGGTCACGGCCGCCCGTGCACGGGGAATACCCGGAGAGCGATCTGCCCTTCTTCTGCAGTGACTCAAGGAAGAAACAGAGGACTATGCTTTCCTCTTACCGAGCGGAGCAGCTGGTGGTGGGGGGCGAGTTTGCACACGGCACCAAGGGGGACCAGGTGCAGTTGCCCAGCTGGGCGACGACTGGCCGCACACGGGGCAGGCCACGCAGGCTGGTCCTCGGAAAGTTGGGGCCCTTCGGCCCACGGGGTGACCTGCAGGACAGAAGGGAGGGCTGGTTTGGATGACAGACAAAAGCACCAACAACGACAAGAGCCGAAACCCAACGCAGCAGCCGTCTTCACCGGGCACCCTCCCCTCCACTGGGTGCCCAGGGAGCAGCACGTTGCCACACGCTCCGCCCAGCCCTCTGGGGCCTGCCTGCAGCCTGGACCGCACAGGGGGACTCGGAGATACGACCCTGAAGCCGCACGTCGCCGCCGCCGCTGTCTCCAAGTGGAGGAAGCCAAGGTTCCTCCTTCCCGAGAGGCTGCACACAGAGCTTCCAGCACACGGGCAAACTAGCGCCTTCACTACAGCCAGCCGCTCTGGGCGGGACGGCCATCCCCACCACCTTCCCCAGCTCAACGCAAGCTTCCCCGGCGCGGACCAGGAACACGGACACGGGACGGACGTGAAGAGCTCATTCTCCACACGAGCAAGCAGAGCCGCACCAGGGTCACCGCTCTGCCTGCAGGGCTCTGCCTGCAGGACCCTGCCAGACCCTCTCTGCTCCCCCGTCACAACGGGCCCTCATCCTCCACGCAGGGGCTTCCCCTGGGCACAAAGAGCCCTGGGGAGCTGGGCATCCCGAAGTCCTGCGGCGGAGATGGCCAAGGAGTCCTGAGGGGACAAGGCTATACTCAGAAGGGACTCAGGCTCCGCTACAATCATCCCTATCCTCAGGGACGTCTGGATTTCACATTCGCTATTTAACGCACCCTACCTGCGTGCTACGGGAGAGTGACGTGGGGAGTCTCAACCCCACACCTGACACCAAAGGGACTGTACCAGCTCATGCACAAAACCCCATGGTGTGCCATGATACTGACGAGCAGCCCTGACAACATCCAGGGCAGGCCCAAACTGGCGCAGGGTGGGGGACAAACACAACGTACGCACTCTGGTGCGCATCGGAATTCCCCCGCAGGGAAGGAGGCATTTTTATGGCGGGCTCATTCCCTTCCAGCCTCTATTCCCTACTACAAACGCACCATCTCCGAGAGCCAGGATTTTCTGCCCAGAGTACAACTGGAGGCAGCGGCCAAGTCCCACTTACCTCCCGAGAAAAGACAGTGACTGGCTGTGACGTTTACCACAACCAGGAAGACTCCAAGTTGCACAAAGCACACCGTACAAAGCTGGAGGTAGGGCTTTGCCCCCTTTTCCAGTTAGCAGCATCTTAATGAACATTCTAAACAGGAGAATCACCTGGCCTGAGCCGGGAAACCAGTCAAAAGAACGACGACACAGAAACCCGTCTAAGTGACCCAGGAGAAACCCCAGGTGCAGGAGGTCAGGAAGGAGTCAGCCGAGACAGGAGAAATCAGTGTGGAGCGAGGGCTCACACTCCTCACGCTGTTTCGAGAAACCCACAGTCAAAGTCTGCGTGCCCCGCCTCCTAAGCACTCCCTCATGGCTCCTGCAGGCAGCAGCCACGGCGACGGGCTCCCGGGAGAAGCAGCCCACTGGCTCCTGGGCAAGAGTTTTGAGTCTGAAAAAGGCAGCGACACGCCACGCCAGACCAGTCACAGGACACACAGTCTGCAGACGAGGCCAGGAACGGCTGCCGGGAGAACGGGAAGAACACCTTTCCCAGGACGAGGCCCAACAGAGCATGACCACCCCACTTCCCTGGGCCTCTGGGGCAGCCGCAGGTGGGCGGGCGCTGCCGGGCCACACCGGAGCCGCGCCAGGTCCCGCATCGGCTAAAAACCACAGAAAAGGATGGAGGATTTGGCTTTCCTGCGAAGACACTGCTGAAGCGATACAAAAGCATTGCGCCTTCCTTCCTTCCTTCCTTCCCCGTAACACACTCGTTTCTTGGAGGAACTGGATACTCACCCCCGGAACTCCTGCATGCTAAGTCCGCATTCTCTCATGCTGAGCTACATATACCCTTCCCCCCAGAGCACACTAGTTTCTAGGCACAGAGAAAAAGAAATGCCAGCCACGTTCACTAACTTACCCAGTGTATAATAAGTTCCGTGTGCTCCACCAACAGAGGTCAGTGTTTTATGATCCGTCAGCTCCTGCGGAGCCACTTCTACAGTCTCAGTAGCGTACTCCGGTTTTGTAATTTCGGGCTTAGTCGCCCCTTCCTAGGAACACAAAACAAGATAATTCAGGAACCGAACTTCAGATCATGTGCCTACGCTTAGTCAGTCAGGTAGACAACAGTTATTTACCGAAGCTATCAGAACATAAGCCCTATCCTGGGAGAAGCTGGCGGTACAAATAAAAGGCAGATTCTCCTCTCTGTTCTGCCAGAGGCACAGGATCCATGAAAACAAATCAGCACAGAAAAGTTTCAACAGCTCTACAACTGAGGTGAACGGGTACAGTAACGCCACAAAGCACAAGAGAGTCCGCTGCACTTGGATATCTCAGGGAATGCTGGGAAGACCGCACTGTTTCATAAAAGAGAGATCCAGTGCAGAGGGGGGATGTGGAGGGGTTTCAGGAAAGGAAGCCTGAGTAAAAGGACCGGGTGGGAAACAGCGTAAGGCATTAAGGAATCTAGACCACTGTTACTGGCGGTGGAATGGGAAGACAAAACATGCTGCCTTGAAAATGAAACATCACTTAATTAATTTCAAGTGAGGACGGCGAATACAAGAACCAACACCAAGATGCACCTAACTTTCCAGGGATGAATTTCTTTTCAATATCCTCTAATGAACTGTAAGGGAAAGACCCTGAAAACAAGAATGCCCATACAGACACTGGCTTCATTATGTGAGTCTGGAAAATGAACACAAATGCATTATACAGTTCTACGGCATTAAGCCTAGAATCATATCCTAAAATGTACTTTAAAAGCATAAGTCAAAAATTCTCATCAGCAGATGCAAAAGTGAAAATGCACACTCACACCAACCCCCGGTTTATGTCTCAGAATACACTGGTATATATATAGTCACACAAGGACAATAACACCAAGAGACTGTACCTCATCCCAGGAAGATTCTCTTCCTCTCTCTTCTGTAAAGTGGCGCACTGACACACAATCTGTAAAATGTAATTACAGATACATTAATGAGAATATTCACGAATGTATGTTAAAACAAACATGTGCGTCTCTCTCCGTTCGTGGATGTGTCAAAACAAATGTGGCAGAAAAGACTTTCAAAGAGTTAGAGCATTTTCTGAAAAAAATGCTTAAGTCATGGTTGGGATATATTTCAAACCAAGTAGTAAGAGGAAAACACGTAAAAAGAATGGATATGGAAGTTGGGTTTGCACACTATGTATTTCTAACATTTGAAGTTTGCTCTTGTTTTTGTTTTTTTTTTCTTCTGATTTTAAATGGAGGTACCGGGAATGAGCACACGGAATTCGGCATGCTAAGCAAGCATTCTATTTACCACTAACCTATGTCCTTCCCGAGTCAACTAGCTTCTCGGCATAGATAAAATAAAATACAAAACACTCTTTCATGGTTCACTGCCTTACAAAACATGTTAGTTTGCAGAAGCGCAAAAGATCTTTGAGGCGTTCTTCCCCGTATCACACTAAGTCTCACATCAGACTGAGTGGGAGACAGGTCTCAGGACCCTTGACTGAAGAGACCACAGGCACCGGGTTCGGGTGTGTCTTCCATAACCGATCATCCGCTTTGGAAGGTCAGGGCTCCACTTGCTGCAGACAGTGACAGGGGCGGGCTTGTCCTCTATGGAGCCCGGAATGTGGTGTCTGTTGAAGGCCCGTGTGCAGAACCGACACGTCTGCCCTCCAACAGAGGTCCCACTTTCCCTCTACAACAGACACCTCCCTCCCCAGGGTAGGACGGGGAAGAAGCGGTTCTTCAAGTGCGTCTGCTTAGGGAACAGAGGGACACGGCCGTGAGCCCAGTCACGGCCGTCCGTGCACGGGGAAGACCCGGAGATCGATCTGCCCTTCTTCTGCAGTGACTCAAGGAAGAAAAAGAGGACTATGCTTTCCTCTTACCGAGCGGAGCAGCTGGCGGTGAGGGGCGAGTTTGCACAGGGCACCAAGGGGGACCAGGTGCAGGTGCCCAGCTGGGCGACGAAGGGCCGCACCCGGGGCAGGCCACGCAGGCTGCTCCTCGGAAAGTTTGGGGCCCTCCGTCCCACGGGGTTACCTGCAGGACAGAAGGGATGGCTTGGTTGGATGACAGGCAAAAGCGCCAACACCGACAAGACCCGAAACCCAACGCAGCAGCCGTCGGCACCGGGCACCCTCCCCTCCACCGGGTTCCCAGAGAGCAGCACGGTGCCACACGCTCCGCCCTGTCCTCTGGGGCCTGCCTGCAGCCTGGGCCGCACAGATGGACACGGGGATACGACCCTGAAGCCGCAAGCCGCCGCCGCCGCTGTCTCCAAGTGGAGGAAGCCAAGGGTCCTCCTGCCCGAGAGGCTGCACACAGAGCTTCCAGCACACGGGCAAACTAGCGCCTTCCCAACAGCCAGCCGCTCTGGGCGGGATGGCCCTACCCGCCACCTTCCCCAGCTCTATGCAAGCTTGCCCGGCGCGGCCAGGAACACGGACACGGGACGGACGTGAAGAGCTCATTCTCCACAAGAGCAAGCAGAGCCGCACCAGGGTCACCACTCTGCCTTCAGGGCTCTGCCTGCAGGCCCTGCCAGGCCCTCTCTGCCCCCTCCACACAAAGGGCCCTCCTCCTCCACGCAGGGGCTGCCCCTGGGTGCAAAGAGCACTGGGGAGCTGGGCATCCAGGAGTCCTGATGCGGAGCTGGCCAAGGGCTCCCGAGGTGCAAGGCTGTCCTCAGAATTGACTCAGGCTCCGCTACAATCATCTCTATACTCAGGGACGTCTGGATTTTACGTACGCTACGGAACGCACCCTACCTGCTTTCTACGGGAGAGTGACGTGGGGAGTCTCAACCCCACACCTGACACCAAAGGGACTGTACCAGCTCGTGCGCAAAACCCCACGGTGTGCCATGAGACCGACGAGCAGCTCTGACAGCTTCCAGGGCAGGCCCGACCCGGCACAGGGTGGGGGACAAACACAACGTACGCACTCTGGTGCGCATCGGAATTCCCCCGCAGGGAAGGAGGCATTTTCACGGTGGGCTCTTTCCTTTCCAGCCTCTATTCCCTACTACAAACGCACCATATCCGAGAGCCAGGATTTTCTGCCCAGAGTAAAACTGGAGGCAGCGGCCAAGACACACTTATCTCCCGAGAAAAGACAGTGACGGGCTGTGATGTTTACCACACCCAGGAAGACTCCAAGTTGCACAAAGCACACCGTACAATGCTGGAGGGAGGGCTTTGCCCCTTTTCCAGTTACCAGGATCTGAATGGACATTCTAAATTGGAGAATCACCTGGCCTGAGCCGGGAAACCAGTCAAAAGAACGACGACACAGAAACCCGTCTTAGTGACCCAGGAGCAACCCCAGGTGCAGGAGGTCAGGAAGGAGTCAGCCGAGACAGGAGAAGTCAGTGTGGAGCAAGGGCTCACCCTCCTCATGCGGTTTCGAGAAACCCACAGTCAAAGTCTGCGGGCCCCGACTCCTTAGCACTCCCTCATGGCTCCAGCAGGCACCAGCCAAGGCGACGGGCTCCCGGGAGAAGCAGCCCACTGGCTCACTGGCAAGAGTTTTGAGTCTGAAAAAGGCAGCGACACGCCACGCCAGACCCGTCACAGGACACACAGTCTGCAGACGAGGCCAGGAACGGCTGCCGGGAGAAGGGAAGGTCACCTTTCCCAGGACGAGGCCCAACAGAGCATGACAAACCCACTTCCCTGGGCCTCCGGAGTCGCCGCATGTGGGCGGGCGCTGCCGGGCCACACCGGAGCCGCGCCATGTCCGGCGTCGGCTAAAAACCACAGAAAAGAATGGAGGATTAGACTTTCCTTCGAAGACACTGCTGAAGCGAAACAAAATCTTTGCACCTTCCTTCCTTCCTTACTTCCCAGTATCACACTCGTTTCTTGAAGGAACTGAATACTCACACCAGGAACTCCTGCATGCTAAGCCCGCATTCTCTCTACTGCTGAGCTACATATACCCTTCCCCCCAGAGTACAGTAGTTTCTAGGCACAGAGAACAAAAAATGCCAGCCATGTTCACTAACATACCCAGTGTATAATAAGCTCCGTGTGCTCCACCAACATAGGTCAGTGTTTTATGATCCGTCAGCTCCTGCGGAGCCACTTCTACAGTCCCAGTAGCATACTCCGGGTTGTAATTTCGGGCTTAGTCTCCCTTTCCTAGGAACACAAAACAAGGTAAGTCAGGAACTGAACTTCAGATCATGTGCCTATGCTTAGTCAGTCAGGTAGACAACAGTTATTTACCGAAGCTATCAGAACATAAGCCCTATCCTGGGAGAAGCTGGCGGTACAAATAAAAGGCAGATTCTCCTCTCTGTTCTGCCAGAGGCAAAGGATCCATGAAAACAAATCAGCACAGAAAAGTTTCAACAGCTCTACAACTGAGGTGAACGGGTACAGTAAAGCCACAAAGGACAGGAGGGTCCGCTGCAAGTGCATAGCTCAGGGAATGCTTTGAAGACCGCACTGTTTCATAAAATGGAGATCCAGCGCAGAGGGTGAATGCGGAGAGGCTTTGGGGAAGGGCAGCCTGAGTAAAAGGAGCAGGTGGGAAACAGCGTAAGGCATTAAGGAAACTAGACCAATGTTACTGGCGGTGGAATGGGAAGACAAAACATGCTGCCTTGAAAATGAAACATCACTAAATTAATTTCATGTGAGGACGGCTAAAAGAAGAACCAACACCAAGATGCACCTAACATTCCCAGGGATGTATTTCTTTTCAATATCCACTAATGAACTGTAAGGGAAAGTCCCTGAAAACAAGAATGCCCATACAGAAACTGGCTTCATTATGTGAGTCTGGAAAATGAACACAAATGCATTATACAGTTCTACGGCATTAAGCACAGAATCATATCTTAAACTGTACTTTAAAAGCATAAGTCAAAAATTCTCATCAGCAGATTCAAAAGTGAAAATGCACACTCACACCAACCCCCGGTTTATGTCTCAGAATCCCCTGGTACATATATAGACACACAAGGACATTAACAACAAGAGACTGTACCTCATCCCAGGAAGATTCTCTTCCTCTCTCTTCTGTAAAGTGGCGCACTGACACACCATCTGTAAAATGTAGTTACAGGTATATTAATGAGAATATTCATGAATGTATATTAAAAACACCATGTGCGTCTATCTCCGTTCGTGGATGTGTCAAAACAATAGTGGCAGAAAAACTTTCAATGAGTTAGAGCATTTTCTGAAAAAAATGCTTAAGTCAAGGTTGGGATATATTTCAAACCAAGTAGTAAGAGGAAAACACGTAAAAAGAATGGATATGGAAGTTGGGTTTTCGCACTATGTATTTCTAACATTTGAAGTTTGCACTTGTTTTTGTTTTTTCTTTTCTTCTGCTTTTAAATGGAGGTACCGGGAATGAGCAAACGGAATTCGGCATGCTAAGCAAGCATTCTATTTACCACTAACCTATGTCCTTCCCCGAGTCAACTAGCTTCTCGGCATAGATAAAATAAAATACAAAACACTCTTTCACGGTTCACTGCCTTACAAAACATGTTTAGTTTGCTGAAGTGCAAAAGTTCTTTGAGGCCTTCTTCCCCGTATCACACTAAGTCTCACATCACACCGAGTGGGAGACAGGTCTCAGGACCCTTGACTGAAGAGACCACAGGCCCCTGTTTCGGGTGTGTCTTCCATAACCGATCATCGGCTGTGGAAGGTCAGGGCTCCCCTCGCTGCAGACAGTGACAGGGGCGGGCTTGTCCTCCAGGGAGCCCGGAACCTGGTGTCTTTTGAAGGCCCGTGTGCAGAACCGACACGTCTGCCCTCCAACAGAGGTCCCTCTTTCCCTCTAAAACAGACACCTCCCTCCCCAGGGTAGGATGGGGAAGACGCGGTCCTTTAAGTGCGTCTGCTTAGGGAACAGAGGGACACGGCCGTGAGCCCAGTCATGGCCGCCCGTGCACGGGGAAGCACCGGAGAGCGATCTGCCCTTCTTCTGCAGTGACTCAAGGAAGAAACACACGACTATGCTTTCCTCTTACCGAGCGGAGCAGCTGGCGGTGGGGGGCGATGTTGCACAGGGCACCACGGGGGACCAGGTGAAGGTGCCCAGCTGGGCGACGAAGGGGCGCACCCGATGCAGGCCACGCAGGCTGCTCCTCGGAAAGTTTGGGGCCCTCCGGCTCACGGGGTGACCTGCAGGACAGAAGGGAGGGCTTCGTTAAATGACAGACAAAAGCGCCAACACCGACAAGAGCCGAAACCAAACGCAGCAGCCGTCGGCATCGGGCACCCTCCCCTCCACCGAGTGCCCAGAGAGCAGCACGGTGCCACACGCTCCGCCCAGCCCTCTGGGGCCTGCCTGCAGCCTGGGCCGCACAGAGGGAAACGGGGATACGACCCTGAAGCCGCAAGCCGCCGCCACCGCTGTCTCCAAGTGGAGGAAGCCAAGGGTCCTCCTACCCGAGAGGATGCACACAGAGCTTCCAGCACACGGGCAATCTAGCGCCTTCCCAACAGCCAGCCGCTCTGGGCGGGACGGCCCTCCCCGCCACCTTCCCCAGCTCCACGCAAGCGTGCGAAGCGCGGACCAGGAACACGGACACGGGACGGACGTGAAGAGCTCATTCTCCACACGAGCAAGCAGAGCCGCAACAGTGTCACGGCTCTGCCTGCAGGGCTCTGCCTGCAGGGCTCTGCCTGCAGGACCCTGCCAGTCCCTCTCTGCCCCCTCCTCACAAAGGGCCCTCCTCGTCTACGCATTGGCTGCCCCTGGGCCCAAAGATCCCTGGGGTCTGGGGCAACATGGAGTCCTGCGGTGGAGCTGGCCAAGGGCTCCCGAGGGGACAAGGCTGTCCTCAGAAAGGACTCAGGGTCCGCTACAATCATCCCTATCCTCAGGGACGTCTGGATTTTACATTCGCTACGGAACGCACCCTACATGCGTGCTACAGGAGAGTGACGTGGGGAGTCTCAACCCCACACCTGACACCAAAGGAACTGTACCAGCTCGTGCGCAAAACCCAACGGTGTGCCATGAGACCGACGAGCAGCTCTGACAGCTTCCAGTGCTGGCCCGAACCGGCGCAGGTGGGGGACAAACACAACGTACGCACTCTGGTGCGCATCGGAATTCCCTCGCAGGGAAGGAGGCATTTTCACGGCGGGCTCTTTCCCTTCCATCCTCTATTCCCTACTACAAACGCACCATCTCCAAGAGCCAGGATTTTCTGCCCAGAGTACAACTGGAGGCAGCGGCCAAGACACATTTACCTCCCGATAAAAGACAGTGACGGGCTGTGACGTTTACCACTCCCAGGAAGACTCCAAGTTGCACAAAGCACACCGTACAAAGCTGGAGGGAGGGCTTTGCCCCTTTTCCAGTTACCAGGATCTTAATGGACATTCTAAACTGGAGAATCACCTGGCCTGAGCCGGGAAACCACTCAAAAGAACGACGACACAGAAACCCGTCTCAGTGACCCAGGAGCAACCCCAGGTGCAGGAGTTCAGGAAGGAGTCAGCCGAGCCAGGAGAAGTCAGTGTGGAGCGAGGGCTCACCCTCCTCACGCTGTTTCGAGAAACCCACAGTCAAATTCTGTGGGCCCCGGCCCCCAAGCACCCCCTCATGGCTCCTGCAGGCTCCATCCAAGGCGACGGGCTCCCGGGAGAAGCAGCCCACTGGCTCCTGGGCAAGAGTTTTGAGTCTGAAAAAGGCAGCGACCCGCCACGCCAGACCCATCACAGGACACACAGTCTGCAGACGAGGCCAGGAACGGCTGCCGGGAGAACGGGAAGATCACCTTTCCCAGGACGAGGCCCAACAGAGCATGACCACCCCACTTCCCTGGGCCTCCGGGGACGCCGAGGGTGGGCGGGCGCTGCCGGGCCACACCGGAGCCGCGCCAGGTCCCGCGTCGGCTAAAAACCACAGAAAAGGATGGAAGTGTCTTTCCTGCGAAGACACTGCTGAAGCGATACAAAACCTTTGCGCCTTCCTTCCTTCCTTCCTTCCTTCCCCGTAACACACTCGTTTTTTGGAGGAACTGGATACTGACCCCAGGAACTCCTGCATGCTAAGCCCGCATTCTCTCTACTGCTGAGCTACATATACCCTTTCCCTAAGAGCACACTAGTTTCTAGGCACAGAGAACAAGAAATTCCAGCCACGTTCACTAACTTACCCAGTGTATAATAAGATTCGTGTGCTCAAAAAACAGAGGTCAGTGTTTTATGATCCGTCAGCTCCTGCGGAGCCACATCTAAGTCGCAGTAGCGTACTCCGGTTTTGTAATTTCGGGCTTAGTCGCCCCTTCCTAGGAACACAAAAAAAGATAATTCAGGAACCGAACTTCAGACCATGTGCCTACGCTTAGTCAGTCAGGTAGACAACAGTTATTTACCGAAGCTATCAGAACATAAGCCCTATCCTGGGAGAAGCTGGCAGTACAAATAAAAGGCAGATTCTCCTCTCTGTTCTGCCAGAGGCACAGGATCCATGAAAACAAATCAGCACAGAAAAGTTTCACCAGCTCTACAACTGAGGTGAACGGGTACAGTAATGCCACAAAGGACAGGAGAGTCCGCTGCACGTGGATAGCTCAGATAATGCTGGGAAGACCGCACTGTTTCATAAAAGAGAGATCCAGCGCAGAGGGGGGATGTGGAGGGGCTTTGGGGAAGGGCAGCCTGAGTAAAAGGAGCAGGTGGGAAACAGCGTAAGGCATTAAGGAAACTAGACCACTGTTACTGACGGTGGAATGGGAAGACAAAACATGCTGCCTTGAAAATGAAACATCACTTAATTAATTTCAAGTGAGGACGGATAAAACAAGAACCAACACCAAGATGCACCTACCTTTCCCAGGGATGAATTTCTTTTCAATATCCACTAATGAATTGTAAGGGAAAAACCCTGAAAAACGAATGCCCATACAGACACTGGCTTCACTAGGTGAGTCTGGAAAATGAACACAAGTGCATTATCCAGGTCTACGGCATTAAGCACAGAATCACATCCTAAACTGTAAGTTAAAATCATAAGTCAAAAATTCTCATCAGCAGATGCAAACATGAAAATAAACACTCAAATTATCCCACGGTTTATGTCTCAGAATCCACTGGTACTTATATAGTCACACAAGGACATTAACAACAAGAGACTGTACCTCAACCCAGGAAGACCCTCTTCCTCTCTCTTCTGTAAAGTGGAGCACTGACACACCATGTGTAAAATGTAGTTACAGGTACATTAATGAGAATATTCACGAATGTATATTAAAACCACCATGTGCGTCTATCTCCGTTCGTGGATGTGTCAAAAAAAAAGTGGCAGAAAAGACTTTCAAAATGTTAGAGCATTTTCTGAAAAAAATGCTTAAGTCACGGTTGGGATATATTTCAAACCAAGTAGTAAGAGGAAAACATGTAAAAAGAATGGATTCGGAAGTTGGGTTTGCACACTATGTATTTCTAACATTTGGAGTTTGCTCTTGTTTTTGTTTTTACTTTTCTTCTGTTTATAATTGGAGGTACAGGGAATGAGCACACGGAATTCGGCATGCTAAGCAAGCATTCTTTTTACCACTAACCTATGTCCTTCCCCGAGTCAACTAGCTTCTCGGCATAGATAAAATAAAATACAAAACACTCTTTCACGGTTCACTGCCTTACAAAACATGTTAGTTTGCTGAAGCGCAAAAGACCCTTGAGGCCTTCTTCCCCGTATCACAATAAGTCTCACATCAGACCGAGTGTGAGACAGGTCTCAGGACCCTTTACTGAAGAGACAACAGGCCCCGGGTTAGGGTGTGTCTTCCATAACCGATCATCGGCTGTGGAAGTTCAGGGCTCCACTCGCTGCAGACAGTGACAGGGGCGGGCTTGTCCTCCAGGGAGCCCGGAAGTTGGTGTGTGTTGAAGGCCCGTGTGCAGAACCGACAAGTATGCCCTCCGTCAGAGGACCCACTTTCCCTCTACAACAGACACCTCCCTCCCCAGGGCAGGACGGGGAAGGCGCGGTCCATCAAGTGCCTCTGCTAGGGACCAGAGGGACACGGCCGTGAGCCCAGTCACTGCCGCCTGTGCACGGGGAAGCCCCGGAGAGCGATCTGCCCTTCTTCTGCAGTGACTCAAGGAAGAAACAGAGGACTATGCTTTCCTCTTACCGAGCGTAGCAGCTGGCGGTGGGGTGCGAGGTTGCACAGGGCACCAAGGGGGACCAGGTGCAGGTGCCCAGCTGGGCGATGACGGGCCGCACCCGGGGCAGGCCACGCAGGCTGGTCCTCGGAAAGGTTGGGGCCGTCCGTCCCACGGGGTGACCTGCAGGACAGAAGGGAAGTCTGGGTTGGATTACAGACAAAAGCGCCTACACCGACAAAAGCTGAAAACCAACGCAGCAGCTGTCGGCACCGGGCACCCCTCCTCCACCGGTTGCCCAGAGAGCAGCACGGTGCCACACGCTCCGCCCAGCCCTCTGGGGCCTGCCTGCAGCCTGGGCCGCACAGGGGGACACGGGGATACGACCCTGAAGCCGCAGGTCGCCGCCGCCGCTGTCTTCAAGTGGAGTAAGGCAAGTGTCCTCCTGCCCGAGTGGCTGCACACAGAGCTTCCAGCACCCGGCAAACCAGCGCCTTCCTAAGAGCCAGCCGCTCTGGGAGGGATGGCCCTCCACGCCACCTTCCCCAGCTCCACGCAAACTTGCCCGTCGTGGACTAGGAACACGAACACGGGACAGACGTGAAGAGCTCATTCTCCACACGCGCAAGCAGAACCGCACCAGGGTCACCGCTCTGACTGCAGGGCTCTGCCTGCAGGGCTCTGCCTGCAGGGCTCTGCCTGCAGGACCCTGCCAGGCCCTCTCTGCCCCCTCTTCAAAAAGGGCCCTCATACTACACGCAGGGGCTGCGCCTGGGTGCAAAGTGCACTATGGAACGGGGCATCCCGCAGTCCTGCGGCGGAGCTGGTCAAGGGCTCCCGAGGGGACAAGGCTGTACTCAGAAGGGACTCAGGGTCCGTTACAATCATCCATATCCTCCGGGACGTCTGGATTTTACGTTCGCTACGGAACGCACCCTACCTGCGTGCTATGGGAGAGTGACGTGGGGAGTCTCAACCCCACACGTGACAGCAAAGGGACTGTACAAGCTCGTGCACAAAACCCCACGGTGTGCCATGAGACAGACGATCAGCTCTGACAGCTTCCAGGGCAGGTCCTATCCGCGCAGGGTGGGGGAAAAATACAACGTACGCACTCTGGTGCGCATCGGAATTCCCCCGCAGGGAAGAAGGCATTTTCACGGCGGGCTCTTTCCCTTCCAGCCTCTATTCCCTACTACAAACACAGCATCTCCGAGAGCCAGGCTTTTCTGCCCAGAGTACAACTGGAGGCAGCGGCCAAGACACACTTACCTTCCGAGAAAAGACAGTGACTGGCTGTGACGTTTACCACACCCAGGAAGACTCCAAGTTGCACAAAGCACACCGTACAATCCTGGAGGGAGGGCTTTGCCCCTTTTCCAGTTACCAGGATCTGAATGGACATTCTAAACAGGAGAATCACCTGGCCTGAGTCGGGAAACCAGTCAAAAGAACGACGACACAGAAATCTGTCTCAGTGACCCAGATGCAACCCCAGGTGCAAGATGTCAGGAAGGAGTCAGCCAAGCCAGGAGAAGTCAGTGTGGAGCGAGGGCTCACCCTCCTCACGCTGTTTCGAGAAACCCGAAGTCAAACTCTGCGGGCCCCGGTTCCTAAGCACTCCCTCATGGCTCCTGCATGCACCAGCCATGGCGACGGGCTCCCGGGACAAGCAGCCCACTGGCTCTTTGGCAAGAGTTTTGAGTCTGAAAAAGGCAGCGACATGCCACGCCAGACACATCACAGGACACACAGTCTGCAGACGAGTCCAGGAACTGCTGCCGGGAGAACGGGAAGATCACCTTTCCCAGGACGAGGCCCAACAGAGAATGACCACCCCACTTCCCTGGGCCTCCGGGGCCGCCGCAGGTGGGGGGGCGCTGCCGGGCCACACCGGAACCGCGCCAGGTCCCGCGCCGGCTAAAAACCACAGAAAAGATGGAGGATAATGCTTTCCTGCGAAGACACTGCTGAAGCGAAACAAAATCTTTGTGCCTTCCTTCCTTCCTTCCTTCCTTCCCCGTATCACACTCGTTTCTTGGAGGAACTGGATACTGACCCCAGGAACTCCTGCATGCTATGCCCGCATTCTATCTACTGCTGAGCTACATATACCCTTCCCCCCAGAGCATACTAGTTTCTAGGCACTGAGAACAAGAAATGCCAGCCACGTTCACTAACATACCCAGTGTATAATAAGCTCCGTGTGCTCCACCAACAGAGGTCAGTGTTTTATGATCCGTCAGCTCCTGCGGAGCCACTTCTACAGTCCCAGTAGAGTACTCCGGTTTTGTAATTTCGGGCTTAGTCGCCCCTTCCTAGGAACACAAAACAAGATAAATCAGGAACCGAACTTTAGATCATGTGCCTACGCTTAGTCAGTCAGGTAGACAACAGATATTTACCAAAGCTATCAGAACATAAGCCCTAACCTGGGAGAAGCTGGCGGTACAAATAAAAGGCAGATTCTCCTCTCTGTTCTGCCAGAGGCACAGGATCCATGAAAACAAATCAGCACAGAAAAGTTTCAACAGCTCTACAACTGAGGTGAACGGGTACAGTAACGCCACAAAGGACAGGAGAGTCCGCTGAACGTGGATAGCTCAGGGAAAGCTGGGAAGACCGCACTGTTTCGTAAAAGAGAGATCCAGCGCAGAGGGGGGATGTGGAGGGGCTTTGGGGAAGGGCAGCCTGAGTAAAAGGAGCAGGTGGGAAACAGCGTAAGGCATTAAGGAAACTAGACCACTGTTACTGGCGGTGGAATGGGAAGACAAACATGCTGCCTTGAAAATGAAACATCAATTAATTAATTTCAAGTGAGGACGGCTAAAACAAGAACAAACATCAAGATGCACCTAACTTTCCCAGGGATGAATTTCTTTTCAATATCCTCTAATGAACTGTAAGGGAAAGACACTGAAAACAAGAATGCCCATACAGACACTAGCTTCACTAGGTGAGTCTGGGAAATGAACACAAGTGCATTATCCAGGTCTACGGCATTAAGCACAGAATCACATCCTAAACTGTAAGTTAAAAGCATAAGTCAAAAATTCTCATCAGCAGATGCAAATGTGAAAATGCACACTCACACCAACCAACCGTTTATGTCTCAGAATCCCATGGTACTTATATAGTCACACAAGGACATTAACAACAAGAGACTGTACCTCATCCCAAGAAGATTCTCTTCCTCTCTCTTCTGTAAAGTGGCGCACTGACACAGCATCTGTAAAATGTAGTTACAGGTACATTAATGAGAATATACCCAAATGTATATTAAAACCACCATGTGCGTCTATCTGCGTTCGTGGATGTGTCAAAACAAAAGTGGCAGAAAAGACTTTCAAAGATTTAGAGCATTTTCTGAAAAAAATGCTTAAGTCACGGTTGGGATATTTTTCAAACCAAGTAGTAAGAGGAAAACACGTAAAAAGAATGGACATGGAAGTTGGGTTAGTGCACTATGTATTTCTAACATTTGGAGTTTGCTCTTGTTTTTGTTTTTTCTTTTCATCTGTTTTTAATTGGAGGTACCGGGAATGAGCACACGGAATTCGGCATGCTAAGCAAGCATTCTATTTACCACAAACCAATGTCCTTCCCCGAGTCAACTAGCTTCTTGGCATAGATAAAATAAAATACAAAACACTCTTTCAAGGTTCACTGCCTTACAAACATATTAGTTTGCTGAAGCGCAAAAGATCTTTGAGGCTTTATTCCCCGTATCACACTTAGTGTCACATCAGACCGAGTGGGAGACAGGTCTCAGGAACCTTGTCTGAAGAGACAACAGGCCCCGGGTTCGGGTGTGTCTTCCATAACCGTTCATCGTCTGTGGAAAGTCAGGGCTCCACTCGCTGACGACATTGACAGGTGCTGGCTTGTCTTCCAGGGAGCCCAGAACGTGGTGTATGTTGAAGGCCCGTGTGCAGAACCGACAAGTCTGCCCTCCGTGAGAGGACCCTCTTTCCCTCTAGAACAGACACTTCCCTCCCCAGGGTAGGACAGGGAAGACTCGGTCCATCAAGTGCGTCTGCTAAGGGACCAGAGGGACACGGCCTTGAGCCCAGTCACGGCCGCCCGTGCACGGGGAAGCCCCGGAGAGAGATCTGCCCTTCTTCTGCAGTGACTCAAGGAAGAAACAGAGGACTATGCTTTCCTCTTACCGAGCGGAGCAGCTGGTGGTTCGGGGCGAGGTTGCACAGGGCACCAAGGGGGATCAGGTGCAGGTGCCCAGCTGGGCGACGACGGGCCGCACACGGGGCAGTCCACGCAGGCTGGTCCTCGGAAAGGTTGGGGCCCTCCGGCCCACGGGGTGACCTGCAGCACAGAAGGGAGGGCTGGGTTGTATGACAGAAAAAAGCGCCAACACCGACAAGAGCCGAAACCCAACGCAGCAGCCGTCGGCAAAGGGCACCCTCCACTCCACCGGGTGCCCAGATAGCAGCACGGTGCCACACGCTCCGCCCAGCCCTCTGGGGCCTGCCTGCAGCCTGGGCCGCACAGGGGGACACGGGGATACGACCCTGAGGCCGCAGGTCAACGATGCCTCTGTCTCCAATTGGAGGAAGCCAAGGGTCCTCCTGCCCGAGAGGCTGCACACAGAGCTTCCAGCACACGGGCAAACTAGCGCCTTCCCAACAGCCTGCCGCTCTGGGCGGGACGGCCCTCCACGCCACCTTCCCCAGCTCAACGCAAGCTTGCCCGGCGCGGACCAGGAACACGGACACGGGACGGACGTGAAGAGCTCATTCTCCATACGAGCAAGCAGAGCCGCACCAGGGTCACCACTCTGCCTGCAGGGCTCTGCCTGCAGGGCTCTGCCTGCAGGGCTCTGCCTGCAGGACCCTGCCAGGCCCTCTCTGCCCCCTCTTCACAAAGGGCCCTCATCCTACACGCAGGGGCTGCGCCTGGGCGCAAATTGCACTATGGAACGGGGCATCACGGAGTCCTGTGGCGGAGCTGGTGAAGTGCTCCCGAGGGGACAAGGCTGTAATCAGAAGGGACTCAGGGTCCGCTAAAATCATCCCTATCCTCAGGGACGTCTGGATTTTACGTTCGCTACGGAACGCACCCTACCTGCGTGCTACGGGAGAGTGACATGTGGAGTCTCAACCCAACACCTGACACTAAAGGGACTGTACCAGCTCCTGCGCAAAACCCCTCGGTGGGCCTTGAGACCAACGATCAGCTCTGACAGCTTCCAGGGCAGGCCCGACCAGGCGCAGGGTGGGGGACAAACACAACGTACGCACTCTGGTGCACATCGGAATTCCCCCGCAGGGAAGGAGGCATTTTCACGGCGGGCTCTTTCCCTTCCAGCCTCTATTCCCTACTACAAACGCACCATCTCCGAGAGCCAGGCTTTTCTGCCCAGAGTACAACTGGAGGCAGCGGCCAAGACACACTTACCTCCCGAGAAAAGACAGTGACGGGCTGTGACGTTTACCACACCCAGGAACACTCCAAGTTGCATAAAGCACACCGTACAAAGCTGGAGGGTGGGCTTTGCCCCTTTTCCAGTTACCAGGATCTGAATGGACATTCTAAACAGGAGAATCACCTGGCCTGAGCCGGGAAACCAGTCAAAAGAACGACGAAACAGAAAACCGTCTCAGTGACACAGGAGCAACCCCAGGTGCAGGAGGTCAGGAAGGAGTCAGCCGAGCCAGGAGAAGTCAGTGTGGAGCGAGGGCTCACCCTCCTCACGCTGTTTCGAGAAACTCGCAGTCAAACTCTGCGGGCCCCGGCTCCTAAGCACTCCCTCATGGCTCCTGCATGCACCAGCCAAGGAGACGGGCTCTCGGGAAAAGCAGCCCACTGGCTCCTGGGCAAGAGTTTTGAGTCTGAAAAAGGCAGCGACACGCCACACCAGACCCGTCACAGGACACACAGTCTGCAGACGAGTCCAGGAACTGCTGCCGGGAGAACGGGAAGATCACATTTCCCAGGACGAGGCCCAACAGAGCATGACCACCCCACTTCCCTGGGCCTCCGGTGCCGCCGCAGGTGGGCGGGTGCTGCCGGGCCACACCGGAGCTGCTCCAGGTCCCGCGTCGGCTAAAAACCACAGAAAAGAATGGAGGATAAGGCTTTCCTGCGCAGACACTGCTGAAGCGAAACAAAATCTTTGCGCCTTCCTTCCTTCCTTCCTTCCTTCCCCGTATCACACTCGTTTCTTGGAGGAACTGGATACTGACCCCAGGAACTCCTGCATGCTAAGCCCGCATTCTCTCTACTGCTGAGCTACATATACCCTTCCCCCCAGAGCATACAAATTTCTAGGCACAGAGAACAAGAAATGCCAGCCACGTTCACTAACTTACCCAGTGTATAATAAGCTCCGTGTGCTCCACCAACAGAGGTCAGTGTTTTATGATCCGTCAGCTCCTGCGGAGCCACTTCTAGAGTCCCAGTAGAGTACTCCGGTTTTGTAATTTCGGGCTTAGTCGCCCATTCCTAGGAACACAAAACAAGATAAATCAGGAACCGAACTTCAGATAATGTGCCTACACTTAGTCAGTCAGGTAGACAACAGTAATTTACCGAAACTATCAGAACATAAGCCCTATCCTGGGAGAAGCTGGCGGTACAAATAAAAGGCAGATTCTCCTCTCTGTTCTGACAGAGGCACAGGATCCATGAAAACAAATCAGCACAGAAAAGTTTCAACAGCTCTACAACTGAGGTGAACGGGTAAAGTAACGCCACAAAGGACCGGAGATTCCGCTGCACGTGGATAGCTCAGGGAATGCTGGGAAGACCGCACTGTTTTTTAAAAGAGAGATCCAGTGCAGAGGGGGGATGTGGAGGGGCTTTGGGGAAGGGCAGCCTGAGTAAAAGGAGCAGGTGGGAGACAGCGTAAGGCATTAAGGAAACTAGACCACTGTTACTGGCGGTGGAATGGGAAGACAAACATGCTGCCTTGAAAATGAAACATCACTTAATTAATTTCAAGTGAGGACGGCGAAAACAAGAACCAACATCAAGATGCACCTAACTTTCCCAGGGATGAATTTCTTTTCAATATCCTCTAATGAACTCTAAGTGAAAGACCCTGAAAACAAGAATACACATACAGACACTGGCTTCACTATGTGAGTCTGGAAAATGAACACAAATACATTATACAGTTCTACGGCATTAAGCACAGATTCATATCCTAAACTGTACTTTAAAAGCATAAGTCAAAAATTCTCATCAGCAGATGCAAACGTGAAAATGCACACTCACACTAACCCCCGGTATATGTCCCATAATACCCTGGTATATATATAGTCAAACAAATACATTAAAAATAAGAGACTGTACCTCATCCCAGGAAGATTCTCTTCCTCTCTCTTCTGTAAAGTGGCGCACTGACACACCATCTGTAAAATGTAGTTACAGGTACATTAATGAGAATATTCACGAATGTATATTAAAACCACCATATGCGTCTATCTCCGTTCGTGGATGTGTCAAAACAAAAGTGGCAGAAAAGACTTTCAAAGAGTTAGAGCATTTTCTGAATAAAATGCTTAAGTCACGGTTGGGATATATTTCAAACCAAGTAGTAAGAGGAAAACAATTAAAAAGTATGGATATGGAAGTTGGGTTTGCGCACTATGTATTTCTAACATTTGAAGTTTGCTCTTGTTTTTGTTTTTTCTTTTCTTCTGCTTTTAAATGGAGGTACCGGGGATGAGCACACGGAAATTGGCATGCTAAGCAAGCATTCTATTTACCACTAACATATGTCCTTCCCCGAGTCAACTAGCTTTTCGGCATAGATAAAATAAAATACAAAACACTCTTTCACGGTTCACTGCCTTACAAAACATGTTAGTTTGCTGAAGCGCAAAAGATCTTTGAGGCCTTCTTCCCCTTATCAGACTAAGTCTCACATCAGACCGAGTGGGAGTCAGGCCTCACGATCCTTGACTGAAGAAAACACAGGCCCCTTGTTCGGGTGTGTCTTCCATAACCGATCATCGGCTGTGGAAGGTCAGGGCTCCACTCGCTGCAGACAGTGATAGGGGCGGGGTTGTCCACCAGGGAGCCCGGAACCTGGTGTCTGTTGAAGGCCCGTGTGCAGAACCGACACGTCTTCCCTCCGTCAGAGGACCCTCTTTCCCTCTAAAACAGACACCTCCCTCCCCATGGCAGGACGGGGAAGACGCGGTCCATCAAGTGCGTCTGCTAATGGACCAGAGGGACACGGCCGTGAGCCCAGTCACGGACGCCCGTGCATGGGGAAGCCCCGGAGAGTGATCTGCCCTTCTTCTGCAGTGACTCAAGGAAGAAAAAGAGGACTATGCTTTCCTCTTACCGAGCGGAGCAGCTGGTGGTGCGGGGCGAGGTTGCACAGGGCACCAAGGGGGATCAGGTGCAGGTGCCCAGCTGGGCGACGACGGGCCGCACACGGGGCAGTCCACGCAGGCTGGTCCTCGGAAAGGTTGGGGCCCTCCGGCCCACGGGGTGACCTGCAGCACAGAAGGGAGGGCTGGGTTGTATGACAGAAAAAAGCGCCAACACCGACAAGAGACGAAACCCAAAGCAGCAGCCGTCGGCAAATGGCACCCTCCCCTCCACCGGGTGCCCAGATAGCAGCACGGTGCCACACGCTCCGCCCAGCCCTCTGGGGCCTGACTGCAGCCTGGGCCGCACAGGGGGACACGGGGATACGACCCTTAAGCCGCAGGTCGCTGCCGCCACTGTCCCCAAATGGAGGAAGCCAAGAGTCCTCCTGCCCGAGAGGCTGCAAACAGAGCTTCCAGCACAAGGGCAAACTAGTGCCTTCACAACAGCCTGCTGCTCTGGGTGGGACGGCCCTCCCCGCCACCTTCCCCAGCTCCACGCATGCTTGCCAGGCGCGGACAAGTAACACGGATGTGAAGAGCTCATTCACCGGTCTGGCGTGGCGTGTCAAGCTTCACGGACGTGAAGAGCTCATACTCCACACGAGCAAGCAGAGCCACACCAGGGTCACCGCTCTGCCTGCAGGGCTCTGCTTGCATGGCTCTGCCTGCAGGGCTCTGCCTGCAGGTCCCTGCCATGCCCTATCTGCCCCCTCGTCACATAGGGCCCTCCTCCTCAATGCAGGGGATGCCCCTGGGCGCAGAGAGCTTGGGGAGCTGGGCATCCCGGGGTCCTGCGGCAGAGCTGGCCAAGGGCTCCTGAGGGGACAAGGCTGTCCACAGAAGGGACTCAGGCTCCGCTACAATCATCCCTATCGTCAGGGACGTCTGGATTTTACGTTCGCTACGGAACGCACCCTAAGTGCGTGCTACGGTAGAGTGACTTGCGGAGTCTCAACCCCACACCTGACACCAAAGTGACTGTTCCAGCTCATGCGCAAAACCCCACGGTGTGCCATGAGACCGACGAGCAGCTCTGACAATTTCCAGGGTAGGCCCGAACCGGCGCAGGGTGGGGGAGAAACACAACGTACGCACACTGGTGCGCATCGGAATTCCCCCGCAGGGAAGGAGGCATTTTCACGGCGGGCTCTTTACCTTCCAGCCTCTATTCCCTACTACAAACGCACCATTTCTGAGAGCCAGGCTTTTCTGCCCAGAGTACAACTGGAGGCAGCGGCCAAGACACACTTACCTCCCGAGAAATGACAGTGACGGGCTGTGACGTTTACCACAACCAGGAAGACTCCAAGTTGCACAAAGCACACCGTACAAAGCTGGAGGGAGGGCTTTGCCCCTTTTCAAGTTACCAGGATCTGAATGGACATTCTAAACAGGAGAATCACCTGGCCTGAGCCGGGAAACCTGTCAAAGAACGACGACACAGAAATCCGTCTAAGTGACTCAGGAGCAACCCCAGGTGCAGGAGGTCAGGAAGGAGTCAGCCGAGCCAGGAGAAGTCAGTGTGGAGCGAGGGCTCACCCTCCTCACGCTGTTTCGAGAAACCCACAGTCAAAGACTGCGGGTCCCGGCTCCTAAGCACTCCCTCATGGCTCCTACAGGCACCAGCCAAGATGACGGACTCCCGGGAGAAGCAGCCCACTGGCTCCTGGGCAAGAGTTTTGAGTCTGAAAAAGGCAGCGACACGCCACGCCAGACCCATCACAGGACACACAGTCTGCAGACGAGGCCAGGAAACGCTGCTGGGAGAATGGGAAGATCACCTTTCCCAGGACGAGGCCCAACAGAGCATGATCACCCCACTTACCTGGGCCTCCGGGGCCACTGCAGGTGGGCTGGTGCTGCCGGGCCACACCGGAGCCGCGCCAGGTACGGCGTCGGCTAAAAACCACAGAAAAGGATGGAGGATTTGGCTTTCCTGCGAAGACACTGCTGAAGGGATACAAAACCTTTGCGCCTTCCTTCCTTCCTTCCTTCCCCGTATCACACTCGTTTCTTGGAGGAACTGGATACTGACCCCAGGAACTCCTGCATGCTAAGCCCGCATTCTCTCTACAGCTGAGCTACATATACCCTTCCCCCCGGAGCACACTAGTTTCTAGGCACAGAGAACAACAAATGCCACCCACGTTCACTAACGAACCCAGTGTATAATAAGCTCCGTGTGCTCCACCAACAGAGGTCAGTGTTTTATGATCCGTCAGCTCCTTCGGAGCCACTTCTACAGTCCCAGAAGTGTACTCCGGTTTTGTAATTTCGAGCTTAGTCGCCCTTTCCTAGGAACACAAAACAAGATAAATCAGGAATCGAACTTCAGATAATGTGCCTACGCTTAGTCAGTCAGGTAGACAACAGTTATTTACCGAAGCTATCAGAACATAAGCCCTATCCTGGGAGAAGCTGGCAGTACAAATAAAAGGCAGATTCTCCTCTCTGTTCTGCCAGAGGCACAGGATCCATGAAAACAAATCTGCACAGAAAAGTTTCACCAGCTCTACAACTGAGGTGAACGGGTACAGTAACGCCACAAAGGACAGGAGAGTCCGCTACACTTGGATAGCTCAGGGAATGCTGGGAAGACCGCACTGTTTCATAAAAGAGAGATCAAGCGTAGAGGGGGGATGTGGAGGGGCTTTGGGGAAGGGCAGCCTGAGTAAAAGGAGCAGGTGGGAAACAGCGTAAGGCATTAAGGAAACTAGACCACTGTTACTGTCGGTGGAGTGGGAAGACAAAACATGCTGCCTTGAAAATGAAACATCACTTAATTAATTTCAAGTGAGGACGGCTAAAACAAGAATCAACACCAAGATGCACCTACCTTTCCCAGGGATGTATTTCTTTTCAATATCCTCTAATGAACTCTAAGGGAAAGACCCTGAAAACAAGAATGCCCATACAGACACTGGCTTCAATAGGTGAGTCTGGAAAATGAACACAAGTGCATTATCCAGTCCTACGGCATTAAGCACAGGATCACATCCTAAACTGTAAGTTAAAAGCATAAGTCAAAAATTTTCATCAGCAGATGCAATCTTGAAAATGCACACTCACACCAACCCCCGTTTTATATCTCAGAATCCCCTTGTACATTTATAGTCACACAAGGACATTAACAACAAGAGACTGTACCTCATCCCAGGAAGATTCACTTCCTCTCACTTCTTTAAAGTGGCGCACTGACACACCATGTGTAAAATGTAGTTACAGGTACATTAATGAGAATATTCACGAATGTATATTAAAACCACCATGTGCGTCTATCTTCGTTCGTGGATGTGTCAAAACAAAAGTGGCAGAAAAGACTTTCAAAGAGTTAGAGCATTTTCTGAAAAAAATGCTTAAGTCACGGCTGGGATATATTTCAAACCAAGTAGTAAGAGGAAAACAATTAAAAAGAATGGATATGGAAGTTGGGTTTGCGCACTATGTATTTCTAACATTTGGAGTTTGCTCTTGTTTTTGTTTTTACTTTTCTTCTGTTTTTAAATGGAGGTACCAGGAATGAGCACACGGAATTCGGCATGCTAAGCAAGCATTCTATTTACCACTAACCTATGTCCTTCCCCGAGTCACCTAGATTCTCGGCATAGATAAAATAAAATACAAACACTCTTTCATGGTTCACTGCCTTACAAAACATGTTAGTTTGCTGAACCGCAAAAGATCTTTGAGGCCTTCTTCCCCGTATCACACTAAGTCTCACATCAGACCGATTGGGAGACAGGACTCAGGACCCTTGACTGAAGAGACCACAGGCCCCTTGTTCGGGTGTGTCTTCCATAACAGATCATCGGCTGTGGAATGTCAGGGCTCCACTCGCTGCAGACAGTGACAGGGGCGGGCTTGTCCTCCAGGGAGTCCGGAACGTGGTGTCTGTTGAAGGCCCGTTTGCAGAAACGACACGTAAGCCCTCCAAAAGAGGACCCTCTTTCCCTCTACAACAGACACCTCCCACCCCAGGGCAGGACGGGGAAGACGCGGTCCATCAAGTGCGTCTGCTAAGGGACCAGAGGAACAAAGCCGTGAGCCCAGTCATGGCCGCCCGTTAATGGGGAAGCCCCGGAGAGCGATCTGCCCTTCTTCTGCAGTGACTCAAGGAAGAAACAGAGGACTATGCTTCCTCTTACCGAGCGGAGCAGCTGGCGGTGGGGGGCGAGGATGCACAGGGCACCAAGGTGGACCACGTGCAGGTGCCCAGTTGGGCGACGACGGGCCGCACCCGGGGCAGGACACGTAGGCTGATCCTCGGAAATGTTGGGGCACTCCGGCCCATGGGGTGACCTGCAGGACAGAAGGGAGGGCTGGGTTGGATGACAGACAAAAGCGCCAACACCGACAAGAGCCGCAACCCAACGCAGCAGCCGTCGGCACCGGGCACCCTCCCCTCCACCGGGTGCCCTGTGAACAGCACGGTGCCACACGCTCCGCCCAGCACTCTGGGGCCTGCCTGCAGCCTGGGCCGCACAGGGGAACACGGGGATACGACCCTGATGTCGCATGTCGCCGACGCCACTGTCTCCAAATGGAGGAAGCCAAGAGTCCTCCTGCCCTAGAGGCTGCTCACAGAGCTTCCGGCACACGGGCAAACTAGCGCCATCCCAACAGCCAGCTGCTCTGGGCGGGACGGCCCTCCCCGCCACCTTCCCCATCTCCAAGCAAGCTTGCCCGGCACGGACCAGGAACACGGACGTGAAGAGATCATTCACGGGTCTGGCTTGGCGTGTCGAGCTTCACGGAGGTGAAGAGCTCATACTCCACACTAGCAAGGAGAGCCGCACCAGGGTCAACGCGCTGCCTGCAGGTCTCTGACTGCAGGGCTATGCCTGCAGGACCCTGCCAGGCCCTCTCTGCCCCCTCCTCACAAAGGGCCCTCCTCCTCCACGCAGGGGCAGAACCTGGGCTCAAAGAGCCCTGGGGAGCAGGGAATCCCAGAGTCCTGCGGCGGAGCTGGCCAAGGGCTCCCGAGGGGACAAGGCTGTCCTCAGAAGGGACTCAGGCTCCGCTACAATCTTCCCTATCCTCAGAGACGTCTGGATTTTACGTTCGCTACGGAACGCACCCTACCTGCGTGCTACGGGAGAGTGACGTGGGGAGTATCAACGCCACACCTGACAGCAAAGGGACTGTAACAGCTCGTGCGCAAAACTCCACGGTGTGCCATGAGACCGACGAGCAGCTCTGACAGCTTCAAGGGCAGGCCCGACCCGGCGCAGGGTTGGGGACACACAGAACGTACGCACTCTGGTGAGCATCGGAATTCCCTTGAAGTGAAGGAGGCATTTTCATGGTGGGCTCTTTCCCTTCCAGCCTCTATTCCCTACTACAAATGCACCATCTCTGAGAGCCAGGATTTTCTGCCCAGAGTACAACTGGAGGGTGCGGCCAAGACACACTTACTTTCCGAGAAAAGTCAGTGACGGGCTGTGAAGTTTACCACACCCAGGAAGACTCCAAGTTGCACAAAGCACACCGTACAAAGCTGGAGGTAGGGCTTTGCCACTTTTCCAGTTACCAGGATCTGAATGGACATTCTAAACAGGAGAATCACCTGGCCTGTGCCGGGAAACCTGTCAAAGAACGATGACACAGAAATCCGTCTAAGTGCCTCAGGAGCAACCCCAGGTGCAGGAGGTCAGGAAGGAGTCAGCCGAGCCAAGAGAAGTCAGTGTGGAGTGAGGGCTCATCATCCTCACGCAGTTTCGAGAAAACCACAGTCAAAGTCTGCGGGCCCCGGCTCCTAAGCACTCCCTCGTGGCTCCTGCAGGCACCAGCCAAGGTGAAGGGCTCCCGGGAGAAGCAGCCCACTGGCTCCTGGGCAAGAGTTTTGAGTCTGAAAAAGGCAGCGACACGCCACGCCAGACCAGTCACAGGACACACAGTCTGCAGACGAGGCCAGGAAAGGCTGCCGGGAGAACGGGAAGATCACCTTTCCCACGACGAGGCCCAACAGAGCATGACCACCCCACTTCCCTGGGCCTCCGGGATCGCCGCAGGTGGGCGGGCGCTGCCGGGCCACACCGGAGCCGCGCCAGGTACCGCGTCGGCTAAAAACCACAGAAAAGGATGGAGGATTAGGCTTTCCTGCGAAGACACTGCTGAAGCGATACAAAACCTTTGCGCCTTCCTTCCTTCCTTCATTCCCCGTATCACACTCGTTTCTTGGAGGAACTGGATACTGACCCCAGGAACTCCTGCATGCTAAGCCCGCATTCTCTCTACAGCTGAGCTACATATACCCTTCCCCCCGGAGCACACTAGTTTCTAGGCACAGAGAACAAGAAATGCAAGCCACGTTCACTAACTTACCCAGTGTATAATAAGCTCCGTGTGCTCCACCAACAGAGGTCAGTGTTTTATGATCCGTCAGCTCCTTCGGAGCCACTTCTACAGTCCCAGAAGTGTACTCCGGTTTTGTAATTTCGAGCTTAGTCGCCCTTTCCTAGGAACACAAAACAAGATAAATCAGGAACCGAACTTCAGATAATGTGCCTACGCTTAGTCAGTCAGGTAGACAACAGTTATTTACCGAAGCTATCAGAACATAAGCCCTATCCTGGGAGAAGTTGGCGGTACAAATAAAAGGCAGATTCTCCTCTCTGTTCTGCCAGAGGCACAGGATCCATGAAAACAAATCAGCACAAAAATGTTTCACCAGCTCTACAACTGAGGTGAACGGGTACAGTAACGCCACAAAGGACAGGAGAGTCCGCTACACATGGATAGCTCAGGGAATGCTGGGAAGACCGCACTGTTTCGTAAAAGAGAGATCCAGCACAGAGGGGGGATGTGGAGGGGCTTTGGGGAAGGGCAGCCTGAGTAAAAGGAGCAGGTGGGAAACAGCGTAAGGCATTAAGGAAACTAGACCACTGTTACTGGCTCTGGAAAGTGAAGACAAAACATGCTGCCTTGAAAATGAAACATCACTTAATTAATTTCAAGTGAGGACGGCTAAAACAAGAATCAACACCAAGATGCACCTAACTTTCCCAGGGATGAATTTCTTTTCAATATCCTCTAATGAACTCTAAGGGAAAGACCCTGAAAACAAGAATGCCCATACAGACACTGGCTTCAATAGGTGAGTCTGGAAAATGAACACAACTGCATTATTCAGTCCTACGGCATTAAGCACAGAATCACATCCTAAACTGTAAGTTAAAAGCATAAGTCAAAAATTTTCATCAGCAGATGCAATCTTGAATATGCACACTCACACCAACACCCGGTTTATGTCTCAGAATACACTGGTATATATATAGTCACACAAGGACATTAACAACAAGAGACTGTACCTCATTCCAGGAATATTCTGTTCCTCTCTCTTCTGTAAAGTGCCGCACTGACACACAATCTGTAAAATGTAATTACAGGTACATTAATGAGAATATTCACGAATGTATGTTAAAACCACCATGTGCGTCTATCTCCGTTCGTGGATGTGTCAAAACAAAAGTGGCAGAAAAGACTTTCAAAGAGTTAGAGCATTTTCTGAAAAAAATGCTTAAGTCACGGTTGGGATATATTTCAAACCAAGTTGTAATAGGAAAACACGTAAAAAGAATGGATATGGAATTTGTGTTTGCGCACTATGTATTTCTAACATTTGGAGTTTGCTCTTGTTTTTGTTTTTTCTTTTCTTCTGTTTTTATTTGGAGGTACCGGGAATGAGCACACGGAATTCGGCATGCTAAGCAAGCATTCTAATTACCACTAACCTATGTCCTTCCCCGAGTCAACTAGCTTCTCGGCATAGATAAAATAAAATACAAAACACTCTTTCACAGTTCACTGACTTACAAAACTTGTTAGTTTGCTGAAGCGCAAAAGATCTTTGAGGCCTTCTTCCCCGTATCACACTATGTCTCAGATCAGACCGAGTGGGAGACAGGTCTCAAGTCCCTTGACTGAAGAGACCACCGGCCCCAGGTTCGGGTGAGTCTTCCATAACCGATCATCAGCTGTGGAAGGTCAGGTCTCCACTTGATGCAGACAGTGACAGGGGCGGGCTTGTCCTCCAGGGAGCCCGGAAATTGGTGTGTGTTGAAGGCCCGTGTGCAGAACCGACACTTCTGCCCTCCGACAGAGGACCTTCTTTCCCTCTACAACAGACACATCCATCCCCAGGGCAGGAAGGGGAAGACGCGGTTCATCAAGTGCGTCTGCTAAGGGACCAGACGGACACGGCCGTGAGCCCGGTCACGGCCGCCCGTGCACGGGGAATACCCGGAGAGCGATCTGCCCTTCTTCTGCAGTGACTCAAGGAAGAAACAGAGGACTATGCTTTCCTCTTACCGAGCGGAGCAGCTGGTGGTGGGGGGCGAGTTTGCACACGGCACCAATGGGGACCAGGTGCAGTTGCCCAGCTGGGCGACGACTGGCCGCACACGGGGCAGGCCACGCAGGCTGGTCCTCGGAAAGTTGGGGCCCTTCGGCCCACGGGGTGACCTGCAGGACAGAAGGGAGGGCTGGTTTGGATGACAGACAAAAGCACCAACAACGACAAGAGCCGAAACCCAACGCAGCAGCCGTCTTCACCGGGCACCCTCCCCTCCACCGGGTGCCCAGGGAGCAGCACGTTGCCACACGCTCCGCCCAGCCCTCTGGGGCCTGCCTGCAGCCTGGGCCGCACAGGGGGACTCGGAGATACGACCCTGAAGCCGCACGTCGCCGCCGCCGCTGTCTCCAAGTGGAGGAAGCCAAGGTTCCTCCTTCCCGAGAGGCTGCACACAGAGCTTCCAGCACACGGGCAAACTAGCGCCTTCACTACAGCCAGCCGCTCTGGGCGGGACGGCCATCCCCACCACCTTCCCCAGCTCAACGCAAGCTTCCCCGGCGCGGACCAGGAACACGGACACGGGACGGACGTGAAGAGCTCATTCTCCACACGAGCAAACAGAGCCGCACCAGGGTCACCGCTCTGCCTGCAGGGCTCTGCCTGCAGGACCCTGCCAGACCCTCTCTGCTCCCCCGTCACAACGGGCCCTCATCCTCCACGCAGGGGCTTCCCCTGGGCACAAAGAGCCCTGGGGAGCTGGGCATCCCGAAGTCCTGCAGCGGAGATGGCCAAGGAGTCCTGAGGGGACAAGGCTATACTCAGAAGGGACTCAGGCTCCGCTACAATCATCCCTATCCTCAGGGACGTCTGGATTTCACATTCGCTATTTAACGCACCCTACCTGCGTGCTACGGGAGAGTGACGTGGGGAGTCTCAACCCCACACCTGACACCAAAGGGACTGTACCAGCTCGTGCGCAAAACCCCACGGTGTGCCATGAGACCGACGAGCAGCTCTGACAGCTTCCAGGGCAGGCCCGACCCGGCACAGGGTGGGGGACAAACACAACGTACGCACTCTGGTGCGCATCGGAATTCCCCCGCAGGGAAGGAGGCATTTTCACGGTGGGCTCTTTCCTTTCCAGCCTCTATTCCCTACTACAAACGCACCATATCCGAGAGCCAGGATTTTCTGCCCAGAGTAAAACTGGAGGCAGCGGCCAAGACACACTCATCTCCCGAGAAAAGACAGTGACGGGCTGTGATGTTTACCACACCCAGGAAGACTCCAAGTTGCACAAAGCACACCGTACAATGCTGGAGGGAGGGCTTTGACCCTTTTCCAGTTACCAGGATCTGAATGGACATTCTAAATTGGAGAATCACCTGGCCTGAGCCGGGAAACCAGTCAAAAGAACGACGACACAGAAACCCGTCTTAGTGACCCAGGAGCAACCCCAGGTGCAGGAGGTCAGGAAGGAGTCAGCCGAGACAGGAGAAGTCAGTGTGGAGCAAGGGCTCACCCTCCTCATGCGGTTTCGAGAAACCCACAGTCAAAGTCTGCGGGCCCCGACTCCTTAGCACTCCCTCATGGCTCCAGCAGGCACCAGCCAAGGCGACGGGCTCCCGGGAGAAGCAGCCCACTGGCTCACTGGCAAGAGTTTTGAGTCTGAAAAAGGCAGCGAAACGCCACGCCAGACCCGTCACAGGACACACAGTCTGCAGACGAGGCCAGGAACGGCTGCCGGGAGAAGGGAAGGTCACCTTTCCCAGGACGAGGCCCAACAGAGCATGACAAACCCACTTCCCTGGGCCTCCGGAGTCGCCGCATGTGGGCGGGCGCTGCCGGGCCACACCGGAGCCGCGCCATGTCCGGCGTCGGCTAAAAACCACAGAAAAGATTGGAGGATTAGACTTTCCTTCGAAGACACTGCTGAAGCGAAACAAAACCTTTGCACCTTCCTTCCTTCCTTACTTCCCAGTATCACACTCGTTTCTTGAAGGAACTGAATACTCACACCAGGAACTCCTGCATGCTAAGCCCGCATTCTCTCTACTGCTGAGCTACATATACCCTTCCCCCCAGAGTACAGTAGTTTCTAGGCACAGAGAACAAAAAATGCCAGCCATGTTCACTAACATACCCAGTGTATAATAAGCTCCGTGTGCTCCACCAACATAGGTCAGTGTTTTATGATCCGTCAGCTCCTGCGGAGCCACTTCTACAGTCCCAGTAGCATACTCCGGGTTGTAATTTCGGGCTTAGTCTCCCTTTCCTAGGAACACAAAACAAGGTAAGTCAGGAACTGAACTTCAGATCATGTGCCTATGCTTAGTCAGTCAGGTAGACAACAGTTATTTACCGAAGCTATCAGAACATAAGCCCTATCCTGGGAGAAGCTGGCGGTACAAATAAAAGGCAGATTCTCCTCTCTGTTCTGCCAGAGGCACAGGATCCATGAAAACAAATCAGCACAGAAAAGTTTCAACAGCTCTACAACTGAGGTGAACGGGTACAGTAAAGCCACAAAGGACAGGAGGGTCCGCTGCAAGTGCATAGCTCAGGGAATGCTTTGAAGACCGCACTGTTTCATAAAATGGAGATCCAGCGCAGAGGGTGAATGTGGAGAGGCTTTGGGGAAGGGCAGCCTGAGTAAAAGGAGCAGGTGGGAAACAGCGTAAGGCATTAAGGAAACTAGACCAATGTTACTGGCGGTGGAATGGGAAGACAAAACATGCTGCCTTGAAAATGAAACATCACTAAATTAATTTCATGTGAGGACGGCTAAAAGAAGAACCAACACCAAGATGCACCTAACATTCCCAGGGATGTATTTCTTTTCAATATCCACTAATGAACTGTAAGGGAAAGTCCCTGAAAACAAGAATGCCCATACAGAAACTGGCTTCATTATGTGAGTCTGGAAAATGAACACAAATGCATTATACAGTTCTACGGCATTAAGCACAGAATCATATCTTAAACTGTACTTTAAAAGCATAAGTCAAAAATTCTCATCAGCAGATTCAAAAGTGAAAATGCACACTCACACCAACCCCCGGTTTATGTCTCAGAATCCCCTGGTACATATATAGACACACAAGGACATTAACAACAAGAGACTGTACCTCATCCCAGGAAATTCTCTTCCTCTCTCTTCTGTAAAGTGGCGCACTGACACACCATCTGTAAAATGTAGTTACAGGTATATTAATGAGAATATTCATGAATGTATATTAAAAACACCATGTGCGTCTATCTCCGTTCGTGGATGTGTCAAAACAATAGTGGCAGAAAAACTTTCAATGAGTTAGAGCATTTTCTGAAAAAAATGCTTAAGTCACGGTTGGGATATATTTCAAACCAAGTAGTAAGAGGAAAACACGTAAAAAGAATGGATATGGAAGTTGGGTTTTCGCACTATGTATTTCTAACATTTGAAGTTTGCACTTGTTTTTGTTTTTTCTTTTCTTCTGCTTTTAAATGGAGGTACCGGGAATGAGCAAACGGAATTCGGCATGCTAAGCAAGCATTCTATTTACCACTAACCTATGTCCTTCCCCGAGTCAACTAGCTTCTCGGCATAGATAAAATAAAATACAAAACACTCTTTCACGGTTCACTGCCTTACAAAACATGTTAGTTTGCTGAAGTGCAAAAGTTCTTTGAGGCCTTCTTCCCCGTATCACACTAAGTCTCACATCACACCGAGTGGGAGACAGGTCTCAGGACCCTTGACTGAAGAGACCACAGGCCCCTGTTTCGGGTGTGTCTTCCATAACCGATCATCGGCTGTGGAAGGTCAGGGCTCCCCTCGCTGCAGACAGTGACAGGGGCGGGCTTGTCCTCCAGGGAGCCCGGAACCTGGTGTCTTTTGAAGGCCCGTGTGCAGAACCGACACGTCTGCCCTCCAACAGAGGTCCCTCTTTCCCTCTAAAACAGACACCTCCCTCCCCAGGGTAGGATGGGGAAGACGCGGTCCTTTAAGTGCGTCTGCTTAGGGAACAGAGGGACACGGCCGTGAGCCCAGTCATGGCCGCCCGTGCACGGGGAAGCACCGGAGAGCGATCTGCCCTTCTTCTGCAGTGACTCAAGGAAGAAACACACGACTATGCTTTCCTCTTACCGAGCGGAGCAGCTGGCGGTGGGGGGCGATGTTGCACAGGGCACCACGGGGGACCAGGTGAAGGTGCCCAGCTGGGCGACGAAGGGGCGCACCCGATGCAGGCCACGCAGGCTGCTCCTCGGAAAGTTTGGGGCCCTCCGGCTCACGGGGTGACCTGCAGGACAGAAGGGAGGGCTTCGTTAAATGACAGACAAAAGCGCCAACACCGACAAGAGCCGAAACCAAACGCAGCAGCCGTCGGCATCGGGCACCCTCCCCTCCACCGAGTGCCCAGAGAGCAGCACGGTGCCACACGCTCCGCCCAGCCCTCTGGGGCCTGCCTGCAGCCTGGGCCGCACAGAGGGAAACGGGGATACGACCCTGAAGCCGCAAGCCGCCGCCGCCGCTGTCTCCAAGTGGAGGAAGCCAAGGGTCCTCCTACCCGAGAGGATGCACACAGAGCTTCCAGCACACGGGCAATCTAGCGCCTTCCCAACAGCCAGCCGCTCTGGGCGGGACGGCCCTCCCCGCCACCTTCCCCAGCTCCACGCAAGCGTGCGAAGCGCGGACCAGGAACACGGACACGGGACGGACGTGAAGAGCTCATTCTCCACACGAGCAAGCAGAGCCGCAACAGTGTCACGGCTCTGCCTGCAGGGCTCTGCCTGCAGGGCTCTGCCTGCAGGACCCTGCCAGTCCCTCTCTGCCCCCTCCTCACAAAGGGCCCTCCTCGTCTACGCATTGGCTGCCCCTGGGCCCAAAGATCCCTGGGGTCTGGGGCAACATGGAGTCCTGCGGTGGAGCTGGCCAAGGGCTCCCGAGGGGACAAGGCTGTCCTCAGAAAGGACTCAGGGTCCGCTACAATCATCCCTATCCTCAGGGACGTCTGGATTTTACATTCGCTACGGAACGCACCCTACATGCGTGCTACAGGAGAGTGACGTGGGGAGTCTCAACCCCACACCTGACACCAAAGGAACTGTACCAGCTCGTGCGCAAAACCCAACGGTGTGCCATGAGACCGACGAGCAGCTCTGACAGCTTCCAGTGCTGGCCCGAACCGGCGCAGGTGGGGGACAAACACAACGTACGCACTCTGGTGCGCATCGGAATTCCCTCGCAGGGAAGGAGGCATTTTCACGGCGGGCTCTTTCCCTTCCATCCTCTATTCCCTACTACAAACGCACCATCTCCAAGAGCCAGGCTTTTCTGCCCAGAGTACAACTGGAGGCAGCGGCCAAGACACACTTACCTCCCGAGAAATGACAGTGACGGGCTGTGACGTTTACCACAACCAGGAAGACTCCAAGTTGCACAAAGCACACCGTACAAAGCTGGAGGGAGGGCTTTGCCCCTTTTCAAGTTACCAGGATCTGAATGGACATTCTAAACAGGAGAATCACCTGGCCTGAGCCGGGAAACCTGTCAAAGAACGACGACACAGAAATCCGTCTAAGTGACTCAGGAGCAACCCCAGGTGCAGGAGGTCAGGAAGGAGTCAGCCGAGCCAGGAGAAGTCAGTGTGGAGCGAGGGCTCACCCTCCTCACGCTGTTTCGAGAAACCCACAGTCAAAGACTGCGGGTCCCGGCTCCTAAGCACTCCCTCATGGCTCCTACAGGCACCAGCCAAGATGACGGACTCCCGGGAGAAGCAGCCCACTGGCTCCTGGGCAAGAGTTTTGAGTCTGAAAAAGGCAGCGACACGCCACGCCAGACCCATCACAGGACACACAGTCTGCAGACGAGGCCAGGAAACGCTGCTGGGAGAATGGGAAGATCACCTTTCCCAGGACGAGGCCCAACAGAGCATGATCACCCCACTTACCTGGGCCTCCGGGGCCACTGCAGGTGGGCTGGTGCTGCCGGGCCACACCGGAGCCGCGCCAGGTACGGCGTCGGCTAAAAACCACAGAAAAGGATGGAGGATTTGGCTTTCCTGCGAAGACACTGCTGAAGGGATACAAAACCTTTGCGCCTTCCTTCCTTCCTTCCTTCCCCGTATCACACTCGTTTCTTGGAGGAACTGGATACTGACCCCAGGAACTCCTGCATGCTAAGCCCGCATTCTCTCTACAGCTGAGCTACATATACCCTTCCCCCCGGAGCACACTAGTTTCTAGGCACAGAGAACAACAAATGCCACCCACGTTCACTAACGAACCCAGTGTATAATAAGCTCCGTGTGCTCCACCAACAGAGGTCAGTGTTTTATGATCCGTCAGCTCCTTCGGAGCCACTTCTACAGTCCCAGAAGTGTACTCCGGTTTTGTAATTTCGAGCTTAGTCGCCCTTTCCTAGGAACACAAAACAAGATAAATCAGGAATCGAACTTCAGATAATGTGCCTACGCTTAGTCAGTCAGGTAGACAACAGTTATTTACCGAAGCTATCAGAACATAAGCCCTATCCTGGGAGAAGCTGGCAGTACAAATAAAAGGCAGATTCTCCTCTCTGTTCTGCCAGAGGCACAGGATCCATGAAAACAAATCTGCACAGAAAAGTTTCACCAGCTCTACAACTGAGGTGAACGGGTACAGTAACGCCACAAAGGACAGGAGAGTCCGCTACACTTGGATAGCTCAGGGAATGCTGGGAAGACCGCACTGTTTCATAAAAGAGAGATCAAGCGTAGAGGGGGGATGTGGAGGGGCTTTGGGGAAGGGCAGCCTGAGTAAAAGGAGCAGGTGGGAAACAGCGTAAGGCATTAAGGAAACTAGACCACTGTTACTGTCGGTGGAGTGGGAAGACAAAACATGCTGCCTTGAAAATGAAACATCACTTAATTAATTTCAAGTGAGGACGGCTAAAACAAGAATCAACACCAAGATGCACCTACCTTTCCCAGGGATGTATTTCTTTTCAATATCCTCTAATGAACTCTAAGGGAAAGACCCTGAAAACAAGAATGCCCATACAGACACTGGCTTCAATAGGTGAGTCTGGAAAATGAACACAAGTGCATTATCCAGTCCTACGGCATTAAGCACAGGATCACATCCTAAACTGTAAGTTAAAAGCATAAGTCAAAAATTTTCATCAGCAGATGCAATCTTGAAAATGCACACTCACACCAACCCCCGTTTTATATCTCAGAATCCCCTTGTACATTTATAGTCACACAAGGACATTAACAACAAGAGACTGTACCTCATCCCAGGAAGATTCACTTCCTCTCACTTCTTTAAAGTGGCGCACTGACACACCATGTGTAAAATGTAGTTACAGGTACATTAATGAGAATATTCACGAATGTATATTAAAACCACCATGTGCGTCTATCTTCGTTCGTGGATGTGTCAAAACAAAAGTGGCAGAAAAGACTTTCAAAGAGTTAGAGCATTTTCTGAAAAAAATGCTTAAGTCACGGCTGGGATATATTTCAAACCAAGTAGTAAGAGGAAAACAATTAAAAAGAATGGATATGGAAGTTGGGTTTGCGCACTATGTATTTCTAACATTTGGAGTTTGCTCTTGTTTTTGTTTTTACTTTTCTTCTGTTTTTAAATGGAGGTACCAGGAATGAGCACACGGAATTCGGCATGCTAAGCAAGCATTCTATTTACCACTAACCTATGTCCTTCCCCGAGTCACCTAGATTCTCGGCATAGATAAAATAAAATACAAACACTCTTTCATGGTTCACTGCCTTACAAAACATGTTAGTTTGCTGAACCGCAAAAGATCTTTGAGGCCTTCTTCCCCGTATCACACTAAGTCTCACATCAGACCGATTGGGAGACAGGACTCAGGACCCTTGACTGAAGAGACCACAGGCCCCTTGTTCGGGTGTGTCTTCCATAACAGATCATCGGCTGTGGAATGTCAGGGCTCCACTCGCTGCAGACAGTGACAGGGGCGGGCTTGTCCTCCAGGGAGTCCGGAACGTGGTGTCTGTTGAAGGCCCGTTTGCAGAAACGACACGTAAGCCCTCCAAAAGAGGACCCTCTTTCCCTCTACAACAGACACCTCCCACCCCAGGGCAGGACGGGGAAGACGCGGTCCATCAAGTGCGTCTGCTAAGGGACCAGAGGAACAAAGCCGTGAGCCCAGTCATGGCCGCCCGTTAATGGGGAAGCCCCGGAGAGCGATCTGCCCTTCTTCTGCAGTGACTCAAGGAAGAAACAGAGGACTATGCTTCCTCTTACCGAGCGGAGCAGCTGGCGGTGGGGGGCGAGGATGCACAGGGCACCAAGGTGGACCACGTGCAGGTGCCCAGTTGGGCGACGACGGGCCGCACCCGGGGCAGGACACGTAGGCTGATCCTCGGAAATGTTGGGGCACTCCGGCCCATGGGGTGACCTGCAGGACAGAAGGGAGGGCTGGGTTGGATGACAGACAAAAGCGCCAACACCGACAAGAGCCGCAACCCAACGCAGCAGCCGTCGGCACCGGGCACCCTCCCCTCCACCGGGTGCCCTGTGAACAGCACGGTGCCACACGCTCCGCCCAGCACTCTGGGGCCTGCCTGCAGCCTGGGCCGCACAGGGGAACACGGGGATACGACCCTGATGTCGCATGTCGCCGACGCCACTGTCTCCAAATGGAGGAAGCCAAGAGTCCTCCTGCCCTAGAGGCTGCTCACAGAGCTTCCGGCACACGGGCAAACTAGCGCCATCCCAACAGCCAGCTGCTCTGGGCGGGACGGCCCTCCCCGCCACCTTCCCCATCTCCAAGCAAGCTTGCCCGGCACGGACCAGGAACACGGACGTGAAGAGATCATTCACGGGTCTGGCTTGGCGTGTCGAGCTTCACGGAGGTGAAGAGCTCATACTCCACACTAGCAAGGAGAGCCGCACCAGGGTCAACGCGCTGCCTGCAGGTCTCTGACTGCAGGGCTATGCCTGCAGGACCCTGCCAGGCCCTCTCTGCCCCCTCCTCACAAAGGGCCCTCCTCCTCCACGCAGGGGCAGAACCTGGGCTCAAAGAGCCCTGGGGAGCAGGGAATCCCAGAGTCCTGCGGCGGAGCTGGCCAAGGGCTCCCGAGGGGACAAGGCTGTCCTCAGAAGGGACTCAGGCTCCGCTACAATCTTCCCTATCCTCAGAGACGTCTGGATTTTACGTTCGCTACGGAACGCACCCTACCTGCGTGCTACGGGAGAGTGACGTGGGGAGTATCAACGCCACACCTGACAGCAAAGGGACTGTAACAGCTCGTGCGCAAAACTCCACGGTGTGCCATGAGACCGACGAGCAGCTCTGACAGCTTCAAGGGCAGGCCCGACCCGGCGCAGGGTTGGGGACACACAGAACGTACGCACTCTGGTGAGCATCGGAATTCCCTTGAAGTGAAGGAGGCATTTTCATGGTGGGCTCTTTCCCTTCCAGCCTCTATTCCCTACTACAAATGCACCATCTCTGAGAGCCAGGATTTTCTGCCCAGAGTACAACTGGAGGGTGCGGCCAAGACACACTTACTTTCCGAGAAAAGTCAGTGACGGGCTGTGAAGTTTACCACACCCAGGAAGACTCCAAGTTGCACAAAGCACACCGTACAAAGCTGGAGGTAGGGCTTTGCCACTTTTCCAGTTACCAGGATCTGAATGGACATTCTAAACAGGAGAATCACCTGGCCTGTGCCGGGAAACCTGTCAAAGAACGATGACACAGAAATCCGTCTAAGTGCCTCAGGAGCAACCCCAGGTGCAGGAGGTCAGGAAGGAGTCAGCCGAGCCAAGAGAAGTCAGTGTGGAGTGAGGGCTCATCATCCTCACGCAGTTTCGAGAAAACCACAGTCAAAGTCTGCGGGCCCCGGCTCCTAAGCACTCCCTCGTGGCTCCTGCAGGCACCAGCCAAGGTGAAGGGCTCCCGGGAGAAGCAGCCCACTGGCTCCTGGGCAAGAGTTTTGAGTCTGAAAAAGGCAGCGACACGCCACGCCAGACCAGTCACAGGACACACAGTCTGCAGACGAGGCCAGGAAAGGCTGCCGGGAGAACGGGAAGATCACCTTTCCCACGACGAGGCCCAACAGAGCATGACCACCCCACTTCCCTGGGCCTCCGGGATCGCCGCAGGTGGGCGGGCGCTGCCGGGCCACACCGGAGCCGCGCCAGGTACCGCGTCGGCTAAAAACCACAGAAAAGGATGGAGGATTAGGCTTTCCTGCGAAGACACTGCTGAAGCGATACAAAACCTTTGCGCCTTCCTTCCTTCCTTCATTCCCCGTATCACACTCGTTTCTTGGAGGAACTGGATACTGACCCCAGGAACTCCTGCATGCTAAGCCCGCATTCTCTCTACAGCTGAGCTACATATACCCTTCCCCCCGGAGCACACTAGTTTCTAGGCACAGAGAACAAGAAATGCAAGCCACGTTCACTAACTTACCCAGTGTATAATAAGCTCCGTGTGCTCCACCAACAGAGGTCAGTGTTTTATGATCCGTCAGCTCCTTCGGAGCCACTTCTACAGTCCCAGAAGTGTACTCCGGTTTTGTAATTTCGAGCTTAGTCGCCCTTTCCTAGGAACACAAAACAAGATAAATCAGGAACCGAACTTCAGATAATGTGCCTACGCTTAGTCAGTCAGGTAGACAACAGTTATTTACCGAAGCTATCAGAACATAAGCCCTATCCTGGGAGAAGTTGGCGGTACAAATAAAAGGCAGATTCTCCTCTCTGTTCTGCCAGAGGCACAGGATCCATGAAAACAAATCAGCACAAAAATGTTTCACCAGCTCTACAACTGAGGTGAACGGGTACAGTAACGCCACAAAGGACAGGAGAGTCCGCTACACATGGATAGCTCAGGGAATGCTGGGAAGACCGCACTGTTTCGTAAAAGAGAGATCCAGCACAGAGGGGGGATGTGGAGGGGCTTTGGGGAAGGGCAGCCTGAGTAAAAGGAGCAGGTGGGAAACAGCGTAAGGCATTAAGGAAACTAGACCACTGTTACTGGCTCTGGAAAGTGAAGACAAAACATGCTGCCTTGAAAATGAAACATCACTTAATTAATTTCAAGTGAGGACGGCTAAAACAAGAATCAACACCAAGATGCACCTAACTTTCCCAGGGATGAATTTCTTTTCAATATCCTCTAATGAACTCTAAGGGAAAGACCCTGAAAACAAGAATGCCCATACAGACACTGGCTTCAATAGGTGAGTCTGGAAAATGAACACAACTGCATTATTCAGTCCTACGGCATTAAGCACAGAATCACATCCTAAACTGTAAGTTAAAAGCATAAGTCAAAAATTTTCATCAGCAGATGCAATCTTGAATATGCACACTCACACCAACACCCGGTTTATGTCTCAGAATACACTGGTATATATATAGTCACACAAGGACATTAACAACAAGAGACTGTACCTCATTCCAGGAATATTCTGTTCCTCTCTCTTCTGTAAAGTGCCGCACTGACACACAATCTGTAAAATGTAATTACAGGTACATTAATGAGAATATTCACGAATGTATGTTAAAACCACCATGTGCGTCTATCTCCGTTCGTGGATGTGTCAAAACAAAAGTGGCAGAAAAGACTTTCAAAGAGTTAGAGCATTTTCTGAAAAAAATGCTTAAGTCACGGTTGGGATATATTTCAAACCAAGTTGTAATAGGAAAACACGTAAAAAGAATGGATATGGAATTTGTGTTTGCGCACTATGTATTTCTAACATTTGGAGTTTGCTCTTGTTTTTGTTTTTTCTTTTCTTCTGTTTTTATTTGGAGGTACCGGGAATGAGCACACGGAATTCGGCATGCTAAGCAAGCATTCTAATTACCACTAACCTATGTCCTTCCCCGAGTCAACTAGCTTCTCGGCATAGATAAAATAAAATACAAAACACTCTTTCACAGTTCACTGACTTACAAAACTTGTTAGTTTGCTGAAGCGCAAAAGATCTTTGAGGCCTTCTTCCCCGTATCACACTATGTCTCAGATCAGACCGAGTGGGAGACAGGTCTCAAGTCCCTTGACTGAAGAGACCACCGGCCCCAGGTTCGGGTGAGTCTTCCATAACCGATCATCAGCTGTGGAAGGTCAGGTCTCCACTTGATGCAGACAGTGACAGGGGCGGGCTTGTCCTCCAGGGAGCCCGGAAATTGGTGTGTGTTGAAGGCCCGTGTGCAGAACCGACACTTCTGCCCTCCGACAGAGGACCTTCTTTCCCTCTACAACAGACACATCCATCCCCAGGGCAGGAAGGGGAAGACGCGGTTCATCAAGTGCGTCTGCTAAGGGACCAGACGGACACGGCCGTGAGCCCGGTCACGGCCGCCCGTGCACGGGGAATACCCGGAGAGCGATCTGCCCTTCTTCTGCAGTGACTCAAGGAAGAAACAGAGGACTATGCTTTCCTCTTACCGAGCGGAGCAGCTGGTGGTGGGGGGCGAGTTTGCACACGGCACCAATGGGGACCAGGTGCAGTTGCCCAGCTGGGCGACGACTGGCCGCACACGGGGCAGGCCACGCAGGCTGGTCCTCGGAAAGTTGGGGCCCTTCGGCCCACGGGGTGACCTGCAGGACAGAAGGGAGGGCTGGTTTGGATGACAGACAAAAGCACCAACAACGACAAGAGCCGAAACCCAACGCAGCAGCCGTCTTCACCGGGCACCCTCCCCTCCACCGGGTGCCCAGGGAGCAGCACGTTGCCACACGCTCCGCCCAGCCCTCTGGGGCCTGCCTGCAGCCTGGGCCGCACAGGGGGACTCGGAGATACGACCCTGAAGCCGCACGTCGCCGCCGCCGCTGTCTCCAAGTGGAGGAAGCCAAGGTTCCTCCTTCCCGAGAGGCTGCACACAGAGCTTCCAGCACACGGGCAAACTAGCGCCTTCACTACAGCCAGCCGCTCTGGGCGGGACGGCCATCCCCACCACCTTCCCCAGCTCAACGCAAGCTTCCCCGGCGCGGACCAGGAACACGGACACGGGACGGACGTGAAGAGCTCATTCTCCACACGAGCAAACAGAGCCGCACCAGGGTCACCGCTCTGCCTGCAGGGCTCTGCCTGCAGGACCCTGCCAGACCCTCTCTGCTCCCCCGTCACAACGGGCCCTCATCCTCCACGCAGGGGCTTCCCCTGGGCACAAAGAGCCCTGGGGAGCTGGGCATCCCGAAGTCCTGCAGCGGAGATGGCCAAGGAGTCCTGAGGGGACAAGGCTATACTCAGAAGGGACTCAGGCTCCGCTACAATCATCCCTATCCTCAGGGACGTCTGGATTTCACATTCGCTATTTAACGCACCCTACCTGCGTGCTACGGGAGAGTGACGTGGGGAGTCTCAACCCCACACCTGACACCAAAGGGACTGTACCAGCTCGTGCGCAAAACCCCACGGTGTGCCATGAGACCGACGAGCAGCTCTGACAGCTTCCAGGGCAGGCCCGACCCGGCACAGGGTGGGGGACAAACACAACGTACGCACTCTGGTGCGCATCGGAATTCCCCCGCAGGGAAGGAGGCATTTTCACGGTGGGCTCTTTCCTTTCCAGCCTCTATTCCCTACTACAAACGCACCATATCCGAGAGCCAGGATTTTCTGCCCAGAGTAAAACTGGAGGCAGCGGCCAAGACACACTCATCTCCCGAGAAAAGACAGTGACGGGCTGTGATGTTTACCACACCCAGGAAGACTCCAAGTTGCACAAAGCACACCGTACAATGCTGGAGGGAGGGCTTTGACCCTTTTCCAGTTACCAGGATCTGAATGGACATTCTAAATTGGAGAATCACCTGGCCTGAGCCGGGAAACCAGTCAAAAGAACGACGACACAGAAACCCGTCTTAGTGACCCAGGAGCAACCCCAGGTGCAGGAGGTCAGGAAGGAGTCAGCCGAGACAGGAGAAGTCAGTGTGGAGCAAGGGCTCACCCTCCTCATGCGGTTTCGAGAAACCCACAGTCAAAGTCTGCGGGCCCCGACTCCTTAGCACTCCCTCATGGCTCCAGCAGGCACCAGCCAAGGCGACGGGCTCCCGGGAGAAGCAGCCCACTGGCTCACTGGCAAGAGTTTTGAGTCTGAAAAAGGCAGCGAAACGCCACGCCAGACCCGTCACAGGACACACAGTCTGCAGACGAGGCCAGGAACGGCTGCCGGGAGAAGGGAAGGTCACCTTTCCCAGGACGAGGCCCAACAGAGCATGACAAACCCACTTCCCTGGGCCTCCGGAGTCGCCGCATGTGGGCGGGCGCTGCCGGGCCACACCGGAGCCGCGCCATGTCCGGCGTCGGCTAAAAACCACAGAAAAGATTGGAGGATTAGACTTTCCTTCGAAGACACTGCTGAAGCGAAACAAAACCTTTGCACCTTCCTTCCTTCCTTACTTCCCAGTATCACACTCGTTTCTTGAAGGAACTGAATACTCACACCAGGAACTCCTGCATGCTAAGCCCGCATTCTCTCTACTGCTGAGCTACATATACCCTTCCCCCCAGAGTACAGTAGTTTCTAGGCACAGAGAACAAAAAATGCCAGCCATGTTCACTAACATACCCAGTGTATAATAAGCTCCGTGTGCTCCACCAACATAGGTCAGTGTTTTATGATCCGTCAGCTCCTGCGGAGCCACTTCTACAGTCCCAGTAGCATACTCCGGGTTGTAATTTCGGGCTTAGTCTCCCTTTCCTAGGAACACAAAACAAGGTAAGTCAGGAACTGAACTTCAGATCATGTGCCTATGCTTAGTCAGTCAGGTAGACAACAGTTATTTACCGAAGCTATCAGAACATAAGCCCTATCCTGGGAGAAGCTGGCGGTACAAATAAAAGGCAGATTCTCCTCTCTGTTCTGCCAGAGGCACAGGATCCATGAAAACAAATCAGCACAGAAAAGTTTCAACAGCTCTACAACTGAGGTGAACGGGTACAGTAAAGCCACAAAGGACAGGAGGGTCCGCTGCAAGTGCATAGCTCAGGGAATGCTTTGAAGACCGCACTGTTTCATAAAATGGAGATCCAGCGCAGAGGGTGAATGTGGAGAGGCTTTGGGGAAGGGCAGCCTGAGTAAAAGGAGCAGGTGGGAAACAGCGTAAGGCATTAAGGAAACTAGACCAATGTTACTGGCGGTGGAATGGGAAGACAAAACATGCTGCCTTGAAAATGAAACATCACTAAATTAATTTCATGTGAGGACGGCTAAAAGAAGAACCAACACCAAGATGCACCTAACATTCCCAGGGATGTATTTCTTTTCAATATCCACTAATGAACTGTAAGGGAAAGTCCCTGAAAACAAGAATGCCCATACAGAAACTGGCTTCATTATGTGAGTCTGGAAAATGAACACAAATGCATTATACAGTTCTACGGCATTAAGCACAGAATCATATCTTAAACTGTACTTTAAAAGCATAAGTCAAAAATTCTCATCAGCAGATTCAAAAGTGAAAATGCACACTCACACCAACCCCCGGTTTATGTCTCAGAATCCCCTGGTACATATATAGACACACAAGGACATTAACAACAAGAGACTGTACCTCATCCCAGGAAATTCTCTTCCTCTCTCTTCTGTAAAGTGGCGCACTGACACACCATCTGTAAAATGTAGTTACAGGTATATTAATGAGAATATTCATGAATGTATATTAAAAACACCATGTGCGTCTATCTCCGTTCGTGGATGTGTCAAAACAATAGTGGCAGAAAAACTTTCAATGAGTTAGAGCATTTTCTGAAAAAAATGCTTAAGTCACGGTTGGGATATATTTCAAACCAAGTAGTAAGAGGAAAACACGTAAAAAGAATGGATATGGAAGTTGGGTTTTCGCACTATGTATTTCTAACATTTGAAGTTTGCACTTGTTTTTGTTTTTTCTTTTCTTCTGCTTTTAAATGGAGGTACCGGGAATGAGCAAACGGAATTCGGCATGCTAAGCAAGCATTCTATTTACCACTAACCTATGTCCTTCCCCGAGTCAACTAGCTTCTCGGCATAGATAAAATAAAATACAAAACACTCTTTCACGGTTCACTGCCTTACAAAACATGTTAGTTTGCTGAAGTGCAAAAGTTCTTTGAGGCCTTCTTCCCCGTATCACACTAAGTCTCACATCACACCGAGTGGGAGACAGGTCTCAGGACCCTTGACTGAAGAGACCACAGGCCCCTGTTTCGGGTGTGTCTTCCATAACCGATCATCGGCTGTGGAAGGTCAGGGCTCCCCTCGCTGCAGACAGTGACAGGGGCGGGCTTGTCCTCCAGGGAGCCCGGAACCTGGTGTCTTTTGAAGGCCCGTGTGCAGAACCGACACGTCTGCCCTCCAACAGAGGTCCCTCTTTCCCTCTAAAACAGACACCTCCCTCCCCAGGGTAGGATGGGGAAGACGCGGTCCTTTAAGTGCGTCTGCTTAGGGAACAGAGGGACACGGCCGTGAGCCCAGTCATGGCCGCCCGTGCACGGGGAAGCACCGGAGAGCGATCTGCCCTTCTTCTGCAGTGACTCAAGGAAGAAACACACGACTATGCTTTCCTCTTACCGAGCGGAGCAGCTGGCGGTGGGGGGCGATGTTGCACAGGGCACCACGGGGGACCAGGTGAAGGTGCCCAGCTGGGCGACGAAGGGGCGCACCCGATGCAGGCCACGCAGGCTGCTCCTCGGAAAGTTTGGGGCCCTCCGGCTCACGGGGTGACCTGCAGGACAGAAGGGAGGGCTTCGTTAAATGACAGACAAAAGCGCCAACACCGACAAGAGCCGAAACCAAACGCAGCAGCCGTCGGCATCGGGCACCCTCCCCTCCACCGAGTGCCCAGAGAGCAGCACGGTGCCACACGCTCCGCCCAGCCCTCTGGGGCCTGCCTGCAGCCTGGGCCGCACAGAGGGAAACGGGGATACGACCCTGAAGCCGCAAGCCGCCGCCGCCGCTGTCTCCAAGTGGAGGAAGCCAAGGGTCCTCCTACCCGAGAGGATGCACACAGAGCTTCCAGCACACGGGCAATCTAGCGCCTTCCCAACAGCCAGCCGCTCTGGGCGGGACGGCCCTCCCCGCCACCTTCCCCAGCTCCACGCAAGCGTGCGAAGCGCGGACCAGGAACACGGACACGGGACGGACGTGAAGAGCTCATTCTCCACACGAGCAAGCAGAGCCGCAACAGTGTCACGGCTCTGCCTGCAGGGCTCTGCCTGCAGGGTTCTGCCTGCAGGACCCTGCCAGTCCCTCTCTGCCCCCTCCTCACAAAGGGCCCTCCTCGTCTACGCATTGGCTGCCCCTGGGCCCAAAGATCCCTGGGGTCTGGGGCAACATGGAGTCCTGCGGTGGAGCTGGCCAAGGGCTCCCGAGGGGACAAGGCTGTCCTCAGAAAGGACTCAGGGTCCGCTACAATCATCCCTATCCTCAGGGACGTCTGGATTTTACATTCGCTACGGAACGCACCCTACATGCGTGCTACAGGAGAGTGACGTGGGGAGTCTCAACCCCACACCTGACACCAAAGGAACTGTACCAGCTCGTGCGCAAAACCCAACGGTGTGCCATGAGACCGACGAGCAGCTCTGACAGCTTCCAGTGCTGGCCCGAACCGGCGCAGGTGGGGGACAAACACAACGTACGCACTCTGGTGCGCATCGGAATTCCCTCGCAGGGAAGGAGGCATTTTCACGGCGGGCTCTTTCCCTTCCATCCTCTATTCCCTACTACAAACGCACCATCTCCAAGAGCCAGGATTTTCTGCCCAGAGTACAACTGGAGGCAGCGGCCAAGACACATTTACCTCCCGATAAAAGACAGTGACGGGCTGTGACGTTTACCACTCCCAGGAAGACTCCAAGTTGCACAAAGCACACCGTACAAAGCTGGAGGGAGGGCTTTGCCCCTTTTCCAGTTACCAGGATCTTAATGGACATTCTAAACTGGAGAATCACCTGGCCTGAGCCGGGAAACCACTCAAAAGAACGACGACACAGAAACCCGTCTCAGTGACCCAGGAGCAACCCCAGGTGCAGGAGTTCAGGAAGGAGTCAGCCGAGCCAGGAGAAGTCAGTGTGGAGCGAGGGCTCACCCTCCTCACGCTGTTTCGAGAAACCCACAGTCAAATTCTGCGGGCCCCGGCCCCTAAGCACCCCCTCATGGCTCCTGCAGGCACCAGCCAAGGCGACGTACTCCCGGGAAAAGCAGCCCACTGGCTCCTGGGCAAGAGTTTTGAGTCTGAAAAAGGCAGCGACACGCCACCCCAGACCCGTCACAGGGCACACAGTCTGCAGACGAGGCCAGGAACGGCTGCCGGGAGAACGGGAAGATCACCTTTCCCAGGACGAGGCCCAACAGAGCATGACCACCCTACTTCCCTGGGCCTCCGGGGCCGCCGCAGGTGGGCGGGCGCTGCCGGGCCAAACCGGGGACGCGCCAGGTCCCGCGTCGCCTAAAAACCACAGAAAAGGATGGAGGATTAGACTTTCCTGCGAACACAGTGCTGAAGCGAAACAAAAACTTTGCGCCTTCCTTCAATCCTTCCTTCCACGTATCACACTCGTTTCTTGGAGGAACTGGATACTGACCCCAGGAACTCCTGCATGATAAGCCCGCATTCTCTCTACTGCTGACCTACATATACCCTTCCCCCCAGAGCACACTAGTTTCTAGGCACAGAGAACAAGAAATGCCAGCCACGATCACTAACTTACCCAGTGTATAATAAGTTCCGTGTGCTCCACCAACAGAGGTCAGTGTTTTATGATCCGTCAGCTCCTGCGGAGCCACTTCTACAGTCCCAGTAGCATACTCCGGTTTTGTAATTTCGGGCTTAGTCGCCCCTTCCTAGGAACACAAAACAAGATAAATCAGGAACCGAACTTCACATCATGTGCCTACGCTTAGTCAGTCAGGTAGACAACAGTTATTTACCAAAGCTATCAGAACATAAGCCCTATACTGGGAGAAGCTGGCGGTACAAATAAAAGGCAGATTCTTCTCTCTGTTCTGCCAGAGGCACAGGATCCATGAAAACAAATCAGCACAGAAAAGTTTCAACAGCTCTACAACTGAGGTGAAAGGGTACAGTAACGCCACAAAGGACAGGATAGTCCGCTGCATGTGGATAGCTCAGGGAATGCTGGGAAGACCGCACTGTTTCATAAAAGAGAGATACAGCACAGGGGGTTGATGTGGAGGGGCTTTGGGGAAGGGCAGCCTGAGTAAAAGGAGGAGGTGAGAAACAGCGTAAGGCATTAAGGAAACTAGACCACTTTTACTGGCGGTGGAATGGGAAGACAAATCATGCTGCCTTGAAAATGAAACATCACTTAATTAATTTCAAGTGAGGACGGCTAAAACAAGAACCAACACCAAGATGCACCTAACTTTCCCAGGGATGAATTTCTTTTCAATATCCTCTAATGAACTGTAAGTGAAAGACACTGAAAACAAGAATGCCCATACAGACACTGGCTTCAATAGGTGAGTCTGGGAATTGAACACAAGTGCATTATCCAGTCCTACAGCATTAAGCACAGAATCACATCCTAAACTGTAAGTTAAAAGCATAAGTCAAAAATTCTCATCAGCAGATGCAAACGTGAAAATGCACACTCACACCAACCCCCAGTTTATGTCTCAGAATCCCCTGGTACTTATATTTTCACACAAGAACATTAACAACAAGAGACTGTACCTCATCCCAGGAAGATTGTCTTCCTCTCTCTTCTGTAAAGTGGCGCACTGACACACCATCTGTAAAATTTAGTTACAGGTACATTAATGAGAATATTCACGAATGTATATTAAAACCACCATGTGCGTCTATCTCCGTTCGTGGATGTGTCAAAACAAAAGTGGCAGAAAAGTCTTTCAAAGAGTTAGAGCATTTTCTGAATAAAATGCTTAAGTCACGGTTGGGATATATTTCAAACCAAGTAGTAAGAGGAAAACGCGTAAAAAGAATCGATATGGAAGTTGGGTTTGCGCACTATATATTTCTAACTTTTGGAGATTGCTCTTGTTTTTGTTTTTTCTTATCTTCTGTTTTTAATTGGAGGTACCGGGAATGAGCACACGGAATTTGGCATGCTAAGCAAGCATTCTATTTACCACTAACCTATGTCCTTCCCCGAGTCAACTAGCTTCTCGGCATAGATAAAATAACATACAAAACACTCTTTCATGGTTCACTGCCTTACAAAACATGTTAGTTTGCTGAAGCGCAAAAGATCTTTGAGGCCTTCTTCCCCGTATCACACTAAGTCTCACATCAGACCGAGTGGGAGATAGGCCTCAGGATCCTTGACTGAAGAGACCACAGGCCCCTGTTTCGGGTGTGTCTTCCATAACCGATCATCGGCTGTGGAAGGCCAGGGCTCCAGTCGCTGCAGTCAGTGACAGGGGCGGGCTTGTCCTCCAGGGAGCCCGGACGTGGTGTGTGTTGAAGGCCCGTGTGCAGAACCGACACTTCTGCCCTCCGTCAGAGGACCATGTTTCCCTCTACAACAGACACCTCCCTCCACAGGGCAGGACGGGGAAGATGCGTTCCATCAAGTGCGACTGCTAAGGGACAAGAGGGTCACGGATGTGAGCACATTCACGGCCGCCCGTGCACGGGGAAGCCCCGGACTGCGATCTGTCCTTCTGCAGTGACTCAAGGAAGAAACAGACGACTATGCTTTCCTCTTACCGAGCGGAGCAGCTGGCGGTGGGGGGCGAGGTTGCACAGGGCACCAAGGGGGACCAGGTGCAGGTGCCCTGCTGGGCGACGACGGGCCGCACCCGGGGCAGGACACGTAGGCTGATCCTCGGAAATGTTGGGGCTCTCCGGCCTATGGGGTGACCTGCAGGACAGAAGGGAGGGCTGGGTTGGATGACAGACAAAAGCGCCAACACCGACAAGAGCCGAAACCCAATGCAGCAGCCGTCGGTACCGGACACCCTCTCCTCCACTGGGTGCCCAGGGAGCAGCATGGTACCACACGCTCCGCCCAGCCCTCTGGGGCCTGCCTGCAGCCTGGGCTGCACAGGTGGACACGGGGATACTACCCTGACGCCGCACGTCACCGCCGCCGCTGTCTCCAAGTGGAGGAATCCAACGGTCCTCCTGCCCGAGAGGCTACACAAAGAGCTTCCAGCACACGGGCAAACTAGCACCTTCCCAACAGCCAGCCGCTCTGGGCGGGACGGCCCTCCCCGCCACCTTCCCCAGCTCCACGCAAGCTTGCCAGTCGCGGACCAGGAACACGGACACGGGACGGACGTGAAGAGCTCATACTCCACTCGAGCAAGCAGAGCAGCACCAGGTTCACCGCTCTGCCTGCAGGGCTCAGCCTGCAGGGCTCTGCCTGCAGGGCCCTGCCTGCAGGGCTCTGCATTCAGGACCCTGCCAGGCCCTCTTTGTCCTCTCCTCACAAATGGCCCTCCTCCTCCACGCAGGGGTTGCCCCTGGGTGCAAAGTGCCCTGGGGAGCGGGACATCCCGGAGTCCTGTGGCGGAGCTGGCCAAGGGCTCCAGAGGGGACAAGGCTGTCCTCAGAAGGGACTCAGGCTCCACTTCAATCATCCCCATCCTCAGGGACGTCTAGATTTTACGTTCGCTCCGGAACGCACCCTAACTTCGTGCTACGGGAAAGTGACGTGGGGAGTCTCAACCCCACACCTGACACCAAAGGGACTGTACCAGCTCGTGCGCAAAACCCCACGGTGTGCCATGATACCGATGAGCAGCTCTGACAGCTTCCATTGCAGGCCCGAACCGGCGCAGGGTGGGGGACAAACACAACGTATGCACTCTGGTGCGCATCGGAATTCCCCCGCAGGGAAGGAGGCATTTTCACGGTGGGCTCTTTCCCTTCCAGCCTCTATTCCCTACTACAAATGCACCATCTCCGAGAGCCAGGCTTTTCTGCCCAGAGTACAACTGGAGGCAGCGGCCAAGACTCACTTACCATCCGAGAATAATCAGTGAAGGGCTGTGACGTTTACCACACATAGGAAGACTCCAAGTTGCAACAAGCACACCGTACAAAGCTGGAGGGAGGGCTTTGCCCCTTTTCCAGTTACCAGGATCTGAATGGTCATTCTAAACAGGAGAATCACCTGGCCTGAGCCGGGAAACCAGTCAAAAGAACGACGACCAAGAAACCCGTCTCAGTGACCCAGGATCAACCCCAGGTGCAGGAGGTCAGGAAGGAGTCAGCCGATCCAGGAGAAGTCAGTGTGGAGCGAGGGCTCACCCTCCTCACGCTGTTTCGAGAAACCCACAGTCAAAGTCTGCGGGCCCCTGCTCCTAAGCACACCATCATGTCTCCTGCAGGCACCAGCCAAGGCGACGGGCTCCCGGGAGAAGCAGCCCACTGGCTCCTGGGTAAGAGTTTTGTGTCTGAAAAAGGCAGCGACACGCCACGCCAGACCCGTCACAGGACACACAGTCTGCAGACGAGGCCAGGAACGGCTGCCGGGAGAACGGGAAATCACCTTTCCCAGGACGAGGCACAACAGAGCATGACCACCCCACTTCCCTGGGCCTCCCGGGCCGCCGCATGTGGGCGGGCGCTGCCGGGCCACACTGGAACCGCGCTAGGTCCTGCATCCGCTAAAAACCACAGAAAAGAATGGAGGATTAGGCTTTCCTGCGAAGACACTGCTGAAGCGAAACAAAATCTTTGCACCTTCTTTCATTTTTCCTTCCCCGTATCACACTCGTTACTTGGAGGAACTGGATACTGACCCCAGGAACTCCTGCATGCTAAGCCCGCATTCTCTCTACTGCTGAGCTACATATACCCTTCCCCACTGAGCACACTAGTTTCTAGGCACAGAGAACAAGAATTGCCAGCCACGTTCACTAACTTACCCAGTGTATAATAAGCTCCGTGTGCTCCACCAACAGAGGTCAGTGTTTTATGATCCGTCAGCTCCTGCGGAGCCACTTCTACAGTCCCAGTAGCGTACTCCGGTTTTGTAATTTCGGGCTTAGTCGCCCCTTCCTAGGAACACAAAACAAAATAAATCAGGAAACGAACTTCACATCATTTGCCTACGCTTAGTCAGTCAGTAGACAACAGTTATTTACCGAAGCTATCAGAACATAAGCCCTATCATGGGAGAAGCTTGTGGTACAAATAAAAGGCAAATTCTCCTCTGTGTTCTGCCAGAGGCACAGGATCCATGAAAACAAATCAGTACAGAAAAGTTTCAACAGCTCTACAACTGAGGTGAACAGGTACAGTAACGCCACAAAGGACAGGAGAGTCCGCTGCACGTGGATAGCTCTGGGAATGCTGGGAAGACCGCACTGTTTCGTAAAAGAGAGATCCAGCCCAGAGGGGTGATGTGGAGAGGCTTTGGGGAAGGGCAGCCTGAGTAAAAGGAGCAGGTGGGAAACAGTGTAAGGCATTAAGGTATCTAGACCACTGTTACTGGCGGTGGAAAGGGAAGACAAAACATGCTGCATTTAAAAGTAAACATCACTTAATTAATTTCAAGTGAGGACGGCTAAAACTAGAACCAACACCAAGATGCACCTAACTTTCCCAGGGATGTATTTCTTTTCAATATCCTCTAATGAATTGTAAGGGAAAGACCCTGAAAACAAGAATGCCCATTCAGACACTGGCTTCACTAGGTGAGTCTGGAAAATGAACACAAGTGCATTATCCAGTTAACGGCATTAAGCACAGAATCACATCCTAAACTGTAAGTTAAAAGCATAAGTCCAAAATTCTCATCAGCATATGCAAACGTGAAATTGCACACTCACACCAACCCACGGTTTATGTCTCAGAATCCAATGGTACATATATAGTCACACAATGACATTTAAAACAAGAGACTGTACCTCATCCCAGGAAGATTCTCTTCCTCTCTCTTCTGTAAAGTGGCGCACTGACACACCATCTGTAAAATGTAGTTACAGATACATTAATGACAATATTCACGAATGTATATTAAAACCACCATGTGCATCTATCTCCGTTCGTGGATGTGTCAAAACGAAAGTGACAGAAAAGACTTGCAAAGAGTTAGAGCATTTTATGAAAAAAATGCTTACGTCAAGTTTGGGATAAATTTCAGACCAAGTAGTAAGAGGAAAACATGTTAAAAGAATGGATATGGAATTTGGGTTTGCGCACGATGTATTTCTAACATTTGGAGTTTGCTCTTGTTTTTGTTTTTTCTTTTCTTCTGTTTTTAATTGGAGGTACCGGGAATGAGCACACGGAATTCGGCATGCTAAGCAAGCATTCTAATTACCACTAACCTATGTCCTTCCCCGAGTCAACTAGCTTCTCGGCATAGATAAAATAAAATACAAAACACTCTTTCACGGTTCACTGCCTTACAAAACATGTTAGTTTGCTGAAGCGCAAAAGACCTTTGAGGCCTTCTTCCCCGTATCACACTAAGTCTCACATCACACCGAGTGGGAGACAGGTCTCAAGTCCCTTGACTGAAGATACCACAGGCCCCTAGTTCGGGTGTGTCTTCCATAACCGATCATCCGCTGTGGAAGTTCAGGGCTCCACTCGCTGCAGACAGTGACAGGGGCGGGCTTGTCCTCCAGGGAGCCCGGAACGTGGTGTCTGTTGAAGGCCCGTGTGCAGAACCGACACTTCTGCCCTCCGTCAGAGGACCCTCTTTCCCTCTACAACAGACACCTCCGTCCCCAGGGCAGGAAGGGGAAGACGCGGTCCATCAAGTGCGTCTGCTAAGGGACCAGAGGGACACGGCCGTGAGCCCGGTCACGGCCGCCCGTGCACGGGGAAGACCCGGAGAGCGATCTGCCCTTCTTCTGCAGTGACTCAAGGAAGAAACAGAGGATTATGCTTTCCTCTTACCGAGCGGAGCAGCTGGCGGTGGGGGGCGAGGTTGCACAGGGCACCAAGGGGGACCAGGTGCAGGTGCCCAGCTGGGCGACGACTGACCGCACACGGGGCAGGCCACGCCGGCTGGTCCTCGGAAAGTTGGGGCCCTCCGGCCCACAGGGTGACCTGCAGGACAGAAGGGAGGGCTGGGTTGGATGACAGACAAAAGCACCAACACCGACAAGAGCCGAAACCCAACGCAGCAGCCGTCGGCTCCGGGCACCCTCCACTCCACCGGGTGCCCAGAGAGCAGCATGGTGCCACACGCTCCGCCCAACCCTCTGGGGCCTGCCTGCAGCCTGGGCAGCACAGGTGGACACGGGGATACTACCCTGATGCCGCACGTCGCCGCCGCCACTGTCTGCAAGTGGAGAAAGCCAAGGGTCCTCTTGCCCGAGAGGCTGAACACAGAGCTTCCAGCACTCGGGCAAACTAGCGCCTTCCCAAAAGCCAGCCGCTCTGGGCGGGACGGCCCTCCACGTCACCTTCCCCAGCTAGACGCAAACTTGCCCGGCGCTGACCAGTAACTCGGACACGGGACGGAAGTGAAGAGCTCATTCTCCACACGAGCAAGCACAGCCGCACCAGGGTCACCGCTCTGTCTGCAGGGCTCTGCCTGCAGGGCTCTGCTTGCAGGACCCTGCCAGTCCCTCTATGACCCCTCCTCACAAAGTTCCCTCCTCTTCCACCCATTGGCTGTCCCTGGGCGCAAAGATCCCTGGGGTGCTGGGCATCACGGAGTCCTGCGGCGGAGCAAGCCAAGGGCTCCCGAGGGGACAAGGCTGTCCTCAGAAGGGACTCAGGCTCCGCTACAATCATCCCTATCCTGAGGGACGTCTGGATTTTACGTTCGCTATGGAACGCACCCTAACTGCGTGCTAAGGGAGAGTGACGTGTGTTGTCTCAACCCCAAACCTGACACCAAAGGGACTGTACCAGCTCGTGCGCAAAATCCCACTGTGTGCCATGAGACCGACGAGCAGCTCTGAGTGCTTCCAGGGCAGGCCCGACCAGGTGCATTTTGGGGGACAAACACAACATACTCACTCTGGTGTGCATCGGAATTCCCCCGCAGGGAAGGAGGCATTTTCACGGTGGGCTCTTTCCCTTCCAGCCTCTATTCCCTAGTACAAATGCACCATCTTCGAGAGCCAGGCTTTTCTGCCCAGAGTACAACTGGAGGCAGCGGCCAAGACACACTTACCTCCCGAGAAAAGACAGTGACGGGCTGTGACGTTTACCACACCCAGGAAGATTCCAAGTTGCACAAAGCACACCGTACAAAGCTGGAGGGAGGGCTTTGACCCTTTTCCAGTTACCAGGAGCTGAATGGACATTCTAAACAGGAGAATCACCTGGCCTGAGCCGGGAAACCAGTCAAAAGAACGACGACAAAGAAAACTGTCTCAGTGACCCAGGAGCAACCCCCGGTGCAGGAGGTCAGGAAGGAGTCAGCCGAGCCAGGAGAAGTCAGTGTGGAGCAATGGCTCACACTCCTCACGCTGTTTCGAGAAATCCACAGTCAAAGTCTGCGAGCCCCGGCTCCTAAGCACTCCCTCATGGCTCCTGCAGGCACCAGCCATGGCGACGGACTCCCGGGGGAAGCAGCCCACTGGCTCATGTGCAAGAGTTTTGATTCTGAAAAAGGCAGCGACACGCCATGCCAGACCCGTCACAGGGCACACAGTCTGCAGACGAGGCCAGGAACGGCTGCCGGGAGAACGGGAAGATCACATTTCACAGGACGAGGCCCAACAAAGCATGACCACCCCAATTTCCTGGGCCTCCGGGGCTGCCGCAGGTGGGGGGGCGCTGCCCGGCCACACAGGATCCGCGCCAGGTCCTGCGTCGGCTAAAAACCACAGAAAAGGATGGAGGATTAGGCTTTCCTGCGAAGACACTGCTGAAGCGATACAAAACTTTTGCGCCTTCCTTCCTTCCTTCCTTCCTTCCTTCCCCGTATCACACTCGTTTCTTGGACGAACTGGATACTGACCCCAGGAACTCCTGCATGCTAAGGCCGCATTCTCTCTACTGCTGAGCTACATATACCCTTCCCCCCAGAGCACACTAGTTTCTAGGCACAGAGAACAAGAAATGCCAGCCACGTTCACTAACTTACCCAGTGTATAATAAGCTCCGTGTGCTCCACCAACAGAGGTCAGTGTTTTATGATCCGTCAGCTCCTGCGGAGCCATTTCTACAGTCCCAGTATAGTACTCCAGTTTGTAATTTCGGGCTTAGTCGCCCCTTCCTAGGAACACAAAACAAGATAAATCAGGAACCGAACTTCACATCATGTGCCTACGGTTAGTCAGTCAGGTAGACAACAGTTATTTACCGAAGCTATCAGAACATAAGCCCTATCCTGGGAGAAGCTGGCGGTACAAATAAAAGGCAGATTCTCCTCTCTGTTCTGTCAGAGGCACAGGATCCATGAAAACAAATCAGCACAGAAAAGTTTCAACAGCTCTACAACTGAGGTTAACTGGTACATTAATGCCACAAAGTAAAGGAGAGTCCGCTGCACGTGGATAGCTCAGGGAATGCTGGGAAGACCGCACTGTTTCGTAAAAGAGAGATCCAGCGCAGAGGGGGGATGTGGAGGGGCTTTGGGGAAGGGTAGTCTGAGTAAAAGGAACAGGTGGGAAACAGCGTAAGGCATTAAGGAACCTAGACCACAGTTACTGGCGGTTTAATGGGAAGACAAAACATGCTGCCTTGAAAAAGAAACATCACTTAATTAATTACAAGTGAGGACGGCTAAAACAAGAACCAACACCAAGATGCACCTAACTTTCCCAGGGATGAATTTCTTTTCAATATCCTCTAATGAACTCTAAGGGAAAGACCCTGAATACAAGAATGCCCATACAGACACTGGCTTCAATAGGTGAGTCTGGAAAATGAACACAACTGCATTATCCAGTCCTACGGCATTAAGCACAGAATCACATCCTAAACTGTAAGTTAAAAGCATATCTCAAAAATTCTCATCAGCAAATGCAAATGTGAAAATGCACACTCACAGCAACCCCCGGTTTATGTCTCAGAATCCCCTGGTATTTATATAGTCACACAAGGACATTAAAAACAAGAGACTGTACCTCATCCCAGGAAGATTCTCTTCCTCTCTATTCTGTAAAGTGGAGCACTGACACACCATCTGTAAAATGTAGTTACAGGTACATTAATGAGAATATTCACGAATATATATTAAAACCACCATGTGCGTCTATCTCCGTTCGTGGATGTGTCAAAACAAATGTGGCAGAAAAGACTTTCATAGAGTTAGAGCATTTTCTGAAAAAAATGCTTAAGTCACTGTTGGGATATATTTCAAACCAAGTAGTAAGAGGAAAACACGTAAAAAGAATGGATATGGAAGTTGTGATGGCGCACTATGTATTTCTAACATTTGGAGTTTGCTCTTTTTTTTGTATTCCCTTTTCTTCTGCTTTTAAATGGAGGTACCGGGAATGAGCACACGGAATTCGTCATGCTAAGCAAGCATTCTATTTACCACTAACCTATGTCCTTCCCCGAGTCAACTAGATTCTCGGCATAGATAAAATAACATACAAAACACTCTTTCACGGTTCACTGCCTTACAAAACATGTTATTTGCTGAAGCGCAAAAGATATTTGAGGCCTTATTCCCCGTATAAAATTAAGTCTCACATCAGACCGAGTGGGAGACTGGTCTCAGGACCCTTGACTGAAGAGACCACAGACTCCGGGTTCGGGTGTGTCTTCCATAACCGATCATCGGCTGTGGAATGTCAGGGCTCCACTCGCTGCTGTCAGTGACAGGGGCGGGCTTGTCCTCCAGGGAGCCCGGAACGTGGTGACTGCTGAAGGCTCGTGTGCAGAACCGACACGTCTGCCCTCCGTCAGAGGACCCTCTTTCCCTCTACAACAGACACCTCCCTCCCCAGGGCAGGACGGGGATGATGCGGTCCATCAAGTGCGCCTGCTAAGGGACCAGAGGGACAAAGCCGTGAGCAAAGTCACGGCCGCCCGTGCACGGGGAAGCCCCGGAGAGCGATCTGCCCTTCTTTTGCAGTGACTCAAGGAAGAAACAGAGTACTATGCTTTCCTCATACCGAGTGGAGCAGCTGGCGGTGGGGGGCGAGGTTGCACAGGGCACAAAGTGGGACCAGGTGCAGGTGCCCTGCTGGGCGACGATGGGCCGCACCCGGGGCAGGAAACGCAGACTAGTCCTCGGAAATTTTGTGGCCCTCCGGCCCATGGGGTGACCTGCAGGACAAAAGGGAGGGCTGGGTTGGATGACAGACAAAAGGGCCAACGCCGACAAGAGCCTAAACCCAACGCAGCAGCCGTCGGCACCGGGCACCCTCTCCTCCACCGGGTGCCCTGTGAGCAGCACGGTGCCACACGCTCCACCCAGCCCTCTGGAGCCTGCCTGCAGCCTGGGCCGCACAGGTGGACACGGGGATACTACCCTGAATCCGCACGTCACCGACGCCGCTGTCTCCAAGTGGAAGAACCCAAGGGTCCTCCTGCCCAAGAGGCTGCACACAGAGCTTCCAGCACACAGGCAAACTAGCGCCTTCCCAACAGCCAGCTGCTCTGGGCGTACGGCTCTCCCTGCCACCTTCCCCAGCTCCATGCATGTTTGCCTGGCGTGGACCAGGAACACGGACGTGAAGAGCTCATTCACGGGTGTGGCGTGGCGTGTCGTGCTTCACGGTCGTGAAGAGCTCATACTCCACACGAGCAAGCAGAGCCGCACCAGGGTCACCGCTCTGCCTGCAGGGCTCTGCCTGCAGGGCTCTGCCTGCAGGACCCTGCCAGGCCCTCTCTGCCCCCTCCTCACAAAGGGCCTTCCTCCTCCACGCAGGGGCAGCAACTGGGCCCAAAGAGCCCTGCGGTCTGGGGCAACATGGAGTCCTGCGGCGGAGCTGGCCAAGGGCTCCCGAGGGGCCAAGGCTGTCCTCAGAAGGGACTCAGGCTCCACTACAATCATCTCTATCCTCAGAGACTTCTGCATTTTACGTTTGCTACGGAACGCACCCTACCTGCGTGCTAAGGGAGAGTGACGTGGGGAGTCTCAACCCCACACCTGACACCAAAGTGACTGTACCAGCTCATGCGCAAAACCCCACGGTGTGCCATAAGACCGACTAGCAGTTCTGACAGCTTCCATGGCAGGCCCGACCCGGCGCAGGGTGGGGGACAAACACAACGTACGCACTCTGGTGCGCATCGGAATTCCCCCGCAGGGAAGGAGGCATTTTCACCGCGGGCTCTTTCCCTTCCAGCCTCTATTCCCTACTACAAACGCACCATCTCAGAGAGCCAGGCTTTTCTGCCCAGAGTACAACTTTAGGCAGCGGCCAAGACACACTTACTTCCCGAGAAAAGTCAGAGACGGGCTGTGAAGTTTACCACACCCAGGAAGACTCCAAGTTGCACAAAGCACACCGTACAAAGCTGGAGGGAGGGCTTTGACCCTTTTCCAGTTACCAGGATCTCAATGGACATTCTAAATTGGAGAATCACCTGGCATGAGCCGGGAAACCATTCAAAGAACGACGACAGAGAAATCCATCTCAGTGACCCAGGAGCAACCCCCGGTGCAGGAGGTCATGAAGGAGTCACCCGAGCCAGGAGAATTCAGTGTGGAGCAAGGGCTCACCCTCCTCACCCTGCTTCGAGAGAACCACAGTCAAAGTCTGCTGGCCCCGGCTCCTAAGCACTCCCTCATGGCTCCTGCAGGCACCAACCAAGGCGACGGGCTCCCGGGAGAAGCAGCCCACTGGCTACTGGGCAAGAGTTTTGAGTCTGAATAAGGCAGCGACACGCCACGTCAGACCCGACACAGGACACACAGTCTGCAGACGAGGCCAGGAATGGCTGCCGGGGGAACGGGAAGATCACCTTTCCCAGGACGAGGCCCAACAGAGCATGACCACCCCAATTCCCTGGGCCTCCGGGGCCGCCGCAGGTGGGCGGGCGCTGCCGGGCCAAACCGGTGCCGCGCCAGGTCCCGCGTCGGCTAAAAACCACAGAAAAGGATGGAGGATAATGCTTTCCTGCGAAGACACTGCTGAAGCGAAACAAAACCTTTGCACATTCCTTCATTCCTTCCTTCCCTGTATCACACTCGTTTCTTGGAGGAACTGGATACTGACCCAAGGAACTCCTGCATGCTAAGCCCGCATTCTCTCTACTGCAGAGCTACATATACCCTTTCCCCCAGAGCACACTAGTTTCTAGGCACCGAGAACAAGAAATTCCAGCCACGTTCACTAACTTACCCAGTGTATAATAAGTTCCGTGTGCTCCACAAACAGAGTTCAGTGTTTTATGATCCGTCAGATCCTGCGGAGCCACTTCTAAAGTCCCAGTAGCATACTCCGGTTTTGTAATTTCAGGCTTAGTCGCCCATTCCTAGGAACACAAAACAAGATAAATCAGGAACCGAACTTCACATAATGTGCCTACGCTTAGTCAGTCAGGTAGACAACAGTTATTTACCGAAGCTATCAGAACATAAGCCCTATCCTGGGAGAAGCTGGTGGTAAAAATAAAAGTCAGATTCTCCTCTCTGTTCTGCCGGAGGCACAGGATCCATAAAAATAAATCAGCACATCAATGTTTCAACAGCTCTACAACTGATGTGAACGGGTACAGTAGCGCCACAAAGCACAGGAGATTCTGATGCACGTGGATAGCTCAGGGAATGCTGGGAAGACCGCACTGTTTCATAAAAGAGAGATCCAGCGCAGAGGGTGGATGTGGAGGGGCTTTGGAGAAGGGCAGCCTGAGTAAAAGGAGCAGGTGGGAAACAGCGTAAGGCATTAAGGAAACTGGACCAATGTTACTGGCGGTGGAATGGGAAGACAAAACATGCTGCCTTGAAAATGAAACATCACTTAATTAATTTCAAGTGAGGACGGCTCAAAAAAGAACCAACACCAAGATGCACCTAACTTTCCCAGGGATGAATTTCTTTTCAATATCCTCTAATGAACTGTAAGGGAAAGACCCTGAAAACAAGAATGCCCATACAGACACTGGCTTCACTATGTGAGTCTGGAAATTGAACACAATTGCATTATCCAGTCCTACGGCATTAAGCACACAATCACACCCTAAACTGTAAGTTAAAAGCATAAGTCAAAAATTCTCATCAGCAGATTCAAATGTGAAAATGCACACTCACACCAACCCCCGGTTTATGTCTCAGAATCCCCTGGTACTTATATAGCCACACAAGGACATTAAAAACAAGAGACTGTACCTCATAGCAGGAAGATTCTCTTCCTCTCTCTTCTGTAAAGTGGCGCACTGACACACAATCTGTAAAATGTAATTACAGGTACATTAATGAGAATATACACGAATGTATATTAAAACCACCATGTGCGTCTATCTCCGTTCGTGGATGTGTCAAAACAAAAGTGGCAGAAAGACTTTCAAAGAGTTAGAGCATTTTCTGAAAAAAAGGCTTAAGTCACGGTTGGGATATATTTCAAACCAAGTAGTAATGGGAAAACACGTAAAAAGAATGGATATGGAATTTGGGTTTGCGCACTATGTATTTCTAAAATTTGGAGATTGCTCTTGTTTGTGTTTTTGTTTTTTTCTTCTGTTTTTAAATGGAGGTACCGGGAATGAGCACACGGTATTCGTCATGCTAAGCAAGCATTCTATTTACCACTAACGTATGTCCTTCCCCGAGCCAACTAGATTCTCGGCATAGATAAAATAACATACAAAACACTCTTTCATGGTTCACTGCCTTACAAAACATGTTAGTTTGCTGAAGCGCAAAAGATCTTTGAGGCCTTCTTCCCCGTATCACACTAAGTCTCACATCAGACCGAGTGGGAGACAGGCCTCAGGATCCTTGACTGAAGAGACCACAGGCCCGGGGTTCGGGTGTGTCTTCCATAACCGATCATCGGCTGTGGAAGGTCAGGGCTCCAGTCGCTGCAGTCAGTGACAGGGGCGGGCTTGTCCTCCAGGGAGCCCAGAACGTGGTGTCTGTTGAAGGCCCGTGTGCAGAACCGACAGGTCTACCCTCCGTCAGAGGACCCCCTTTCCCTCTACAACAGACACCTCCCTCCCCAGGGCAGGACGGGGAAGAAGCGGTCCATCAAGTGCGTCTGATAAGGGACCAGAGGGACACGGCCGTGAGCCCAGTCACTGCCGCCAGTGCACGGGGAAGCCCCGGAGAGCGATCTGCCCTTCTTCGGCAGTGACTCAAGGAAGAAACAGAGGACTATTCTTTCCTCTTACCGAGCGGAGCAGCTGGCGTTTGGGGGCGAGGTTTCACAGGGCACCAAGGGGGACCAGGTGCAGGTGCCCTGCTGGGCAACGACGGGCCGCACCCGGGGCAGGACACGCAGGCTGGTTCTCGGAAATGTTGGGGCCCTCCGGCCCATGTGGTGACCTGCAGGACAAAAGGGAGGGCTGGGTTGGATGACAGCAAAAGCGCCAACACCGACAAGAGCCGAAACCCAACGCAGCAGTCGTCGGCACCGGGCACCCTCCCCTCCACCGGGTGCCCTGTGAGCAGTACGGTACCACACGCTCCACCCAGGCCTCTGGGGCCTGCCTGCAGCCTGGGCCGCACAGGGGTACTCGGGGATACAACCCTGACGCCGCATGTCGCCGCCGCCACTGTCTCCAATTGGAGGAAGCCGAGTCCTCCTGCCCGAGAGGCTGCACACCGAGCTTCCAGCACACGGGCAAACTAGCACCTTCCCAACAGCTAGCTGCTCTGGGCGGGACGGCCCTCCACGCCACCTTCCCCAGCTCCACGCAAGCTTGCCCGGCGCGGACCAGGAACACGGACTTGAAGAGCCCATTAACGGGTCTGGCATGTCGTGTCGAGCTTCACGGACGTGAAGAGCTCATACTCCACACGAGCCAGCAGAGCCGCACGAGGGTCACCGCTCTGACTGCAGGGCTCTGCCTGCAGGGATCTGCCTGCAGGGCTCTGAATGCAGGACCCTGCCAGGCCCTCTCTGCCCACTCCTCACCAAGGGCCCTCCTCCTCCACGCAGGGTCAGACCCTGGGCTCAAAGATCCCTGGGGAGCGGGGATTCCCGGAGTCCTGCGGCGGAGCTGGCCAAAGGCTCCCTAGTGGACAAGGCTGTCCTCAGGTGGGACTCAGGCTCCGCTACAATCTTCCCTATCCTCAGGGACGTCTGGATTTTACGTTCGCTACGGAACGCGCCCTACCTGCGTGCTACGGGAGAGTGACGTGGGGAGTCTCAACCCCACACCTGACACCTAAGGGACTGTACCAGCTCATGCGCAAAACCCCACGGTGTGCCATAAGACCGACGAGCAGTTCTGACAGCTTCCATGGCAGGCCCGACCCGGCGCAGGTTGGGGGACAAACACAACTTACGCACTCCGGTGAGCATCGGAATTCCCCCGCAGGGAAGGAGGCATTTTCATGGCGGGCTCTATCCCTTCCAGCCTCTATACTCTACTACAAACGTACCATATCAAAGAGCCAGGCTTTTCTGCCCAGAGTACAACTGGAGGCAGCGGCCAAGACACACTTACCTCCCGAGAAAAGACAGTGATGGGCTGTGATGTTTACCACTCCCAGGAAGACTCCAAGTTGCACAAAGCACACCGTACAAAGCTGGAGGGAGGGCTTTGCCCCTTTTCCAGTTATCAGGATCTGAATGGACATTCTAAACAGGAGAATCACCTGGCCTGAGCCGGGAAACCAGTCAAAAGAACGACGACACAGAAACCCGTCTCAGTGACCCAGGAGCAACCCCAGGTGCAGGAGGTCAGGAAGGAGTCAGCCGAGCCAGGAGAAGTCAGTGTGGAGTGAGGGCTCACACTCCTCACCCTGTTTCGAGAAACCCACAGTCAAAGTCTGCGGGCCCCGGCTCCTAAGCACTCCCTCATGGCTCCTGCAGGCACCAGCCAAGGTGACGGGCTCCCTGGAGAAGCAGCCCACTTGCTCCTGGGCAAGAGTTTTCAGTCTGAAAAAGGCAGCGACACGCCACACCAGACCCGTCACAGGACACACAGTCTGCAGACGAGGCGAAGAACGGCTGCCGCGAGAACGGGAAGATCACACTTCCCAGGACGAGGCCCAACAGAGCATGACCACCCCACTTACCTGGGCCTCCGAGGCCGCCGCAGGTGGGCGGGCGCTGCCGGGCTACACCGGAGCCGCGCCAGGTCCCGCGTCGGCTCAAAACCACACAAAAGGATGGAGTATTAGGCTTTCCTGCGAAGACACTGCTGAAGCGACACAAAAGCTTTGCGCCTTCCTTCATTCCTTCCTTCCCCGTATCACACTCGTTTCTTGGAGGAACTGGATACTGACCCCCGGAACTCCTGCATGCTAAGCCCGCATTCTCTCTACTCCTGAGCTACATATACCCTTCCCCCCGGAGCACACAAGTTTCTAGGCACAAAGAACAAGAATTGACAGCCACGTTCACTAACTTACCCAGTGTATAATAAGCTCCGTGTGCTCCACCAACAGAGTTCAGTGTTTTATGATCCGTCAGCTCCTGCGGAGCCACTTCTACAGTCCCAGAAGTGTACTCCGGTATTGTAATTTCGGGCTTAGTCGCCCCTTCCTAGGAACACAAAACAAGATAAATAAGGAACCGAACTTCTGATCATGTGCCTACGCTTAGTCATTCAGGTAGACAACAGTTATTTACCGAAGCTATCAGAACATAAGCCCTATCCTGGGAGAAGCTGGTGGTACAAATAAAAGGCAGATTCTCCTCTCTGTTCTGCCAGAGGCACAGGATCCATGAAAACAAATCAGCACAGAAAAGTTTCAACAGCTCTACAAATGAGGTGAACGGGTACAGTAACACCACAAAGGACAGGAGAGTCCGCTGCACTTGGATAGCTCATGGAATGCTGGGAAGACTGCACTGTTTCGTAAAAGAGAGATCAAGCACAGAGGGGGGATGTGGAGGGGTTTTGGGGAAGGGCACCCTGAGTAAAAGGAGCAGGTGTGAAACAGCGTAAGGCATTAAGGAACTAGACCACTGTGACTCGTGGTGGAATGGGAAGACAAAACATGCTCCCTTGAAAATGAAACATCACTTATTTTATTTCAAGTGAGGACGGCTAAAACAAGAACCAACACCAAGATGCACCTACCTTTCCCAGGGATGAATTTCTTTTCAATATCCTCTAATGAACTCTAAGGGAAAGACCCTGAAAACAAGAATGCCCATAAAGACACTGGCTTCAATAGTTGAGTCTAGAAAATGAACACAAGTGCATTATCCAGTCCTACGGCATTAAGCACAGAATCACATCCTAAACTGTAAGTTAAAAGCATAAGTCAAAAATTCTCATCAGCAGATTCAAATGTGAAAATGCACACTCACACCAACCCCCGGTTTATGTCTCAGAATCCCCTGGTAATTATATAGTCACACAAGGTCATTAACAACAAGAGACTGTACCTCATTCCAAGAATATTCTGTTCCTCTCTCTTCTGTAAAAAGGCGCACTGACACACCATCTGTAAAACGTAGTTACAGGTACATTAATGAGAATATTCACGAATGTATATTAAAACCACCATGTGCGTCTATCTCCGTTCGTGGATGTGTCTAAACAAAAGTGGCAGAAAAGACTTTCAAAGAGTTGGAGCATTTTCTGAAAAAAAGGCTTAAGTCACGGTTGGGATATATTTCAAACCAAGTAGTAAGAGGAAAACACGTAAAAATAATGGAAATGGAATTTGGGTTTGCGCACTATGTATTCCTAACATTTGGAGTTTGCTCTTGTTTTTGTTTTTTCTTTTCTTCTGTTTTTAATTGGAGGTACCGGGAATGAGCACACGGAATTCGGCATGCTAAGCAAGCATTCTATTTACCACTAACCTATGTCCTTCCCCGAGTCAACTAGCTTCTCTGCATAGATAAAATAAAATAGAAAACACTCTTTCACGGTTCAGTGCGTTACAATACATGTTAGGTTGCTGAAGCGCAAAAGATCTTTGAGGCCTTTTTCCCCGTATCACACTAAGTCTCACATCAGAGTGAGTGGGAGACAAGTCTCAGGACACTTGACTGAAGAGACCACAGGTGCCAGGTTCGGGTGTGTCTTCCATAAATGATCATCGGCTGTGGAATGTCAGGGCTCAAGACACTGCAGTCAGTGACAGGGGCGGGCTTGTCCTCCAGGGAGCCCGGAACGTGGTGTCTGTTGAAGGCCCGTGTGCAGAACCGACATTTCTGCCCTCCGTCAGAGGACCCTCATTCCCTCTACAACAGACACCTCCCTCCCCAGGGCAGGACGGGGAAGACACGATCCATCAAGTGCGTCTGCTAAGGGACCAGATGGACAAAGCCGTGAGCACAGTCACGGCCGCCGGTGCACGGGGAAGCCCCGGAGAGCGATCTGCCCTTCTTCTGCAGTGACTCAAGGAAGAAACAGAGGACTATGCTTTCCTCTTACCGAGCGGAACAGCTGGAGGTGGGGGGCGAGGTTGCACAGGGCACCATGGGGGACCAGGTGCAGGTGCCCTGCTTGGCGACGACGGGCCGCACCCGGGGCAGGACTCGTAGGCTTATCCTCGGAAATGTTGGGGCACTCCGGCCCACGGGGTGACCTGCAGGACAGAAGGGAGGGCTGGGTTGGATGACAGACAAAACGCCAACACCGACAAGAGCCGAAACCCAACGCAGCAGCCATCGGCACCGGGCACCCTCCCCTCCACCGGGTGCCCTGTGAGCAGCACGGTGCCACACGCTCCACCCAGCCCTCTGGGGCCTGCCTGCAGCCTGGGCCACACAGGGGGTCATGGGGATACGACCCTGACGCCGCATGTCACCGCTGCCGCTGTCCAAGTGGAGGAAGCCAAGGGTCTTCCTGCCCTAGAGGCTGCACAAAGAGCTTCCAGCACACGGGCAAACTAGCGCCTTCTCAATAGCCAGCTGCTCTGGGCGGGACGGCCCTCCCCGCCACCTTCCCCAGCTCCACGCAAGCTTGCCCGGCGCGGACCAGGAACACGGACGTGAAGAGCTCATTCACGGATCTGGTGTGGCGTTTCGAGCTTCATGGACGTGAAGAGCTCATACTCCACACGAGCAAGCAGAGCCGCACCAGGGTCACCGCTCTGCCTGCAGAGCTCTGCCTGCAGGGCTCAGCCTGCAGGGCTCTGTCTGCAGGGCCCTGCTAGGCCCTCTATGCCCCCTCCTCACAAAGGGCCCTCCTCCTCCACGCAGGGGCAGCCCCTGTGCTCAAAGAGTCCTGTGGAGCGGGGCATACCGGGGTCCTCCGACGGAGCTGGCCAAGGGCTCCCTAGGGGACAAGGCTGTCCACAGAAGGGACTCAGGCTCCTCTACAATCATCCCTATCCTCAGGGACGTCTAGATTTTACGTTCGCTATTGAACGCACCCTAACTGCGTGCTACGGGAGAGTGACGTGGGGAGTCTCAACCCCACACCTGACACCAAAGCGACTGTAACAGCTCATGCACAAAACCCCACGGTGTGCCATGATACTGACGAGCAGCTCTTACAACTTCCAGGGCAGGCTCGAACTGGCGCAGGGTGGGGGACAAACACAACGTACGCACTCTGGTGCGCATCGGAATTACCCCGCAGGGAAGGAGGCATTTTTACGGTGGGCTCTTTCCCTTCCAGCCTCTATTCCCTACTACAAACGCACCATCTCCGAGAGCCAGGCTTTTCTGCCCAGAGTACAACTGGAGGCAGCGGCCAAGACACACTTACCTCCCGAGAAAAGACAGTGACTGGCTGTGACGTTTACCAAAACCAGGAAGACTCCAAGTTGCACAAAGCACACCGTACAAAGCTGGAGGTAGGGCTTTGCCACTTTTCCAGTTACCAGGATCTGAATGGACATTCTAAACAGGAGAATCACCTGGCCTGAGCCGGGAAACCAGTCAAAAGAACAACGAAACAGAAGCCCGTCTAAGTGTCCCAGGAGAAACCCCAGGTGCAGGAGGTCAGGAAGGAGTCAGCCGAGCCAGGAGAAGTCAGTGTGGAGTGAGGGCTCACCCTCCTCACGCTGTTTCGAGAAAACCACAGTCAAAGTCTGTGGGCCCCGGCTCTTAAGCTCTACCTTATGGCTCCTGCAGGCACAAGCCAAGGAGACGGGCTCCCGGGAGAAGCAGCCCACTGGCTCCTGGGCAAGAGTTTTGAGTCTGAAAAAGGCAGCGACACGCCACGCCAGACCCGTCACAGGACACACAGTCTGCAGACGAGTCCAGGAACGGCTGCCGGGAGAACGGGAAGATCACCTTTCCCAGGACGAGGCCCAACAGAGCATGACCACCCTACTTCCCTGGGCCTCCGGGGCCGCCGCAGGTGGGCGGGCGCTGCCGGGCCACACCGGAGCCGCGCCAGGTCCCGCGTCGTCTAAAAACCACAGAAAAGGATGGAGGATTAGGCTTTCCTGCGAAGACACTGCTGAAGCGATACAAAACTTTTGCACCTTCCTTCCTTCCTTCCTTCCCCGTATCACACTCGTTTCTTGGAGGAACTGGATACTGACCCCAGGAACTCCTGCATGCTAAGCCCGCATTCTCTCTACTGCTGAGCTACATATACCCTTCCCCCCAGAGCACACTATTTTCTTGTCACAGAGAACAAGAAATGCCAGCCATGTTCACTAACTTACCCAGTGTATAATAAGCTCCATGTGCTCCACCAACATAGGTCAGTGTTTTATGATCCGTGAGCTCCTGCGGAGCCACTTCTATAGTCCCAGAATTGTACTCCGGTTTTGTAATTTCGGGCTTAGTCACCCTTTCCTAGGAACACAAAACAAGATAATTTAGGAACCGAACTTCAGATAATGTGCCTACGATTAGTCAGTCAGGTAGACAACAGTTATTTACCGAAGCTATCAGAACATAAGCCCTATCCTGGGAGAAGCTGGCGGTACAAATAAAAGCAGATTCTCCTCTCTTTTCTGCCAGAGGCACAGGATCCATGAAAACAAATCAGCACTTAAAATTTTCAACAGCTATACAACTGAGGTGAACGGGTACAGTAACGCCACAAAGGACAGGAGAGTCCGCTACATTTGGATAGCTCAGGGAATGCTGGGAAGACCGCACTGTTTCGTAATAGAGAGATCAAGCACAGAGGGGGGATGTGGAGGGGCTTTGGGGAAGGGCAGCCTGAGTAAAAGGAGCAGGTGGGAAACAGCGTAAGGCATTAAGGAAACTAGACCACTGTTACTGGCGGTGGAATGGGAAGACAAAATATGCTGCCTTGAAAATGAAACATCACTTAATTAATTTCAAGTGAGGACGGCTAAAACAAGAATCAACACCAAGATGCACCTAACTTTCCCAGGGATGAATTTTTTTTCAATATCCTCTAATGAACTCTAAGGGAAGTCCCTGAAAACAAGAATGCCCATACAGACACTGGCTTCAATAGGTGAGTCTGGAAAATGAACGCAATTGCATTATCCAGTCCTACGGCATTAAGCACAGAATCACATCCTAAACTGTAAATTAAAAGCATAAGTCAAAAATTCTCATCAGCAGATGCAAACGTGAAAATGCACACTCACACCAACCCCCGGTTTATGTCTCAGAATCCCCTGGTACTTATATAGTCACACAAGGACATTAACAACAAGAGACTGTACCTCATCCCAGGAAGATTCTCTTCCTCTCTCTTCTGTAAAGTGGCGCACTGACACACCATCTGTAAAATGTAGTTACAGGTACATTAATGAGAATATTCACGAATGTATATTAAAACCACCATGTGCGTCTTTCTTCGTTCGTGGATGTGTGAAAACAAAAGTTGCAGAAAAACTTTCAAACAGTTAGAGCATTTTCTGAAAAAAATGCTTAAGTCACGGTTGGGATATATTTCAAACCAAGTAGTAAGAGGAAAACAATTTAAAAAATGGATATGGTAGTTGGGTTTGCGCATTATCTATTTCTAACTTTTGGAGTTTGCTCTTGTTTTGGTTTTTTCTTTTCTTCTGATTTTAAATGGAGGTACCGGGAATGAGCACACGGAATTCGGCATGCTAAGCAAGCATTCTATTTACCACTAACCTATGTCCTTCCCCGAGTCAACTAGCTTCTCGGCATAGATAAAATAAAATACAAATCACACTTTCACGGTTTAATGCCTTACAAAACATGTTACTTTGCTGAAGCGCAAAAGATCTTTGAGGCCTTCTTCCCCGTATCACACTAAGTCTCACATCAGACCGAGTGGGAGGCAGGTCTCAGGACCCTTGACTGAAGAGGCCACTGGCCCCGGGTTCGGGTGTGTCTTCCATAACCGATCATTGGCTGTGGAAGGTCAGGGCTCCACTCGCTGCAGACAGTGACAGGGGCGGGCTTGTCCTCCAGGGAGCCCGGAACGTGGTGTCTGTTGAAGGCCCGTGTGCAGAACCGACACATCTGCCCTCTGTCAGAGGACACTCTTTCCCTCTACAACAGACACCTCCCTCCCCAGGGCAGGATGGGGAAGACGCGGTCCATCAAGTGCGTCTGCTAAGGGACCAGAGGTACACGGCCGTGAGCCCAGTCACGGCCGCCCGTGCACGGGGAAGCCCCGGAGAGTGATCTGCCCTTCTTCTGTAGTGACTCAAGGAAGAAACAGAGGACTATGCTTTCCTCTTACCGAGCGGAGTAGCTGGCGGTGGGGGGCGAGTTTGCACAGGGCACCAAGGGGGACCAGGTGTAGGTGCCCAGCTGGGCGACGACTCGCCGCTCTCGGGGCAGGCCTCGCGGCCTGCTCCTCTGAAATATTGGGGCCCTCCTTCCCACGGGGTGACCTGCGATACATAAGGGATGTCTTTGTTGAATAACAGACAAAACGCCAACACCGACAAGAGCCGTAACCCAATGCAGCTGTCGTCATCACCGTGCACCCTCCCCTGCACTGGGTGCCCAGTTGTCAGCTAAGCTGACTGCACTCCTTCTGCCGTGGGCCTGCCTGCACCCTGGGCTGCTCAGGAGGCTTTGGCGATAAAATACTGTCCCCAAACTTCACTGTGATTACTGGGCATACTTATCCCCTAATTCCCAATCCAGAGGCAAAGGCAGGAATGGTTTGTTCAAAAGGAAAATGCTAGTTCCAGAGATTATTCAATACATAATGACCACTGGAACACAAGTGAGTAAAATTACTTACTTTGTTTTCCTCTGCCTCCTGAGCCAGAAAGGCGGTGCCATTCCTAACAGGGGTGCCACCCGGCCCTGAATCTGTGAAGTGAGAGCAGCGCTGAAGGCGGATTCTATCTGACAGTTGCCGTGCGGGGGAAGCACGAGCTGAGCCCTTCGTGCCCTCCTACAGGAGCTCTCACTCCAGCCCACGCCCCGGGCTCTTCACAGAGGCCGCAGGTCTCCCTTCCACCTCAGTTGACCCCGAGAACGAGGGGAGACTGGACCCCTGTCCCATGACGAGGACACCACAGGGCCTAGATTTAGTTGTTTCCATAGCTAATCACCCTGGATTGGGTCTCAGGGCTCAGATCACTGGCAACCAACACTTACACAGTGGACTCACAGCACACTTCAGGGCAAATCAGTCTGTATACAGATTATACATTAAAGTAAGAAGGGTCTTTTGTAGGAAGAGTATCAACAACCCCTGACTGTGAGCTCCACCTCTTCCTCGTCAGCCTGTTGGTAAACTGTTAAAAGCCTTCTCTCTGACAGCGCATGTCTTGTATAAGTGACCAGATGTCACGTAAACATTTATGAAAGAAGTAGCCTCAATGACTCATGTTGTAATAATCGGCAAAAGAATGGTGAGTTACATGGAGTAGCTGGTGGGAGACTTTAGAGTTACACGTTAACTCTGGGGGAGGGAGGCTACGTTGTCATGTCACTTACTAACTGGCTACTCTAGGTCACTGTGCAAGCTTTATTATAAGAACGAAGGGACCTGCAAAATTAGTGAAGAAATGCCTGCTGCCTTAAAGCAGATCTTGAATAGAATATTTATCCACCAAGGCAAATGAAGAAAAATATTTTTCTCGTTATGACATACTGCCTTCATTCTAAAACGTCATCCATGTTATTTTCCTGAAATGAGAAGAAAATTCAGCCTTCAAAACCGTGTCCAGGCGGGAAGAGAGGGCTGACACTCATGTCTTCTAGTGCACAGAATCCAGCCATGCCAGCCACGCCAGGCAACCAAGAGACTGGGGGGCGGCCCGCAGTCCCTGGAGGGGCTTAAGCTCCACCGCTCACAGGGGACAGAGCCCTGCTGGCTGGTGGCATGTAAAGAAAACAGCATCTTGTCACACAGCTGTGAACCTGTTCCCCACAGTGAGTGTGTGGTGTGGTGTCCAGGAAACCCGACAACTACCCATGGGGACAAGCAGACCCCTGGGCGGCTCCTGCTGCAGAAATGGAGCTGCCGCACTTCACAGTGAGCTCCTTACCTCTCAGGGGAGGGTGAAGCCTGTACGGTCCTCCTGGAGTGGGATCCTGCCTCATGTATTCCTCTGCCTGCCTCCGTCTGCAGATTGCATCCAATCTTAAAGATAAAGAATGGCTTCAATACAAATTACACCACCAATTCCTTTACTAGGCACAAAACAACCAGTCCTTAAAAATCTCAAAACACCCGTAAAAATGTGTCAAAATTCTGTACCTCTGTTTCAGGTGGGCAACTTCCCTTCTCAGCTCAGAGGAGTTTTCCCGTCTCAGGTCAGAGTTTTCCCTTCTCAGGTCAGAGTTTTCCCTTCTCAATTCAGAGATTTCCCTCTCCAGCTCCTGAGCCCTGAGCTGTGGGAGAAAAACACATCCACGTTCAGTTGTGGCCGACTGTGCACAAAGGGAAGGAAGGAAACAAATTCTTACTGAGCTGTCTTGGGCCTTCTTCTCGGCAAGAGTGACCTGAAAAAGTCAACACATCAAGAAACACCCCATGGCTAGGGGTTCTCAGGGCCACAATAACTGTCTGCATCAGGTGCTGAGGACTCGGTGTGTCAGGAGGAAGGCAGGTTACCTGGTGTCTCCAAATGATCTCTGCTTCCCGCATTTGCCCGTGACATTCTTCAAGTCTTATCCTATGAGTTACAAATTGTTCCATCAGAGAAGACACAATGCTGGGTATGCTGTTAAATAACCTGCCCCAGTCCAGGTTATCTGCACTGCACACTCACACACATCATCTCACCGCTCAAGACACACTGCACACGGCTGCAGAATCACAGCAGGTGCAAAGCTGTCACTGCAGCCACTCCTTCCGTCACTGTTACTGAACGCCTGCCCGGTTCTGTGCTGACACAATTCCCCCTCCCGTTCTCAGCATTTCCCTCACATGTCCTGTGCTGAGCATCTTTCATCACAAAGCTTGATTCTTTCTTTCCTTACATCCTGACCCTACTTCTTACACCTGGGTCTCCCCAGCAGCACGGGAATGTTCATTGGTCCGACTGACGCTACACTAAACTGCTATCCTCAGGGTGAGAACGGTTTATAGCACCTTCAGAAACATCTCTGTGAACCGTCTCTCCTCTCAGTCTGGCCAGCACTGGGACCAGGAAATTCTTAGTAACTTAATACTTTTTAAAGTTAAACGTTTAACTTAACATGTGTAAAACTTAACACTTTTCCTCCTGTGTGAAGCCATGTATACAAATGTCTTTTGTTTGGGTCGGTTTATGATATTGTGTCTAAACATTCTAGAAAAGTTTTCAAAAAATCCAACGGGTGTTTTCAGAGCCGCAGGTGCAGAGGACCTGAACTCACTTGTACCATCTTGTCTCCTCTTCAGCCAATTTTGCCTCCTCCTTTGCTGCCAACAGCTGCTGCTTTTCCATCAGCTCACATCCGTTCATGTCCACCTTCCTGAGAGGGGAAAGAAACTCTGAAATTCTGCCAGTTTCCCTCCCAGAAACTGGAAGGGAAGAATTCCATGTTCCTTTCGCCCTTCCCCATAAATGCTCAGGCTGATAAATACACAGGAAAGAATTAAAGTACCCCCACTAATAAATATGAAAAAACTACACTCAGGCCTCTGGCAAGTGTTTGGTATCTGGGCTTCCCTTCAGCGTCCCCACCCCTAATCATTTATGCATAAAGTAAACACACAGGAAAAGCCCACGTGAGGTGTGCTCTGCGCCCCCACCACCAGGCTCAGGTTCCTGTGCTTGGGACAGCGTGAGCTCACTGTGTTTCAACGTGGGAATCAGGGTCTGACCAAGTAATCACAACCAAACACATTAGGGTAAAGCAAGCGTTCATGACTTGTTTGATTTCTCCCACAGAGAGCCCAGATTTCAGTCAAAACCTGGAGCAAAACCTGATCCTTTAGGAAATATAAGGAAATGTTTGTTTTTGAAAGCGGGTTAATGGGTGTGATGTCCATGACCTCTCCCTGAGAATGACAGGAAACTCTGGACAAATTATGAAATCCATGATCGAATGTACCAAATTGCTAACAAGCCAGAAAGGGACATGAGGCCAAGATGGAGAAGAAGAAAGCCCAGGACTGGGCCCACCTTCCCCGGGGGTCACCCAGTAACTACAGAGGACACCAGTGAGATGCAGAGCAGCCCAGCAGCCAGTGCCCCCTACGCACAGTCACTGCAGTCAGGCAGTTGGAGCTCACGGTCCGTCAGCGAAGGTGATCCCTAGAGAGACCCACAGGACTTAGCTGGGATCCACGAGAGCTATATGCCAGAAACAAAGGTGGACAGGAGACACACGGGCCTCACGAAAGCTGGCTGCACTGACTGATCTCAGCTGCTAACCGGGTTAACAGGATGTAGCGCTGCTGGCGCCCTGACCACCTGCCAGCTGTAATGCCCACCTTCTCTGCAGCAAGTTAACCTCACATGAGGCCTCAAATTTTCTCTATTTTCTACCCAATGTCTAGAGTTTATTAAAAATGATAGACACAAGGCAGGTCATGACACTTTGATGTGGTTGAAACCTAAGGACAATAAAAATGGACCTAGGGGGATCCAGATAATGAAGTGACTAAATCTGGTCCAAGAACACGCTAAAATCTCAAACTAAATACAAACAAGACTCTGGTAACCAGTTAGAATGAACAGAAGCAGCAGATTACAGAAATCAAGGTCGAAAAATAAATGCACATCTGTAGTGATTGAATATGGTAAAGAAAATATGGTGGTAAGTATTCTGAAACATATTAGAATATCCACATAACTCCACACATTCATTGACACATTGTCATAATTAACACGGGAATGTCTTACCCTTCAGTGTCCATAATTCTCTGTCCACTGATTTCATCAAGGGCGCATACTTTCTTCACCTGCCTTTGGAAACCGTCTTCCTCACGTTCTTTCAGAGAACCCGATGCTGCATGGTGGTCTTGCATTTTCTTTTTACCCTCTATAAACATAAAACAATTGGCTTTGTGTGTGCACATGTGCACTCAAGAGCTTGGCTGTGCTGGGGAGTGGAGAAAGGAGAGAATTCTGAAGGCAGGAATCCCCTTTTTACCTTCCCAGTGCAAATTCATTGTTATTACAGGCATGTTTCATTTTATTGCCCTCTCTGGTAATGCATATTTTTAAACAATTGAAGATTTGTAACAACCCTGAGTACAGCAATTCCATTGGTGACTTTTTTTCTGGCAGCATTTGCTCATTTCTTATCTCTGTGTCACATTTTTGTAGTTCCGGAAATATTTGGTTCTTTATCATTTTAATTAAAACAGGCATGACATTCCTTTAAGGCAAAGCCTAATCCAGCGGAAGTCCCTAGTTCTCAGCAATTCTATAAACCCTGAGAGAGGTGAAGAGGCTTCAGAAGAAAAGTGTGAAGCCAGCAGGGGTTGGCCCATGAAGTTTAAGGCAAGATTCCATCTCCACTGCATACCTGTGCAAGGTAAGGCGGGAAGAGCTGACCCAGAGGCTGCTGCAAGTGCTTCAGGAGATGAAGCTAAGGCAGCTAATGAAGGTGGCTGCACTAAACAACAGGTTTTCAATGCAGAGAACTGCAAGGGGAGGCCACCCAACACCATCACACCTGGAGAGAAGTCAGCGCCTGGCATCAAGGCTTCAATGGACAGGCTGATTTTCCCATTAGCGGCTAACGAAGCCAATATTCATTTAACATTATGAAAATCCTATGTCCCATGAGAATCAAGTGAAATCTACTCTGTGCTCTATAAATAGAACAAAGCCTGAATGACAGCACATCTATTTACAACATGAATATTTTAGCCCATTGTTGAGACCTACTGCCCAGAAAACAAAACAAAACACAAAAAAAAAATTTCTTTCAAAATATTACTGCTCATGGACAATGCACAAGTCATCCAGGAGCTCTGATGGAGATGCATGAGATGAATGCTGTTTCCATGCTTAACACGACATCTATTCTGCAGCCCATGAATCAGGAGTCATTATGACTTTCAAGTCTTATTATTTAAGAAATACATTTTGGAAGGCTTTAGCTGCCATAGACAGTGACACCAATGATGGGTCTGGGCAAATGAATGGAAAATTTTCTGGAAAGGATTCACCATTTTACATGCCATTAAGAACATTCGTGATTCATGGGAAGAAGTCAAAATATCAACATGAACTGGGGTTTGGAAGGAATTGATTCCAATCCTGATGTGTGACTTTGAGGGGCTCAAGAATTCAGTGCAGGAAGGAGCTGCAGATGTGCTGAAAATAACAGGAGAACTAGAGTTACAAGTGGAGCCTGAAGATATGACTGTTTGGCTGCAACCTCATGATAAAATGTGCATGAATGAGGAGCTGCTTCTTATGGACAAGCAAAGAAATTGGTTTCTTGAGATGGAATCTATTGAAGATGCTGTGAAGAAGGTTGAAATAACAAAGGACTTAGAAGAGCGTATGAACTTAGCTGATAAATTACCACAGGGTTTGAGAGGACTGACTCCAACTTGGAAAGAATTTCTACTGTGTGTAAAATGTGTCAAATTTCCTGTGACAGAGGACTTGTTCCTGAAAGGAAGAGAGAATCCTGTCACAAACTTCATTGTGGTCTTATGTTAAGAAATTGCAAAAGCCACACCAATCTTCAGCAACTGCCACAATGACCAGTCAGCAGCCACCAATGTTAATTCAAGACCATCCACCAAAATGACTGTAACTCAATAAAAAAAAGTTAAAAAAAAAAGACCATCCACCAACAAAAAGATTAAACCTCACTAAAGGCTCCAATGATGGCTAGCAGTTTTAGTAATAAAGAGTATTTTCATTAAGTTATGAACATTGGGGTTTTTAGATAGAGTGGTATTGCTCACTTAATAGACTACAGTATAGTGTAAACTTAACTGTTATTTGCACTGGAAAACCAAAAAAAAAAACCCCAAAAATAAGTTATTTGACTCTCTTTATTATATTTATTTTATTCTAGGGGTCTAGAACTGAAGCCACAACATCTCCCAGGAATCCTGTATATAAGGTTTTCTTCCCAACAAGCAACATACCTTCCAGGCTGCAGTCCCCAGTTGTCACAGCTCGCTGCATCGAATCCTCAGATCTGGTCTTCGAAACACCTGGCTGTAAGATAGATATGAGAAGACATTCAAGAAGTACTGATCCACAGCAATGTGCACATACTTAACATGAGAGGAATCATACGCTTGGAATCAGCTAAGATGGGCCATCTGCTTTCCGTGCGTTACAGCACAATTAAACACTGACACAGTGATGCTCGGTTCTCTGAGGTAAGCATCTCTGGGGGTGAGTAACAATCCTTACTCTCTTCTTGCTGCTGAGATGAACGTCCTCCTGCACATGCATTTCTTCAGATTTCACTGTGGCTTCACAGACATGAGATTTATTAAGAGCAATTTCAACTTAAAACATTCTCATTGGTGACTAAATTCCCAAGAAAAATAATTTGAGTAGATATCAACATTTAATCTTCTAAGACATGAGATTGTTGTTCCTTGTGAAAGCTAATGTGTACAGTGGAAATCCTGCTGCAACTGGAGGCATTTACCTCAAATTCCTGAAGTGTTCATTGAAACAGCACCTTTCAATTCTCTGGAGATGTTCCTTTTTCCAGTATCTTCACACAGGACAGAAATAAAGTATGTACTAAGATTTCAATGAAAACTCAGGGTGATATGCTTAAAAAGTGTATTTTTTTTTTTCCAGAAACAAAGTATTTTGCTAACTGCAAAACAAACCATAGAAAATAAATATATTAGCCCTGGTACATGTCCAAAGACTTTGGTGAGCATTCTCTCAAGAAGATATTAAGGCAGTGAAATGATTCTGAACATACAAATTTTATAAAGAAAGGAAAGCAAGTGTTATACATTCCCTTACACATGCTTGAAAGCATCTGAGACTTTCCCTGAATTTCGGTTTGGGGCTGAAGACAGTGCTCCATTTGAGAGTATACAGCAGACAGGGCCTCTTCCTTCAAGTTCTAGCACCGGGCATCCTAGCAGCTCATTCTGACCCTTTGCATCTTGCATTTCCTTCTTCAGCTGGTCTTCTTCCACTGCCAGCCTGCCAATCTCTTCCAGAAAGTCTTGGTTTGTTCTGATGGGCAGTTGCTTCTCTTCAATCCTTTTGGAATCCTGTCCCTTCTCAGCCAGTACCCACAACTACCCCTAAGTTTCCTGTGATGGCAGCTGATCCAGGCTGGGCCCAGGACAAATGTCAAGCCCATAAAGAAATGTGGAAAAAAGACCTCCAGGCACAGATTTTTCCTCACCTCCACAGGCTTCATCCTCCCTGGACAATGGAGGGCACGACTGGATGACAAGAGGAAGCAAGGGTGGGAAACTGCTCATGTCAAAGAGCTCACAAATGAGTGTTGCTGGTGAAATATAAACAAAGTTTACCCAAATACACATGGAAAATTCTCTGTTTAACATCAACACGGCAAGGAGCTGTGCACCTAGTCTAGTAACTTCCTTAACCTCTCAGGTATTTCCTGGCATCTTCTGTGTATCTTGGAGGGCAGTGTGAGTGGTGAGAAAACTCTCTAGGTTGTGAAAATAAGACATATTTCCTAGTCTCTGAAATAGAAAAAGTCACAGAGGTTTTAGTCCATGAAATTCTGGGTCATTGTTCACAGGGAGATTCCGCTCCTGGGCTCTCACACTCTGCTGTGGTCAAAAGCAGGAGGAGCAGGAGCACGCAGCTCACCCGGGGCACAAAAAGCCTCAGAAGCCCGGCTATGGTCAACGTGGCAGCTCTTACCAGGTGTGGGCTCTTGGCGTTCTGGTCCCTCACTGCCTGCAGCTTAGCTCGAACAATCTGAATGATGTCATTCAAATTTTCATTCACCTTCTCAATGACTTTCAAGCTCTCCTTCAATGAAACATTGAATTAGTAACAATTACTCATTACTTTCATTTCTATTTTCAGAATGTAATCTAACAAGAGGTTCGTACCTTAAACTTCAGTGCTTTCTCAGAGGGCAGCTTCTTTTGCCTGATGGCCTCCTCTAAGCATTTCTTTGCGTTGTTGGTCTATGCAAAAATGTAATGAAGGAAGCAGAATTACAAATACTAATTACACTGCTAGCTGAACCTATCTTGTGTGTGACCCCTTCCACTAATACAGAAAGTGGTGCTTTACATCTACGACACTTGCTTTGTTTATTTTTTTACTGATATATAGTCAGTTACAACGTGTCAATTTTCTGGTGTACAGCATGTTTCAGTCACATATATATATACACCTATGTTATGTTTGTCTTCACATTCTTTTTCATTATAGATTACAAGATATCAAGTAGAGTTCCCTGTGCTCTACAGAAGAAATTTGTTTTTTGGTTTTTTTTTTTTTTTTATCTAGGACACTTGCTTTGAACCTAGACCTCTTATGGAACACATGGAACAGGACAGTAGGATGAAGGAAAAGAGAGCCAAATAACTGAACTGCCAGAGGGGGGAGGAACTGAAGGTAAAATCACACACACACAAAAAAAGCAAAAGGACAAGGATACCTTCTGCACCCAAGCAGATATATTTTCTGCAAGTTCTCTGTTTTCATTCTCCAAATTCTTGCTCTGCTCAGTCATCTGCTTTAAAGTAACTAAAAGGAGATGAAGCAGTTTCTCATATTGGCAAGAAAACCCAGTAGAATAGAATTATCATGATTTATTAGCAGTAGAGACATATCTGGCTGGCACTATGAGTATAATTAACCTTTTAGCTTTTCTACTGTGCCTAAAGGAAGCAAATCTTAGTGGCATTCTAAATGTGAGATCATTGAGATTCCTAGTTTAATTTTTTTCAAAGATGCAGAAATACAATAAAAAGTCTTCCCCTAAATTCTCTCCCAGCTATAAGCACCATTCTTAGAAAATTCAATCATTCAAATACTTCTGACATCACCAGAGATGAAAAAGAAAAACCAAGCATCCTGTCCCCTTAACATTCTCTCCTCCAATTACTAAGGTAAGTAAACATGCCCCTGCTTAAAAAAAATAGAACCCTTATCCCACACAGGTTCACCCCACAGCCAGGCCCTATCTGCAACACCACAGAAGGCAAGTTCAAAACGTTGCCTGACTGGGCCTGCACAGGCCTCCAGTGTCTTCCTGCTGCCTGGAAGATCGTCTTTCATGAAAACCATGTTGGGGGCCCTGAAGGACAAGGTCGCTGGAATTAAACACTTTGGTACCATGTGGGCTTCCCCACCTAGACACTGAGGACCTGGATAACACACAGGCCCTAAATGACAAGCTTTTCTATCGCCAGGATGAGAATGTTACCATCACTGCTTCAGGAAAGCAGCACATGTAAAACAGCCAGTAACAGGCGACTCCACGTGTGAAGCTCTAGAACTCAGCCCTCAGAACCAGACTCCTCTCTCAGGCATCTAAGTCCCTCATCTGACCACACAGTGCACACGTGTCTTCTGTCTGCCCAGTGGGGATGCTCTGATGCTGAGATCCCTCTTCTCAGCACCAGCCCTTCTGCATCAACTGTCACCAACAGCAGCCCTTGAGGGCCTACTGAGCACGGGGCAGCCACCCTGCCCACCACGCACAGCCCCACTCAGTCAGCAGAGTGTGAAGCCTGCATAGAAAGCATCATCCTCAGGCTGAATCACTTCCATTAAGTCCCCACTGCCATGAATGGCTCCCTTCACTTATGAGCCACAGCCCATGGTTTCCCCTCTGCTGTGACACACACCGCCTGGCTACATCTGCAACCCTCCCTCAGCCTGGAGAGTCCTCACAGGATCAAGTAGTGTTTCAGCATCTTTACTTTTCACCAAGAGCCAGCTCATATTAGGGACACACTCCGAACATTAGAATCTTCCCATCACCTGCTTCCTCAAGGTTGCTATGCAAAATTAAACTCATCCTAGTCTCCCTACACCTGTGACCCTCCTGGCCTCTTAGCTCAATAGATGCTAACTTCCTCTATGATGTCATTTAGACACCATCACAGGAGTAAAATTTTCAAGAGTTGAGAAGTCAGTTAGACATCAGAAGTCATTGTGTTTACTCTTAGTTGAATTAAAATCCACATCAAATCCTGGTATTGAGAAAATATTACAAAGGAAACTAAACTCTAATACCTTACCTTGACACACTGGAGGCTTTACCTAGGAGAGGAAGAAACATTAAATTTGAAGTCAAAACATATAATTAGTAAATCTATAATTTCTAATAAACTATCAAAACAGTAATCCATTGAAATCACAATTATCTCTTTGGTTCAGCATAACAATTAATATGATTAAAAATCAGGAAAAATCAGAATTTCCTACTTAAGGCATGATCTTTCACTCACCATTTCTGATAGCACAATGGTAAATAACTTATTTTAGAACAAAAGATCTGCTTACATTCTATTAAATAAACATCACTCTATTCAATTTTCATAACACATATTCATATTTAACAACACTGAACTATATTATTTTCATGATATGTTGTTGTAGTGCATCATTTATCTAATTTTTTTTGTCAAACCAAACATCCACACTTAAGTCCAGAACCTGGATAGTTGTGTAACCTTCAAAAGGGAGAGAGAGACAGAGAGGAGAAAACTAAAAGAAAAATAAAGGCAAAATCTTTATACTAAGATTAAGATGCACCCCTTTCATTCAATGAAAGGTTTTCTGAAATCTTATACAGAGTTGACTGTTGAATTGATAAGCAATTGTAACATATGAGGTCGTAAGATTTGTCAAGACCACTAAAAACAAACGGACATCAAATGAGACATCAGACGAGAATGAAAGTGAGTAATGGCTGTAGTAAAAGCACACACAGCAGCAGGACGGACAGCGACCATTTTCAAGAAGCGAATGTGCTTCTTGACTCAGATACAAGTCATCGTATGAGGAGTAATAGTTCAGTAAAACACAGGCAGGACTCCACTGTAATACCATGTAAAGACACATTTCCCTGACCCTTAACACATATTTCTTCATTCAAAACTTTAAGTGATGATCAGAGACTGAGGCCAGCCCCTAACCTTGCCAAGATATTGGAGAATCATCACAGTGTCAAAGATCCAGTGGCAATAATGTGGCAATAGAAGAATGCATCCATGGAGGGCAAACAGAAAACTACAGATGTTCCCTTAACTTCACACTTGTTCAGGAACCCTGAGCTTCCCTGTCCCCTGTCACCCAACACACAGGCAGGGGCAGGTGGAGAGATAGATGGACTCGCCAAATACTTAACCTTCCTGTTTTGTTATTGAAGAGAAGAGTTTATAAATTGCCATTGTCTCATTGAGAATATACTGTTGTCTTGCTCAATGAGTTCTTACTATAAAGATTTTGCAACAAATTTCCATTTCAAAACTAATTTGTGTTCAAGTTAATAATCTAAAAGGAAACAAAGAAAAGACTCCTGGATTCTGGCCCAGGCAGGCAAATAAAATGTCCAGTGACTATATAAATTCCTATTAGGTGTGATTAAAAGGACACTGTCAGGTACTTTAGTAATAGTTACAGCAAGGACGGTCCTCCAGACGAACAAGAGAAAAATAGAAACTCCCCAGGAGGCAGCAAGAAGAATAAGCTTCCACAGAAGTTCATAAACATCAGACGCAGGATGGAAAAGGAGAATCAGAGTGTCGAGGATCTGAAAAGATTTTAGATATAATGAGGAACCTCAAAGACATTCCCAGTGTATATGTCACAGAGAATCATCTTTAGAAACCCTCAACCACATCCTCAGATAGCTCCACAGAGAGGCGAGAAGGGACACTTGAGTTCAAAGGAGCTCTTGGGAGTGTGGGCATGTTTACTGCCTTGATTTGGTAATAGTTTCACTGCTGCACACATACGTCAAATACCTGATACACAAAATGTTAGAGATTTGACTTTGCTGACAGGCACATTGCAAATATTTTTAAAATAGTTAACAGAACTTAACTTATGAATGTAGAAGCCAACTTGAAATTGAAAATAAGCAAACACAAACCTACAGGGCATGGGACGCCTCCATCTTCTATTGTATGTTCATGAAGTACCTGGACAAACCCCTATGAAATGTCTCCAAAAATACACCCAACATGTATGGGGAAAGAGCAATGAAGGTATGTGTTAAAATACAGAGAGATGTACAGAGATGTATTTCTACATTTATAGACTGGACATGAGTGAGAAAGCAGACCAGCTCTTAGAATAAAGTCAAAATTACTATTCCAGCAAAAATTAATGATATATTTTAGCCCAACTATCTAAAAACCATGGAGGTTTTCTTCAATATTCACTTTGGTTCTGAACCAGAGCATGTAATGTCAGACTTCTGAAATAAATAGGGATTTGTATAATAGAGTTTTAATCATATTATACAAGATTACACAAAGAATGAAGTTACATAAAAAGAGAACTCAAAATAATCAGTAAAAATAATTTACATGCATATTTCACAGTACTGCACCTACGTCCATTAACAGCCACCAAGAAAATTAATTTGTATTTCTGGAATGTTCAGTCACCAAAACAAAAGCCAAACACATAGTTTTGTAAAAACTAGATTTATAAGTATTATAGGAGGGAATAAATGCACAATGTAATTTGTAATTTATCTAGACACCAAGTTTCAGTCTTGTGCAAATAAAACCCCTCTAGAAAGCAGCCTCTGAAATCAGTAACACTGTCATTGTCAGCTCTCACAGTTGGGGTCAGTAAAATGTGTGCTGGTGGAAAACATGCACTGTCTTTGCATAGCTGCCATCTGAGAGAGCAGTGGATCTCAGCACAAAGGAGAGACATGCAGATAAAAGGCACAAAAACAAACACCATCTAGTCGCTAACTGGTAAAACCCCCTCCACCATGGGCATGCTTGTTACACACGGAACTGTCTGAGTGCTGACGTCAGCAGCTGCCTCCTACCTAAAGTCTATCAATCAGGGCCGATGGACTCAGGTTCTGTCAGCGGCCATGAGCAACGGTGGAGAAGGACAAGTTAGTTTATCCAAATGCTCAAAGATGTGGTAGGGAAAGAGTGCTGACTAACCTGTGAGAACTCAGCCTCATTCCCTTTGAGGGAAAAAATCCCAACAAGATGACCTAGAAACACCCTCCTTAGTAGGCTCAAAAGAAACAGAACAGACTCTTCTTTGGGTGGAGTGTTCATGTGGCATTGATTCTGCTTCAGTGCAAAGATTGTTCCTGACACTCAGTTTTTCCAGGTCCGTAAGAATCTGGTGGAAGTGTATCAGAACACACCACTTAAATCCATGAGGTGTTCTCAGTCTTTCTTTTTTAGGGTGTGGAGGTGATTTATCCTGACACAGTAAAAATTTCACAGCATGTATCTGAATTTTCTTTATATTTAGAAAATTCTAAAGACATGAAGGACACTTTCTGCTTTGGGGAAATCAACATTCTTCACAAGGACATGTCACTAAAAAAAAAGACAACTCGTCCACCTCCTGGTCACATCCCTCCTGAGCATTTCCTCATTGTAAATATCACAGGAGGTTGCAGCCACTGATTTTCACATCAGCTCTGCTCTCAGGGCTCCCCCATCAACCTAGCTGGACACAGAGTCCCTGGGGGCAGCCTCCAAGATAAAAAGGAAAGGGATAACTAAGAATTTGCTAGAAGTCCAATAAAAATAAAAGCAAAAATAAACAAATGGGACCTAATTAAACTTGGAAGCTTTTGCATAGCAATGGAAACCATAAGCAAAACAAAAAGACAACCTACAGAATGGGAGAAAATTTTTGCAAAACATGAAACTGACAAGGGCTTAATCGCCAGAATATAGAAACAAATCATACAACTAAATAAGAAAAAAAAAAAACTCAATCCAAAAATGGGCAGAAGACCTAAACAAGCAATTGTCCAGTGAAGACATACAAATGGCTAACAGGCACATGAAAAAGTGCTCATTATCACTGATTATCAGAGAATTGCAAATCAAAACTACAATGAGTTATCACCTCACACAAGTCAGAATGGCCATCATTCAAAAGTCCACAAATGACAAATGTTGGAGAGGCTGTGGAGAAAAGGGAACTGTCCTACACCGCTGGTGGGAATGCAGGTTGGTGCAGCCACTGTGCAAAAGTTTGTAGATTCCTCAAAAGACTAAGAATAGACTTACCATATGACCTAATAATCCCACTCCTGGGCATATGTCCAGAAGGAACCCTACTTCAAAAATACACCTGCACCCCAATGTTCATAGCAGCACTATTTACAATAGCCAAGACATGGAAACAGCCTAAATGTCCATCAACAGATGACTGGATAAAGAAGAGGTGGTATATTTATACAATGAAATACTATTTGGCCATTAAAAACCAATATGCCATTTGCAGCAACATGGATGTCCCTAGAGAATGTCATTCTAAGTGAAGTAAGCCAAAAAGAGAAAGAAAAATACCATATGAGTTTGCTCACATGTGGAATCCAAAAAAAATAAATAAAAAAGAGCATAAATACAAAACAGAAACAGACTCACAGACATAGAATACAAACTTGCTGTTGCCAAGGGGCTGAGGGGTGGGAAGGGACAGATTGGGAGTTTGAAATTTGTAGATACTGACAGGCATATGCAGAATAGATAATCAAGATTATACTGTATATCACAGGGAAATATATACAAGATCTTATGCTAGTTCACAGAGAAAAAAATTCTGACAATGAAAATATGTATGTTCATATATAACTGAAAAACTGTGCTCTACACTAGAATTTGACACACTATTGTAAAATGACTATAACTCAATAAAAATGTAAAAAAAAAAGCTGTGGTATATTTTACACAATAGACTACCACTCAGCCATAAAAATGATAAAATGATGCCATTTGCAGCAACAGGGAATGGATGGACCTGGAGAATGTCATTCTAAGTGAAGTAGTCATAAAGGAAAAGAAAAATACCATATGATATCACTTATATTTGGAATCAAAAAAAAAAAGACAAACTTATTTACAAAACAGAAACAGACTTAGAGCATAGAAAACAAACTTATGGTTACCAGAGGGAAAGGGATTGGGAAGGGAAAAATTGGAAGTTTGAGATTCATGAATACTAATCTCTATAAAGTAGACAACAACTAGTTTACACTGTACAGCACAGGGAACTCTATTTAATATCTTATAGTAATTTATGTTAAAAAAACAATATGAAAATGAATATATGTATTTTCCTATATGACTGAAGCATTCTGTTGTACATGAGAAATGGACAACATGGTAAACTGACTATATTTCAATAAAAATATTTTAAAATTTATAGGGCTATTGAATATTTTTGTTACATTAAAATTTCTGAAAAGAATACACTTCAAAGAAAAAACAAAGTTGCTGTAAGTTAACAAACCAGAAAGCACAGAGCAGAGATGACATTTCCCTGTTTAACAGACCAGCACCAACCCAGTGCTGAGACCCCACTGCTCCCAGGACTGCCAGACGTCACCACCAGGAAGGGTGCACACACAGGAGAGCACACCGCACAGGGACAGAACCGGAACACGCACAACTTGAAGCAGGATCCTGACAAGCTTTCCGGGAGCCAGTCTCACTATGACTTCTAGTAAATAGGAGTTTCTCGCTTTTTAAAAAACTGCTTTACTGAGATATAATTCACCCACTCCCCCATTTTAGGCATACAACTCAATGGCTTTTAGGATGTTCACACTTCCTTCTTTGATGCAATAAAATAACTAATTCAGGTTTCATCCTGTCAACCTGCTGTTTGGTCAAAGAGGTCCTGATAGGACTCAGATCTTGAGGACGCCGGTGGCCAGAGCCACTCTAGGCTGGTCAAGAAACCTGTCCTGAGAGCCTCGGGCTTCACCAATGATGCATTCCCATCAAGGACCCTATGAGAAAGTATCTATTTAACCACAGTGTGAAAGAGCCCAGGAAAAAGGAGGACACCTGATGCCCGATGTTTACTCACAGTTGTATATTCATATCCAGTACACCCCAGCACGTGGGACCAGAACATCCCCATCACCTACATGTCCTGGTCCTCTCAGGTGGGGAGGGGACAGGGGAGGGGAGGGGAGGGTTGGGGAGGGGAGGGGAGGGGAGGGGTGGGGGATGGGGTGGGGAGGGAGTGTGACAGGAAGAGGGGTTGGGCACTTGGGAGGAGAAGGGGGTCACAGAAAGGATGAGGGCCAATCAAGCTCTTGAGGGGAGGAAGGAGGGTTCAGTCAGGTCAGGAGGTCAGCAGGTCAGGAAAACAAACAGCAGGCAAGCGGACTCTCAGGAGCAGCTGGAGGGGACCAGACGCCTCCCTCCAAGCCTACTCCTGTCTGAACACTGCCTTAGCAACGCCCCATGCTTTATGTCCTCTCTCGACCAATCACCTGCCTTTGCCCCTGTGACCTCACAGTGGACATTCTGGGTGACGTCACTTTTACAATGTGCCCCGCCTAACTGATCCCCCACCACCAACTGCCATCTAACCCTGGGTCCTCTCTGCAAACTTTTCTGACCTTATGCTTTCTGGTCCTGCCCAACAGATGTCCCCTGCCCCCTACTTCTTGGGTGCTCCCTCCTCCTTTTCCAAATTCCCAGGATTTCCCTTGGGCAGTGGCTGAAAAACATATTAGGTAGACAATGACAGAACCAGGAGGAATCAAATATACAGGCAAGGTGGGAGGTCCTCTCTCCCCTTCGCTCAGCACTGCACACAAAATGCAGAGAGAACGTCCACAAGACGGAGATCTTAACAGCACACCATCTTAATCACATCGCCACACCCATGTGGCTGTCCTTATCTGTAGTACACTTGTAGGTGACACATTAATTTTAAGAACGTATGTCACATGCATAAAAATAAGCCCTATGGTTTTTGCCAAAAATATATAAAATTATAAAAAATAATTATATATTGTCACACCCCCTACACTGCCCTTGGGTGATTCACTTACACACAGGTTCAAGGAGGCAGGAACTACCTGGGTGGGACAGAAGCAAAGTTGTGCTTTGGGGCAGTACTGGCTGTGAGGGGGCCTGAGAAAACCTTTTGGGGTGGTGGGAAGACTTGGTGTCTAGATATGGGGGGTGGTTGTGTTCACTCAATCAAGAAATACTGAGCACATGGGGCCTGCCAGTCTCAGGAGTCAGAGAGACCCTCCTGCCCTGTGGGGAGTTGACCCCGACTGCTCACAGGCCCAGTGGGGCTGCGTTTCCAACCACACTGCTGGGCCTTCCTGCTCCCACAGCCGGGCTTCAGGCGCTGTGCTTGCTCCAGGATCCCCTGGCCTGGAGGGACTGAGTCCCATCCAGGGTGAGCAGGCTTCAGGGATCCTGGGTCTCCTCCTACTGTCAATCAGAATTCCTTTCAACCCTCAGGAATCGGGACACCCTGTAAAACACCAATTAGCATCAGGTCAAAGGTATTGAGGTCTCACACTAAGCAATAAACTGTGCCAACTGACCAAATTCAAAGTGCAGTGTTCCAAATACACAACATTCTCAATAACCCATTTTATGGATGAGAAGACAGAGGGGGTGTGAATCACCTAAGTGTCTCGGGGCGGTGAGTGCTGTAACTTTACCCTGAACTAAGATCTACCTTGGAAAGCGATTCCACCTGGAGCCCATCCTGTGACCTGCTCCCTGAGGTTCTGAGGAAGACCGTTGGCTTTTCCTTGGGAAATTCCTCTTGCAATGACATTAAGTCATGCATCAGTCAGGACAAACGGTGAGGATGTGTTCATTAGGGATCCTGACTCTTAACGACAAGTCAACTTTGTCTCAGGAAATGGGTCTTCTATTACCATTAATTCGGGCACCAAGGTAAATAAGAGTAACAACATAAAATCCATCATACATATAAGTACTTTTAATTTAAATTATAAATAACTTTATGAACTATAAATGGATGCATTGCATTGGTCCATGACAAACAGGACATTATGTACATTCATTACAAAGAAGTGCTGTCATGGGTGGGGATGTGGTGACAAGAGCAGGGTCATTTTTAGCAGGGAAGGATGTCCTACAGCTCTCAGTACAGGGTGGGTAAGTTCACAGTGCTTCTCCCAACGACCAAACTCTCACCACACACACACACACACACACACACACACACACACACACTCACAGGCAAATGTACATAGATCCTAAAATGACCATCTACCTTCTGATCAGAAAAAAGATAAAGATATGTGCTCACATCACCTAACAACACACTGACCACACACACAGTTCCCATAATAACTTCTTAATACTTCAGTTCTATGAGCCTCTGAAGTTCCCCTCACTTGCGCTCACCATCATCTAACAGAAAGAAGTCATAAACAATTCTTCAAGTTTGATTCATTACAGTTCCTCTAAGAACTTATATTATTGCAAGTGTCAGAAGAATATAAAATTCAATTTCAGATGGAGTTTTTGGCTCAGTAGTTTTCATGGTTAAAAGTTTCCACTGACTACACAAAATTATTGGCTCTACTTTTCTCGTTCTGTGCTTCCTGTCCCAACTAAAATTTCCCTATACATCTCGTTATTTTGGATTTCAGTCAGTGGCCTGATAGTGCATTTTGTAGATAGTTTGATTGTTCCTACAGATCTCTATCTATTGATGAGCATTTTATTCTTTTAGTATTAAATAGAACAAATGACTTCCAGTCTACAGCTTTTCCTGTAACTGGAGAAACAATAAATCTTATACCGACATCACTCACCACCACACTACCAGACTCACAGCTTGTCCTGACTGCACTCTGACCTCCTCTAGTCAGTGTCCAGAAAAATCAAGCCCACACACGTGTGGATGTGACTCTATAGGGCCAGCACGCCCACCTTCTCCATTTACTTACTCTCAGTCGTCACTACTTTCCTATATTTGACCTAGAAGTTGCCCTCCTCCTACCCCTACCCTGAGCATTTCAGAAGAGTAACCTAAAAACTAAACTCTTCATGGCACAAACTGTAATCACATTAATAGTAGCCATAAAGTTAGCCTATGAATGAATTTAAAAGGATTAGAATGAATGTATGATAATTACTTTAAACAAAAACATTTTGACTAATAAAACTGTAATTAACTTCATAATTATCAAATGGCATTAGTCTATTTTACTATCCTTTTTGCATTTACAGTACCCTATATGGATACTAATATATAAATCACACTTAACATCCCCAATTACTATGCTTAGATGGCACAATATCATCATTTTTCATTACAGCCGCTGTCACCACGCTCAGCACCCATTCTACGTGAGCTGGCATAACTCCTGCCATCAGTGCTCCCCGCCTGTGTGGCCGCACCGGGACCGTCACTAACAGCTGTGGGATCCAGCGCCTGCGGTACTGATTGTGTCCAAAATCTTAACCTTCTTCAAGGCTAAAACTCATTATTCCAAACATTATAGTAATACAATTAACACGATTACCAAAATTATATCCTCTGAATTAACACTAAACCTTATGGCCTAGTAAACAGCCTTATCAGCTTATTGCTCATGAATCAACTGACACAGCCTCCACTTTTCACTAGCCTCCTTTCTGTTACTGCCTCCACTTGCATCAACAATGTCTCTTCTTCCACCAGCATACACAGCCAGCCGATTTCATCCATCCCAGCAATCATTAACCCCCAAAACTGTGTCATCACAAGTACCCTTACTACAAACATCCTTAGACTTTCACACTTCACAACTGACCACATTCTATAGTTTAATCAAAACAAAATTAGTCAAAACCCTAATTATTTACTACCCACTGAGAAAATCAGACAAGATGATTAAATTCAGGACTCTGTTTCTTACTGTATGTACTCCTTGGATCATTTTCACTTGTCACTGCATTAATTTTTACCCAGAATCTTGTAGGTTCCTTACATTTTATAATAATTCAACACTAAACTCAGGCAGCATCCATTTCTTAATCTGGTGTTTCCCTATGACTGGCATGAGTAAGAGCATTTAGAGTAAGCAGACTCCTTTAGGACCTGCTCCTTTGGTTCCCAAGGGCTTAACTGGAGTTTGCATTCCTGGACCCAGAGCACCTGCAGTCATGCTGCTCACACGAGGCAGCTGGGGCACATCACACATTATAATATTCAATCCCTTGGAAAACCAGATGGCATATCCTGTCCTTATACTATCTTTACAAAGAATGATCATAACGAGCCCCATCTGTCTGTGCCAGACAGATGTACAGCCACTCCCGCAGGGCTCCCCACCAGCCACAGACAGTAGGAGCTTTGGGCATCCATGCTCAGACAGCATGATGTCACAGAGGTGCTCCAGCCCTGACAACAACCCACGCCTTATGTCCTGGTCTGAAGCACGTGTCAGGCACCCAGGCACGGGGTTCAGAACCAGGACAAGCAGTCCCCTCAGCTGGAGTGAAAACCAGCGAGCTTGCTGGGGCACTGTAAGATGCGGAGCCACTGCTCTTGAACAGCCTGTGCAGAGGCCCGCTGACTCCCCGTCACGACAGGGACACAGCAGGCTGAACACTGCCTGGGGCTCCGGCCGGCTGGCAGGGGTGGCTCAGGGGGACCCCCGGACTCCCCCAGGCTCCTGCTCCCTCCCTCCATTTTCTGGTGCTGCTCCCCACTCAGGTGGAGGCCTCCAATGCCAGTGAGAGTGCACACCGTGGGAGAAAGTGGCACTGGAGTGGGTGTGGCCCTGTCTCTGAAAAGACGGCCGGCAGTCACAGCCAGCTAGTGTCCCCGCACACACTCTGCAGGGAACAGCACCAGCAACAGGGCAGGGCCTGCCATCACCAGAACTCACTTTCCTGTGCACGCCTGACGGGGTGGGGCCAGCTCAGTGGTGCAGCCCCAATTTCTCTGGCCCCAATCCACCCTCTAGCCAAGGTGTGCACACTGGGGAAAAAGTAAAACCAGTACAGAAGTGCTGCTGCAAGCCCTCAGGCCTCAGCCACATCCCAAACCAGAGACTGCCACCACACCCAGGAGAACCCCACTCCCACAGAGATCCTGCTCCAGCCCCACAGGACCCCGTGCCAACCCTGATAGTGCTGGAACAGTCACTGAGCAGAGGAGAAGCCTCTGCTTCAACCTGGAACTGGCTCCAGCCACTCTGACTCCAGCCCTGCCACCCCCATTGCAGCGGCTGCCAGCACGTCCCGGGGGAAGAGGGCAGCCCAGGATCACTTCAGGTCCAGCTGTTCCCAACAAACCCACTGGGCACAGAAGCCTGCACAGGAATGCTCTCACACAAGGACACCTTTCATTCTGGGGCAGGCAACTGTTTCACCTAATTTCACAGAAATACAGAAAGTTAAAATGAGAAGACACAAGAACACATTTTAAATGAAAGAATAACAAAATAACCATAATGAAAAGAAACAAATACTTTACCTGACAAAGAGGTCAAAGCAATAGCAACAAGAATGATAACTGAACTGGGAAAAAGAAGAGATGAGCACCGGGAGAACTGTCAAAAGAACTAGAAAATATAAAAAAGACCAATCAGAGCAGAACTGCAAGTTGTACAGAAGATTAGGCAATGCAGATGATCCATTAGCAATCCGGAAGACAGAATGAAAAACACCCAATCAAAAAAGCAAGAAGAAAAGGCCTGCTACATGAGTTTAAAGCACTTCCGAGACAGCAGCAAGCATAGTAACACTCACATTACAGGAGTCCCTGCAGGGAGAGAGAAAAAGGCTGAGAAAACATTGGATAAAGTTAAGGCTGAAAACTTCCCTAATCTGAAGAAAGAAACGAGTATCAAGGCATAGGAATCAGAGAGTCTCAAACAGGATCAGCTGAGACAGACTCACATCAAGACATACCATCATTCAAAAAGCAAAATTTAAAGACAATGATAGAATTCTAAAGGCAGCAAGGAAAAAGGAAAGTGTCACAGAAAAGGAAATCCCTCATGAGTCTTTCAGCTGTCTTTACTGCACATATTTTTTAAACTTACATGTATGTACTGTTCATTGTCTCTAAGACTGTTTAGAGCTTTAGCTTTTTAAACTTATGTAGTTATTAAAGGAATAAAACCAAACACAATAAAAATTCAAAAAGATACACGCATCCCACTATTAACAGCAACACTATTTACAATTGCCAAGACATGAAAGCATCCCAAGTACATATCAACAGATGAATGGATAAAGGAGATTCACCATATGTAGGTAATGGAATACAATTCACCCATAAGAGAGAAGTGTATTTTTCCTTTTTGGCCTTCATTCATTTTTAACTTCAAAACCCAGAATTTTAGAACTGGCATAAACATTTCCATTGCATCAAAACCAACAAAATACCTAGAAATAAACTTAACCAAGGAGGTTACGTGTATTCTGAAAACTGTAAAACACTGATGAAGGAAATTGAGGATGATACAAAGAAATGGAAATATATCTTATGCTCTTGGGTTGGAAGCAACAACATTATCAAAATGGCCATCTACCCAAAGGAATCTACAGATCCAATGTAACCCCTGTCAACACTCATGGCATTTATCTTTTTCTTTTTTTTTTAGCTTTTTTTATTGATTTATAATCATTTTACAATGTGTCAAATTCCAGTGTTCAGCACAATTTTTCGGTCATTCATCGACATATACACACTCATTGTCACATTTTTTTCTCTGTGAGTTATCATAACATTTTGTGTATATTTCCCTGTGCTATACAGTGTAATCTTGTTTATCTATTCTACAATTTTGAAATCCCAGGCTATCCCTTCCCACCCTCCACCCCCCGTTAACCACAAGTCTGTATTCTCTGTCTCTGAGTCTATTTCTGTCCTTTATTTATGCTTTGTTTTTGTTTGTTTGTTTTTGTTTTTGTTTTTTAGATTCCACATATGAGCGATCTCATATGGTATTTTTCTTTCCCTTTCTGGCTTACTTCACTTAGAATGACATTCTCCAGGAGCATCCATGTTGCTGCAAATGGCATTATGTTGTCAGTTTTTATGGCTGAGTAGTATTCCATTGTATAAATATACCACCTCTTCTTTATCCAGTCACCTCTTGATGGACATTTAGGCTGTTTCCATGTTTTGGCTATTGTAAATAGTGCTGCTATGAACATTGGGGTGCAGGTGTCATCCTGAAGTAGATTTCCTTCTGGATACAAGCCCAGGAGTGGGATTCCTGGGTCATATAGTAAGTCTATTCCTAGTCTTTTGATGAATCTCCACACTGTTTTCCATAGTGGCTGCACCAAACTGCATTCCCACCAGCAGTGTAGGAGGGTTCCCCTTTCTCCACAGCCTCTCCAGCATTTGTCATTTGTGGATTTTTGAATGACGGCCATTCTGACTGGTGTGAGGTGATACCTCATTGTAGTTTTGATTTGCATTTCTCTGATAATTAGTGATATTGAGCATTTTTTCATGTGCTTTTTGATCATTTGTATGTCTTCCTTGGAGAATTGCTTGTTTAGGTCTTCTGCCCATTTTTGGATTGGGTTGTTTATTTTTTTCTTATTGAGTCGTATGAGCTGCTTGTATATTCTGGAGATCAAGCCTTTGTCGGTTTCACTTGCAAAAATTTTCTCCCATTCCGTAGGTTTTCTTCTTGTTTTACTTCTGGTTTCCTTTGCTGTGCAGAAGCTTGTAAGTTTCATTAGGTCCCATTTGTTTATTCTTGCTTTTATTTCTTCTAGGAGAAAATTTTTGAAATGCATGTCAGATAATATTTTGCCTATGTTTTCCTCTAGGAGGTTTATTGTATCTTGTCTTATGTTTAAGTCTTTAATCCATTTTGAGTTTATTTTTGTGTATTGTGTAAGGTAGTGTTCTAGCTTCATTGTTTTACATGCTGCTGTCCAGTTTTCCCAACACCATTTGCTGAAGAGACTGTCTTTATTCCATTGTATATTCTTGCCTCCTTTCTCAAAGATGAGTTGACCAAAAGTTTGTGGGTTCATTTCTGGGCTATATGTCTGTTTTGGTACCAATACCATGCTGTCTTGACTGTAGCTCTATAGTACTGTCTGAAGTCTGGGAGAGTTATTCCTCCAGCCTCTTTCTTTCTCTTCAGTAATGCTTTGGCAACTCTAGGTCTTTGATGGTTCCATATAAATTTTATTATGATTTGTTCTAGTTCTGTGAAATATGTCCTGGGTTATTGGATAGGGATTGCATTAAATCTGTAGATTACCTTGGGCAGTTTGACCATTTTAACAATATTGATACTTCCAATCCAAGAGCATGAAATATCTTTCCATTTTTTAAAGTCTTCTTTAATTTCCTTCATCAATGCTTTATAGATTTCTGTGTATAATTCTTTCACCTCCTTGGATAGATTTATTCCCAGATATTTTATTACTTTGGGTGATATTTTAAAGGGGATTGTTTCTTTACTTTCTTCTTCTGTTGATTTATTGTTAGTGTAAAGAAATGCAACTGATTTTTGAACGTTAATTTTGTAAGCTGCTACATTGCTGAATTCTTCAATCAGCTCTAGTAGATTTTGTGTGGACCTTTTAGGATTTTCTATATATAGTAACATGTCATCAGCATATAATGACACTTTTACCTCTTCTTTTCCAATTTGGATCCCTTTTATTTCTTTCTCTTGCCTGACTGCTGTGGCTAGGACTTCCAGGACTATGTTGTATAGGAGTGGTGATAGTGGGCATCCTTGTCCCAGATTTTAGTGGGAAGCTTTTGAGTTTTTCACCATTGAGTACTATGCTGGCTGTAGGTTTGTCATATATAGCTTTTATTATGTTGAGATATGTTCCCTCTATACCCACTTTGGCGAGAGTTTTTATCATAAATGGGTGTTGAATTTTATCAAATGCTTTTTCTGCATCGATTGAGATGATCATGTGGTTTTTGTCCTTTCTCTTGTTGATGTGATGTATTACACTGATTGATTTGCATATGTTGAACCAGCCTTGTGTCCCTGGGATGAACCCCACTTGGTCATGATGTATAATCTTTTTTATGTGTTGTTGGATTCTATTTGCTAGAATTTTGGTGAGGATTTTGGCGTCTATGTTCATCATCATCAGTGATATTGGCCTATAATTCTCTTTTTTTTGTAGTGTCTTTGCCTGGTTTTGGTATCAATGTGATGGTGGCTTCATAGAATGAGTTTGGGAGTATTCCCTCCTTTTCAATCGTCTGGAAGAGTTTGAGAAGGACTGGTATGAGTTCTTCTTTGTATGTTTGGTAGAATTCCCCGGTGAAGCCGTCCGGTCCTGGACTTTTATTTGTAGGGAGGTTTTTAATTGCTATTTCTATTTCCTTTCTAGTGATCGGATTGTTCAAGTGTTCAGATTCTTCTTGATTCAGTTTTGGTGGACAGTATGTTTCCAGAAACTTGTCCATCTCCTCTAGGTTATCCAGTTTGGTTCCATATAGTTTTTCATAATATTCTTGTTTGATATTCTGTATTTCTATTTTGTTTGTTGTAATTTCTCCATTTTCCTTAATTATTTTGCTAATTTGTGCTCTCTCTTTTTTCTTCTTTGTGAGTTTGGCCAGAGGTTTGTTGATTTTATTTACTTTTTCAAAAAACCAGCTTTTGGTTTGGTTGATTTTTTCTATGGTCTTGTTAATCTCTATTGTATTTAATTCCCCTCTGATCTATATTATTTCCTTCCTTCTGCTGCTTTTTGGGGCTTTTTGTTCTTCTTTTTCTAATTCATTCAGGTGGTGGGTTAAATTGTTTATTTGAGACTGTTCTTCTTTTTGAGGAAGGCCTGTATCGCTATAAACTTCCCTCTTAGCACTGCCTTTGCTGTGTCCCATAGGTTTTGAGTGGTTGTGCTTTCATTATCATTTGTCTCAAGGTATTTTTTAATTTCAGCTTTGATTTCCTCATTGATCCATTGTTTTTTCAATAACATATTGTTTAATCTCCATGCTTTCCTTTTTTTCTCCTTTGTTTCTCTGTTGTTGATTTCCAGTTTCATGGCATTGTGGTCAGTAAAGATGCTTGAGATAATTTCTATCTTCTTAAAATTGTTGATGTTTCTTTTGTGCCCATGTACATGATGAATCCTGGAAAATGTTCCATGTGCACTTGAAAAGAATGTATATCCTATTTTTGGGGGGTCTAATGCTCTGAAATTATCCACCAAATCTAGTTTTTCTATTGTAGTATTTAATTTCTCTGTTGCCTTGTTTATTTTCTTTCTGGAAGATGTGTCTAGTGATGTTAATGCAGTGTTAAAATCTCCAACTATGATTGTATTCCCATCAATATCCCCCTTTATCTCTGTTAGTAGTTCTTGTATGTACTTAGGTGCTCCTATATTGTGTGCATATATATTAACAAGTGTAATATCCTCATCTTGTATCATTCCTTTAATCATTATAAAATGTCCTTCTTTATCTTTATGGCCTTTGTTTTAAAGTCTATTTTGTCTGAAATCAGTACTGCAACACCTGCTTTTTTGGCTTTTCCATTTGCATGGAATATCTTTTCCTTCCTTTCACTCTCAATCTATATGTGTCCTTCTCCCTAAAGTGGGTCTCTTGTATGCAGCATATTGAAGTTTCTTGCTTTATTATCCAGTCTGCCACTTTATGTCTTTTGACTGGAGCATTTAGTCCATTAACATTTATAGTAATTATTGATAGATGTGTGTTTATTGCCATTTTGAACTTATCTTTGCAGTTGAATTGGTATATCCTCTTTGTTCCTTTCTTCTTCCTTTTGTGGTTTGGTAATTTTCCTTTGTATTATCATGGATTTTATTTAATTTTTGTGACTCCCTTGTAAATTTTTGGCTTGTGGTTACCCTTTTTTGTAAATCTATTAACCCATTACTATAACTGTATTTATTAAACTGATAGTAACATGATCTCAAACCCATCCTACTGTTAAAAAAAATTAAAAAAGAAAGAAAAAAATATTCTATATTTCCCTGCCTCCCTCTCCCACTCTCAGTGATTTGTATGTCTTCTTTTATAATTTCGTGTTTACTTTATTTGTAATTCATGAGTTATCACCTTTCCAGTTGTGAGTTTCTCTTTTCTGCAGCATCCTGCTGCTTTTCTATTTAGAATAGCCCTTTCAGTATTTCTTTTAGCATGGGTTTAATGTTGCTAAACTCCTGCAGTTTTTTTGTCTGTGAAACTATTTATTTCTCCTTCTTTCCTAAAGGATAGCCTTGCTGGGTAAAATATCCTAGGCTGCATCTTTTTTTTTTTTTCATTCAGGGCTTTGAATATATTTTGCCACTTCCTTCTGGCCTGTAGTGTTTGTGTAGAGAAATCAGCTGAGAGCCTTATGGGGGTTCCCATGTAACTTACTCTTTGCTTTCCTCTTGCTGCCTTTAGAATCCTTTCTTTATCCTTGACTCTGGCCATCTTGATTATGATATGTCTTGGTGTGGGTCTATTTGGTTTCTTCCTGTTTGGGACCCTCTGAGCTTTCTGTATTTGGATATCTGATTCCTTCTTTAAGTTTGGGAAGTTTTCAGTCATGATTTCTTCAAAAACCTTTTCAATCCCCTTTGATCTTTCTTCCCCTTCTGGGACCCCTATTATGCAAAGATTGGGATGCTTTATATTATCCCATAGGTCCCTTATGCTATTTTCAGTATTTTTTATTTGCTTATCTTGTAGTTCTTCTGAATGGGTGCTTTCTATCACCCTGTCTTCTAGACCACTAATTCATTCCTCTGCATTATCTAGTTGACTTTGCACAGCTATTAGATCATTCTTCATCTTTATCAATGAGTTTACCCATTCTACTTGGCTCTTCTTTATAGCTTCAATTTCATTTTTGACACATTTTATATCTCTAAACACTATCTCTTTTAATTCCTTCAGCAATTTGATCACTCCTTTTTTGAATTTTGATCTAGTAGGCTATCGATGTCTATTTCATTGATCTTTCTTTCAGGGGATTTCTCTTGTTCTTTTAATTGGGAAACGTTTCTCTGATTCATCTTGCTCGTACCTCTCTGGCACTGTGGTTTATGGAGTATCAGTTGTCTATTATGGTCCTTAAGGTTTAATCTATCTAATGCCTATTTAGGAATAGATCTTAGGAAAAAAAGAAAAAAAATAAGAGAGAGAGAGAAAGAATTTTAAAAGAAGGGAGAAAGAGGGTTTGAAAACATTGTATAATGAATAATAGAAGAGCGAGTTTAAGCAGAGTATTAATCGGGTGGAGACGTCCTTTTAAAACCTTAAAAAAAACGGGGGGAGATGAATAGATGTATTTGAAACCTCTGTCTAATCAATAACAGGACATCAAAACCCAAGAGAAATAGAAATGTATTAAGAGGTAAAAATTAAGAGAGTAATAGAAAATAGAACAGGTAAAAACAGATTTAAAAAAAGAAGAAAAAAAGGGGGGTTGTCAGTGTTCTCCTGGAGTCTGTGTGCTTTTAATATGAAGTCTTTCTGTCTTCGTCCTGTTTTGGAAGCTCAGCTTTCTGTTTTCAGAGGCCCTCCATTGGCGCCCTCTTCTCTGCTTCTCCCAGCACCTGTCGGCAAGCAGATCACGCCTCCTCCTAACACTGGGTCAGGTGCAGCTCTCTGCTGTGGGCGGGCGGGTCGCTGCCCCTCTGGATGCCGCAGTCAGATGTTGCAGACTGGCCGGGTAGGAGGGTGGGTGGTGCCCACTCCCAGGACCTCGGTGAGGGGCTGTGTTCCTGCCCGAAAGGCATGGGGCCGCTCTCACTCTACCTGCGCCTCCGCTGGTAGCTCCGCTGCTCTGTGCGGCTGCACGCTCTGCCCTGGTCGGCGCTTCGCAGGTGGGCTCGGGGAGGACCGAGGAACAGCCCTGTCCCTGCTCCGAGCCAGAACCCAGCTCCTTGTTTGTCTTTGTGGAGCAAGTTCTCTGAGGGACCAGGATGAAAGGATCCTATCTACCCCGGGCTTTATGTAGGCCAGTCTCAGTCTGGCCTTTGAGGCTGCTAAGCCCTTAGGTGCGGATGCAGGTTTTGCCCCCGCCCCCGCCTGGGTGCTAAGCGCCAGAGGATATGGCGATATGGCGGCTGTGCCTGAGCCCCACCTCTCTTCCCCCAAAAACTTTCCAAAGGTTTTCAGAGATGGGGGTATGCACCCTTCCCCCGAGAGCACATCAACCTTGCTGTTTTATGGAGTGCCCAGGTTGTTCTGCCCTGTGCACCCACAGCCATGGCATGCAGCCCCTTGCGTTCCACTGGGGCTGCCTCCGTGCAGCCGCCCCCGTCCTCCGCCCGGCTTGTGCAGCCTGGCCCTGCCCGCCGCTGCCGGCCCGTCTCTGGCTGGGTGTCGAGGGGATGCTCTGTGCCCGTTTAACTTAGTTCTGTCAGTCAAGGGCTGCTCTGTACAGATCAGAGCCTCGGAGGCTCCCCCTCCATCCAGCTGGCCTCTCAGTTGGAGAGGGGAGACCCAGTGAGCGAGCGCCAGTCCTCCTTTGCCTTTCCCTCCCCACAGGACCCGTCCCACGCTGCTTTGCCTTTTGTTCTTTCTTTTTTTCCTTTTCTCCTACCAGATTTTTGGCGTCTTTATCTTTTGAAGAGGGCAATGTTCTGTCGGAGTTCCGCAGGTTCTCTGGTTGGCTGAGTGGGTCCATAGATGTAGGTCTTGTTGTATGTGTGGGAGAGGGTGAGCCACGAGCGTCCCTGTACTCCGCCATCTTCTCTGTCCTCCATCTCTTATTTTATAATTTAAGTGAAATCTAACATTTACTCCTGTTTAATGAAGAATTTGGTAGGTCTTTGGTCCCAGTTCCTGGATGGCAACCCCTAAAGCCTTGAAATTTCCCAAGATAGGAGTTTCTTTTCTATTCATGGTGGACCCTTGGATGGCTTGTGTTCATGAGATGACTCAGGATTGGGATTGGCCAGCCAGAGACACCAACCATGTAATTAGAGGAGTGGTGCTTTGAGCTTTGTGACAAATGAGTGACCACCAGGAGAGGAATGGGCTCAATGGTTAGGGCTAAGGAAAGGTTTGAGTTACAGTTAGGGTTTGGGTTAGCCATGTTGGTAGTGACCCAATAAATCATGTCTTTGTAATAAAGCCTCCAGAAAAGACTTGGGGCAATAAAGCTCAGAGCTCCTGTGAGCTTCCTGGTTGGTAACACTCTTGGAGGACTGTCACACTCAGATGCCATGAGGGCAACCCTGAGCCCTTCCCACTGGAGTGCTCTCTACAACAGCTCACCTGATGAGATCTAAGGGCTGCTTCTTGTCTATGCTTTGAGGAGGAGCCCATTCCCTGTACAGAAGGCCCGGTTTGCTGGGGCAGCTTAGGTCCTCTGATGGAGGCTGAAGTTGCACTGGGAAGCAGAAGCAAACAGGTGAGCATCACTGTCACCACGTTTTCACATGTTCTGTTGTTAAAATGTGGTGCTAACACTTCGTGGTCATTTGTAAATAAGGGGCCCTCACTTGCCAGGAGGGATGGAGGCACCATATACTTTTTCATAATTCTCACCCAGTATTAATACTAACCCCTTGAGGGTCATTTGCAATGGTGGGTGGAAAGGAATGCTTCAATGTTACAGTCCTGGGACCACCATGGGTACCTGGTGAGAGCCTTGCAGATGCTTAATGTCCTACAAGCGGGCCAGTCTTCAAAAGCCAAAAAACTAGGCCACCCAAGTGCCCAAACTGCTACAGTGGAGGGACACCTGATGGTGCAGCCCCCTCCTTGGACCCCCAGAGGAACCTGGACTCTGGCTGGTTAGGGGCAGGGTCAATTCTAAAACCCAGGCTTTTTTGTCCCCACAATTCAGTAGATATTCGGTGACAGCACATGGAATATAAACAACAAAGAAACTTGACATGATGTTATATATTTAGCTTACTCAAGAAACAAAATTTAAATCCAGTCATTCTCCTTCCCACCTGACCTACGTTCCTTTCTCCTGTACTAGAACCAGATTATTACCCATCCAGCCTTAGCATGGGTCCTGACTCCACTTACCTCCCTCCCAAACACCACATGAGATGATTCCTCAGCCTGGATGTGGGACCAGCAAGTACAAGAGGCTTTAGTGGAAAAGAACTGGATGTGCGCAGACGCCAACTAAACACTGTAGGATCCTGGTGTCCCACATTATTAATCATGACAGCTGTATGCAAGTGTCCCCAAAGTTCATTTAAGACTCTCACTGCTAATTTTGCTGGGACATAAATATAAACCTTGTGGACGGCTGGGCTGGACTGCTATGCTGGGTCTCTGATCCAGGAAGCTCAGTGTCTGCTCCCTGTACCCAGCTCCCTGTTCTGTTCATGCATGTGCATCAAGCAGCTGTTTAGTGTCCATTTTAATATCTTAAACAGTGCATTTCAGTATTGTCTTCATCCACAAATACGTGTACCACACAGTAGTAACGATCAATCTCAGTCTTTGCTTTCTTTGGTCTTAGAGAGTCAGATAAATGGATAGCAAAGATAACAAAGTCATAGAGCACTATAATACAGTATTTCCATTATTTCAATGACAGGATTTATTTAAAGAGCTTAGATATAACATCCTTGCATTTATGGCATCATTAAGCGTCTGAAGATGTTACATTTTAAAAACTTCATTTCATGCGAGATGTTATCCGTTAGAGAAGTGCTCCTGAATTTGAGGGGTTGCTGTCATCTCAGACGGAGTCCCTAAAAAATGTCAACACTCTGCAATATTGCCATCATGACAAGAACCCAGACAGATGAAATTTGGAAAGCCCTGTGGCTTCCTAGTGCACAGACAGAAAATGGTATTTCAGAGGGAAAAGCCTGAATTACAGAAAATGATAAATGAAGTGGTCTAAAATGCATTTCCCTTACAAAGAACTAATACTTATTTGGTTGATAATAACATCTGTCAATAATTATGAAAAGAGCTGACAGATGCATAGTATTTACTATTAGCCAGGGCTGTTCTAACATTGACACAGATTCATTAATCCCCATAGCAACTCTACGAGGTGGGTACTATTATTATCCCCATTTTATTGATGAGGAACTTGATAAACACAGTGGCTAAATGACTTTTACAAGGTCGACAGCGAGAAACCAGCACAGGTGTTCCAGCCTGACTCTGCGCTCTTGGCCACTTCTCTTTTTTTTTTTTTTTTTTATTGCTGGGAGATAATAAGGTAATTATGGTGGGGGGTGGGGAGGTAATTAGGGTTATTGGTTTATTTTAGAGGAGGTGTTGGGGGCTGAACCCAGGACCTTATGCGTGCTAAGCATGCACACCATCACTTGAGCTGTACCCTCCCCTCTCGAGTCTATGCTCTTAGCTGCTAATGCGCACTGCCCCACATGGTAACTCTGGGGGAACTACACTTCATCCATTCACTTGTTAAACTCAGCCTTCCCGGTGCCTGGGATTTAGCAGTGAACAAAACAACATGGTTCTTGCCCTAAGTGAGCGTCTCGCCTCCTGACATATTGTCTTCATTTTACCCAGGAAGAAACAAGGTCAAGAACATTAGCCTTTTCCTGTTAACACCGGAGGATACATGACGTGCTTTATTTCATTTCTGCCATTTGACTTACACCATGGGGAGGGAAAGCTGCCTTACAGATCCCAGAGCTCACAAGCCTGTTAATCCCGAATTTTTTTTAACACTATCCCTTAGTTGATACTTGATCTGAGAAAGGATGAAGTAAACCTAAAAAGATTCTAAGAGAGTGTGTGGTTTATACAGGGTAACTAACCAGCCACTGTTTATTATCCTAACAGGAATCTCTAGGCATATTTCTTTTCTTTCTCTTTTTTTCTTTTTATGGGCAGCTTTTAAAAACCAAACCAAACCAACCAAACCAAATCACTGATAATTCAACAGCAGGCTCTAAATCACCCCCAAGACAGCTGCTAAACTCGGTTTAGACTTACAATGCAGCTTCTGGTGGCTGGATTGAAGAATGTATCTCTATCCTGAATATAAAAGTCATTCACGCAGCTCTTCTCAAATAGGGAAATGAAAAACTCTTGCTCCAGCTTGATCATACTTTCATCCACTTGGGGGACTTTCAGATAACAGCTGAAATTATCAAAGGCTGAGGACCGGGTTTTCAGATCATTGGGCTTCAGAGGCAATTTTATGTGCAGTATCTCAACGTATGTACAGAGCACCTCCCACAGGGTGTGTACTTTTGCAAATACAAGCTTTTCATCCAAAACCTATATTGGGAGAATGAAAACACAAACCAGGAAACTAAGTATTTTCACATTTTTAGTACAAAGGTTTTTCTTACGTTGCTGGTAGTTAAAACACTTGTGCAAACACACACACATATGACACTGGTAAAAGTGAAGATATAATAAAAGTAGATTTGCAAACCATCATACATATTTGCCTTAAAGATAATTTCTTTGTTGAAATTACTGAAAAGTTATTTAAAATCCTTGCAGTTCATTCATAAAATAACCAATGTTTTAGATGAAGAAAAGCAAACTTCTTAATTTTTAGTCCAAATTAGTAACTAAAAATAGAAACACCAAAATATTCTTTGCAGTGGTATTGTAATGACAATTTTTTAAATTTCTGAAACCTAGGACTAATTACATATCTGTTCAATATAGTGTTAAACGGCCATTAAAAGGGATTTAAAAGAATTATATTTATTGATATGGAATATATAATAAAAGGAAAAAGCAAAAAAATATGAAATAATAATTTTCCTTCTTGGAAGGGAAAAATATCTACATTTGAATAAAAAAAGTTTAGAAGGATTTTAAGATTCTTAATGTATAATTAAGGTACAGATGATTTTTAATTCCACTGTTCTTTCATTTTCAATTTCTGGGGGTAAATTTTTATAATAAAAAAAATCTTTAAAAAGGTTCTTGCATAATTAATAGATATATTTATGACTACATTCTCTGGCTATTAGAAAAGATCTCCTAGCTTTGGATCTGAAACATACATTCCATAATGCAGATTCTGACTTACTCGCCTCCCAGCCCACAGCAAAGGCACGGCTAGTGTGACATGTTTCAAATACCATTCCAGATAATATGCATGCTCCCAACCAATGGCTGCAAAGGGACTGACACTGATCTGGTTGCTCCCAGCTGCAGACCATCATAGATGATGTTGGATTCATAGGCTCATGTTTTCTCTGTCAAAAGAAACCAGAAAATGTTAGGCTTTTACTTTCACCAAGGGAACAAGTAGATGTTTGATTTTTTTATGCAAAAGTAACAACAAACCAATTTGAACCTGATGAAAAGACATTTGCTCAAACAGCACAGTAGCAATGAAGGTGCTCTGGCAGGCAGAGATTTGTTGGATTCCTGTGAGTGCTGGACTCCCACATGGAATTCCCTTGGCACTCCAGAAGGCCTGTGGTTGACCCCATGTGTTTGTGGCCATATGTGGAGCACAAAACTCTCTGGCTTTGCCACAATTTCAAAGCCTTTTTTGGCTTTTGAAAAGTTTTGGACTCAAATGGAGTTTTCTTGAGTCCACTCACTGATGTCATTCACCAGAGTTATAGTCCAGATCTGAAATTCTAGACTCTTAAAATCTTGCAGACATTCAAATGGTTCAGGTTTGGATGTATTTACATCTGCAGGCCTGGACCAAATTCGATAAAGCCACCCGGACAAGTTCAGCAAAATGTAAAGAAATTTTTCTCTCTGCAAGTCTGAAATGTCTGTGAAGCTATAAAAACTTCTGCATCTACAAAAATAGAGAACCAACTCATCAGTAACATATCTATCCATAATGCATGGCCATTTAAAAAAAATACTGTATTAACTGCTATTAAATTCTATCTGGCTTTTGCCAAATTGTGTCCTAAACTGTAAGGAAAGTATATAAATGTAGAGAATTTTTGACCTTTTAAGAGAAAAAGGAACCCACCTACTCAGTTGGTGGGAATGTAAATTGGTGCAGCCACTATGGAGGACAGTATATAGGTTCCTTAAGAAACTAAAAATAGATTTCCATGTCATCCAGCAATCCCATTCATGGGTATATATCTGGAGAAGAATATAATTCAAAAAGACACATGCACCCCAATGTTCACAGCAGCACTATTTACAATAGCCAAGACACTGAAACAACCCAAATGTTCACTGAGAGATGACTGGATAATGAAGGTGTGGTATATTATATAAATATTTATATATACATATATATAAACACACATATATACCCACGCACACACACACACAGTGGAATACTGCTCACCCATAAAAGATAAAATAATGCCATTTGCAATAACATGGATGGACCTACAGGGTATTATGCTAAGTGAAATAAGTCAGAGAAAGAAAAACAATTATTCTATGTATTAACTTATATGTATATCTAAAAAATAAAACAAATTAATGACTATAATAAAACAGAAATATACTCACAGGTACACAGAACAGACTGGTGGTTACCAATGAGGAGAAGGAGGAGAGGGGAGGCAGGAAGGGAGTAGGGGATTGAGAGGTAAAAATTACTACGTATATAATGGATAGGTTACAGGGCTGCATCATACAGCACAGGGAAATATAGCCATTATTTTATGGTGACTTTAAATGGAATATAATCTATAAAAATGTTGAGCCTCTGTGTTGTACACCTGAAAATACTAGGATGTAAATCAACTACTCAATTACAAAATTTTTAATCAAAGTTTTCTTTTCATATTATTTGCAATAATTTACAAGCCAGCACTGTCAATAGAAACATAGTGCAAATCACAATTTCCAATAATCCCATTTGGAAAATAAAAAGGAACAAGTGAAATTAATTCCTGTAATAATTATATTTATCTCAAAATATCCAATATACTATCATTTAAAAAGTGTGATAAACACTTTTAAAACTTATTAAAAAATATTTTACATTATTTTTGTTGTATGAAGTCTTGAAAATCTATTACGTATTTTGCACTTATAAAATATCTCAATTCACAATAGCCACATGTGGTCGGTGGCTACCATACTAGACAGAGCAGATTACACCATTTCCACTTCTGATAAATTACCTGCTCTTACTTATTTAAAAAACTTGCAGAAAAGGCTTTAGATATTCCCTATATCAAACAAAGCAACCTTGACGGGTGTGGAGTATCTTCATTATAAGGTGAAAAATAAAGGTAAGAGAGCCATGGTTACATGTATGTTAATTTAACAATAACTTCTTAATTCATTCAGGACTTTACAATCTTTCTTCATATGCCAAGGATTCACTGTCACTGTGCAATATTTTTCACTATTATCATCTTTGGAATTGAGAGGATTCTGATGACCCTGCTTTGTGCATCTGTACATAAAAGAAAATAACAAAACAGAGAAAAAGACCTTATTAAAGATAATTTAGGGGGGAGGGTATAGCGCAAGTGAAAGATCATATTCTTAGCATGCACAAGGGCCTGGGTTCAATCCCCAGTACTTCTTCTAAAAATAAAATGAATAAATAAAAATCTAATTACCACCCCCCTGCAAAAAATTAATTAACTAATTTTAATTAAAAGTTTAAAAATGATAATTTAGTGCAGGCTTATCAGGCTACAAGAGCTACAATGAATGCCCGTCCCCCCATTAATTTTGAAGAAGTCTCACAGTATTTCCCAACATAAAGGCTAAAATATAATTCAGAACACTTTCTGATGGTCAGCATGATTTTAACAGAAAAGTAGATAATTACCTCCCTGCTGTCAAAGCTCTGTCAGAGGTGGGCACAGAAAATTTAGTAAAAATGATTTTGCAACTACCTTTGAAAGAAATGCTGAGAAATGATCTTTTCTGTTGGATATTAGCCTGCTTTTACATTCTGCAGTAAGCATACGTGTTTACAAACCAGGCAGGAACTAGATCATATTTTACACATACTTTAGAAACTGATTTGAATTTTGCTGTCTACCTGCAAGGCTATTTTTTAAGTACTAACATAAGCTGGCCACTATACTAAATTTTGTTTCCCTGTTTTCTTAATCCTCACAACTCTGTAAGCTGCTATTATTATCCCCATATAACAGATAAAAAGCTTGGGGCAGAAAATAATTTGGGTAACTTGGTAAATGGTGGAGCTGGGTAAGACTGCAGCCAGTGTGACACTCAAGTCCATTCTTCTCACCAATGTCTGATACTGCTACCTACATTCAGCAATGACTGCTGATTTCATATTTAAGTGTGTCATTTCTAAAAGTGCAAAGCTATATTAGTACTCCTGTGTAAATTATTCTTTTGAGATGTGATTGCCAAAAAAACAAAAAGATATAATATCAAGGTACCACTGAGGGGAGGGCGAACTGCATATGGATGGACACAAGGGGACATTTTGGGGACACAGTTGCACAACTCTAGAAATAGCTAAAATGGCTGACTTGAACAATTCTAATGTGTGAATTTTATGTCCTGTAAATTGAACCTTAATACAGCTATTAAATTAAGAAACTGGGATACCAAATTAAGACTAAAACACATATATATCACACAAAGAACAAGAGGCAAATATCATTATTTGCTGCGCCATTTTCCTTCATGCAGCTTCCTTTCCTCACCCTTTCCTGAAAGGATGATTCAGTTTTAAAATAGTCTTTTAATTTATTCAGCAAATAATTTTTGACTGCCTACTATGTACCCAGGACTAGTCTAGGCACTTGGAATAGATCAATAAACAAAACAAAAGTCCTGTCCTCACGGAGCTTGGTTGGGGTTTAGCTGGGGTGGGGGTTGGAGATGACAATTCACACAACAGAGCAGCAGAGGAGGTGGCATGTTAGGAAAGAGGAACCATGGAAAAAAGAAAAAAGGGCAAGGTAAATAGGGTTGAGAGTATGGGATAAGGGTGATGCTGTATTAAATACCAGAGCAGGCCACACAGAGGACTGAGGTTAGGACTAGGACTAAGAGGTGAGAAGTCCCAGGTGGACTTAATAACCATCACCAAGGCCAGCACGCAACTCGCATTTTCCAGAATGGGGGCACAGCTGGAGCTGTGGAGAAGGGTCAGTGCAGATCCTGTACGGCCTTGGAGGATGTTGTAAGGACTGTGGCTTTTACCTGGAGTGAAATGGGGAGGTACTGCAGAAGGACGACACAATCTAACTTAGGTATTCAAGGCTCACTTGAGTGCCAGGTGAGAATAGTCAAAATGGTTCAGAGATTAAAAGAGGGAAGCCATTGAGAAGGGCTGTGCAGGAGAAGAGGACAGTGGCTCAGGGCAGGGAAGCAGCAGTGGAGGCAGGAGCCATGGTGAGAAGTGGCTGGGTTCTGGATATGTTTTAAAGGCAGTGTTAAACCAGATCTATAGACAGAATTCTAGTGGTATGTCAGTGAAAGTCAGAATAACTCCAAGATTTTTGACCCAAGCATCTGGAAGGATTAAGTTCCCACTAACTGAATAGGGGAGGCTGCAGAAAGAACCAGTTTGGGGTGGTAGGAGGACCAAGAGCTGTTTTAACACATGTTGGTCTTAAGATATTAGAGTTCCAAGTGAAGATGTCAAATCAGCAGAAGATTGTAAGAGTCCAGAGTTGGAGAGAAAAAGTCTAGCGGGAGACAGAAATGTGGGAATCATGGGTCAACAGGTGGTACAGGAAGACATGAAACCCAGGTACTCAAACATTAAGATAACCTGGCATTAACCATAGAAGTTATCCTTGAGGGCCTGCCTACTAGGTGTGGATATCAGTCCTATTTCCCGACCACTCGAGTTTTAAAATGGAACTTACAAATGAATTCGTGCAAGACACTGCCTCCAGTGGGTGGGATCAGAGCTGGAGTTGGAGAATGGGATGTTGCACGCTACTCCCTACGGCAGAATGTGTGTGTGTGTGTGTGTGTGTGTGTGTGTGCGTGTGTGTGTGTGTGTGTGTGTACAACGCATGTGTGTGTGTGCAGGGAGATGAGTTACACCTCGCGTAAGAAAAAGAGATAGTAAGTCTAGAAACCGAAAGATGAAAGAACATCCAGATCTGATAAAGGGAACAGGGGAAACACTGTGTAGTATAAGACATATCCCCATAATGTCATTTCCCACCATTCTTTCATAAGGAACACAGTTGGAAAGGGGGGAATTATGTAGATACGTGTGATGTACACAAATTTTCTGACTTTGTAACACTGAATATCTGCATATGTAGCAAGTTAATGATATTTATATCTGCTTCAAATTTAATAACAAGTTCACAACAGAGGGAAAATAAAATATTGAGGACTGGTAGAAGTATCATAGAAGGCCTTTCAATGTTCAGAATGGAAGCAAAAGCAGCTTCACCACACAAAGAATGTCATTAAGAGTCAAGAATGTTTATATTTGCTTAAGAAATTCAGAGTTACAACTTCCTGCTTTAAAGAATTAACTTTAAGACAGATGCCATACTATAAGCAACGTCTATACTGGTACATTCTTAAAACTATTTTTAGTTCCTGCTTGTTCTGATGTACTCCAGAAATTCTGCAAAGAAAACCTCCTATTCAAAGGCTTAAAGGAATAAAAAAAGAAATAACACTGCATTCTTTTAAGTGTTCTCTGTACCAAAAGTCACCTGCAAATGCAGCACCCTGCCACAGCTCCACATTTTTAACAATAAAGCCCTTAGTGCAATTTTTCAGTTGCTATGTGACTTTGTGTCAGTCTCTCACTCAGAAGCAGAATGCAGTACCAGAAAATGTCACGTCATGTCTAAAATTACAGATGTGGAAGATGAACGGACACCAGGACACAGCTAAGTGGGAGGGTGAAGTTTACCTTCTAAGTTACCGTAAGTGCAGTTACACCTGCTCCCTGCTTCCCCTGTGAAGTGAAGAACTAGTCTTTTCCAGAAAAGCTCTCATTCTGAGAACTGTCTTCTTTAAAATATTTGGAGATTCTTTTTTAAGGTTATTTCACTTTTAAGTCTTTCCCCAACTCTACATCCCATAACAAGTGTTAAAATTATCCAATAGCCTTTTGTTACAGAATATACTCTACAAAAGCTGAGGTTTCCCAGGGTTTGGATCCCAGAACTCTGCTACCAGATAATCCTAAAGCCTTCCTTCCATAACTGACTCTTCTGCCAATTCCCAGCTGCGGGCAAATTCTGCTTCTCAGACCAGGTAACTTTCTAACTCTGCCTACGAACACTCTACTGTCAGTAAAGGAAATCTCAGACAGGAAGCAAAGCCCCTAGTGAGGTTTGCACCTTCAAACAATCAAGACGCCATCACCAAGCAAATATTTAAACCTACTGCAAAACTTCTGAAGACATCTTACAAAAAATGTAGTTTCTATAGATGCATACTATTTGCTCTGGAAGAGTGATTTCCAATGGAGGGAACATAGGACCCCATGACCAAAGCAATTTTTTAAAACTGCACATAACCGTCCCTCTTCACGTGAGGATTCAAGCAAGCCCGTCTCACAGGTCTAGGTGTAATAGAATGACAGCAACCCTAGGAGTGGGGTGAAAAACAGTGAGGTAGACTTTTAGTGAAAGGGGGTGATGTAACAGGCCCCACTGCCCACTTACCTCCCACCACAGGACAATCATCTCAGATCGAGGGCAAACACTTTGGGAAACAGAGGTTCTTTATGTTTTTATGGTTTTCTGGTGGAAATAATTCCCTGAGTCATGCGAAGTTGTGGCTGCAAAATTGAACAGGGGACCAGATATTTTCACATTGAAGACACAAATAGCCCCAGGGTGGCCACCATATCTTCTCTCCCCTTTGCCTGTTCACCCCAAAAGCTGCAGGACAATCCTACTTGCAAAGACACTCACCACTTCTCACAAATTCCTGCCAAGTCCACATCAGCAGCTGGTGGTGTCAAAGTCACCATTTGTACTGCTATGAAGTCCCTCTATTACTTTATATCCCTTCTATTTTCTCTGTTGTCTTCCTAGCTACACTTGCATTCAGGAGCTGGTTACTGCACTAACATTGCCTCTGTAACCAGTCCAGGATATAGGAAGTAGAGGTTCAACTGTAACCTGTCCCAGAATACTTGTCATGCCACTCTAGTTTTCCAACAAAATACTCTGGTATCCCTCAGCTCACCCAAAGAACCACCGCATTACTTACAGATTGTAAAAGTAGAGGGCTTTCTCTACTGGAAAACACTGTGGTCTGTGGTAGAGATGTGATTTCAGTTTTTGCAACTACTTACAGGCAAAAAGACATGTTCCGCAAATTTTCTTCAAGTGTTTGGAATTTAAACTTTTATTAGATACAGAGCCGGCAGACTAACCGTAATCAATGAACATATGGTCATATTACCAAATAATGTTCATGTCTGCCTTACAGACATGTAAGAACTTGAATTACACCTGCAGCCTGTAGGTCTTTAGAATTGGATGTGAAGCATCCTGTGAGATAAAAAACCTCCTATCCAGTCACAGAACACCTTACAGACAACATCACATTAATGCCACTGAATACATTAGTAGAGTCCATGTATGGTTAAGTTACATCTCCAATTTCTCAGAGCTAGATAGGAGATGTCTAGAAAAGGTGGAAAAGCCCAATTACCAAAACAGCTCAAAAGTTAAAGCAGACTCCTTCACCTCCCAAAGCGGAGGGCAGAGAGGGCATTGCCCACCACCCTGTCCTCCCCCAGGATGTGGCATGTGGGGAAGCAGGCAGGAGTGGGTGGCTGGGACTCGGAGGTGGAAAGGTGATGAAAGGAATAGTGGAACTGCTCTGGTCCTAGAACAACAGAGCTGTAAAAAGCTCGGCTTCAGTTCAACCCACTCCCTATCCCACTTTCCCTCCCACCTACGTGACAAACAGCACAGTCAGGCACTTTCTACCCATGACAGTGACTACTAGCAGGAAAGGGACCAGGATAAAAGCATGTCCTATAAAAAATCAGTCTGATTTTAAAGACTATGTCATAAACAATGAACAGCACTGTCAGAGTAGGACACTTGTGAGGCGCTCAAATAGGGAGGAGGAGGTTGAGGATCCATTTCCAGCACTTTCATGTCTTTTATCACTCCTATTTCTGACCTTTCCTTTACCACTTTTTGTAGCACTGCCATCACTGGCAGGTAAAGGGGCAGCAATGTGACTTGACAGTTTGGCTGATGGGGCTACATTTCCCAGCACTGGAATGAAAAGGCACTGGAAGAGGAGAAGCTGGAAGATGTGAACCGTGGTCCTGGTCTGTGCCAAACACTAACCAGGTGACCATGGGTTAGGCTGTTAGTCTCTCTGGGCTTCCGGCTGTTTACTTATAAAAGAAGGTTTTGTCATTGCACAAATATATCCAATATGAAATGTAACACAAAAGTCAAACATAATGATATCTCACCTGCTTGCCTCAGGGAACCGTACAAGCACTGAACACTATGTGAATGTAAACACAGAGTTAAGGAAACTGTTGAGGTAAAGCACTAAACTGAACATGGAGATAAAGTTTTATGGATTTTCTTGGCTTTCTTTTTTAATTGCAACACTGAATTAATAGTTATTAGCTATAATCCACACCACCACCCCTGCAAATAAGTAAAGTTGGTAAGCACTGCCTGGATGCCTGCTATTGCCCGATGCTAAGCAGGGTGAGGGGTATAAAGGAGGCTGAACAAGAGAGTCTTCTCCAGTTACCAGCTAAGTGAAGAGATACATTGGAAACCACCCGGGAATGGTACCAAGTCAGTACTCAAAGCCAAGATTACAGGCTACCGATCATAAACACTGCAGGAATACAGAGAGGAGCTAGAAGTATTTGGAGTAAATAGGGAAGACTCTATGAAGTGGGTGGGGCTCCAACTAGTTCTCAGGGCAATTCTAAGCTGTTTTAACTGAGGACTGGATAGGAAAATGCTGGTGACTCCTGGTTTTTAATAAGGCACAGGTTACCCTAGGAGGCTAAGTCACATAATGATTGGAACACATAAGGTAAGTCTAAAATGATGGAGGGTCGAGACTACCTGGCTGAGATCTGATTGTGGTAAGTCTTTGACTTGACTCTAGATGTTGGAGTGTCAAAACTGTAGGTTGACTGAAACGAGGGGAGAGAATATCCAAGAATTCAGCAGAAGGAAAAATTCATGTATCAGGGATGAAAGCTCTTCATCAGAGTATCAGCAATCAGAATAGACACTTGAAACCAAAATCATATAGTTCCAGAAGCCGAAAATATGTGGAGGGTGGTGGGAGAAATATAAATCAAAGATCATTCCAAGCTTTTCGGTATTCAAGACAGGAAGAATGATTATCCCACTGAATAAGTGGAGACGCTGCAAGAAAAAAGATTATGAAATCAGCTTTAGACATGTTGAATCTGACATATAAGCTAAGAGTAGGTGTTCTCTAAGAAGCTCAAATTCAAAATTGAAGCACAGATCTCGAGTACAGGCTTAAGATGCAGATGGACAAGATATGATAAATCTCCTAAAAGAAAACATAGGCAAAACATTATCTGACATAAAACTTAGCAACGTTCTCCTAGGGCAATCTACCCAGGCAATGGAAATAAGAGAAAAAATAAACAAATGAGACGTAATTAAACTCATAAATTTCATCACAGCAAAGGCAACCATAAGTAAAACAAAAGGAAACAACCACCTACGAATGGGAGAAAATATTTGCAAATGATACGACTAAAAAAGCCTTAATTTTCAGAATATATAAACAGCTCATACAACTTAATAACAAAAAAAAACAAACAACTCAATCCAAAAATATGTAGAAGACCTAAACAAGCATTTCTCCAATGAAGACACAAATGGCCAATAGGCACATGAAAAAATGCTCAATATCACAAATAAACAGAGAAATTCAAATCAAAACTACAATGAGGTATCAGCTCACAGCAGTCAGAATGGCCATCGCTCAGAAGTTCATGAATTATAAATGCTAGAGAGGCTGTAGAGGGAAGGGAAACCCTCTTACACTGCTGGTGGGAATCCAATTTGGTGTAGTCATTATGGAAAGCATGGAAATCCCTCAAAAAACTAAAAGTAGACTTACCCTATGACCCAGCAATATCACATCTGTGTATATAATTGGAAAGAACTCCAATGTGAAAAGATACCTGCACCCCAGTATTCATAGCACCACTGTATACAATAGCCGAGACATGGAGGCAAGCTAAATGTAGCAACAGATGACTGGATAAAGAAGTTGTGGCATATTTATACAGTGGAATACTACTGTACCATGAATAGGAAAAAATAAAACCATTTGCAGCAACAAGGATGGAGCTAAAGATCGTCATTCTAAGTGAAAGCAGCCAGAAACAGAAAAATACCAAGTGCTACCACTTATATGTGCAATCTAAAAAAAGAAAGAAAAAGACAGTGAACTCATCTACAAAACAGAAACAGACTTGAAGACTTAGTAAACAATCTTAAGGTTACCAGGGAAAGGTGATGGGAAGGGATAAATTTGGGAGTTTGAGATTTACAAATGTTAGCCACTATATAGAAAAGTATATTTTAAATAAAGTTTCTTCTGTATAACACAGAAACCTATGTTCATTATCCAGCAATAACCTATAATGGAAAAGCCGATACAGCCACCAACTGAGGAAGCAAGAGAAGAAAGGATTTAGTTATGCTGGGCTAGAGCCCACTTCTAAAATCCTTGTCAGCCACTGAGGCTGCCTCGAGTACACTGAGCCCTCCTCCCAGGGACAGGCTGACATGACATGTGTCCTGCAAACCTGGGGCAGCAGAGGCCGTCCCCAGGTCTGGCCCTGGGATAGATGGGAGCAAGTCCACCTGCTCCCCTTGGGGCAGCACCCCTACCCACAGCCCCCGCCACCTGACTGCACCGCGCCTGCCTCTCAGGAACCCACTGACTTGAAAACAAGTGATCCACGAACCTGGGGCAGCAGCATGGAGATGGGCGGAGACCTGGCAAGCTGGTCGACTTGTCCCCATCTCCCCCACGGCCTGTCCAGGGCTCGTCCTCAGCTACTCCAGGCACGGTCCGCAGGTCAGCCTGCTTCTGGTAGGAGGGCACGGTGTGGTCGAAGGTATTGGCGAGGTTTGGGGTCTGCCATTGGGAGCCCGTGGATTTGCTACAAACTCCCCAGCGCATGGCCTGAGCTTGGCCTCTGCTGCCCCAGTTTTGTGGAACTCAGGTTACAGGTCAGCCTGCTCCTGGAAGATAGGTGCTGTGCTGTCAGGGAAAGGCGGTGGCTGCGATGGCGGGATTGGGGCTGCCCTGTTGGAGCGCGGGGGTTGCGACCATTTCCCGCTGCTTCTGCAGCCATCCCAGCACACTGATCGCACCGAGCCCACCTCCCAGGAGCAGACTGACTTGTAACATGAGTCCCACAAACCTGGGGCTTTACAGGCCGCCCCCAAGGTCAGGCCATGGGAAAGATGGGAGCAAATCCAGGGGCTCTCATGGGGCAGCCCCAATTCCATCTGAGGCCCCGCGACCGCACCGCACCTGCCTCCCAGGAGCAGGCCATGGTCTGAGGACCAGTCAGAGATGCTCCGGAGCCGTCCAGCGCCCTCCCACCTCCTGGGGCTGTACCTGCTCTCCTAAACCCGGGTATAAGCGGCGGCAAAAACGCGGGGTTCAGGAACTACTAATAGCGGGGTTACCACAAACCACAGCAGCGGCTGGGACCCGCCTAAGAGTCCTAATGGGACGCGCGGCCGGGACCTCACCTCCGCACCCCTCCCTGGGCGCCTCCTCAGCTGCACAGCGCACGCCTCACCCACCGGCTCCCCGAGCAGCACGCCCCCACCAGCGCCCCCTTAACTGCCCGGCAGCGGCAGCCGAGCCACGGGCAAGCAGCGACCCAGACCCCAGGCCGTGTTCCTCTTCCAGGAGCTGGTCCAGGAGCACCCGGCTCCTGCCAGCTTCCACGTGTTCTGGGCGGCTTCCAGCGTCTGCGCGTCTGTCCGTCGGCGTGTGTGCACCCCTCCTCCTCCCGCCTGCAGCGCAAACCGCCCGGGTGGGTCTCCTGCTTTATCGGACCTGTCCACTGGGGCCGGGAGGGGCCAGGTGGGGCCCCTCCTGCTCTTCCCCCCGGGTCTCCATCCCCAGAGCCTTCACCCCGCCACTGACTGGGTCCTGGCACTGAACTAGAACCACGACTGTCCTGGGCCAGGCCACACCCCGCCAGCCCCACTTCCCCTGCTCACCTTCCCCTCCCTGTTACTACCCTCCCACCCCTGGCCAGGCCTAGTCTCCCACAAGACCTTGAAGACAGAGCTTCTTCTACTCACACTGAGGTCCGTGCCCTCACACTCCGTCCTGCTAGTTCCTAACCTAAGGCCCCTACACCCTCATGCCTCACCACAGGAACCCCAACATCCTGAAACAATCCCCCTCACTTCTCAGCCAGGTCAGTTCCACTCTGAGCGGGCCCCACGCTCCTCAACCTATACTCCCTAACCATGGGATCCCTTTCACTCTGACTGCAACCCTACCCTGAGCTGACTCCCTCACCCCTCACCCTGTGGTTGGGGTGAGGAAATCTGGGCTCCAGTAATGATGACTACTGCCACCAGTGGGGGATCCAGCCTAGTGTGCACGTTCATAGTTAATGTCTGAGGCTACAGGGCGAGGCAGGCTGGGCTGAAAGCGGTTCCAATTCCCGCCCTGACACCCTGATCCCCGCACCCTGTGTCTCATCTGACCCGATGGATCAGGGTGATCCCAGGCTGCCAGCCACTGGCCTGTGGGCCTTGGGTGGTTGATTGTCCTGATGGTGATCTGGACCCCTAGGGCAGAGGCACTGGGCACGTGGACCTTTGGGGTGGGGGAGTTCAGAGGGTTCACTTGAGCCCAGGGGTAGACAGCAGATGGTGGGCTGTGTGCATGGGGCTGTGTTTGTGGCCTGGCCTCAGCCCAGGTGGGTGCAGGGATCTTGTTCATTCACACCAAGCCAGAGGGAAGAGGGACGGGAGCATTTAAAGCATCAAAGATAGGAAGCCAAGGCTGGAGAGCAATGTAGGCAGGTGCATTGGCCAAGCCACCTTGGGGCCCCCCTCGACGCTGGTCCCTTGCATCAGGGGAGACTGGCATTTGACTGGCCAATGAGACATCCCCTGCTGTGGTATAGTTTACAGGCAATTGAAGGGATTTTGACAGGTAATTTTAATCCAATAATTGTCACTTTCTCTGTGGGAGATCAGGTCCAAAGTCATGGGGAATCTGGCAGTGATCCTGCCTGAACTCCAGCCTGGGACAGTGGAGGACCCACCCAGGAATCATCATGTTAGCTCTCACCAAAAGTCACTGTAATAGAGAAGAACAAATCTGACTCCATATTGGATCTGTTCATTTTCCTTTAACCCTCTGCCGTGTTCTCTAGGATTAGTCTAGCTAGCTCTGCTCCTTTTGTAAAACAATGTTGCCTTTAGCCTAAAATAAAGAGGAGAGCCTATTCTCAGGGCTCTGAACTTTAAGGATATTAACACTTTTGCACTCCTATAAAGATAACAATTTGCAGAATAGAAAAAGTTTGTTTTGTTGCAGGTTTTACAGGAACACCATGATCTGACCCACGTGGACAGCTGCAAAGGATTCCAAGAACAAAAAAATCCTACACCAACAAGTTTGCAACAACCAACCACAGCCCCTCCCCTTTTTAGTAGAAAAGGAGCCTGAAGTCTGACTTGGGGAAGATGGTTCTCCAAGTCTGCCATTATCTTGGTCTGCAGCTGTCTACGTAGACCAGGTCATAGTGCCTCTGTAAATCCTCTAACAAAACAAAAGTTATTTTCTTTTCTGCAACTTGTTGTCTTTATATAAGTGCAAAAGTGTTAATATCATTAAAGATCAGAGCCTTGAAAATAAGCTCTCCTGTATATTTCTGGCTAAAGGCAACATTGTTTTACAAAATGTGCAGAGCTAGTAAGATTAAGCCTAGAAAAGAGGGCACAGGGTTAAAGCCAAAAGAACAGATCGTCTATGGAGTCAGATTTTTTTCTTTTCTATTATACTATATTCTATTTTTGTTTTAAGTTTATAAGAATAAAGTTTAGCCTTTTCCCATTTTAAATTGTGCAGTTTTCAGGAGCATGAAGTGCATTCACAATGCTGTGAGACCAACACCACTGGTTTCAGACTATTTCCTTCCTCAAAGTGAAAGCTTGTATACAAAGTGAACCCCACATCCTACCTCCCCCAGCCCTTGACAAGCCCTAATCCCCTTTCTCTCTCTATGTCTTTACCTATCCTGGAGGTTCCCTATCAATGAAATCATATAAAAGGTGGCTTTTTTAATATTTTTTTGTGTGCCCACATATCTTAAGTAGGGAAGGGTGAATTTTTGTTTGTTTGTTTTCACGTGAATTAGCATTTTTGTATTTGGAGAGGAAAACCAGCTGGATTAAAGATGAGACGTACCAAATGAATCCCTTTTAGTAACTGGCATAATCTCGGGGTAGGCACTGCTGTTCTAACTGTGAAACCAGAGCCAGAAGGGAGATGCTTAGCTCTTCTTGTGGCAAAATAAAAGCATACAAAAACAGAAAACAAAGGCCAAGAAAGACAGATTGAAAGGCAAACCACAACCTGGAAAAACCTTTCCTCGTGACCCAAGGTCGGAGAAAAGCTTCACATCCCTGTGTTCCAAAAACCTCTTGAAGCCCAGTGTTCTGAAAAGAAACAAAACACACACAGGCATTTCCAACGAGAGGCAGTGCAGGTGGCCAGTGTCTGCTAGAGATGTTCGACCTCTCAGGTGAGGACACAGGCAGACGGAAAGACTGCAGAGACAGCTTTGGCCACCATCATACTGGTAGGACTTTAGCCCGGTGACAATCAACCCTGGTGACAACGTGAGCAGGCAGAGGCCCCAGGAGGTCCCCTGGAGGGAAAAGCAAATGGACGCTCCTCTCTGGCAGAACAAGGTGCAGGATACATCAAGGCGCCAAAGGTGCATCCCTTCCCCAGCAGTGCTGGTCCTTAGAGGAGAACCCACCAAAGTTCTTGCACAATTTTTAAAGATAATTTTTCTTCAGTAACATGAATTCAAAATAATCAATATGTCATCAAAGTATTTTCAGAAGTGACCTGCCGTGGGCCAGAAAAATACATACATAAATACACACATATGCACATAAATATATGTACACATACATACAGGAAAAGAGACAGACTGAAACACAGAAATGCAGGGGGAGACAGAGAAACAGAGAGCGAGACAAGACAGAGAGAGAGGCACTGAGAGGCAGAGACAGAGAGAAGGAACACTGGAGCTGGTAATGAGTGGAACTCACGCACATTTTCACAAGTCAGTCTACATGTCAGAACCTGGTCCCAAAGTCCATCCACCTTCCAGGGGAGGGTGTGGGGATCACACAATGGCGTGGGAACAGAAGGCAAAAAATAGGAAACCATTGTGGGGCAGCCCACCACAGAGGCCGAGATGAGACACTGGACCTGTATGTCAACATGACAGAATGACCTAGGTGGCTGTATGCCAGAGCGGACGATGCCAGAGTTGTATTTAATTTCAGTCTCACGACTGGGAGCTGGGAAACATGTAGCAAGGAAAGTGACTTTCTCCAGACCCCAGGGCAGACCCCGGCCGGTGTGGCAAGTTCTCTGCGCTCTGCCAGCCCTCTGTGGGGTCCTTCCTTTGCTGAGTCTGTGCACGAGCTCCCTGTGATGCCAGCCCATGGGGGTGACAGATGCAGTAGGTGTTTCTAGGTCTAGAGACAGGATGGCTTCTCTAGGAATCAGGGGCCAGAATGATCCCCACTGTGCCGATGGGGGTTTGGGGAGACCCTGAGAGGCACGTGGCTTGTCCAGGGTGACAGCACTGCTGAGTGGGGGCAGCCAGGTCTGACCCCACGTGTCTTCAGAGCTGCGGCACTGGCTGCATCCAGGCCTCCCCAGGGCTATGGGGGAGGCTGAGTTGGTATCATTGTGTGTGAACATGGCAAGAAGTGAGAAATGAGAGATCGGCAGCCCAGAAGGGCCCTTGGGGAGCTTTGTGTCAGGAGGAAGCTTGGATAAGTGGACCCCAGTAAGTGACCTCACTTCCCTGGCAATAGAGCCCAACAGAACTTGGAACTGAAGTCACCAGGCACCCACTCTGTACAGAAGTCCCTACTCAGCTCACCTGGTTGGAGACAGAGGCATGTTCTGCTGCATCCCATTATCCCGAGGCCGCAGCTCCCGGAAAACCCGCAGCGAGGGGCTGTACCAATGCTACCGGCGCTGGGTCAGGTCTCACTCAAGGCTCCTCTGGCTTTTTGGCGAGAGACACCCAAAGGTAAAACAGGGAGGCCCAGGGCAGACCTGCCCAGGCCGGGCCACCACTCAGATCCCATCCAGGTAGAACCATGGCCCTTTCCTGGCTGGTGGAGGTGGAGCAGTCATGTTGGGGATGGGTTTCTGCCTCAAGCAAGAGCAGGTCAGAGGCCTAGGGGGCCGGTCACATCCCCAGCCCAGGTCAAAGCTGGCTGGCTGGGATGTGGAGAGCCGGGGAACAGTCCTGCTGCCCGAGGTGGAGCCCATGCTCTCTGGGTATGTCTTTTCCCTCCTGGGTGTCTGAGCTGAACAAGGTCCCAGTCTGACCTGGCAGCAGAGGGTCGAGTGGACAGAATCAGGAGTGTTCCTGGCCGGGCAGGGCTCTGAGACTTCCAGGCCGAGTCAGCCGCTGGTCACTGTCATTGCAGAGCCAGATACCACATACTGAACAGAAGCTGATGAATAAGAACACCAACGCTCCCTCCCCAAGTGAAGGGCTGGTGTGCCACTATTCTGAGGGCCAGCACAGGCTCCAGGTGGATCTGGATATGGAGGGGTACCCACCACCATGGCCCAGAAATCAGTGGGGCAGGCCTCCGACCCATACATCACCCAGGGCTCTCCCCAGGGACCTGTCCAGGGCTGACGGGTAGCTCAGCACACCCGGCTCTGACCTGGAGCACCGTGCCCACCTCGCTGCAAGTCAGGTGGAGGACCAGGGGCCGCCGAAGCAGAGCCCAAAGGTCAGAAAGGCAGGTGTGTTGCATGTGTGTAGGTAAGGGAGGGGCAAGGGCTGGGCCACACAGGGAGGTGTCCCCAGAGACTACTGTTGGGACCAGAGCAAAGAATGGCCTCAGACCACCTGTCTGGAAAAATTCTGTCACAGAACACATCCTGTGGGCACTTTCTGGGTGGGAGCTGTCTGGAAAGCTCTGGGAAGGTTTCTGTCCTTGAAGAGGCACATGGAAAGGGAGGCAGGTGGGTCAATTTTTCCTCTCTCACAGCATGAGCACTTCCACAAGACTTAAAACTCTCTCCACATCCAATAGTTACACAGGAGGCAGGGGCAGAGGAAGATGTCAGAGACCAAAAAAGGATGATCTGGATCCAGCAGTAGACCCCGAGCTCCCTCCTGCATCTCCTGCAGCTCCTCCTGAACCTGCATCTGCAGCTGGACTGCTGGGCAATGGAGAACAAGTTCAGGCATCACCAACCCCTGGGGCAGAGCCCCCTCTGCACCCACCCACACCTTCTTCTCCAAAATGTTCTCCAAAATCCCACCGTCAGTCCCCTCCCCCTCCCAAACTTGACTTCCCTTCCGCTGGAGATGTTTTTGTTTGGTTTTCTTTAGTTTCCTTTGTTTCTTTCTCATCATTTATGGCATCCTTTATTTTTCTTTTTAGAGTTTCATGTAATAAAATATAGACATTTCCTCTTTTAAATTGTGCAATTCAGGAGCATTAGGGGCATTCACAATGTTGTGCGACCATCACTACCATCTAGTTTCACACTATTTCTTTCCTCAAAGTGAAACCATGGATCCAGAGCGTGCACTCCCCTCCCTCCTCACCCAGCCCCTGACAACCACAAGTCCTCTTTCTCTCTGCGTGTCTTTACCTCTCCTGGGTGTTCCCTGTCTATGAAACTTTAAAAAAGGTGTTTTTTTTTTGTCCCTGCCCACATGTTTTAAGCTGGGGCTGGTGATTTTTTTTGTTTTCACTTGAAACAGCATTTTTATTATTTTAAGGGGATATCCAGGGATATCACATTAAAGATGTGATGTACAAAATGAAGCCCTTTTAGTAACTCTGTGCATAATCTCAGGGTAGACACTGCTGTTCCCCCTGAGACACCACAGCCAGAAGACATAAGGGAGATGCTTAGCTCTTCCTGTGGCAAAAACAAAACCAAACAAATAAAAAAAATTAGCAAAAGCCCAGAAAAACTGCTGGAAAGACAAACCACAACCTGGAAAAAGCATTCTTCATAACCCAAGGTTGGCGAAGGGTTTCCCACCCCTGTAGTCCAAAAATCTTTCAAAACCCAGTGTTCTAAACAGAAATAGAACAGAAATGGGCAGTTCCAATGAGAGGCAATGCAGGTGGCCAGTGTGTGTTAGAGAGGCTTGACCAATCAGGTGAGAACTCAGGCAGACGGAAACACTGCAGAGACAGCACCGGTCACCATCACACTGGCGGGTCTTTAGTCAGGTGACAACCAGCCCTGGCGACAATGTAAGCAGGCAGAGGTTCCAGCAGATCCCCTGGAGGGAAGAGTGAAGGGACGCTCCTCTTCAGGAGAACAGGGTGCAGGACACATCAAAGGGCCACAGATGCATCTCTTCCCCAGAACTTCTGATCCTTACATTTCATCCCACTAAAATCCTTACACACCTATTCAAAGATGCCTTTTCAAGGGTGTTCATCACAGCACTGGTTGAAACAGTCGGAATTAAGGCAACACTAATGTTGATGGAGAGGGGATGGTGTCCATTCGTTCTGGTTGATGTGAATGAATGAATGCTGTGCAGTTGGAAAAGTGGGTGCCTGGTCTCAATCCAATGTCAAGGGAGGCCTCAGGGTGGAAGTATGCAGACCCACTGTCTGCATCCAGGGTCCCATCTGCACTACCACATATGTGTGAAATCAATATAGTTGTAAATTGATCTGATTGTGAGTGTGTGAGAGGCAGAGATGGAAAGAGACATACTGAGAGACACAGAGACTGAGACCTAAGCAACAAATCATTCATGACAGTCACCTCTGTGGGTGGGAATTACAAATCTCTTCTCTTTTAGGCAATATTTCAATTTTTTGTAATGTGTCTGTATTACTCTACTAATTCTAAAAGGATTAAAATCCTATGTTAATGTGACCCATTCATTATTCATCTATGGAGTAATTAAAGTACACTAATCCTGTTTTTAAAAGAATTTAAAGCCTTTTCAGGACTCAGCTCCATGTCAGCTCCGTGGCAGCAGAGGTTCTCCAGGAGGTCGTGTCTTTTCTGAATCAGCGTCCAATAGAGGTGAGGAAGAAGTATCAAACTTGGGCACTGAAGACTACAATAGATGAGAGATTCTGTTGAGAGAAATTAAGACCTACATTCACAGAAAATAATCCCATATTCATGGAGCAGAAGGCTTCATTCTACTAAGATGACAATAGTCCACAAATAGATCTAAGGATTCAAAGAATGCCTACCCAAATCCCAGGTTCTGTTTTGCAGGAACTGACAATCAATCTAAAATTCACGTGGAAAATCCAGGGGCTCAGAATACATGAGTGAATCTTGAAAAAGAACAAAGTTCGAGGAATGGAAAGTCAGATGGAACCCACGGTTAATACAAAAACACTTTAAGCTGAAGATACCTGAGATTCAATAGATGTAGAAGAAAACCTGTCATGGAAGCCATTTCTCTCCTCTCCCTTTGCCCTATTAAGTTAGGTTGATAAAAAAAAGCCTTTAACTTTCACCATTTAACATGGTAGTTACTTTTCTGGTTGGCTCCTGCATGTGTATAAATAAACCTTTTCTCTCGTTCGTCTCCTCTTTACTTCTGTGGGCCCTTTGGAAGGGATTCTGAATGATGGGGACCTGCTCTTTTCTCACCTTCTTTAGTGACATCTTTTGTCCATGGTGAAGTGCTTAAAAAAAGAAAAGACTCATTGGTTTTGGGTCAGATTTGGAACATATATAAATTTGGAGACCCCCTGGAGGAACAAGGGGGTTCAATACTGCTGGGAGAATTTACTGGTTGTCTTGCCCAAATGCCTAACAAGATGCTATTTGCAAGGATTTTTTTTTTTTTAAAGATTCTTACCCTAAAACAAAAACCCTATCTCAACCTCTTGGATGATCAAATAGAAGAAATGAGAATCATGTCTGGCCTAAGAAAACTTCCTTAACAAAACAGAAGGACAGAATCAGATTCAGAGCAAAAATTAAAATCCATTTATACCATCAAACTTCCATTCTTTGGACACTTTCCTCATGTAATTTGCCAGATGGCGTCCTGAAGAAGGCCCTTTGCCCGGAACTCGTGCTCATTTTCAGAGCTCGGCCAAGCGGGAAGTTGGTCCCCAGGGCCTGAGAGGGTCTATTTGTGAAATCTCTGCTGAGACCCACCGGACTGAAGGGAACTGTGTGCTCTGAGGGAGAGAGAGCACACTGAGCATCTGTGGAGGCATCTCTGAGATCATCCCAAAGGCACACAGCTCTAACTCTGGACACGGGGATTTTTGATTGGCATCTTATTTTGAAATCTCCTCCTGGATAGAAAGAGGCAGATTGAAGATGTTGCAATTGGATGGGCACGTCGGCCTCTCGAAATTGTCAATGAGGAAGACACGCAATTCTCTGCAGAAATAGGAACACCCATCCCTGCTCTGCTGACTTCATCTACCGAGAAACAGAGATGCGGCTCTAGGGGGAATTCAACACCCACCAACTCTTCTTACCAACGTTAACGTCCCCACTTTATTCTCCTGTCAGGTCTCTGCACAAAAACTGTGACTCAGCCCCAAATATCACATACCCATCACCCTGAACCACTCTGTGTCTGTGTGCAACTTGAGCATTAATGCCTGTCACCGATAATGTCAAATCGTATCCCCCTTTCAGCCTGTCTCCCGCCATCATCCCAGCCCAACCTCGGTGTCTCTCTCCAAGTCAGCAGCACTCTTCCCATTGGCTTCCCATCAGCTTACCTTGCCCTGCTTCCATTGTTTATTCCCTATATGTTTCCCACAACGGTCTTATTAAAGTATGAATCAGATCAAGTTGTTCCGCTTTGCAAAATACTCTCGTGATCTTCCATTGTATTCAGAAGGATATCTAGAGTCCCTACCAAGGCCCTGTGTGATCTGGTCCCTCACCCGTCTCTGAAGCCTCTGTTCTCACCGTTCTGCTCCAGCCCATCTTCACTGCCCAGATGATCCCCACCAGGATAGCTGTGTTTGTAACTCCAAGTCTTGTACTTACACTTCTGCTGGCCTGGGAGGATTTTCTTGTCTGTTACCTACGTGGCTTATTCTTTTGCTTCATTCAGGACATTGTTCAAATTATTTTACCCTCAGAGAGGACTTATCTAACCACATTATTTAAAATAGCACGCACATATTTCCTATTCAATCATTTTCTCTCCTAATATGCTTTATCTTTCTTTGTGGCAATTATTAGTACCTGGCAGTACATCATATATTTATTTGCTTACTTGTTTATTGTCTATTTTTCTTACTATACCTATATTCATGGAAGCACAAATAACTGTTTTAACCAGTAACTTTCAAACTGCCTTTAAATGAATTCTTTCATAAAATGAGAATTTCAGTGGCTTCCACGGGTTGCTTAGGGGAAAAAAGAGAAAGGATTCAGGTTGAACTAGGTAATTAAGGACCTGGGAGTTGGTTATTTATTTAATACATAGTAGTTTGTATCTGTTAATCCCAAACTCCTAATCTAGCAAAAGACCGAGCTGATTACTATTATTAAAAGACTTTATTTTTTTCTTTTTAAACTTGGGTTGTTTGAGATCTCTTTTCTTCTTTGTTCTTTTTCTTTTTTTTAAAGATTTTTTCTTATTTTTTTTTTTTGCATTGAGGTACTGAGAATTGAACTCAGCACGTACTCTACCCCTTGAACTATACCATCCCCTCCAAAGACAGTTATTTTTATACTTTGACAATACCATATTGAATTAAGATTTTTTGTTCCATTTTCCCTTCATAGAGTTTATAACTGAGGGAGAGAGTCAGAGGAAGCCCTGGGCCATCCCTTCCTTCTCAGCAGGTTACTACACAGCAGAGGAGCTTGGCTGTCACCAGGCCCAGCTCACCTTTCTGCTCTGAGGGCCGACTCAGGCCACTTCTCTAAACAGAGGCGTGTTAGAAGCAGCAGAAAGCCAACAAGCGAGCAGCAATGACAAAACTGACCCACCTGCAGTTGGACATAATCTGCTCTGAAATGAACATCTTAAAACTCTTTTTCCTATTAGTGGATGGTTTTCAAAAATATTCCCAAGGAGATGAATCTCAATCTATTTTTCTGGATTTTTTGGGCCTTCTATGACTTTAACTGCAGGCTTGATTGTCTGCAGAACGTCTTCAGGGAAGCCAGGCAGAACACGTGAAGAGATCCTGCAGGCCACGGCTGAGGCCTCTGGTCAAAGCATCCTTGTGCAGAGCCTACGTTCATGGGACCATTTTCATGACTGCTGTAATTAGTTCTCATCCAACTGTCCCACTGAAAATGTTTCTAGATGGAAGGTGGTCTGACACAGTTGAGCAGTGGGGATGTGGGGTGCAGATGGCAGACAGACTGGAAGGAGAGAAGGGAAATGTTTCATCAGGCTTCAGTTTGGAAGACTTATGATATTTATATGAACATTAAACTAGGTCAGGCTGAAGCGCCGTTTACTCTAAGATGGGGTGATGTATGCGTATCCCTACAACTTCTAAAAAATATGTTGAAGCTGGACGTGACAGCCTTGGGGACACACAGCTTAGAGTGACACCTTCGTTCCAAGATGCCTATGATCTCAGGCTCACAAAGAGGAAAGGAATACACATATTTTGCCTGTGTAGTTCTATGTGAAATTATTTTGACCCTTGCCGGATGGTGTAAGATCAGAAATCATGTAGTCTTTCTTGCATCGCAAAGACAACAATCCTTGATGAGTCAGCAGACTGTTTCCGATGGCCCAAGGTCTGCGCCAGACATTAGCTATCTAGAAAATACCACACAGCCCCCTATCCCTCAAGGAGATCACAGTGTATCGTGGAAGAGACAAATTTAAATAGATTTTCAAAACAATGTGGTAAGAGTCACTTGGCATCATGTATATTGGATGTTCAGAGGGGCTCTTGCACTGCCTGGGGAAGGGTTCTAGAAGGTAGGGAATGTGTCAGAGAGGAAATGCTTTCTGCACTGACATCTGAAGCATTCCAGCAAATCTCTAGACCAGGAGAGTGCGTGCTGGGCACGGGATTCTCGCCAGCTTGCGTGTCTAGTGCAGAGGTCTGGTCGTGTCTAAGAGCACTTTGCACTTAGGGAAGGAAGGTCAGTGAGGTTAAAGGCTGTGAGGAACTAATGGAAGCTGAGGCTGAAAAAAAGCAGCAACTAGCTGATGAGAAGGTGTAACTTTAAATCAGGGAGCGTGGACTTCCTCACATACGCAGCGGGGAATTCTTTGGGGTTTTAAGGAGGAGAGTGACACAAATTTGTCATTAAAAGTGAGCAAAGTGGATTGTTCACTCTAAAGAACAGCACTGGGGATACTAGCAAGGGGTGTGAGTTAATGCAGTGGGGAGCGAGGGGCAGGGACTTAGCTGGGGGACATTAAGGAATAGAATTGTAATACTGACGGGAGTGAGGGAGTGGAAAAGTAAAGGAAAACTCCCAGATATATGGCACGGAAAACAGATGGGATAGTGATGCCATTGTTTGAAGATGTAAACCTAGTTCTGAGCAAGTGTAAATTCAAACATACAGAGCTTGAGGTTTTTATGGGCTAATCAAGTGGGAATGTCTACTTTTCAATTACAAGTATATTTCTGGGACTGAAAACATTTGACGGTTAATCAGTGGACAGAGAGCAGTTGAAGCCACAGGAATAAATGTCACCCACTGACAGTTTATCAAAGAGAAGGGAAGGAGGGCACTTCTGGTTCAGAAAATATGGCAGACCAGAAACTTGAAGACCCACTCACTGAAGACACATAAAAACGTAGGACACAATGCCGCCAATCTTTTCTTTTCTTTTCTTTATTTTTTTACAGGCACATTTATTGTGGTATGATTCCTTTAAAGTAAATTACACATATTTCACATGTACTATTTGATGAATTTGATAGATGTCTACACCCAGAAAACCATCACCACAATCAAGATATCTATCATTCCCATCACTCCCCAAGAGGGACACTTTTTGAATTCCCGTATTTATCCCTTCCCATCCCCTTCTCTCCCTGGTAACCGTAAGATTGTTTCTCTATGTCTGTGGGTCTGTTTCTCTTTTGTAGTTAAGTTCATTTATGTCTTTTTTTAGATTCCACATATAAGTGATATTATATGGCATTTTTCACTTTTTCTGGCTTACTTCACTTAGAATGACTATCTTTACGTCCATCCATGTTGCTGCAAATGGCATTATTTTGTTCTTTTTAATAGCTGAGTAGTATTCCTTTGTATAAATATACTACTACTTCTTTATCCAGTCAGCTGTCGATGGACACTTGGGTTGTTGCCATGTCCTGTCTATTATAAATAGTGCTGCTGTGAGCATTGAGGTGCATGTGACTTTTTGAATTAGAGTTTTCTCTTGATATATGCCTGGGAGTGGGAGGGCTGGATCATGAGTTAAGTCCATTTTCAGTTTTTAAAGCAACCTCCACACTGTCCTCTCTAGTGACAATGCAGCCCGTTTTATTAAAGCAGAGCCATGCTCAGAAAGTAACGTGTATTTCTAGGGGCCAGACATGAAGTGCAGTGAGTGTGGCCTGTTGAAGAATCAGAGGGCAGTCTGGCAGGGCTGGAGGAGAGTGACAGGGAGAGTGTGGTACAGGCAGCATTCAGACCACGTGGGGACCTGATAGGCTGGGACAAGGAGCCTGGACTTCCAGTCATCCCTTGGTAACCATGGGGCACTGGTTCCAGGACTCCCCCAGATGTCAACATCCATGGATGCTGACACCTCTTGTATAAAATGGCATAGGACTTGCATGGAACTTATGTGCACCCTCCCATGTACATTTTCTATATATATATACAAACTTTTGTTTTATGGAGTTATAGTCATTTTACAATGTTGCATCAAATTCCAGTGTAGAGCACAGTTTTTCAGTTATACATGAATATTCACGTACATTCGTTGTCATATTCTCTTTTGCTGTGTCCTCCTGTGTACTTTAAGTCATCTCTAGATTATTCATGGTATCTAATACAACATGAATGCTATGTAAGTAGTTGCCAGTGTATGGCAAATTCAAGTGTTGCTTTTTGAAACTTTCTGTTTTTTCCCGAACATTTTCAATCCACAGTTAGTTGAATCTGCTGGATAGGGAGCCTCTAGATATGGAGAACCCCCAAGCTCTTCCTTTCCACCTAAATTTCCACTGCAAGCACTGAAGGGTTCCAAATATAGAAGAGCGCCATCTACCTGCTATAAACGCTGAAGAACTCCTTCAGCGTATGTAGAGCAGGAGAGAAGGTTTAGGGCCAACTAGTGGGAAAGGAGGGCCTGCCTGGAGAGGAAGGAGGAAGGACCGCAGTGGAAGCCAGCTTGTACCCTGACTGGAGCTAGTTGATAGCAGTGAGGGACGCCGAGGAACTGGGGATAAGCCACTTGGGGGGCGATCCTGGCCGCCAGGTGCAGGGTTCACATAGCTGGGACCCAGTTTGCAAGATCAAAATAACAAGGGAGGAGAGGACCTGCCTCAGCCCCGGGATCCTGACAATGGCCACAGCGCCGTGACCCCAGCTAATGCGGCTCCCCTAGTAAGCCAGAAAAAGGAAACTCTGAGCCAAGATATTGCAAATTCCACCACAGCCACACGGATAACTAGATCTCTAAGCTGACAAAATGTAACCACCAGAAACAGGAATCTTTCCTTTTCTCTTCCTTTGGACCTTTGGACAGGGAGCCACATATCTCTGATGGGAACCACCTCTAATCCGATAGAGACCTCACTTATTCAGGAATAAGCATAGATAAAAAGAGTGGGGTGATGGTTTAAAGTGGAAGTCAAAGCGGAAGCCCAACTGAGAAATGGTGAAAACATGCATGTCATTGAATCCGAGTTATGGCGAAAAGATGGAGGAAGGTTAAGGAAATCTTTATTCACCAGACATGACTAGGCAGTCATAAAAAGACAGCACTTTAAATCAATAAAACATTTTTTTGTTGATGAAAAACAATGCCATATTTTAAAACATGGCTTGGGCCATCAATAACATGCTGAGAGTTGTTGAGGAGGAGAACATAAAGCTGCATATAGACATGTAAGGGTTCCAAGTCCACTGCTCAAAAAAACTTAGCTAATCATGTGTCCAGTGATTTGAAAATCCCTATAAGTAAATAACTCAAAAGTGGGAAAGACATGGGATTAAATAGTGGTAGTGAGCAATGAAATCCAAGAAGTTTATACCTATAATTTCATTGTTAATGTAACAAACTGAAAGTAACTAAGAAATAGTAACTGGAGGACAAACACACACACACACACACACACACACACACACACACAATCTGGAACAGCAGAGAGGTAAAATATGCTAAATTTATCATTATTGAGGAACAGGATCTAATAGATTATTTCATTTTTGAGACTGTTATAGAAATACTGGTCCAATTACATATAAAGTTATGAAATTAGAGATGATTTATAAAAATTTAGAGACAATTTTCATTAAAAGGCAATATAGCTTCCAAATCATTGAAGAGAAAATTAACAATAAATAAGTAATCAATCCAGCTAATATGGAGTAACAGAGACAATATATACCATACTAAAATAAACCACAAATTGGATGCAATATATGAAGCAATGATTTTTAAGCCACGTGAAAAATATCCTCCACAAGGACCCTGTCCTGACACCTCCATAATAAGACTGCTAGGCCTCCTACTGACATCACCAAGAATGTCCACCAGGAGGCGACATTTCCTTCCTCTGCTCCTACTGCAGAGCCAGTCCTGCGCAGTCCTTTTCCAGGTTTTGGCAGGCAGCTCCCAGAAGTGCTCTTCTGGGCCTTGGTCCCTTTTAGCCACCAGCAAAGGGATAAAGGATGAGTAGTAAGCCTCCTTACTCATCGAAGACCTAGGAAACTATCTGATTTCTGAGCAGCCCTTCACTCATGTCTGCTGTCTGGTACTCCCCGCCCGGCTTCCCGAGTCCCCGGCTTGGGCAGTCTGCACGCTGGCCACAGCCCATCAGAATCTGTTCCCCCGCCAAGAGGCCATGCGTGATCGTGAGCAGGGCTCCAGGACTCTGGAACAGCATGGCTTGGACTGCGTATTGGCCCTGGGCTCGTGAGCTCCATGCCCTTGGTTGAGTCATTTAACATCTCTAAGCTACAGTTTCCTCATCAGTAAAATGAAGACATAATCAATATGGAAAAAAAAATCAGAATCTGTTGGGGAATAAATTTCTGGTGATTGAATATTATTTTAATTTTGAATTATACAGCAAAGGACATCACACAATTTTTACTACTTCAGAATTCTAAAGGACAGCTTCTACAAAACTAATGCATGCACGTACACACAAACACATGTGCAGACACACTGGCTCTGCTTCACATACATCCCCACGCGCACACACACATGGACTCATGTACCACACACGCACATACCATACAAACAACCACACACGTCCTCAGGCTCAAACACACACATAACATACACACAACCACATACATCCCCAGGCGCGAGCGCACACACACACACACAGTCACAGTCATGTACCACACACATCCCCAGGTGCGAGCGTGCACACACACACATCATACACACCTTTGGCGTTATTCTAAATCAATTTACAATTGAGGGTCTCAGTGTCCATTGTTTTATCCGCTCAGAAGATCCTGACTTCGGAGCGTGAAGCAGGAGCCCCTCCTCTCTGGAGATGGTCTTTGCCACTTACAGTCTCAGCAGAGCCAACATAACTGCTCTGGACCTTTGGAAGTGCAGGGCCAGAACATACCTGGGAGCTCACATCCTATATATCTAAACATTTTAAGTGCAGTAGGTTCTAAAGTCCTGCCTTTACAAATATACATTCATTATAAGGGGGAAGGCCAGGTTCAAATTTAGAATTCCCAGACTCAGGAGAGTCCTGCAAAGAAAGTGAGTGTGTGGGGAGAGCTGATTCCAAGTCTCTGATCACTAGCCTGACCCTTTTCTTCCAAATGCTGGGTCCATCCCTTGTCACAAGGGGCCTTGGATGTGCAAAGGGGGACACTCAGAATTCACGTCTGTGCTCGGCCTATACCCTCCATGCAAACAGCTGCCCTTTGGCCTCTCTATGAGTCCTGGGAATCTGAAATCTGGGGAGAGCCGGTGCATGACCGAGTAATGGGTCAGGGGCTGCAGAGGCAAGGCATTCGGGGTCCCGGGTTTCCAGAGCATGGGATGGAGCCAATGACCGTGTCCCCTTGGCCCTGCTGACTCCACCCCATGGAGGGCGTGGCCAGAGGAAGTGTCAGGGCCAGGGGGACCTTCTGTAGTGCAGGACCCAGGGCAGCGGGCCCCCTTGCCGGGGACTAAGGGCAGAATCCCTAAGGAAAGGCCTGAGGAGACTGTAAGGTATCTTCATTCCCATTAATTAAAAAAACAAAAGCTCACCACAGATGTGAGTGGGAAGGGTTTTGTTATAACAAGGGAGGGCACTTGCCAATTTCTGGCCATAGAGGGCTGGTGGGTTTGCCAGGTTGATGAGGAACTGAGAGGCCGTTAGCCTCCCCTGGGTCTAAACACCGCCTGAATTCCTCCAGGTGACACTGAATTGCAGTGAGACATGGAACCCTCTCAAGTTGTTAAAATATTCATGGTGAGCCATGCAACTCTCTCCTCATTCTTGGCTATGAAAACAGGATAAACACAGGCGGGAAACTCATCTGCCTGTTGGTTGGTTCACTGTCCATCTGGTGCCCCTTCTTGTAGGAGCCTTTATCATATCACCCAGGGATGACCCGGCTCAGGATTACAGCTGATTTTCTGCAGGTGGCATCACTTGCTGGTGACACGAAGGAGGCATGTGAGCCACCTCCCAAACACTGAGGCTCCTCCTGGGAGGAGCCTGCAGGCCCCCAGTCCAGCCTCTGCACCATGATGCTCCTTAGTGCCACTCCCTGCTTGCTGTCCTGGCCTCTAGCTCTGGACAGAACCTCACTGGGTTGTCGATAAATGTCACCCATGCACCACGTCTAAGCTTGGTGTCCAGATGTGACCATGGTTCTTATTTTCTTCCCACCGATTGATTGTTTGATCTTCGTGTAATCGTGTTGGCAGGAAGGCCAGTACCGCCCTCTTGAGGCCTCCCCAAGCTGCCTCTGCCTATAACTGTCCTAGCACCCCAGGGGATCGGTTCTGAATCCTGGCAATCAGACACGAGGATGAGAGCTGGAGAGACAGGAGTCCACTCCTGCTGTGGTTTCTGCTGAGGCTCGATGTGGCCATAAAAATGGATCCCACAGGCCCTGACGTCAATTGACTCGCTGCAGAGATGCTCCCTCACTGCCCCATTCACCTCACAGACCGAGGGCTTTTTGCTTGTTCCAGAAGGCCCCACCCCGGAGGGGGCACTGGGTCCAGTGGAGTGCCCAGCCTGGTTCCCCGCCAGCCCTTAGGGCCTTGGTGGGGACAGGAACATCAAGTACCCTCCCCTTAGGGGCCCGTTTGTCCATTCCAGCCAACAGACCGGGGTCATAAGCACTTTAACTCACCTGAGGGTGTTTTCCTCACTTCAGGGGTAGTGAGGAAAGGGCTTCTTCACACCCCAAGTGCCCCAGGTCTGGATTCAGACAGCCTGGCTCTCCCCTCAGTCCTGCAGGTCCCCGCCACACCTGCTGCTGGTCACTGAGTCTGTGCTGTGTTCTCTTCCAGGACAAGAGGTGCACTCTGCCCCCACCCCACCCCCACCAGCAGTGGCAGTGGTGGCCGACAGGCAGGTGAGCTGGGGCCCGAGACCATGCCCGGAAATCAATGCCCCAGAGGCCGCTGGTGACTAGAGGGACCACGGGGCAGAAGGCAGCATGGGATGGGAGGAGGAGGAGGAAGCTTCAGGATAAGGAGATGAAAGGGGGAACGGATAGCACTGTGAGGACCTCGACCATGAAAGGGAAGAGAATTGACAGTGACAGCTGGAGTGGTGTTGGCGTTAAAAGCTGCGGGCGTTTTTATTTAATTTTATTAATTACCATTATATATAGTGACAGATTTCTTATTTTATTAAAGATTATGTGCCATGTCATATAACAGGATATAGTATGTTATTATGTATTAAATAATACAGAATAGTAGATATACTAGCATATTATGTTCTGTTTATTTATTAGCAGATATTATATAATATATATGTAGGTGTTTATATACATAGTATATAATTCATGCATCTATATAATATATAACACATAACACATAATGTAAGATAATGATTAATATATTTTATAACAAGATTACATAACAATAATGATGTAATATTACCCATTGTATGTCTTGGTTCATGACACATTCTCACCTTAGGTGCCTGTCAGAGGTATTTATGTATTAAAATTAATATTATAAGAAACAGTTGTGAACGTATCACCCAGCATCAGAACAGGACTATTGACAGTGACATACTGTGTCCTCTTTCCCTATCCTGCTCTTGGCCTCTTCTCACAGGAAGTAACCAGCATCCTGAATCCTGGTTTACCCTTGTCTTGTGTTACTTTCACACACACAACATTTAAGATCAGTTAAAACAAATGAGCTGCAGGTACATGCAGCGAAGTGGATGAATCATACATTCAATTTTAAATGAATAAATTAAGCCCTAGAAGGTAGCCTATAGTGTGCTATGCTTTTAAATGTGTATATATAAATATGTCAACTAAACTCACCAAATTATGAACAACTACAGCTAGAGTCCAGGTGGGTGAGGGACAGAGAAAAGGTGAGGTGAGCAGATCTGCTGCAGGTGAGTGAGTTCCTTTCCAGTAACATGCCATTCTCTCTGAAGCAGGAGGCAAGGCCATCTGCTGGGAGTCAGGGAAGAGACAGAGGGAAGGATAGAGGTGTGCAGAGAGCAGAGAATGTTGACACCACTGAGTGATAAGTGGGGAAATGTGCTCACTAGAGAAACCCTGGAGGATTACCTGGCAGTGGCAACATGGTGGGCATTGATTTGTAGTCTTAGAAATCTGTGCTGGGAGAGCCTTCTGCTTGCAGGCTCAGAACAAATAGAGCTGGGTGAACCGAGATGGAAGTCGGCCTGGTGAGGAACTGAAAAGATCAAGGGTCAAGGGAGTTTTGTTTGTCATAAAGAGAGTGCTGACTGTGGATGCAGAGCTAGAAGGTGGGGAAATGGAAGTAAGAGGAACGTGGACAGGCAGGAAAGCAGAGGAGTCAGCCCATGATGCCCCAGTGAGGGTGAAGGAGGGCCAGGGAGGCCAGTGGTGAAGTAGCTGGATGGCAAGATGTGGGCACTTAAAGGAGAGAGCATGGACCTGGGGTGGAGTCAGGCCCGGGTATGAGCCCATGGGTAGGGTGAATGGGGGGTGGCTGGCTCAGGCTGATGGAGAAGACCCTAAAATGACCATACTGGGTGGTGGAGGGAGAATCAGCTTTGACGTCTTGATGGTAGGAGGCGAGGCAATACAGAGGTGGTGGTCCAGGTGCTCCTGAGTGAGGCAAATGAGCACGGAGGACAGGGTGCCAGGCACTGCTAGGAAAGGATCTGGGTTTTCCAGGTGCTCCCAAGAGAGGAGGAGCAATGATCTGAAGGTGGAAAGTGAGCACAAGGAGGTCAACCCAGGCTCCTGATCAAACGGGGGTTGTGAGGGGGCAAAGCTTCAACTCCAGAGATGGTTGCCCAGGAAGCAGGGACCAAGGGTGAAATGACGGGACACTCAGAGAAGAGAGGGAGAAGAGTCTTCTGGGTATAGGGGGAAGAGAGGCCCCAGGACAAAGGAGCACGGGGGCACAGTGATGAGGATGGACTGGCTCCACGGTGACACTGGCGGGATGGCTGGATCTTTGTCCTGAGGGCTTAGGTTGGGGGACTACTGGCCTCATGAGGATCCCCCTTTCTGAAGTCTGGACAGAGGCTCCCGCTCCTGAGAGCTGTGTGGCCACCACTGTTCCCGGAGGAACTCTGCCTCCATCATCTCCTATCAGGCTTTCCTGCCCAGACCCCAACTGCCAGTGAGGGAGCCTGGGCCTCGCAGCTGTTTCCCATGGAGGGACACAGGCTCCTGGGAGAAGCAGGCTGATCTTAGTTTGCTCCGTAACCCAGGGCCTAGCAAAGCGCCAGCCCATGAGTGGGCCATAAAGGGGCTTGAATACTTACTAAATTAACCCAAAGCAGTAGAATATCAGAGCTGGAGGAAATGACAACTGAGCTCACAGAGTTCACTGCCCACACCCCCATTCTACAGATTAGGAAATAGAGACCAAGCGGTGAAGCAAACTTGGCCAAGGACACACTGCTCTTAAATGCTGCCCTGTGTCGGGCATGCCAAGTGATGAGCTGCAGTGAAGGGGCTGAAAGGGGGCTCTGGGGCCAGACAGCTTGGGTTCAAGTCCCAGCTCTGCCATTTATTAGCCGTGTGATTAGTGAATGTCCTTACCTTTAAAGTGGAACTCACAGTGGTGCCAACTCATTGGATTGTCGTGAACACAGCGTTCCTGGAACAGCAGGACAGAGTTCTGTAAGGGTTTGCTATTACTTTGGTTACTATTATTATCACCAAGTGAACCCTGAAATGAAGAACAAAGGCAGCAAGAATTTTTATTTTAAAGGATTTTAAAATCCTCTGATGAATGTTTCATTTCATCTATTCAAGTCTGCATTTGACCCTTATTAACAACTACACAATGGATGACTTTTGAGGCAATCTTGCTTCATGTCTTTAATTCTCACTAACGACAGAGGCTATTAAACAGGCAGCAGTTTCTTTTCCAGGAAGAGGGACAAAAAGTTAAAAATATCTCAGTGCCTCTTGGTCCCCAGTGAGTTGGTTGTGACCTGTCAACCCAGCTTTGGGGAAGTGCCCGGCCCTCAGGGCTCACTGCGCTGCCCCGCGGCCTCCAGGGGGCGCTGTACCCCCACACGAATCCAGTCTCTTTGTTCCTATCTTTGCTTCAGATCCCTCAAGGACTGCCCATGCCCCATGGCCCCATCTGCCCCGCCAGCCTCACCTGCTGGACTCCAAGACACCATCCTGGGTCTCAACCGTCCTCTATTCCTACGCCCGCCCCACTACTCTTCACTTTGTCCTTCAAGTGAGGGCTCCTGTGGCTCGCCACCCAGCAGGGGTCTCCCGTCCTCCACCTCGGGTAACTGCATCGTCCTGCACGGTGCCTCGGGAACCCGTGTGGAGGCAGGAAGAATACAGAACAGGTGCTCAGAGGGGCTGCCTTTCCCACTACAGGGGCCCTGGAGAGCTTTCTCCCAGCTGGTTATTCACAGGTGCTGAAGCTGTGGAATCTCGATCTCACCAATATAAAGGGCATTATCATTAATTACAAAATCAATCATTTCTTCAGGAGCAAAAGGAGAAAAGACTTTGTGTTCCCCGCCTCCAACTTTTTTTCTCCACCTTCAGAAGTTTCTCATCTATGGGCAAGGGTAGAAAACAACACACAGAATATAATTTTTCAATTTTTTTTCCCAATCTGAAGATTGCTTTCCCAGAACCGATGAAGGCTAAAATGGTTTGGCTTTCCTGAACTGAGGATTCAGAGGCGTGGGGGTGGGAGGGGAGATAACTCAGCAATATTGAACCTAACAGAGACATTAAAAGGTTCTATTCTAAACAGAAAGGAAGTAGGATGCTATAGAAACAGGAAAACCATAGCTGGAAATGCAATAACGTGTTACAAGAGAATAAACATGAAGATGTGAAAAAGAAAAAGGACATCAAAATAAAAAAAGGTGGGAATGGTAGAGGGGAGCAAGAAAATATAATTTTTTTTCTTTCTTTTTTTTCTAAATTATTCTTAGGATGTGTTGGAGCCTACGTGATTATCAGTCTAAAGGAAATAAATATAGTAATGGGTTGATAGAGTTGAAAAATAAGGTAACCAGAAATCAAAAGCGTACAATAGAGTCACAAAAAAAAAAAACCCAAAAGAAACAAACTAAAAATGGCTTAAAGACTTAAACATTAGACAGAACACTATAAACTTCTTACAAGAAAACATAGGCAAAACATTATTTGACATATATCACAGCAATGTTTTCCTAGGGTAATCTACCCTAGCGACAGAATTGAAAGCCAAAATAAACAAATGAGACTTAATTAAACATATAAGCTTTTGCACAGCAATAGAAACCATAAGCAAAACTAAAAGACAACTTATGGAATGGGAGGAAATATTCGCAAAAATGAGAATGACCATGGCTTAATTTCTAGACTATATAAATATTTCATACAACTTAATAAGAAAAAAATAAACAACCAAATCCAAAAATGGGCAGAACAACTAAACAAGCAATTCTCCAATGAAGACACACAAATGGCCAATAGGCATATTAAAAAAATGCTCAATGTTGCTCTATTATGAGAGAAATGCAAAGCAAAACTAGAGTAAGTTATCATCTAACACCAGTCAGAATGGCCACTATTCAAAAATCCACAAACCATAAATGCCGGAGAGGCTGTGGAAAAAAGGGAACCCTCCTACATTGTTGATGGGAATGTAGTTTGGTGCAGCCACTGTGGAAAACAGTATGGAGATTCCTCAAAAGACAAAAAAATAAATAAATAAATAAAAAAGACTTATCACTTGATCCAGCAATCCCACTCCTGGTCATATATCCAGAGGGAACCTTAATTCCAAAAGATACCTGCACCACAATGTTCAATGCAGCACTGTTTGCAATGGCCAAGACATAGAAGCAACATAAACATCCACTGACAGATGACTGGATAAAGATGTGGTATTTAGATATAACAGAATATTTCTCAGTCGTAACAAAGAAGGAAATAATGCCACTTACAGCAACATGGATGGACCTGGAGATTATCACACTAAGTGAAATAAGTCAGACAAAGACAAGTATCATATGATATCACTTATATGTGGAATTTTCAAAAATGATACAAATGAAATTATTTATCAAACGAAAACAGACTCACAGACTTAGAAAACAAACAGGAGTTTGGGATTAACAGATACAAATTACTATATGTAAAACAGACAAACAACAAGGATTCACTGTAGAACACAGGGAACAATATTCAGTATCTTGAAACCTATAATGGAAAAGAACCTGAAAAAGAATAGACTATGTATATGTACAACTGAATCACTATGCTTTATACCTGAAACTAACAAAACAGCTGTATATCTGAAACTCACAAAACATTGTAAATCAACCACATTTCAATTAAAAATTAAAAAAGAATGATAAGTTCTAAATACCTTTATTCAAAGAAAATCTTCAACCCTTCCCTCTTACAAAAATTAAAATGGGAATCTTGAGCAGGACCAAATTATACTGGATGGGCAGTTACATGTCTTCTGCAGCATGTGGCCCATGCTACACACACATCGTGTTTTCCTACAGGTAAGAATGGCCCTGGCTGCCCAAGGAGCGAGTCCTGCTGGGACAAGGCCTCTGTGGCAGTGGCCTCTTTGTCACGCTCCATCTCACCAGGAGGCCAGGATTTTCAGAGGGGAGGGGACATAGAGCTCATACAATTCAAATCAATATCCCGAGAAAAACTATGGGAACAGCAAATTTACCTGCAGTGTGGGAAACATGAGCAGGGCCCCTAAGCAGACCAACAAGCCCAAAGCAAGATGGCCCGATGTTCAGATCGGAACCAGAACAATGACCACCTGTCTCCAGTTAAATGACCACCACCTCACCTGCAATGAACTACTCATACTCAATATCAGGGATGTTTCTGTTGAGACTTGGGAGATCAAAGAAGTCGGACCAGAGAATCTGGACCTGGTTGATGTTGGGGCTCCTCCATTCGTAGAGGTGGCCCCAAGGGGGGAGCACCAGTACCGACTCCTCCATCTTCAGCAGGGTTTTCAGAAGGAAGGCAATGTGGATGCAGACGTTCCTATGGTGGCTAAAGCCCTCTGGAGGGTTGATATCACACAGAAGGTACCTGGCAGGGAGCAAAGGAGAGTGGGTCTCCAGGGCCAGGCCTCTGCACAGGAATCCCAGCTTAGATATAACAGATAGAACAGGAATCCCTGCACAGCACATGGCCTAGACTCCAGACACGTTCAGCATCTTCTGGTTTTTAAAGTGGAGGCACTGCCCACCCATCTCCATGTGGCCAATTACTTCGAGTCCAGGAGCAGCTGCGGAAGACATCTTGGCATCCGTCTAACACTGCTAAGCACCTGACTAGCACCTGAGCACCCGTTCTCCAGGGGCTTTCAAACTTCTTGGTCTACAGAACCATATACACTCTTAACAATTACTGAGAACTCCAAAAGGCTGCTATTTATGTGAGCTAAATCTATCAAAATATTGTGTGTTAGAAGTTAAATAAGAACTTAAAAAAGTGTATGAATTCACTTAAAAATATTAACAACCTACTACATGTTACGATTAATACTCCTAAACACAAAATAAGTCTATTTTTCAAAACAAAAATCATTAGTGGGAAGAATAGCAGTGATTTTAATTTCTGCAAATCTCTTTTGGACTGTTGAGAGCTGAATTCTCCTATCTGCCTCTGCATTCCTGTTTTGTGATATCACAGGCCAGGTTTTCCCTGGAAAACCCCACAGGAACTCAGAAGAGCAAGAGTGTGCAAAAGGCATTTGACATCCCGGAGTTTCTACGAAAATAGTCTTGCACCTCAGGGGCCTCAGACACACTTTGATAACTGCTGCCCTACCCTAGGCGAAACTCTTCTACACAAGAGCCAGGCAAGGGTCCTAGCTTCTGTAATGAGTTACAGCCACCACATCCCTCCCTTCTCAGTGTGTTTCCCACAACCTCCATTACTGCAGATGAGGATGTAATCCTCATCTGGGGCCTCTAGTCCTAGAAGACTGCTAACTTCGAGAGGGAGGGTCCCATCTACCAACCCTACACCCCGCACAGTCTATTTTGAGTCAAGCCCTAGATAACTGCTAATCAGCACTGACCCTTGTGACTTATTCCTGAGTTTTACTGAAGGAATCAACATCTGGATGGAGCTCAAATTTCCCTGCAGATAAACAAGGCTGATAAACCACCCCATTCCAACATCTGATTCTGGGGCTCTTCAAAACCTGGGTAAGGCCCCTCTTCATCTAAGAGGGGTCCTCTGCCTGCCCTTCCCAGGGGGTTCGGGAGGCCGTGGCCACCCAGTGTGATCCAGACTCGCGGACCCAGACCCAGGGCCTGAGGGGGAGGAAAGCCTGAGGCTGTGCCCCAGCCCTGTCCCCCCCACACCAACTCGCTCCCTGGCACCACAGCCCCTCACCGGCCACCACCACAACCCCGATCCCACCGTGGTTCATGTCCACCCGCCCCGCCGACGGCACAGCCATACGTTTACCATCTGTGGGATGCCGCCCCAGACAGGATGTCGGCCGCCGACTGACCAGGCCAAAACTAGTCTCCCGGCCAAGCAAGCCGCCATCCCCAGCAGCAAGCACCGCCATGGTCCCTGGCAGCTACACACTTCCAGAGCCCGCTCCCTGCCCCAGAAGCTCACGCCGGCCCCCCGCGGAGCATGGCGCCTGTAGCCATGGCAACGCCGCTGGGCCCTCCCATAGCTCTTGAGTCGTGCATCCTCCCGAGGCTAGATGTGAGAGGGCAGAACTTGAAGAGCCATTGGGAGCCGGGGCACGGCCAGGACTGGGGTCAGTGGGAGGCTTATGGGGCAGCTGAGCGAGACTGTGATGGGTGGGGCCGCACGGAAGTTCTCACTTGCACGTGGCGCCGGCCAAAGTCTGGGGCATTGCTGCCAACAGTGGTCGTGTCAGCGGGGCGGGGGCACCCTCACCCGTCCGTGTGCGGGGCTCAGCCTGGGCTCCGTGGCCTCCACTTGCACTGGACGTGGACCCGGTCTGCGGGTGGGCAAGATAGAGGACTGAGCCCAGGCACGCAGGGCTGGCCAGTTTAGGGCACCTGAAGTGCAGATCTGCCAGGCCCGCTGCCGGCCTTGAATTCGGGCTGCTGGGCAGTTTCGAAGAAGACAGGGTCTGTCCCAAGAGGGGAGGTAGGGCAGGGGTGCCAGATGCCGGGTTGGGTGCGGTCTCTCAGGAGAGCCATGGTGAGAGGGCGCAGAGTGGCCCCTGTGTTGGCGGGGCTAGGAGTTTGGGGTATAGGGTGGGGATGGTGTGTTCCATGCTCTGTGGTCTCCCCAAGAACCCTCACTCCAGAGCAAGGGGCTCTGCTCCCCGCACCCTTCACTGCACTCCCTGCCTTCCCCAGCACCACTGCCCCTGCCCCCAGAGTGTCCCATGACCTTTCCCCACACCGGGTATGTCTCTGTTAGAGGTACTGAGCTCCTGGTGGCTCCAGCCCGAGGGTGAGGGGCTGTATCTGACCAGTTAGGACGCCTGAATCCTTTACATGAAACCTCAGACCATGATTCAGGCATGCATAGAGGGCCCTCTAACAGGATTCCCTGCATGGCCCTCACCACCACGCACCCAGAGCGCAGCTGCCACACCGGGCCAAGCCTGCCAGAGAACCGCTGGTCCCTGTCCTCCTGTCCCTGATCAAGAGTGCACCGCCCACACTGCTGGGTATTTAGGGGGCCTTAGAAGAGCAGCTGGCATTTTCATGGGCAAATACTTGCTCTTTGGGGAAGATTTGAGTGCAAAGGGATGTAGGGTATGCTTTTTCTGTTGCCCTGGAACTGGTGACTGGGATACAAATGTAAGTCAAAGCAGTTTTTAGAGAGAGCCGCAAAACATCTCACAACCAAAGATCACTGTTCCCCAACAAAGGCAACACCACCTGGCAGGTGGGGGGCCTGGCCTCTCTTTCTAGAGGTTGCGGATTGCACCCTCCAGCTGGGACAGAGCCAAAAACAGCTCTGAACACACTGGGAGTCGCTTCTCACAAGACCTGTGGTCTCCATTGCAGGTCCGGCTCCAGAGCCCAGAGCCAGTATGGTGACTCTGCTCCCGCTGTCCATTCTGGGAGGTCTAGGTGTCCTCCACGGCCCTTCCACCATTGTTTCTTTTGGAAACAGCCTCCGGATGAAATGGGTCTGAGAACAGGAGAGCTGGATGCCAGCAGCCACTGCCCAGTTTGTGGCCCGAGGGAGGGGCATCTCCTATCCTTGGGCTCTGATCTCTCCTCTTCTCTCCCCATATCCTCACCCCTCTTCTCCTTCATTTCTTGATTGATCCCTGGATAATGGTCCTTACCAGGAATGACCTGGGAGAAGTTTTATGAGTCCTTAAGGAAAAAAAACAAGAAATCTATAGACGTATTACTGAAAGCAACTTCCGTCTTTCCCAGGAAAGTCTTCTTTCCAATGTTTAAGGCTAGTTGACAGGGTGTCAAGTGGCCTGACCAGTCACATCTGAGCAAGTGTTAACTCTACCTCCAGCCGCCAGCAGCATCCGTCTGTGGCAACTTAGCCACAAGAACGCAATAAAGCTCTTTCCCCATGCCAGTGACAGCGTGGCTTTGGAGGCAGTGGAGGCCTAGAGAAAGGGCCCCACCCTGAGGCTTGGGGGATCTCCAGCCACAGCCAGAGGAACTGGAGGTTTTCAGAGCTGGCCCAGCAGGGAAACCAGGCAAGGCCGCCTGACCCAAGTCTTTCCTGCCCAGAGAGCCCCATGAACTGCCCTGGGCCCCACTCCCCAGTCGGCCTCCCTGCAAAAAGTTACCACGGGATCCACACCTGAGAAGGGAGGAGGACGGCCCTTTGGCCTGGGGTCCCAGCAGATGTGTCCTGTGAGATCAGTGGCCACATATCTTCCTTGTCTCCCCAGGTCTCTGATGGGTCCATGCTGGACATTCTGGTGGTCAGGGACACTGGAACAACTCTAAACTCTGAAGAAGGACAGAGAGACCCTTCTGGAAACAAGGATTCCAGGGAGATGCCTTGCCCAGAACGGGGGACTGTGTGCTGAGTAGACCCCTGGGAGGCACTGTGGAGCTGTGGGGTCCTCTTCAGAGAAGGGAGCAGTTGTGATTCCCAGTGAGGGGCCCTGCTTTGTTCAGTCATGTCCTCGTGTGAGACTCACTTACAAACACCTCCCAGTCCATCTAGGGGTGGACCCATGGGTGGGGGCAGAGGAGGAGAGTGAAGGGGGCAGCCTTAGGACCCCTGACCCACACAGGGAGCCAAGGGCCAGTGGGAACATCTTGGGAATCAGACGCAGGAGAGGAGGACGGGCACTAAGAACATGCCAAGTCATGCAATAAAGTGACCCGTGACCACAAGACACAGGCGGCCTTCCACCAAAGCAGGGAGATAGAAATTTAGACCCAGGCTCTGAGAAACTTGAGTGGGGCTGGAGGGCCACAGGAGCCCTGAGGAGCAGCTCTCCTAGGGGCAAAGACATTCCAATACACACATTTCTCATGGATGCTTTTTGGGGTGCAGAGTGAGTTACCAGGATCCTGAACTTAGTATGGAATCCCATCCCCTTGTTCATCAAGGTTCCTGGCAATAAATTGCTGTCATTTGTCCCTGGACATGCACAGGGGAGCTGACTGTTGTGGGGGTCACTGCAGGACTGGAAGCTTCTGGTGTGGGCTCTGTGACCACAGAAACCCAGGGGGATTTCTTAACGGGAGCAGCTGGAGACCATGCCTGCCAGGACCACCCTCATGGGATGGTCAAGGAGCCCATGGTACCAGGCCACCAAGTGACCAATTTGTAAGGCTGCCTGGGGTTTCCAGGGAGCGTGTAGATTCCTCTGGTCAGCACTTGGGCCCAGGACAGCAAGACGGTCTGCCCAAAGAGGGTCCTGCCCTTCTGATGATGGCTCCTAACACCTGCAGGGAAACTGCTCCCAGGTCTCCTGGAGGTCCATAGTGAGAGTGGCCTGCCTGCCACGTGGGGTCACCTTCCCCTGATGCAGAGGCACACGTCTCCCCCTTGAGGCCCAGGGGACACCTGGCTCAGGTCCCAACTGTGTGCCCTGGACACGCAGAGCCCCAGAGCTCTGGCACAGCCTGGGGTGTGGTCGTGTTGGGGCAGGGAAGGCCCAGGGAAGGGGCTCATTCAGGTTCAGGGTCCACTCTGCAGGGATGCTGGACCTGGCAGCGATGTGGTGCTTCATAACTCCCCTGGGCTGGGTTTCCAAGCTGTGGGATGGAAGGGTCTCTCCTTCCTGCGGTGCAGTGGGGGGAACTAGATCCATCATGAATGTCAGCCCTGAAAATGGAGGCTGTGCTACATCCATTCCTGGAAAGAAAAATCAGGCCCCTCCATCCCAGGTGACTCAGAAAGTTATTCAGTCCCCAGTTTAGGCTTTGAATTAGAGCTGAGTGGCTCAGGAGGCCAGATCCCCGTCCGTGGCTCCAGGAGTAGGCTTTCTTCTGGGAGACAGGATCCTCACAAACACCTGTGTCTTTGTGGGACACTCCCCTCTGACCAGCTGGGAGGCAGGGTGCAGTTGTGGGAAATCTTGTTTCCATGAGCAGATGGCCACCAAGTGGTGGGGGCACAGGAGACAGTGAGAATGAGTCCTGTAGCCTTTCTGGAATCAAAAAACTGGTAAAGGTGAAAAACTGCATAATTTGTTTTATTGAACAGGCTGCTTATGTACGTTTGGAGGGCCAGGATCAAGGACTGCATCCCTCCAGGACAATAGCCTCAAGAGAAGAACAGACAGAGCAGGAGGAGATCTGGGGTTTCTCCCAGGAATGAGGCAGAACTGGGATTTCTGCACATTTGCAAGGAGTCCCTGCCCACTGAGCACAGGGTTACCATCCACGTGACCCCTGTCGTGTTTGGCTTGGGCTCTGGGTCTGGCCTGATCTTGTATTCTTCCAGCTGAGTTCCAGAAGCTCAGAGGGTGGGCTTAGAGGGGCTGCGTTTGGAACCCGGTGAGGAGTTGGAGGGTCCTTTATCCTGAGTCCCCTCAGCCTAATCACTGTAGCTGAGGCCCAACACCCCTCAGGCCCCCAGGGTGGCCGTGGAGGGAGAGCAAGCCTGGAAGGAGACCTGGGGGTCCCACTGCTGTGTCCCTCCCTTGTCTGTGTTCCCTTTCACCCCGGAAGGTGTGATTGTCTCATGTCACGGCAATCTCTTCTCTGTCAGGTGGGTCCCCACCCCCGCTCAGCCTTCTCTCTGCATGGATGCTGAAGGACCAGGCCCACCTGAAGTTCTGAGCTTGAGCAGTAAGGTGGAAACAAAGAAACCAATGGAAACAAAGAAACAAGTGATTGTGGCAAAGCTCCCCACCACAGAGAAGCTGCCCTGAGTGGAAGGGAGGGTGTGGGCATGCCCATTTGCTTCCTGTCTCCCAGTGCTCTTAGCTTTCTTATTGCAGACCTGCATGGTTTTAACAAAATGATCTGCCAAACTGAAAATATTTACTCTCTGGCTTTTACGGAAATGGCTGGCCAGTCTCTGGTTCCCATACCGGGCAAGTGACTGGAGTACTTTTCCAGTATGGAAACATCTGGGCAGGCCCAGGTTTGCACATGTCTTTAAGAGTAGTTACGGGGTTTTGCTTCTAAAATTTTTTTGACGGCTGTATACTTCTGAGCTGAGGTTTTGCTGTGTAAATCTGAGCTGGGATTTTCTCACACTGTTTCTCACTTCTTATACCGGACATCCCTAAATTCCAAGGGGAACTGGATATTAAGGAAGCCATGGAGTTTAGGAAAAGGATACAGATCTCATTTCCTTTTAAGCATCGGTGTACCTCCATCCTAGGCAGTATCGGTTATGTGTTATTGCTATGGGAAATAAATAGCAACCAAATTTATAGAAAACAGTGGGTCTTTAGGTATACAAGTTCATCTTTTCAACATTTTTTGTAATGTTTTCAGTTTAAGATGACCATTCCTGAGAAACCATTCTAACAGGCATCCTGTTAGAATGAAGTAGCATTTTCCCTGAGCCATACTTAATTTTTATTTCGTAGACAGCAGGAAGGGCAATCACACATCACACATTTGTGGACCTCACAGATAAAATGTGACTTTCTGGGAGCACACTCACCCCATCTCCCCCTGCTCTTTTCACTGTCCCATTCTCCCTGAAGGCTCTTTCGTATCTTCTGCTCATGAATCCAGTAACTCTTTCTTCCTCCTCGTTCCTCAGCTGGTGAGTTTACGTTTTTACTTCTCTTCTGAAGCCAACAGAAGAGAACTTTCACCAGCAACTCCCAGCACATCTGCTCGCTTTCAGATGTCTGTGACCTCACTCTCACTGCCCCACCTCTTATTACAGGTGACATCAAAAGCCAGTTTCTCCAAAAGTCCCCGGGGCCCTGTTCCTCCTATCTTCTCCAGGCTATCACTCCCAAAACTATCCTCTCTCTCACTACCTCATCTATTTTGTTCTTCTGCTTGTTGGCTCCTATCAGTATATAAACGTCCATCCCCTTAAAATAAACAAACAGCACTCCTTGACCCTAATTCACCCCCACTAATTGCCACCCCATGTCTTTGCAGAAAATCTTTAAGGAGTTGTTTAAATTCACTGTCTGCATCTTCTCTTGAGCCTTCCCTTTTTACACCCACTCTGGCTTTTCCCCTGATCCCTCGCTCTATGGAAACTGCTTTGTCAAGGCCATCAGTGACCCCACGTTGCTAAATATAGTGGTCAGTTTTCAGTCCTCATCATGCGTGGCCCCTCGGCAGCATTTGTCCCAGCTCTTCCATCACTCCTCCCCCATGTTCCTGCTTTACTTGGCCTCCAGCCCATCGCTCTGTCTGCTTTCTGCTTTTGGTACACTGGCTGGTCCTTTGCCAATGTCTCCTCTTTCTTCCAAACATTTACTGTGGGTGTACCCCAGAGTTGGGTCCTGGGTCTCTCCTCTCTCTCTCTGCTATACCTTAGGTGGAAGAAACCAGCCTTGAAAATTGACATGCCATCAATTTGTCAATTTGTCAAAAACTCCCTGATTTGTCCTTTCCATTTGGACCCCTCTCCCTAAGACACATACTCTTTTTCTTTCATTCATCTTGCTTTCACATTCATACATATGTTCTACTATGTAAGTTACTTTTCCAAATTTTGAACCAGTCCATATATATCATGTAAAATGCTCAAATCTCTATTATTTCCACTAAGATGCTTATTCTACCTTAAAATATTTCTGCATTTCTGTATTTATGTGAATAAAGCAAATAGTATTTCTACAAGCCTCATAGTTAAACAGTGTGTTTGTTTGGGGCTCTTATGTAACATGAAATAATGATACATCAAGATAGTCTTTTTTCATTTATTTTTATGTAACACCAAGATGAGGTTTTTGCACTGAAGACTGGTTTTATTGAAATTTTACCCACGTTATGGACAGTCAGTTTATGTGAAAGCCCTCATTTCTCCCCTTTTCTGATATATTTTCCATTTGGCTATGTATAACATATACCTTGGCATGACATAAAATTCCAAAATCATTCACATAATACAATTAATATATATAAATTATAGTTTTTAAATGTTAAAAAGAAAAAAAAAAACTAGACTCCTCTACCTATTAGGCATTTCTGTGGCAATATCTAATAGACCCCTTAACCATGACATTGAAGAACTGAGCTGATTCCAGCCTCTTTCCACCTGCTCAGACTCACCTTGTCCCATCCCCTGTGGATGGAGAGGACATCCCTCCCATTGTCCAGGTCCAGATGTTCAAACCATGTTCTTTCTCTCTCTTTCTCTTACACACACACACAGCAAATCCAGCTTGTTAGAAAATTCTGGCTACTCTGTCTTAATTAACCATCTGCTCCCTGCTCCCTGCCCTCATAAGAGCCACCTTCAGCCCCTTCTTGGACACCAAATAGCCTCTTTCTTCCATCTTTGCTTTTATACAATCTCTCATCCATACAGAGTCAGAGGGAGCCTTTAAAAGCATACAGTGAGGAGGTGAGTGTAGCTCAGTGGTATAGCGCATGCTTAGCATGCATGAGATCCAGGGTTCAATCCCCAGCACCTTCATTAAAATAAATAAATTACCATCCCCCCAAAAAAAAACAAAACCAAAGCATAAGTTGGACATCACCCATCCCATCAAAACTCACTAAAAGGTTCACCATTTCATTAAGAGCCAAAGTTGTCACAAAGGCTTCCAGGACCTGGAGTGCTGTGCCCCTCTGCCCACACTCTCTCCCTCAATTTGGGGGCCTCTGGCCCCTGCTCTTCCTTCTTCTTCAGGAACTATTCTGCTTCAAGTTCATTACTCCGTGAGATCTGCCAGGACTGCCTTATTCCCTCCTGCCTGCCTCCCACCCCACCACCATCACCTGAGTTTGCACATATCACTCTTTTTTTCCCAAGCTCTTGTTACCTCCAACATGCTGCCTGTTTCCTCTACTAAAACTCTGAGCCCCCAGTGATGGGGAGTCTTGTCTATTTTGTTGACTAATAAAGCCCAAGAGCCTTGGGAACGGGTTTAGTTACTAGATTCCCATACATAGTAGGAGCTTATACAGATTTGCTGAATGAATGCAGAGGCCCGGGTCCAATCCGATGGAGCACTTCTGTGTCCTGCTCAAAGAATAACTCTCCTTTCCTCCTGAGATGGGGTGACCACTTCCTTGCTGATCAAAGGCAAGATCTTTTAGCTTTATGCTGTTAACCTTAGGCGGGGGACTGGGGAATCCTCATATATATTTTAAAATTTGATTCACTTTGCAGTTTGTCTTCGGTCTATGTATCCTTTTGAGAAACGGTTTATGAGTGATCATTCTTCCATCAGATTGAACAGGGTCCAGGGGGGAGGACCAAGCCTGTTCCATCGGCCATCCTGTGTGTCATGTCCTGTGACCCAGTGGATGCTCAGCACGTAAATGAACAGAGAGGAGTGAGTGAAGAGATGGGAGCATCTCCTTATTGTGGTGGTTGCTCTCTGCCCGATGCCTTGATATTTGGTGAAGGGCTTACAAGTGCAGAGGGGTGAAGACAGGGCCTCTGTGATCTTCCTAAGTGCCCTGGCCTTACCCATTCCCCCAGCCCCCTCTGGGCAGCCAAGCCGAGGAGCTGGGCCACCGGGGGTTGTGATGATCACTTCACCCCAAGTCCGGGGGTAGGAGCGTCTAGCACACATGGTTGTAGACTCTGGAGTCAGGTCCTTGGAGGAATTCCTCACTGAATGATGTTTTGGACCTTTTATTTTTCTCTATAGCCTCCAGCTGAAGAAGCAGATTGCCTTAGATACATGAAAGTTGAGGACGCCTACTATCCCCATGAAGCCCAGTTGGGGCTGTGAGTCTGCTGTTTGTACAGCCGGTGGGCTCGTGTTGCTTCGGGCATTCCTGTGCCTGAATTCCTGCAGTACACTCGGTGGTAAGGATGGGGGTGCCTGGCAGGGAGGGAAGCGGGTCGGGAGTCTGCACAGCTGGGGATACGTTAACCTGGGGTGAGCGGGAGCCAGCTGATGCATGGCATCTCGGTGCAGGGAACTCTCCACACTCAGAGGGGTTCCCACTCCCACAGAGGCCCTTTGATCAGGGTGCTGGGCTGTCAGCACAGCAGGGTCCCTTTGAGGTTCATGGTGCCTTCAGGCAATGGGAATTGAGGGGTCCAGTGGCACTTAAATTAACTGTGCATCTGAAGCCAACCCCCATCTCTTTCAGCCTGTTTCCTAATCTGCAAAACTGGAATGATGTTAACCATCCCGCAGGGTCGTTGATGGGCTGGGACACACTAGACAGTCAGGAGCTGGAATTCCTCTATCCCCTGATTGTTTTCCTTCCTTCTCACTATTTGCTCTCAGTCTCTCTGCCTCTCTCTCTCTCATTCACTTGTAACTTCCTCTCCTGCTCTGTTTCATTTGATTTCCACCCTCCTCCCAATTCCCAGATGAGTGAACTTGATTTCTGTGTGTCAGTTCCAAATTCCCAGGAAACATGCTCTGTCTCCCTCTGGATCTGTTGTCCAACCCATCAGTTACAGCTAGAGGAGTGATTCCCTCTGGGACCAGTGGAAGGGCTCTGCCCAGCACCCAGCCACCACTGTGGGAGCACATAGGTCTCCGAGGAGGAGGTACTGGCTGTGACTTGGTGTCACTAAGTGTGAATTTATGTCTCCTCTTGCCTCACCTTCATCCTCCTAAACAAAGATGAAAAACACTCCCAGGAATTGTGTCATGGAACACTCAGGATGGGGGCTCAGGAGGCTGGATTCCCTGCTGCATTTTAGGGGCTACAGTGACTCCCAAACGAGAGCCTGCAAAGGGAACAGCACTGGCGCCACCCGGCACTTAGGGTGCTGAGTCTGCGTGACATTGAGCCAGGCTTCTGACCACAGCTCAGTGGTCTGGTCCGACCGGTTAGTCTTTGAAACCAACCAGCTTTGGATTCCTCAATCCCTCCCTGAGATTTTACCTGAACCACCAGCTTCTGTATCTCTGAAGACAGATGATGTGGACCCTTCACGTAAGCCGTTCACACAGCCCTGTGCGGGAATTTTTGCTGCTCGGTCTGCCCCACGAGCTGACCGAGGTTGGTATTTTACTGATCTTAGAAATAGTCTGGTTTCCCGATGCACTGTTTCACTGAACAAGCAACAGAAGCCACCTCTGGGTGATAAAAGCAAAACAGGGACTTAATGAAAATATACTGGGAGAGTACATGGAGTGGCCTGGACCAGAGGTGACCCGGGGGCCGTGGAAGGTTTTGGGGAGCCCCAGGCACCAGGCCGGGCAGGGTACTGCTGGGTCCCCTGCTGCCCGAGCAGGGACTCCCCTCCTCCTGACCCTCCACCTCACTCACTGCAGGTTCATGTCCCAGCAGGGCCAGGTCACACTGAATCCACCAGCACACACCTCAATGGGGGAGTTGGCCCCGTCTCAGCTGAGGGCGTGCCTGGTGTGGGGAGATGCCCAGTTAGAGGAAGGCGGTTCTCCTACTGTTCCGAGTTAATGTGAAAGTCAGTGCCCGTCACTCAGGAGAGCCAGGCTGGTTGGAACTCATTGTGGTGACTAGGCCGTCTGAGTTCACTTATTGCTTTTTATGTTTGAAGGCCCTTGGAGGGAGCAAAACTGGAGGTTCTAGTACTTATTTTATATTTCCCATGTACCAGGTATGGTAAGCGAGCCACTTCAGACAAGGCCCAGAACAACCACGTAAATAAGCCATGGAGCAAATCATGCAGTCAGGCCTCTGCAGCCCCGAAACCCATGTCCCCATCAGCTCCGTAGTTACCAGTAGAAATTGTAGGGATTTATGGGACTGTGTGCTCCTGTGGGGGCTGGGATGTGTGTGTTTAAATCCACAGCTTCAGAAACTCGGCCAAAACCACAGCCACTGATTGTCTGCATGGAGGCAGAGGAGGGGAGGCTTCCAGCTTCTGGTCCAGCTTGTGAGGAGCTCAGAAATTGCTCCTTCTTTCCTGAAAACAACACCAGAGCTGAGGGAGCTGCAAACCCACAGCTCTTCTTAGATCCACCAGAAAACTGAGGGGAAAAGCTACTCCTAACCCAGAAAGGCAGCCAGGCAGGCTTGGAGAGTCACATCTCCCAGGGCAGAACACACTGCTGTAAGACCCGCTGGGGCAGGCAGATTTCAAAGCTCCCTGTGACCATCAGGAGGCTCAGCGTGGGGAAGTCTGAGTGTGACAACTCCAGGAGGCCAGTCAGAGGGGCCCTCTGCTCTTTTACATGCATTTTACCTCCAGGACCATGCACTGTTCTCAGAGTGAAGATCAGAGAAGAACCCCTCATGCTTCCTGCCAGTAAAGGAGAAAATATCTCTATTGAAATACACCCAGAACATTCTGTTCCATTGTGGGGGGTTGTGTTTTTTTTTTTAATGAGAAATTATTTTACCAGAGCCTAACCAACCTGGGGGAAGGGAAATATCTTCTGTGTCACCCAAATCGGGGTGGGGGGAAAGAGACACACTTGTGGAGGTCACAGCTCAGGGCACAGGCTCAATGAGAACTAATCACAGGAGTATAGATGCCCTGCTCTGTCCCGCTACCCCAACACCTTACCTCCATGTCATTAGGGCCCCTGTGTGATAACAGGAATAAAACTAAAAGAAGTAAATGTCTCAGTAGTGCTAGGGAAAACCCAAAGACTGTGGGGAGATGAAAACAAGGACACACAGGTGGCTTTAGCCTCTCACACCAATAGCTGCAGCAAACTACACACAGCCCAGCCCCAGTAGATTAACAGAAAACCTCACAGAAGAAACTATAAATTTTGGTTCTCTTACCCAGTGCATTCCATGGTGCATCCTCGCCTAGAATTGAGTGGAAGCAAATCCATCTCAGAAGAGACATAACTGAAAAGGGATGGCTTTCCAGACTCTGACTGGCAGAGAAAGCACCAGCCTGGGTGAGAGCAAGGTGGGGGCTGGGGTAGGGGGTAGGCTGCCCCCTTCCCCAAATAAAGAAACTTCCTGAGGCCAGCACCGTGGGAGGGAGGGCCATGGGGTGGAAGCAGCCAGACTTCTTCCTGAGAACTGATGGGATGCCTCCAAGGGACCATTCAGGTGCCCAAACTTGGCCTTGAGGCTGGGAGCCAGTCTGTCTGCCTGAGAGACAGGACTGAGGTGGGTGCACAGCAGGTCTTACTTGGCCGGGGCCATTTCACTTCCCCGAAGCCCTGTGTAAAACATGAAGCATGGAAGGCCAGGGGAGCACAGCTCTACCCTCAAGACCAGTTTCAAGTTCTCTCTTCCCAGAGTGTTATGGAAATGACCGGCCAGTCAAGAAACAAGCACCACTCGAAGGGTTGGAGCACTCAGATGTATTACGCCAGCGGGCTCAGAGGGGCTTCTGCTCCGAAGCTCTGAGCACCTCCAAGACGTGCGCATGAGGTTTTATAGGGTAAAGTGCAAGGTTGGGGTATTCGGCCAATAGGCATGGAACAGCTTTAGCAGCATTATCATCACAAAAGTGGAGGCGGGGAGGCAGCAAACCACCATTCCAAAGCCAGATATATATCTTCGAAAACCCAGCTGGCTAGCAAAAAAAAACATGAACAGCAAACCAACACTAATTAACTTAGATTTACAAGTTAGTCCAGCAGAACTCAGATCAGTATACTGATACATAGATTTGTGAGTTATCTTTTTAGACCAGCCCGGCTTTTCCTTCACACTAGTAGATCTTTTACATCCTGATTGGATCACCAAATTTGCATCAAAATGCTTGATCTTAGTTTAGACTTCAATTTATGGTTGAAAATGCAGATTCACATGACTAAGTTGCTCCAAAGAAACATACTTTTCAATATCTGAATTAAGTGCCCAAGTTTTTTCTTTTAGTATTTTTATCTAATTTGATAAAACTTGTTCATGTTTTTTTAGAATTTGAAGCAAAAGTTTAACAGTTTCAAATCTGTGCTACTTAAATTAAGCAAATTCACTAATTCTTGTGTCAACTTAGCGTTATTAACATCATTTCCTAATGATATTGCATAAATTGAACAACTTTAAATTCGGTCAAAACAACAAACTGTTCAACTATTTCTGATTATTTTTGCAGCCAATTTTTACAACACTCTGCATTGTAAATAAAATATTCTGTATATTGGTTCATGTTAGAGAAAAATGTAAAATCTTTATTATCAATTCATATTATAGTGGGTTCGTCACCAGTTGTGGGTTCTGGCCAGCAGAAGTCCCACCGAGATGGAATTAATTACTCAAGACTGTGGAAAAGTCAAGAGAGCGAGAGGGAGTTGGGAACCTGGAGCCTCTCAAATCTCCCACATTTGTTGAGTACACTCAAAGGAGGAATGCAGGAATTTAGGAAAGGATAGGTTCGGATCACAATGAGCACAAAGGCTTTGTTTATAGTTGGTGTTTGGCTCAAGGTCAGAAGACTCTTTGGTGAATCCTGTTTGTGTTGAGCCTTTCAGCTTATCTGGGCGGAACGTATGAGAATCAGCTGTTTAACAATTTGGACTCAGGCGGCCGTGCCTGTCTTAGGTTGCCCCCCTCAGGGGATCTTTCCGGTCATTGGCTAACCAGCCTTCTCACCTCTGAGTCTACAGCTTTTTACCATTCCAGCCCAAGGCTGTTTTGGGGATAGAAGACTAAAAGCAGGCACGCCCAGCGTTTATAGCCAGGGGCCTTGGGCATTGCTAAAACCTCAAGGCAGTTACTAAGCACATCTCCTTTAAGGAGATAAGCGGCTGGGATCTGTTACAATTTGTTAACCCATCATTGGCTCCCACAATTATGAGAACTTTCAATTTCAACATAAATGTCTGTACCTGTGTAACTAGGTCATAGGTACAATTTTTCTTTCTTTGGTACTTCAAGCCATGCTTGTTTACCTGTACTGAGATACCAGTGAAAAAACATAAGCACTGCCATTTTTGTCTTTGATTATTGAATATTGAAAAAAATACTTTCTTGATCAGTGTTAATAATACAGTAAATCTTTGTGAACTTCTTCCTCTACTCAACTGAGCAAGATACACAAGATTCTTAAATGTATTGTTTTCTATTTTTCCAATAGTTTTGCAAGCTGGCTAGGATTCTTATTATTTTCATGTACATACTTAACAGTTTTAACAACTTAATACATGCTACTTTTCATAGCTTTAGAATGCTGAGCACAAACATTTTTTCATTCTATTTTTTGAAGGGGAGGTAATTAGGTTTATTTGTATGTTTGTTTGTTTTTGATGATGGCACTGGGGATTGAACCCAGGACCTTGTGCATGTTAGGCACACACTCTATCGCTGAACTATACTCACCGCCTCACAAATCTACTCTATGTATATCATATAGTGGAGCAGAGCAATAAGAGGAGTATCAGTTTCTTCTTTTAAAAATCCAATAAGTGTAGCTTTTTAACCTAACATGGCTGGAGCTGTCTATTGAGACAGAGACTAATATTTTAATATATAGCTGAAATTCTTTGGCCGTGTAAAAGATGAAAAATAATCCATGCTAAAATTTTGATTTTTTAAGGTATATAATGACATTTATTCTTAAGTTTGGAAGTTCTTTCAAACAAAATGCGTCTAAAGTTGTACTTTGGTAGTGTCTCTTGTATCACATGGCTTATCTAAAGCTAAAAGAAAAGTAATTTCTCATATTTTGAATCTACTGATTTTTGATATTTTTGGACATGTCTTCCTTATGATGGAGAGTTGTTTGGTGGATTAATTGAAGGCCTTCTACTTTTTCTATAATATCTGTTTTAGTATTCCTCATAATTTTCTAATAAAATATCTATAATTGAAATAATTTATTTACCATCTCTCTACTTAAATGTGGTTTCTTCCCTCTTTCCTTCCTTCCATCATTCCTTCCTTCCATCCTTCCTTCCTTCCATCCTTCCTTTCTTTCTTTCATATCTCTCTCCCTCCCTCTCTTTCTTTTTGCAAGAATCCATACCGTTTTATAGCTCACTAGATTAATAAGCCCAGATCCTTTATAAATCTTTTAAAAATGTTTGTTGGACATTTAATTCTGATCTCAGGTGAATAAGTTTGTTGCTTCTCTTTTGACTTAGGAAACTTCTTATGAAAATTTACTATGTATTTCCTGAAAATGTCTCTTAATATTGTCTACTTTTTTTGTTTAAAATATTTTTATATAAGTAATAGTTTCTAAATTTTGTTTACCAGAGATAATTGTGATTATTATTCATGTTAAAATTGGTTCATTGTTTTCTTCTAGTCTCACTTCACTGTGCCAGTGGCAGCGCTATCACAGCATCTGCTCACTTCATGTCTTTGTGTTACATTTTAGCAATTCTTGCAATATTTCAAAATTTTTCATTATTATTATACTTGTTGTGGTAATCTGTGATCAGTAATCCTTGATGTTACTATGGCAATTGTTTTGGGGTGCCAAAAACCACACCCATTTAAGATGGCAAACATAATTGGTAAATGCTGTGTGTTCTGGCTGCTCCACAAATTGTTCATTCTCCCATCTGTCTCCCTCTCTTCAGACCTCCCTATTCCTTAATACACAACAATATTGTAATCAGGGTAATTAATAACCCTACAGTGGTCCCAGTGTTCGAGTGAAAGTAAGAGTTGCATATTTCTCACTTTAAATCAAAAGCTAGAAACAATTAAGTGCAGTGAGGAAGATATGCTGAAGCTGAGATAGACTGAAAACTAGGCCTCTTGTGCAAATGAGCCAAATTGTGAGCAAAGGAAATTTCTTGAAGGAAATTTACAGTGCTACTCCAGTGAATACACAAATAAGAAGAAAGTGAAACAGGCTAATTGTTGATACGGAGAAGGCTTTATTGTTCTAGATAAAAAATCTAAGCCACAGCATTCCCTTAATCCAAAACTTAATCTAGAGCAAGGCCCTAATTCTCTTTAATTCTTTGAACGCTGAGAGAGGTGAGAAAGCTGCAGAAGAAAAGTCTGAAGCTAGAAGAGGTTCGCTGATGAGGTTTAAGGAAAGACACAATCTCCTTAACAAAAATGTACAAGGAGAAACAATAAAGGCTGATGGAGAAAGTGCAGCAAGTCAGCCTCAAGACCTCAATAAGAGAATTCATTTTGGGGTTCACACTAAATGACAGATTTTCAGTGTTGATGGAACAGCCTTATATTGGAAGATGCCATCTAGGACATTCATTCGGGTCTAACGTTGCTGGTGACTTTAAGTTGAAGCCAGTACTTATCCAGCATTCTGAAAACCATCAGGCCCTGAAGAATTACGTTCAGTCTGCTCTCCTGTGTTCTATGAATGGAACAACAAAGCCTAGATGAGAACACATCTATTGACAACATGGCTTATTGAATATTTTAAGCTCACAGTTGAGACCTCAGAAAAAAACAAAAAGATTCCTTTCAAAATATTTTTGCTCATTGGCAATGCAAATGATTACCCAAAAGCTCTAAGGAGATTAATGTTATGTGCCTGCTAAAAAAACATATGTTCTGCAGCCCATGGATAGGGTGACTACAATTCTCAAGTCTTATTATTTAAGATATGTTTTGCAAGGCTACAGCTGCCATAGGTAGAATTTCCTCTGATAAATCTGTGCCAAGTAAAGTGAAAACCTTCTGGAAATGGTTCTCCATTCTAGATGCCATTAAGAACATTTGTGACTTGCGGGAAGAGGTCAAAGTATCAACATTAACAGGAGCTTGAAAGACATTGATTCCAATCCTCCTGGATGACTTTTTGAGGAGTTCAAACCTTCAGTGGAGGAATGAACTACAGATGTGGTGGAAATAGCAAGAGAATGAGAATCAGAATTGGAGCATGGAGATGTGACTGAATTAGCTGCAATCTCAGGATAAAATGTGAATGAGTGAAGAGATGCTCCTTATGGATGAACAAAGACAGTTATTCTTGAGATGAAATCTACTCTTGGTGAAGATGTTATGAAGATTGTTGAAATGACCAAAAAGGATTTAGAATATTACATAAACTTGATAAAGTGGCAGTAGGGTTTGAGAGAATTGAGTCCAGATTTGAAAGAAGTTTTACTGTGGATAGAGTGCTGTCAAACAGCATTACACATTAGAGGGAAAACACTTGTAAAAGGAAGAACCAATTGATGCAGCAAGCTTCACTGCTTAATTTTTAGAAATTACCACTGCCACCCCAGCTTCCAGCAAACACTGCCCTGGTCAGTCAGCCGCCACCAACATGGAGGCAAAATCCTCCACCAGCAGAAAGATTACAGCTCACTGTCAGCTCAGTGGGTGATTAGCATTTTTTAACAATAAAGTATTTTTTGATCAAGGTATGTATAATTTTTAGACATAATGTTATTGTGCACTTAATAGGCTATAGTATATTGTAACTATAACTTTATATGTACTAGGAAACCCCAAAACTCCTTTGACTTGCATTGTTGCAACATTGACTTCATTGTAGTAGACTGGAATTAAGCCTGCAGTGTTTCCAAGGTATGCCTGTACTTGCATTGTCTTTGTGGCATGCCTCATAGTCATGCCAAATTAAAAAGAAAAAAAATATTCAAACACTGTTTATGGATAAAGGCTATTTAGGAATCAAACATTTGGACACATGTATTATATTTGAAGTCATGGCTCATCCCCCATTATTCTCCAAGTATTCTGCAGGAGTACTTGGGGAGTGGGGGCATGTCTATATTCTAAAACTGATTTCATCATTTCAGTGAAAGACCAAATGACAACAAAAGAGGGGAGTAATTTTGTTTAAGCACTCTCTCACAAGTTGAAATTTAAGAACATCTCATCTATAGAGATCTATAGATATCTCATCAGGCATACAACAGATGTTTAAATTAGGAAGTTTAATTTCAGCTGACATGGACTGTGGAAAGAGGTTAATGGAGTTCAAGTATTTAATATTCTGAGTTTGGGTAAGAATGAAAATGTTTTTTTATGCACACCTCAACTGCTTTGTGATTTTTAAAGCTAGGGCTCTCTCAACTAGTTATAGTACCAGCCTTTCTCTCACTCTCTCTTTCTTTCTTGCTTTTCCTTTTGCCTTCTTTTCTTTCTTTCACTGTTGTCCTTTGAGCAAGCCAAGCGTAAGTTCTCCATGTTTCTGATTTCCCCAAAATAAATGAGTGTAAATACATATTCCATTCTCAGCCATGATCTGTGAATAGAGGGGGATGTCTAAAGACCTATTTTAAAAATCAGAGGAGCAAGTCTATGAATAAAAAAAGGAATTGAAACTTGTCAATTAGAGAATTTGTCTACTAGATTGTTTCCAAATGCATTCTGTAGTAGTCACTAGAGATGGTCCTTGAAGAAAGGTTTCTGTGATTAAGTTTGAAGAAACACTGTGTACCATAATAGTGGCCTATTGATGATTCATAAAGCACAATGGTATGTTAAAAATTCTGAGACATCTTACAAGAAAGAAACTTGTAAAAGCTTATTTATATTTTGTCTCTTAAACTTCTTGGACAGTGGAATTCTTTTATATTTTTTCATACTTGTATGAGGAATGCTGCCCTCTAGAGGCATAATTTTTTTGTTTTTTTGGTTGGGGGAGAAAGTTTTCTTATATATTATATGTCTAACATGAGAAAAAGGACAAATCTCATGGACTAAATTCCATAAATTTAATGTAATTGTATGTTTTTCATTTTTTAAAGTTTTATTTTAAAAAATCTGAGACAAGAAAAACATATAAAACAACGGTGAGAAGAGAAACCAGTAAGACCTACTGGTAATGTCTAAGTAAGAGCTGGTTAATAATTTCAAATCAGAAGTTCTTAGAAAAAATAAATAGAGCTCTATCTCTCATGTCCAAATGCCTTTAGATGATTCTCCCAATTTTCGAGAAATACATTACTTTTCTACACATATTTTCCTTTTCTGAAATTTTACCTAAATGGTTTTTATAAGGCTAACACTACACAGATGCCAAAATTGGAGAGACGGTACTCACACAATCTTCACACATTTATTTTATTTTACAAACACATACAGGTTACATACCACAGTGTTATAATAGCACAGAATAGAGGTAGAAATTGACAAAACAGAACATTGTCTAGGAAAGGATCCATATAAAATGCAGTTTTGCATGTAACACAGTTGGCAATTGAAATGGTGAGGAATGGCAGATTATGCAATATATTTTGGGATAAATGATTAGGAAAAGCCCATAAAAATGAAAATATTAATTTAAAACAAGTACAATTTCTAAAATAAAAGAATTACAAGACAAAAGAGAGCAAGATGATGAACACATGACTGTAAAGAAATGGAAATAGTGTAAGCATAAAAATATGCTCAGTTGCAGTCACCAGAGACACTGCAAATTAACCCAACCAGATACCAGCATCCTATCAAATTAGCAAAGAAAAAAATTTAAAGTGATAATCAATGCTCAGAAAGTTGAAAATAAACAGGTAATTTAATCTCTGCTGGAGGGACTACTGGTACAGATTTACAGGAGGACAATCTATTAATATACAAATAAACATATACTACAAACTGGTGATTCCATTTCTCAGTGTCTACCCTAGAGAAATAGGTTTTATCTTTTACAAATTGCACTGTAGCAATTTGTAAGAAAAAAATTGAAAAACCTAAATATATATCACCAAGAAATACATATATATATATATATATATATATACACATATATAAACTTGGATATATATCCCTACACTGTGGAATATTTTGCAATGATTCAAAGGAGACATACATGCATAATATATATAGAGAGAGACAAGGAAACACAATCAAGACATTAAGTGGGAAAAAATAAGTTCAAGAACATATATTCTTCCAATAACTCATGTAAAAGTGGAAAAGAAAATGATTCCTACATATTCCACATAGACCCATATATACACACACACATACAGACATATACAGACAGACGTACATAATCGTGTTGGAAAAGCACTGGTAGGAAAACTGACAAGCAATCATTATCTGCAGGAAACTATCCGTGACTGGTAGAAGGCAGTCAAGGAAAAAATCAATATATACATTTATTATTTTTTCTTCAACATTTAATTAGGAAAATTTCAAATACATAGAAAGGTTAGAAGAAATGTAAGTGAACATCCATAAACCCACCTAGATTCTACAGTCGTCTACTATATTTATCTTATATCTATTCACCATCTGTTTTTAATGCATTTCATGTTGCAGATGTCCATACACTTTACCCTTAAACACTCCATGCATATTAACTAAAATTGAGAAAGCAAATTATATTCAGTGAAATGCACAAACCTCCAATGTACCATTACTTGAGTTCAGCCTATGCCTATATGATCCAAGCCACTATCAAGATAGAGAACATTACTATCACCCTATAAATGTCTCTCATGTCCCTACCCAGTCAACACCCACACCCACCATCCTAGAAGCAGACATAATTTTGAGCTTTTTTCAAGCACAGATAAGTATTGCTTGTTTTATAATTTCATAAAAATGAAACTATATAGTAATGTTCTCATAAATAAAATACTGAAATGCTAGTTTACATATTGTTTATGGCCACTTTCAAGCTACTAATAGCAGAGTCGAGGAGCTGCAACAGCCTATGTCTAGCAAGGCCTAAAATATTATCTGTTCCTTTAAAGAAAAAGTTTGCAGCCTCCCATTCAAAATCACTTATATAGGCTTTTTCATTCCAAACTGATACCTGAAACTATCTTATGCAACTTTTCCCTTATAGAGGAAACTAAGACCAAGAGATTTTAAATGACTTATCTAAGCTTAGGTGAAAATGTAGAACTCAAATTTAGGCCTGTATTCTGAGTCCTAGTCTGATCATCTTCTCAATATACCAGTAAATTTCTACACTTATCAAGTAAAAATATATATGCCCACAGGCTCACTTTGACTCTCATGCCCTACCTGTAAACTTCAAAATGAGTTAGAAGTTTAGAGGAACAGAATCATGGTGAGCTAAGGGAAATTTCACCTTTATGAACAAGTTTTTCCACAAAGAAGACTTTCATAGCGTGGAGCTAAACCAATGAATCCACGGTACTCTCAACTTACAAACAGGTGGATCACAGGTGGCAACTGATTAAGTGACAATTTTTTCATCAAAAAAATAGCAAGAGCTTATTATGTGCTGGATGCTGTAGGGATATAAAGTCCTGCTGTGAGAATATCCAGTGAGTAGGAGCAGTGCACAGAAAAAACTATCATTCCATTGTACAAAATTTTAGGTGTTAGAGGTGATAAGTGTGGTATTATTTTCATCTGGGCATGCCAGAGAAGGCTTAGGATGGAGCTGGAACTGAAGAGTTTATGACGTAGAGGATGAAGGGTGTGGGAGAGGGAATGAACAGGGCACCCCAGACCAGCGGGCCTCAGATACACATATCTGGCTGTGACAGGATGTATACCAGGAATATGGTGTAAAATAGCAGGTTATGAGGTTGGAAACGTAGTTCTAAGCCAATATGTAATACACTCAAAATGCCAGGCTATCTGGAACTTATGTAAACATTCTGAAAGCAGCGGGAATTCAAATAGTTTTGGGGTACAGGGAAGTAGCATGTGCAAAACTACAGCCTTAGAAATAATGAGAAATACTGGTTTAGGTTTGTCAGCCGTGGGAGGCTGGAGAGAGAATGCTAGGAGGTGAGCTTCCCAACTGGAAAAAAATGCACAAGGAGCTGACATAATGCGTGAGGAGCTGACATGGAGCAAAACAGCAGCTTATTGCCTTACAAGCGGGTGAAGCGCGTCCTCGGGCATATGCACTTGTCCTTTTATTATGCCCGCGCATGCGTATTGTTCATAATACTTTCTCATGCTATTGGCACATGCATACATTTACTTCCCAACTCACACACATGCAAGTTATTGTGAACTTTGACCTTGGTCCCATGGCCTACTCACTTAAGACTGTCGACAAGGTCACAACAATTCCAAATGATTCTTGGATCTTTCTAGAGGGGCACCAGTATTTAAGAGCCCATGGTCCCCTGTCAAAAAACACTGCACTGCTTTTAAACAGCAGATAAAAGCTGAAAGCCAAGGGTCTATTTAAACTTGGAACAATTTTGAAAGAAAGTTACCAAAAATCTTCATCTGGTGCTTAAGTTTTACAATCAGAGAATTCACATGAAAAGGCACTGCCAGGTCCTGATAAAGAGGGGCAGAACTGATAGGAATGTTAAGGGCTATGCAATTTGCAACAGGTGGTTAGCATTGCAGAGCTAGGAAAGACAAGCACCCGAGGCTCCCTGTGAATGTGCACCTTCACAAGGCATTGGAGGTTGAGGCCAGATGGAAGAGTGGTGAGCAGGTCAGAGAAAATTCATTCCTGAACTGACCGTGGTAGGGTGTGCATCATAGAGAGATTCAGGAGGAGTTACGGGAAATAGAACTGGCATGATCTGGCCAGGTTCAGAGCCCAGTTGACAGCAGTGATAGTCACAGTCTTCAAAAACTACAAATACAGGAGCAACTCAGAACTTCAGTGAAGGAAGGGGGAAGAGCCCCGCTTAATCAGTTAATCATGTAAGATACTTGAGTTATCTAAGCCTCACACTCAGGTTTATGGGATATGCAAAAGCAACTGCAATCTGAGATGATAACCAAGAAGTAAAATTTGTCAATAATCTTTGCAATTGTTTTAAGATGAAGATGAAGAGAAGACGAGGCACAAAAGAGCACCTGGGAAATACATATTCAGGAAACAAGAGAACCAAGAATGGAATGGCTAGAGAAGTGTGGAGTGGGGGTAAGGGCCGCTTTTTATGGGCCACATACTGCCAGCCGGTCAGAAACCATCAAAAGAAAAGTAAGTCACTCTGTACACAAGGGACAATTCTTTACCATGGTATTAGCAAAATACTAAGAGGAAATCATAAATAAGAGCCAGCTCCACAAATGTCTCAACAACAAAGTTTAAACAGGTATGGGGAGGCTGTTAGGTTAGAGAACTCTTTCCAAACATATTATTAGCTAACAGCACCGTGTAGGGAGAGGATGAGACTGTTAAATTAACCTCCACTGAGTCTGAGGGCAGGTAAGTTAAAAAATAATCAGAAGCCTCTATGAAGTTCTCGTAAGAGCCGTATAAGCAGCTGAATAGGGCAATAAAGCCAGACAAAGCAGAGCTGGTTAATAGCTCTGGTTCTGTTATCCTAATCAGGTGCACCACACAGGCGTGTTAAGCTCAGCTGAGTCTCCCATGAGAAAGTAAAGGGGAGGCTTCTTCTGAACACTGAACTATGAAAACCCATTCGTGCTGTACTCAAAAGAATAAAAGAAAGGAAAATGCCCAAACACTGGGTGAACCTTAGTGCTATTAAATGCCAATACCATCAAAGACATTAAAAATAATGTAGAAGACTAATTACAGGTAATTAGACTGGGGACACTTCATAATACTGCTCACTTATCCAAACAATTTTTATTACGTCCCTATTAAGTGCCAGGCCCCAGACTATGTGTTAGGAAATTGTGAATAAGAAGTTTATGTCTAGTAAACAGGCGACAATAATACTATATGAAGTGACAAATGCTATGGTGGAAAAAGGTATCAGAGTGTACATTGAAGCACTTGACCCAGTCTTAAGGAGGTCAAAGAGGAGTTCAAAAACATTTCCCAGAAATCAGGCTCTGAAACCTGATGTCTGAGTAGCCAGGCCAAGTTGAAGGAAGGAGATGCTAAGAAGCTAGGAAACCAGCCCAGAAGGGGTGGGAGAGAACTAAGTAGAACAGTAAGGCGACAGGAGAGAAATACACCAAAGTGATTGCAAAAAGTTTGTAGGTCATGCTAAGAGCCCCAGGGGAGAGTAAAGATTTACATGAAGAGGTGCCTATAAAACATCCAGTTGAAAATTTCTGGCAGGTAGTTAGAAGAATATAAAAAAGCCTTAGGGACTAGAGATGCAGATTTCGATCCCAACATAGAGACAGTAACTAAAGCCACAAGAACACCAAAGTTCTAGCAGGAACTGTGGACAGTCTCCACACTGAGAGGTGATGGAGAGGCCCAGGGAGACTCCCAACGCATCAACCTGTAAGAAGGTGGCAGAGGGAAAAAAATCATTCCCATTACACGTTAAGTGATACGACTAAGAATCTAGATGAATATACATATATATATATATATTTCTTCTCCTCGACTTTTTTTTTTTTGGTCAATTAAGCTTTTCTAAAATTATACTGTTACAATTTGTCAATTTCTAGTGATCAGCATAATGTTTCAGTCATACATATACACAAATATATTCATTTTCACATTTTTTATTATAGATTACTACAAGATATTGAGTATATTTCCCTGTGCTATACAGAAGAAATGTGTTTTTAATCTATTTTTATATATAGTAGTTAATGTTTGCATATCTCAAACTATCAATTTATCCCTCCCCATCCACTTTCCCCAGTATCCATAAGATTGTTTACTATGTCTGCAAGTCTCTTTCTGTCTTGTAGATGAGTTCATCAATGTCTTTTTTCTTTTTTTAGATTCCACATATGAGTGATATTATATAGTATTTTTCTTTCTCAGTCTGACTGCCTTTACTTAGACTGATGATCTCCAAGTCCATCCATGTTGCTGCAAATGATATTATTTTATTCTTTTATAGGGTTGAGTAGTGTTTCATTATATAAATATACCACAGCTTGTTAATCCAGTTATCTTTTGATGGACATTTTAGGTTGGTTATAGTAAATAGTGCTGCTATGAACATTGGGGTTCATGTGACTTTTTGAATTAGAGTTCCCTCCAGATGTATGTCCAGGAGTGGTAATGCTGGGTCATATGTTAGGTCTGTTTTTAGTTTTTTAAGGAATCTCCATACTGCTTTTCATAATAGCTGCAAAAAACTACATTCCCACCAGCACTGTAGGAGGGTTCTATTTTTTCCACACTCTCTCCAGCATTTATCATTTGTGGACTTTTGGGTGATGACTATTCTCACTGGTGAAGTGATATCTCATTGTAGTTTTAATTTGCATTTCTCTGATAATTAGCAATACTGAGTATTTTTTCATGTGCCTATTGGTCATTTGTCTTCAAGGGAGAATTACTTGTTTATGTCTTCTGCCCATTTTTGGATAGGACTGTTTTTTTTTTTTTTGTTATAATGTATCAGCTGATTTTTTTAATATTCTGGGAATTAAGCAGTTGTCAGTTTCATCATTTGCAAATATTTTCTCCCACTCTATAGGTTGTCGTTTTGTTCTGTGTATTGTTTTCTTTTCTGTGCAAAGATTCTAAGTTCAATTAGGTCTCATTTGTTTATTTTTGCTTTTATTTCTATTGCCTGGGTTTACTGCCCTAGGAGAACATTGCTAAGGTTTATTTCAGAGAATGATTTGCCTATGATTTCTTCTAGGAGATTTTTTTTTTAAATTGAAATAAAGTTAGTTTACAATGTTGTGACAATTTCTGGTATACAGCATATTGCTTCAGTCTAGCTGTATATTTAAAAAATTTGTTTATACATTAAAAATTGCACATAGAAAAATGTTAACAGTGATTATTCAAAGTGATTAAAGATTACAGGTTTTACTTCAAAATAAATGTAATAAATGCATAATTAGAAAATAATAAATTTATTTTTGAAAGTTAAAATGTTTTTTCTTCTATTACAAACACAATGTTAAATGGTCCTTAAACAACATGAAGACAAATCATGGTAAAGTTGTTACTAAACATAGGGTTTTTAAACTTCTTTGAATGCAACTAATTTAATTCTGTAAATATTCAAAAATCAACTTCAAAGAAATCAAATTATTTCAAGAGTGAAGGGAGGAGCTCTTTAACATAGTAAAGCACATACTACAGTTATTGCAAAGGTACTGGAAGGCCACAGAGACACACACACACACTCTCTCCCTCCCTTCCACTAGCAGTAAAGGAAGTGCTGCCCCCTGCTGGAGGACGGCTCAGTAAGACTATGCGGCTGCCACTGCCAAGCCCACCACTGACCTTCATTTCCAGCCTGCGCACAGGGTAAGGCAAGTCCTGTTACTTTCCCAACAGCGCATATTTTTGTAAAGTATCTCCAATATGTCACCTCACAGGACAAAGAGCAACCTAGAAAACTGGGAAAATACACACATTTGCCTTCTCCTCTACAGTCAGACACCCAAGATAGGATGGAGTCTGATCTCCAAGGCAGACAGCATTATCTGAGGTATGACCTAGAAAGGGAAAAAGTGACTGAAAAATAAAAAAGGCACTTCATGGACCTACAATAAAAGAGATGCACATGAACAAAATGGAGATGTTAATAGTTTTGGTCCAGAATTCTGACCTTGCTTGGAAACAGTAACTTGAGTTTTCAGTTAATATTAACATAAAGCATCTATTGACAGGTAACCTTAAGATAATGACAAGTGGTCGTCACTAAATGACACCATGTCATGACATAGTTTGAAAAGTAAAGAAAAGCTCTGTCCATACAGAAAATTGAAAGGCCAAGGATTCTAATACTGAGTGAGTGAATTTTGATAGATCAGATCTGTGGGTTCAATGTTCACATCTATGAAATGAATGCACAAGATTAGTTTAGTAACTTTCAAGCTTTTTTTTTTTAACTGTGAGTCATAGTAAGAGGTACATTTTACAGCAGGGTATCTGAATACACAAAACACAGGCAAGTTTCATGGAACAACATTATCTATTAAACTTAGGAAGAATAATGTTCATGGAAAGAGAGGCAAATGAGATTAAAGCAATTGAACTTTTAAGCAGGAGGGAGATGATTAAAAGAACAAGTTTCTGGAGGAGATATGGGGTAGACAAAATCAAAAGGACTGATATCAGTCTTGGGAATGATAGGGATCACCCTTTTCTTCACAGACAGGAAGGAAGGAAAGAGGAATCAAGAAACAAAGCCTTCTAGATTGAGAAGTAGCAAATTGACAGAAGCCTAGCTCTGAAATCTTCAATTATCTCGATGAGGAGAGTAAAACACTTACTGAGCAGTGTAAGCTCTAGTTGTTAAATAAACATTTTATTTTATGTAGGACTGTTCAATTTTGATTCTTATTTTTTTATCACAGTGGAAATTTAATAACTTTCAATATTAATAACTTTTAGTAACTTACTTTACCAGAGTTAAAATTTGATTAGGATTTGACATACTTAAAGTATTAGTGATGTCTTAGACACGTTACAGAGAGAGATTTAAATGAAGAAGCCAACTTAGTAATGTGTATTTTCTGTGACCAGTATTGGTAAATATTGTTTTCTCCTTAATAATTTGACATTTTCATAAGGAAAATAATCTCAAGTATGCTGTCTGTAGACTAATTCTAAGGAAAAAAACCTATATTATTATTGTAATGAATGTCATCTTCCTTGTGGAATTAAAAATTTTTTTAACTGACTCAAAATATTTTTAATACATAGTATATATTAGAATTTACATTTAATTTAGCATAATTTTGAGATCATATATTCTACTTCTGTTAATATAATCTGTATTTTAAAACGTTATCTTCTATTTTTGTTTATTTCACATATTTCACTCCAACTCTTTTTATTTCTTAAAGTAAAAATAAAAATGGGCAATGATTTGGTTTGACAAATAATTCTTAAGTGTTTAGCAGCAATAAAGTTTATTTAACCTCTCAGTGTAGATTGGTTTTACTCTGTAACAGCAAATACTGAAGAACTTAGACTAGGTCTGAATAAAGCTGGTGGTGAAACTAGGTTTTCTTCAATACCATAATACAGGCAGTTCTCTTGTAAAGCAATATATGTGTCTCTGGAAAAAAAATTAAAGTTCTGCAAAATTATACCCTAAAAATATGGACAAGCAACTCAGAACTATGCAGCCTTGTAATCTCTGTACTAGCAAAACTGGTAACAGTTCTCATAAAATTCTAGTATAGCTGAACATTTGCACCCAATATCAGTTAGTCTTCTTTGAAATGTAGTTCCATGAGGGCATTCAATTCTGTTAAAGATAAATTGTCAAAATTAAAAATTCTGATCCAGGATGTAGACTTTCTTCTTTAGATACTCCCCTCTTATTTTTCTTTTAAGTAAACATGTGGAAATATTTTCATGGCTTATTTGTATTCACAGCTCAGCCAGATAGTCTAACATTGTAGAAATCCTAGCAGTTCTTGAAACCATTAACTGGCCTCTGTTCACCCTCTTCCACAGGATGGTCATGTGTTTTCCTTAAGGTCATCATATATTGCTAAGACTCTGTGAGAAAGCTCATCCCTCAAGGGTTTAAAACATTACTCTGCTGGAAATAATTCTTTCTGGACCAATGTGACTTTCACATTATACTGACCTTATCACTTAATGATGAATGATTGAACTAATTCTCCCTGCAGAAGTGTGTTATGTAGAAAAAATTAGACAGTATTCTCTAGCTGTCCCATTGCTATGTCATGATTCATGTAGTGGAATGTATTTGTGCCCATTCATGTTTATATATACATACTACAATGTAGTAAAGGAAAAGGGCTTTGGAGTTTGGCTGACTTGGCCAATGGAATCAAATTTAGGTGACTGACTTTTGGTTATGTGAAGTAAATTCTAATTATCTGGTAGGATTCTTTTGGAGATTGAGATAATTTACATAAAACATCTAGCACAGTGATGGGCATATTGCAGAAACTCAACAAGTGCTATTTCATTTTCTAGTGATGAATTTTAAGGCTAAAAATACTAAGTGACTAGTTACCCCTGTACATAGCAAAAGTCAGATTCACTATGTAATTCTTATGAGAAATTCCTATACAGACATACATACCTGTAGGTGCATAGATAAATGCAGATTCTCCTACAGATTTAAGGTTTATTCTTCCCTTAATTGATTAATGTTTCACTAGTTCATATCCTTTTCTATTCAGATATTGAGGCTGATAATGATAAAAAAAAATTGGTAGGGAAGCTCTTTCCTTGACGTAACTTCCTATACTAATTAGACTAGGATGCTGTACTAAGGTTGTGTCAGCAGTTTAATTCATGCCTGTTTGCACTTTTCTAGTAGACTATAAAATGTTTCCCTAGCTGACTGATAATAGTCAGACATTGGCAAATTCATTGCTTCTTTTTTAAAAAAAATGGCATCTCCCCCAGTCAAAATAAAATATAGCAGGTTGCTTGTTTTATGTTACTGCATTATGTTGATTGTGTGAGTTTTCCTTTAGAGTAATTTATAAGTGAATATGAAATTCATTAATATGAAGTTAACACCTTTCTATTTCTTTTTCAGTAAAACTTTTACATGTTAAGATGGTCAGTATTTTATTCTTTTATTTATAGATAAAATTATAGCAACAAAAATTATTTTCTTTTCCCCAGCTTTCCACCTTTCAGTGTAAAATGGGAAGAATATCTTCCGTATTTCTATAACAGGTTTGTTTACAGTATCTGCAGTTATTTACCTCACAGCACCGTTTGCAGTAACATTGCAGATTCTGCATGCTCTAGATTTTAAGATGTGCTGTATGAGTTTGTAGTGGTTGTAATTTTGTTGTTTTATGTTTTGAAACTTTAAGAATTAGATCTTACAGGATTTGACATCACAATTTTTCATTGGCTTTCGTTAAGTTTTTGAGCTGTTATGTATAATAAAAGTTATAATAAGGTATATAAATTTACATGTATTAAGTGATTAATTTTGAAATCATATTACATACAATAACATTTGTTTAGAGTCAATCAATATGTTTGATCAAATTTAAGATGCTTGAGATACACATTTATTTTAACTATTAGAAAGAAAAAATGCCCCACTTTAAATTATGGCATCTCATCAATTTCTGAGAAGCTGAGACATGAAAACAGATATGTGCCTTTAGACTCAATGAAATATTTCAGGTGTGTATTTAGACTTGAGGGCTTTTCTTTGGCGAGGAGCAGATTTTGCGTTGCTGGTTGTTGAAAACCCTGCTCAAGCCTATGTATCTGCACAGCTATGCTGGTTTTTCTTGTTCATTCATTTGTTCCCTCATTTAGTATTTACTGAGTGTCCTTCAGGTGCAAAGCTATGTCATGTTTCAAGTCACACAAGATTTCTTCTCTTGGTACTTCCTTTATATATCTGGAATATAACACAAAACCAAGTAATTGTTTGATGGCACAACATAGTACTTATGTCTCCAGCTAGATTCCAAATTATCATAAAGATTGCTCTTTTTCACATGTTTTGTATCTGCTTCATGTCCTAGGACATAATTTGTAATTCATTGTAACTTCTTGATTAATTGAACTTTGTTTATAATGATAAGAAAAAAGTGTAGTCTGTACACCTGACAAGTGTGTCTGTATGATTATGCATTAATATAATCAGAAGTTTTGAATTTTAGAAAAATGGAATAAAAAATTTTAACTGTGAAATGAGATAACAAAGATTTCTTCAAATAGCAAATGACTTTTCTGGATTTCTTTGACATTACAAGAAATCTAGAAAAGTCCAGTGGTCTGGCAGCTGTGGCTTATTACCCAGCTGCACAAGTGAATTACTGTTTTGAACACTGTGGAATCGTGGAATGAAGAGGTTTCTAGGTGTTCTATTGCTTGGGTAGACTGCCCTACTAGGACATTGCTAAGATTTATGTCAGAGAATGTTTTGCCTATGTTTTCTTCTAGGAGATTTACAGTGTCTTGCCTTATATTTAATTCTTTAAGACATTTTGAGTTTATTTTTGTGTATGGCGTGTGGGAGTTCGAACTTCATTGATTTGCATGTTGCTGTCCGGTGTTCTCAACACCATTTGCTGAAGAGACTGTCTTTAATCACTGTATTTTCTTGCCTATCTTTGTCAAAGACTAATTGACTGTAGGTCTGTGGGTTTATTTTTGGGCTTTCTAGTCTGTTCCATTGATCCATAAGCCTGTGTTTATGTCAATAACATTCTGTCCTGATGACTGTAGTTCTGTAGTGTTGTCTGAAGTCTGGGAGGGTTATTTCTCCAGCTTCATTCTTTTTCTTCATTTTTGCTTTGGCAATTCTGGGTCTTTTGTGGTTCCATATAAATTTAAGATTATTTGTTCAAATTTTATAAAAAAAAAGTCCTGTGTAATCTGATAGAGATCACATTAAATCTGTACATTGCTTTGGGCAGTATGACCATTTCAACAATATTGATTCTTCCAATCCAGGAGCATGGGGTATCTTTCCATTTTTAGAAACTTCTTTAATTTCCTTCATCAATGTTTTATAGTTCTCCGTTGAATTTTATTAAGTGTGTTTTCTGCATCTATTGAGATTATCATGTGGTTTTAGTCCTTTCTCTTGTTGTTGTGAATTATTACATTGATTTCTATGTGTTGAACCACACTTGTGTCCCTGGGATGAACCCAACTTGATCATAATGTATGATCTTTTTTATGTGCTGTTGCATTCTATTTGGTAGTATTTACTTGAGGATTTTTTGCATCTATGTTCTTCTGTGATATTGGTCTTTAATTCTCTTTCTTGGTGGTGTCTTTGCCTGTTTTTGGTATCAGACTGATGGTGGCTTCATAGAATGAGTTTAGGAGAATTCCCTCCTGCTTGTTTTCTTTCTATCAGCTTTACAATGTTCTGGAAAGCACAAGAAGAAAATATGGTTAAGTGGCATAAGGCTGTGACTATGGTAAGTCCACCTAACGAGTAGTTTTCCCAACAACATAAATTCTTTTGTAACAAAAAGGGAGGGAAAATGACTGCTTTAAGATGCAAGATGTGAAAGGCTATTCTACCACACACATTTCTTGTCAGTCACACAGAAGTTGTCAAATAATTATCCCCTGCCACTCAGAAAAAGATAATACTGTGAGAACACACTGTCCACAGAATCCCCTGTCCACTTCAGCATAGGCATCAATTTTTCTGCCCTGCTCAATGAGGACACACATCTGCGGCTACAGGAAAGAGCCCTGATGCCCAAGCACCATCACATCCCATGACAAGAGCCATTCCCTTCCCCTGGGGGGGCAGACAAACTCAGAAAGCCCCCAAAGCATGGGCGGATGGCCTTAGTAGTGTTCGTTTTTCAAGGCTCCGAGCCCCAAAGTATGTTGTTTGCATCCAAAAAGAGGCCATATTAACAGATACACACCATTATATATAAAATATATAAGCACAAGGACCTACTGTATATCACAAGGAACCATATTCAATTTCTTGTAATAACCTACAGTGGGAAAGAATCTGAAAAAGAAAAAAATATATATATAATGAATCACCCTGCTGTACACCTGAAACTAACACAAAATTGTAAATCAAATATACATCAATAAAATGTATTGAAAATGCAGCTCTAAAGAGAAATACAGTCATGGTGTGAGCTGCCAGGCCCAGTGAAGGAATTTTGAGAGGTGAATGTTTTAAAAAATAATTCCTAATACCCTGAGATAACTATTTCCAGGATGGTGCAATTTTACCTTTAAAAAGGGAAAGAAAAAAAACCAAAAAACAAAAAACTCAGACATCACCATCCTGGAATTAACCAGCACACAGTTAAATTTTGGGAAAGAAAACACAAAACAGTAATGCAGTCATTCATCAAATTCAGAAAGCAAAACCAAAAATGCTAGCTCCTTACTGCTTGATTTCAAACAGAAGGCTGGTAAAAGTTACAGCATGAAAACGTAATTCTAATAATTAAACAAAACTTCATAAAATGAACAGGACTGGCAAAAGTATGTTTCTGGTAAATCAACTCAGGGGATGTCCAAATATAATGCAAACAACTCATGCAATTTTGAATTTTCCAGAAGCCTCCCCAACTTTTTTAAATAAGTAAAAAAAAAAAAAAAGGAATTGATTTTAGCAATATATTTATATTTAATCCAATAGAGCCAAAATACTATCATTGCTTCATATAATCAACAGAAAAATATATGAGATATTTCACATGCTTTTATTCATACTAGACCTTCAAAATCTGAGTCTATTTTACATATACCGAGCATCTCAACTTCAGCTGGCTATGTATCAAGCAAGCAATATTTACATGTGGCTAGCGGCTGCCACTTTGTTTTTCTGTGCTTTGTTTTGTTTTGTTTGTTTGTTTGTTTGTTTGTTTTGTTTTGTTTGTTTGGGAGGGTAATTAGGTATTTATTGATTTATATTTAATGGAGGTACTGGGGAGTGAACCCAGACTTCGTGCATGCTGAGCACATGTTCTATCACATAGCTATACCCTCCCCCCTAGCAGCTGCCACTTTGGAGAGGGCAGATCTCAATGGATACTTTGCACTTATTTGTAATTCCAAGTCTTCTCAAAAAAGAATCCCAATGGCAACCTCTTAAATGGATGCCTTCAGAAAATATAATTTCAAATATAATTTTTAAGTTTTTCCACTTCACCAAGGATGCTCTCTACTGTGATAATCAAGCAGATGGCTTCCCTATCCCTCATGGAGTCCCTGAAAGCAGCTGGTAATGGGAGAAGAATGGGAGACTTCTGAACTCTCTGTGCCTTTGAGGATCACTTTGGAGAAAAGAGACATTTTACTTCTGTTCCAGTCTCTTCACCTCCCCAGAAAAGTGTCTTCACTTCATCACCATGTCCTTTCTTTCCTCGAATCCACCTCTCATTCCACTGCTGTCGGTTTTAGCCTCCCCAAACAGAAAACCAGTGGTACTCCCCCATTTTTAACACATCACCAAGCCTCAGTGTGTCCTTCTACAAAAATACCCCACTACTTTTCCTCACCCTGACTTTGGCTTCTCCACACCCAGTCTCTTGTAGTCTACATGTGAACTAAGATTTAAGAATTACCCCACCTCCCAGCCCTGACACATACACCCTCACTGCTGTTAATGGCCTGTTGCCACTTTCTCAGACAGTGACCTTCATGTCCCCCACACCTGTGGTCTTGGTTGTTCATGGACCTGGGAATCTACCTTTGTGGGACTGTGGAATTCTGTTCATGCTAGTTCCATTCCAGGCCATCCGGTTCTAGACACATGTCCCAGGAAACCATTTCCAGTGATTCTGGACTCCCTGACCCCACCTTTCCTTGGAGCACATGCTCATCAACAGCACCACGCCAACCCTAACCTCAGCAGGTCCACAGTGGAATCTGCACTCGGTTCCTCTCCACTCCCCACAAGCATGACTCACTCTGCTCTTCTACACATTCAGGGAAGAGGTAAGGTCCTTCCTATAGTTACAGTGTGTCTCCTACCACCATTTGTCCCTACCTTCCTCCAGGGTATATCCAAATTTGGAATAAATGACACTTGTAAAAATTATCTGAACTTTGGAGAAGCTAGTGTGTGAATCAACCTATCTTGCTATGGTGGCTTCAGAGATATTTTAAAAGAACTAGATTAAACTGCATCCTGATTTTTCTTTATTGCACGTGAAAGTGTAAATAAGAAGACAATGGAAGACCTTCCTAATGTCTAATATAAGCCAGGGTATAACAAGTTGCCCGTTTTTATTAGGTTTTGAAGATTTTTATGTTTTTTTTTTATTTTTTAAGTGAAAGGTCTTTATTTTAGAAAACAAATCAATATGATTAAATTTAAGTTTGACAGAATCTACAGTTAATGACAAATTAATAGCAAGTAATTCATGCCAAGAACTTGAGCTACACATTTCCATCTTGCGTCTGCCAGGGACCAGTGATCAGTACAGAGACCGAGCTTGGTTTGATATTTATATTTGTAGCTGTGCTTCTTTAAATTTTTCTCAATGGAGGCAGCTAGCCCACCAAAATAATGTTTTCGATTTCTTTAAATTTTAAAGACAGAAGAAAAACTCATTATGTTATTTGTCAGATCTTGTAAACTCTTGTAATTCTAGTACCCTCGGAGACCATAATGATGGCTTCATAAGCAGTACATACAAGTGAATATTTTGATGATGCTGATTGGTAGACATATATCTCAAAACGTTTTGAGAAACGATTTCTTTGTGCTGTGGATGTATTTGAGGTCCCCCACTGCCTTGGTGCTGTGTTCTTCCACTTGGAGTGAGACACTCACTCCCCTGTCACAGCTAAGATGGCTGATCAGAGAACATGGAGTGAGCATCAGCTAGCCTGAAGTCCCTAACACTTCCCTTCCATGTCGGATTTCCATGAGAATGAAGCCCAAAGGGAAAAACGAAGAGTGGAAGATATTAAATTTGGTTTGGGCTCATTGCCTGTTTTTCTCAAAATCAGTGCAAGTTTTCTCCTAACCCACTGTGATTTCATTTGGATAGTGACAGTGGGTTCATCTGTATGTGCTCTCTGAGCATTTTTGCTAGTTTAATGACAACTTTTTTTTTTTACTTTTTAAAATTGAGTTATAGTTAGTATACAATGCCTCAATTTCTGGTGCACAGCGAAATTCTTCAGTGATACATAAATATACATATATTAATTTTCATATTCTTTTTAAAAACTTGGCTACCACAAGATATTGAATATAATTCCCTGTGCTATACAGTAAAAGTTGTTTATCTATTTTGTATATGTCACTCAGTATCTGCAAATCTCAAATTCCCAGTTTATCCTTTCAAAATCCCCTCTCCCTGGCAACCACAAGTTTGTATTATATGTCTGTGAGTCTGTTTTTGTTTTATATATAAGTTCATTTGTCTTATTTTTTAGAGCCCACATATAAGTGTTATGTGGTATATTTCTTTTTCTGGGTTAATTCACTTAGAATGACATTCTCCAGGGACATCCACGTGGCTACAAATGGCAATATGTTCTCAATTTTCATGGCCGAGTAGTATTCCATTGTATAAATATACCACAATTTCTTTATCCAGTCATCTGTCAATGAACATTTAGGTTGCTTCCATGTCTTGGCTATTGTAAATAGTGCTGCTATGAACATTAGGGTGCAGGTGTCTTTCGGAATTAGGGATTATTCTGTATATATGCCCAGGAGTGGGAACACTGCATCATATGTTAAGTCTACTTTTGGTCTTTTGAGGAATCTCCATACTGTTTTCCACAATGGCTACACCAAACAACATTCCCACCAACAGTGTAGGGGGGTCCCTTTTCAACAACACCCTTTCCAGCATTTGTCATTTATAGACTTTTGAATGATGGTCATTCAGACTGGTGTGAGGTGAAGCCTCATTGTAGTTTTAATTTGCATTTCTCTGATAATTAGAGGTATTGAGCATTTTCTCATGTGCTTTTGGCCATTTGTATGTCTTCATGGGAGAATTGCTTGTTTAGGTGTATTGCCATTTTTGGATTGGGTTGTTTCTCTTTTTCTTATTAAGTCATATGAGATGTTTATATATTCTGGAGATTAAGCATTGTCAGTTTCATCTTTTGCACATATTTTCTCCTAATCTGTAGGTTGCCATTTTGTTTTGCCTATGGTTTCCTTTGTTGTGCAAAAGCTTTTAAGTTTAATTAGGTCCCATTTGTTTATTTCTACTTTTATATCTATTTCTTTGGTAGACCGCCCTGGGGAACATTGCTGAGATGTATGTGAGATTATGTTCTGCTTGTGTTTTCTTCTAAGAGGTTTATTGTGACTTGTCTTATGTTTAAGTCTTTAATCCATTTTGAGTTTATTTTTGTGTATGGTGAGAGGGAGTATTTTAACTTCATTGATTTACATGCTGCTGTCCAATTTTCCCAACACCATTTGCTGAAGAGACTGTCTTTATTCCATTGTATGTTCTTGCCTCCTTTGTTGAAGATTAATTGACCAAAACATTGTGGGTTCATTGCTGGGCAATTTTGTTCCATTGGTCCATATGTCTGTTTTGTATCAATACCATGCTGTTTTGATTAATGTAGCTCTGTAGTATGGTCTGAAGTCTGGGAGGGTTTTTCCTCCAGCCTAATTCTTTTCCTTCAGTTATGTTTTGGCAATTCTGGGTCTTTTGTGATTCCATATAAATTTTATAATAATTTGTTCCACTTCTGTGAAATATGCCTTTAGTAATTTGATAGGGATTGCATTAAATCTGTAGATTGCCTTGGGAAATGTGACCATTTTAACAATACTAATTCTTCCAATCCAGGAGCATGGGATATCTTTCCATTTTTTAAAGTCTCCTTTAATTTCGTTGTAGTTCTCCATGTATAAGTCTTCTGCTTCCTTGGTTAGATTTACTCCTAGATATTTTATTACTTTAGATGTAATTTTAAAAGGGATTGTTTCTTTATTTCTTTTTTCTGTTGATTCATCATTAGTGTAAAGAAATGCAACTGATTTTTGTACATTAATTTTGTATCCTTTTGTACATTAATCTTGTGATCTTGTATCCTTGTAACTTACCAAATTCTTTCATTACTTCGTGTAGTTTTTGCCTGGGCCTTTTAGGGTTTTCTATATATAGTATCATGTCATCTGCATATAGTGACGATTTTTTAGCTTCTTTTCCAATTTGGATCTCTTGTATTTCTTTTTCTTTCCTGATTGCAGTGGCTAGGACTTCCAAGATTATGTTGAATAAAAATGGTGAGAGTGGAGAACCTTGCCTTTTGCCAGATTTTAGTAGGAAGGTTTTCAGCTTTTCACCATTGAGTTCTATGCTGGCTGTAGGTTTGTCATAAACAGCTTTAATTATGTTGAGATATGTCCCCTCTATACCTACTTTGGTGAGGATTTTTATCATAATGGGCATTGAATCTTATCAAATGCTTTTTCTGCATCTAGTAAGATGATCATGTGGGTTTTGTCCTTTCTCTTGTTGTTGGGGTATATTATTGATTGATTTGCCTATGTTGAACCATCCTTGTGGTCCTGGGATAAACCCGACTTGATCATGGTTTATGATCTTTTCTATGTGCTGTTGGATTCTGTTTGCTAATATTATGTTGAGAATATTTGTATCTATGATTCCTCAGTGATATTGATCTGTGAGTTTCTTTTTTAGTAGTGTCTTTGTCTGGTTTTGGTATCAGGGTGATGGTGACTTCATAGAATGAGTTTGTGAGTACCCCCTCCTTTTCAATCTTTTGGAAGATTTTGAGAAAGGCCGGTATGAGTTCTTCATTGTATGTATGATAGAATTCCCCAGGGAAGCCATGCAGTCCTGGACATTTGTTCATTGGGAGGGTTTTTTTTTTTATGCTTATTCAATTTCATTTCTAGTGATTGGTTTGTTCTGGTGGTCAATTTCTTCTTGATTCAGTCATGTGGACTGTATGTTTCCAGAAACTTGTCCGTTTCTTCAAGGTTATTCATTTATTTTCCATAAAGTTTTTCATAGTATTCTCATATAATATTTTGAATTTCTGTGGTATTGTTTGTAATTTCTCTTTTCCTTTCTTATTTTGATTGTGCTCTGACTTTTCTCTTCTTTGTGAGCTAGGCCCGAGGTTTGTCAATTTTATTTACTGTTTCAAAAAAAAAAAAAAACAACAGCTCTTTGTTTGACTTTTTCTATTGTTTTTTAAATCTCTATTTTATTTATTTCCTCCTTGATCTTTATTGTTTTCTTCCTTCTGCTGACTTTAGGTTTTGTTTGCTCTTCTTTCTCTAATTCTTTTAGTTGGTTAGTTGTTTATTTCAGAGTGTTCATCTTTTTTGAGGAAGACCTTTATTGCAATGAACTTTCTTTTTAGGAATGCTTTCGCTGCATCCTATAGATTTTGTGTGGTTTTGATTTTTGTCATTTGTCTCAAAGTAGTTTTTAATTTCTTCTTTGATTTTATCATTGACCCTTTGGTTTCTTAGTATCATGTTGTTTAATTATCATGCTGTCATTTCTTTCTCCTTTGTTTTTCTGTAGTTGATTTCTAGTTTCATGCATTGTGTTCAGAAAAAAATGCTTAAAATAATTACTATCATCTTAAAATTGTTGTCTTCTTTTGTGCCCAAGTACATGATCCACCCTAGAAAATGTTCCATGTGCACTTATGAAGAATGTATATTGTATTTTTTTTAGGATGTAATGTTCTGAAATATCAACCATGTCTAATTTGTATATTGTATCATTTAATTTCTGTTGCGTTATTAAATTTGCATCTGGAAGGTCTTCCAGTGAGGATAATGGGATGTTTTAATTTCCTACCATTATTTTATTCCCAGCAATTTCTCCTTTTATATCTGTTAGTATTTGCTTTATGTATTTAGTTGCTCCTACATTGGGTGTAGTTATGTTAATGGATGTAATATCTTCATCTTATATTGCTCCTTAAATCATAAAACGTTCTTCATCTTTCTTTATGGTCTTTGTTTTAAAGTACATGTTGGATGAAATCAGTATTGCTACACCTGCTTTCTTTTCATTTCTGTTTGTGTGTAATATCTTGTTCAATTTTCTCACTCACAGTCTATTTTTGTCCTTTTCCCAAAGGTGGGTCTCTTGTATGTGGCATATTGTAGGTTCTTGTTTTATTATCCAGTCTGTCATTCTAGGTCTTTTCATTGGAGCATTTAACCTTATTGAAATTTAAAGTAATTTCTGATAAACTTTAGTTTATTGCAATTTTGAACTTAATTTTGCAGGTGATTTGGCATTTTTTCCCTTGTTCCTTTCTTTTTCTTATTGTGTGTGTTTTTTTGTTTGTTTTCCTTCCTATTATCTTGGTTAATTTTTAGTTTTTGTGACTCTCTTGTAAGTTTTTGTCTTATGGTTACCCAATTTTGTACATATATTAACCCATTACTGTATCTGTTTGTTTTAAACATATAGAAATATAAGCTCAAACTCATCCTATCGAGAATGATTTAGATGTCTTCTTTTAGTATTCCATGTTTATTCTGTTGTAATTCATGGTATTTATCACCTTTCCAATTATGGTTTTCTCCTTTCAAAAGCAACCTACTTCTTTTTGATTTAGAGTATACCATTCAATATTTCTTTTAGTATAGATTTAGTGTTGCTAAATTCTTTTATTTTTGCTTGTCTGTGAAGATATTTATTTCTCCTTCTATTCTAAAGAATAGACTTGCTGGATAAATTATCCTAGGCTGAATTTTCTTTGTTTGTTTGTTTTTCATTCAGGACTTTGAATATATCTTGCCATTCCCTTCTGGCTTGTAGTGTTTGTGTTTCTGTAGAGAAATCAGCTGAAAGCCTTATGAGGTTTCCTTTGTAACTAACTCTGTTTTTCTCCTTATGCCTTTAGAATCATTTCTTTATCTTTAACCCAGGCCATGCTGATTATAATATATCTCAGTGTGTGTCTGTTTGGTTTCTTCTTGTTTTGGTCCCTTCATACTTCCTGTATTGGTATATCTGATTGCTTCTTTATGTTTCAGAAGTTCTTAATTAAGATTTCTTCAAATACCTTTTCAATCCCTTTTGCTTTTACTTCTCCTTCTGAGACCCCTGTTATGCATAGGTTTTGGCAAGTTTTATATTATCCCATAGGATAATTGTTTTCATTGAATTTTGTTCTTTCATTGGTTTTTGTTTTCCTCTCTTCTGTTCTGATTAGTTGGTTTCTGTTGTCCTGTATTCTAAACCACTTATTAATTCCTCTGCATTAAGTAGCCTACTTTTTTTTTTTACAACTTTTAACTCAGGTCTTATCTCAGCAAATGTGTTTTCCTATTTTAATTCACACTTCTTTATAAAGTTTCAATTTCCTATTTGACATAGTCTTTGCCTCTGTACACAATCACCTTTTGTGTCTTTAGTACATTTATCTCTCCTTTGAAATCATGATTTAATAGATTATCAAGGTCTATTTCATTGATCTCTCTTTCAGGGGATTTTACCTGCTCTTTTAAATGGGAGTTGTTCCTCTACTTCTTTATTTTACTTATATCTCTCCTGCACTATTGATTATGGATCATCAGTTATCTTTTCTGTTTCTAAAGGTTTTCTCTTTACTTATTTACCTAAAACAGATGCAGAAATAAAGCTAAAAAATAAATTTAAGAGAAAAGAATAAGATTTGAAAACAGATTATGAACAATAAAAGAACAAGTCAAAGAGAAATAAAAATTGAGTTGAGACAAATTTTAAAAGCCTTAAAATTAGAAAATAATATCTGAAAACTGATTATAATAAATAAGAGAACAAAACAAAGAGATAAAAGCAAATTGTGAGAAATTAAAAATCTTAAAAAAGAAAAAAATTTGAGGACAGAGTGTAATCAATAATAGAAGATTAAAGCAAAGAGAAATAAAAATGAAATTGAGACAAACTAAAAACAATTTAAAATATTTTAATGTCCAATTTTAAAAGGGGTAAACATAGAAACATAAAAAATCTTTTAAAAGTAAAAATTTAAAAATTAAAAGAAAAAAGGGAAAATATGTGGATGTGTTCTTGTGGGCACTATGTGCTCTTAATAATTTTGTCGATAGCTCTGAAGTATGGGTGGTTATTATGTCTTCCTGTCTTTTGCCTGTTATCCTTTTTGTTGGGGATTTGGCCTGTGATCTGGTAGTAAGAGTCTTCCCTGGCTATTAAATGAGATCTCCTTTTTATTTTGTGGTTGTTGCTGCTCCTGTTCTCACCCTGCTACATGAACTCCAGTCACTGGTTCCAGAGGCCCTCCAGTTGTGCTCCTGATGTGTGCTTCTCCTAGTGCCATGTGTCATGTCTCTTCCAAATGCTGCATTGTGGTGTTGCACTTGTGCATGATAGGTGGTTGGGTCACCCTGTCTTTCAGTGCCCCTCTCAACTTCACTTCAGTTCCATGCTCTCTAGGTGGACTTGGATAAAATGGTCATACCAGCCATCAACCCTACTCTGTGCCAGAACTCTGCTACTTGTTCATTTGTCTTAGAAGCATTAGTTCACAGAGGTACTGCAGCAGAACTTTCCTATTTTCCTGGGGCTGCAAACAAATCTGAGTCCCCCCTATGAGGTTGCAGAGCCCCTAGGTAGGGATTGAAATTTCAACCCTGCCTCCACCTCGGTGCACATTAGAGTATATGGTGGGTGTGGTTGAGTCCCACCTCTCTTCTCCAGAAAAGGCACCAGAAATGATGCCACAAGTCTTCAAAGACAAAAGCTATGGCACCCCTCCCCCCAGGGCACACCAGCAGTGTTGCTTTGCCTTTATTTTTTCATATTATATGTGGGACTCATTTTGTTCTGCTCTGTATACCTTCCCAGCGATGGCACACAGCACATTGAAATCTCCTGAGGTTGCCTTTGTACAGTTGGCCCAAGTCCTCCATCAGGCTCAGGCAGTCTGTTTCATCCCACACCTGCTGGTTCGTGTCTAAGCTTGTGGATCATGAGGACCCTTTTTGCCCATTTAACTTTGTTCTGTCAGTCAAGGGCTATTGTACACAATTTCAAGCCTCAGAGGTTCCCCCTCCATCCAGCTGACCTCTTCATTGGAGTGGGAGAGACCCAACAAATGAGCACTATACCACCTTTGCTGCTCCCTCCCCATGGGACTAGACTGCACTATTTCCCTTTTTCTTCCTTTTATTTTCCTTTTCTCCCACCAGATTAATGGCGTGTTTTGTCTTTTGATGAAGGTGAAGTTCTGTCAAAGTTCATCAGACTTTCTGATTGGATATGTGGGTAAGTGGATGTCAGTCTTGGTGCATTTGTGGGAGAGGGTGAGCTAAGAGTGTTGTTCTACTCTACCACCTTGGCCCTTCTTGATTTTTTCTTTTTTTAAGTGTACAGTAGTCTAGTGTCTGTATAAGTGTCAATTGTAGTGGGATTTTGTTCAGTAAGCCTAAAATCTCTACTTTGAAATAAACTACTGGGTTTATAAAAAAAGAACTAAGTTAACAGCTGCAAGCCAGCATCATCCATTCAAGGGTGTGTTAGAGAAGGATGGAGGGGAGGAAAGGGAGAGGGGGAAGAGACACAAAGGGTGAGAGAGTGGAGAAGGGGGAAGTCCTACCTGCTAAATAGTGGATGCTTGCTGCCTTTCAACACAGCTCAGTGCAGGGGCACCCTACTTTATGCAGGAAGAGCTAGCTGTCTGGACTCTGATCTACAGACACTGCTCTCAGTTTCTACTCTGGAGTTGAGCAGGTGCTGCTGGAGGAGAGGGTGGAGTCAGGGCAATGGTGGTTGGATGGAAGCCTCTGATGTGAACAAGGAGCTGTGAGTTCAGACTTGCTCCTTAAGCCTCTAAAGGACAATGAGCAAGTGAGTCCTTCTAGAGAGACAAGGAGGGAGAAGGTCCTGTGGTGCTCCCACTGACTCTCCAAGCATCTAACTTGGAATTCTGCCTCAGGCTGACATCTTTGATCAAGAAACAACACAGGTTGCTTTTATTTCCTAATTTAATAAAAGCCTTTTGTTCACTTCCACAGGAAGCATAATAACAAATCTGAGCTACTTTAAGAAGAAGGAAAATCCTCACTGAGCACCTACCCTGCACCAGACATGGTATAATGAACTTCGTGGCTGTGATCTCAGTGACATCTGACAAGTCACTAAGAACTGGGATGAAGGGACATGAGCAGATACCAGAAGACAAAGACAAGCTGAAGGCAGATGTCATACAGACAATTCCACAAGAATGAATAGCAGAAGCAGAAAGTGGAGATGGTGTGGGACCACATGGGCAAATTCCTAGGTTTGAATTCCAATGAACTAGACAGGGAGGTAATCCTGGACTTAAAGCATAAAGATCATTGGTTTCACAGTTTCTCTGCATGACCAATTATTTTTGTTTGTTTGTTTCTTTTTGCTGTCCTAGATTTTCCAACATGGCAATTTTTATACTTCTTCGTCAACCATTCCCTTGACTGCTTCTCTTTCAACTCATATGCATAAAAGACTTCACCCCAGGACCAGATAACAAATCAGTTAATAACAGGAAGGATAAGCCTTCAGAACTTGCCAAGCAAAAGGAGAGATTGGTATGCACAAAGGTAAATATGTAAGATGATGAATAATTGAAATTTAAATGAGTGGCTCACAGTAGTGCTCAAAAAGTTCAAAGAGGAAAGGAAGGCAGGTGGAAGTGATCCTGTTTGTGTGTGTTTGTCTGTGTGAGTATGCATGCTGGGAAAGGAATTGGGTAATGGATGAAGACATCATGCAAGATGGTTGAAGTGTCAGTAACAGTCTTTGGAATATGAGTTGAGAAAGGGAAATAAAAAGTTGAATTTGGAAATGATGTTTGAGGCCAGAATGTAAAAGGCCTTGAAGGTCAAATTAAGATATGCTATCATATATTATAAGTCTTGTCTTTCACACCAATTATGTGTTGACACTCTTAGAAATGGTGAATTAGAGAGGAGATGAAGGGTTCCTTTAAATAAGACATCTAGGCAAACAACAGCACATTGAGGTAAATGGTACCCAGCAGTTGCATTCCACAAGATTAAGTACATTAGCATTTCTAAAGAAAAATAATAATTTATAGTACTGTATGTTTCCTACTACCTACAGAGTTAGAAAATAGCTCAGTAACATTGAATTTGAAATATTCAAAGGGTGAGCTAGACAGACACCAAGTAATCTTTTGTGTGGTTGAATGTGTGTTTCAAAATGTTTCAGTTTTTCCTGACAGTGGCCACTTTTATTGGGTATTTTCCTAGAAACAGATTTGCTGGAATATGTTTATCTGTATGTTCAGGTTAAAGTGGATACTGACAGGTATTTGCTTCTCAGGTGATTGTACTAATTTACATGCTCATCAGCAATGTACCATTCTTTATGTGCTCCTGAAAGTTAGGAAGTTCTGAGCCTCAATTCAGTTCTACAAAGGGTAAAATTTTAAACAATCTCCTTTGTAGTTCTCATGCATACCAAATTTTTAGAGTTATTATCAGTGGTATAATAAATAAATTATCTGTCCTTTATTTCTGGTACCAGACACAGAACTTCAAAACTCTTGGAATTTCTTGAGTGAGAAGACCGTCTATTATGCTAATGAGGTGACTCATGGTAGTGGGCCCCAAGTTAACTTCAGCATGAGCACTAATCCCAGAAAGACCAGCCACATAATTAGAGGGTTGAAAATTAGGGACACGCTGGACTCTGGGAAGATGGGAGTAGATGGTGCTGAGATGGAGATTAGTCATGTGTCCAATGATTTAATAAATTATAAAGCTCAAGTAAAACCTCTGGACTTCAAACTCAGTGATGCTTTCTGGTTTGTGAATACCCTGAATCCACTTGCAGCCAGTGTCTGAGTTTGGCATATACTAAGTCTGTGTAATTTATTTGTTGAACAACTTAATGCACTGATTCTAACCTGAGTCTTACATCCAACTCTTGTATCATTCTGGAAGTATAAAGTCTACGAGCTTGTGTCTCTCATGGTGAAGCTTGACATTTCTGTCCATGTGGGGAGATTCAGGAAAGGTATGACTAAACAGTGGGAATATTACTGTGTGGAAAAAGGCACCATCATAGGAAATGAAATACCCTAACACAACAATTTTCAGTTCAAAGCAAGCCAAAACAAATTGACTATTCCACTTGTGACCTAGGCAGTGAGCATTGGTCTCTCCAGCAAGATTTGGCCTCTCCAGTAAGATTAACAAGAGGACAGATGACTGGATAAAGAAGTTGTATATTTATACAATGGAATAATGTACATCCATAAAAAATAATAAAATAATGCCATTTAAAGCAACATGAATGGACCTGGGAAATAGCATTCTAAGTGAACTCAGAAAGAGAAAGAAAAATGCCATATGATATCACTTATATGTAGTATCTAAAAAGTAGATGAAATTATTAAAAAAAAGACTCACAGACATAGAAAACAAACTTATGGTTTCCAGAGGGAGAAGAGAGTGGGAAGGGCTAAATTGAGAGCTTGAGATTTGCAGATAACAATATATATATAATATATAAAAAACAATTCCAAATTGTATACCACAGAGTACTATATTCAATATCTTATGCTAACTTATGGTGAAAAGGAATATAAAAAAACATATATGTATGTTAATGTATGACTGAAGCATTATCCTGTACACCAGAAATTGACATAACATTGTAAATTGACTAAACTTCAATAAATAAATATAAATATATATATAGATATATTTTAATTATGCATTAAAATTCAACAATAAATTTTATTCTCTAAAAGAAAGAGGAGAGTGAGTGGAGAAGCAATTTGAAATGTATTTTGTATTTCATTATCTCATAATATAAGGATGATTCTAGTCTATAATTAATAAATAACTTGTAAGACTTAAACCCAGCAGAGAAAATACTTAAATATTTACTTTTGGGAAATTAGATTTTGCCCAAGAGGAAAAAAATCTAAAACTGATATTAGACATCCACCAATAGACATTCAAAAGAAGTGCAGTGTCTTCCAGTATTAGACTGACATGTTCACCTTTATTTCCTAGAATTATACGGATTGTGGGGGAATGGAATTAAGATAAAACTATGTTTGACTTTGGATGTCTGGCTAAGACATTTTAGTTTTAATTTTTGTTCACAGTGGAGGGTGGAGAAGTTTTGAAAGGCAGCTATGCTCACCATTATACAACCAATGCCTTCGAATGGAGAAGTTTTGATCAGTAGAGGGAAGAGAAGAAATTAGTACCACAGAAAAAGGCATTATCAAGGAAGGTAGAACAAAGATAACTGATATTGACTGTACATGGCTACCAGACTTTCCATTAGTTCATCCTTTTATTGAAGATTCATTGGATTACACTTATATTTACTTCTTTCCTGCAGAATGTGCTGTCAATTTTTTTTAAAAATAAGAAATGTCATGTTAATTTTCAGACAGGTATACAATATCTGTCTGAATAGGTCATGGAAACATTGTTTGGGAATTCTGGCCAATTATTAGTAATTTCAGTATCAAATCTAAGAAAGAGGAGTCAGGAGCAGCCAAGATGGTGGAGTAGAAAGACACTAATAGCTCACCCTTTCCCACAAATACACCAAGAGAAACACCCCAGGACCCACCCATTCACTCAGAACACCTACTGAACATTGACAGAACATCACCTTCTTCAAAAGACAAAATTCACCACAAATCTGGTAGGAAAAAAGTAAAAGGAAAATAGCGTGGGATGGATCCCACAGTGTGGGAGTGACAAATAAGGATTCACACTCTTAAACTGGGGGGGACGGAGGACTCCAAGTCTTGTATCAGGGCAAAGTAGCACTTGACCCACAAAACAATAAGTAAAATGAACACTAAATTTCCCTGTGACCTCAGCCCTAGACACAAACCAGCAGGGGGTGGGCTGGGGATGGCTGCCAGAGCCACGTGGTGGACTGGGGCTAACTGCACAGAGGCAATCTCAAGGGGCTGGAGTATGCTATGAACTATGTCTGGGAGGATATAAAGAACAGAACAGCCTAAGTTCTCAATAAAATTTAAAAAAAGAAAACAATACTGCTGTTGTGCATTGTAGGGAGAAGCACAATGCAGCTGGGCCATAGCCTTTGTCTACACAGGCCTGTGGCACCATTGCTGGTGTGTTCTTAGGAGAAGAGAGGCAGGGCTCCAGCACAACCGCCATATCCCTTAGTGTTCAGCTCCCAGGCAGAGGTGGATTTGAAACACGAATTCATAGCCAGAGGGTCCACAACTTCACAGGCAGGACTGAAATTTGTTTACAACACCAAGCAAAGGGGACCATTTTGCTATGCAAGTGTCTTTGTGGACCCACACCTCTAAGACAAAAGGGCAAGGACTAGAGTTCTGGCACAGAGTGAGGGTGAGTGCTGGTGTGGCCATTTTCTGTGAGCCCACCTACCCTGAGTGGATGCAGCACTGAGAGTAGTTCTGATCAAGTAGCATGGCCTGTGGGCCTCTGGGAAGAGTGAGCAGAATTTGCAAAGTGGGGTGATTGAAGGGGCAGCATTTGGCACTTGGCATGGTGCTCATCTGGTAGCATGAATTCAGTCACTGAGTGCTGGAAGCCCTACTGGTGTAGGCATCTAAGACAGGTGAGCAGAGTTTGTGTATCAGGGCAAGTGCAGGTGCAGTGTTTGCTGCTGGTGATGTCACTGACCTGATAGTGCATCACCAACCAAGTGTGTGACACTGACATTCCTGTAACTAAAGCTAGGACAAGGGCAGAGTCAAGAAAAAGTACTTAAACTGCTCCAACCCCACCTACTATGCACCAGAGCTCAGAATCAGGTCTGGAAGCCTCACTCCCAACAAAAAGGAAACAGACCCAGTCCCTGACAGAGCTGTGACAACCACAGAACAAAAAGGAGACCACACTAAAAAACCAGAGAAGGCTCTGGTCACCACAACACCAGCCACATCCCTAATCAAAAGGATAACAGACAACACACAGAAGAAAGACGTGGCTACCATCCATACTAAAAACAGACATAGCGAAAAAATTATTAGGTGTGCACAGTCTACACAGGAACACATCCTCTTCAAAAAAAAACTCCCTTGAAGGTCAGAGAAGATAACTGATACTTCATCATCCATAGAGCCAGAGAGATATAAGTAAAATGAAGAAGGGGGGGAATGATTCTCAATTAAAAGAACAATAGAAATCCCCAGAAAGAACAGTCAATGAAATACATCTCAGTAGTCTACTAGATCATGACTTCAAAACTGGAGTGATGAAAGCACTGAAAGAAATAAAAGAGACTATAAATAGAGAGAGAGAACATTATGAAAAGGAAATTGAAACTATAAAGAGGAGATAATTAAAAACATAATACTCAATGGCTATGAAAAGAGCCAAGAGATAGAGAGTCAAAAACAGACTAGACAATGCAGAAGAATGAATAAGTGACTTAGAAGACATGATAAGAGAATTCACCCAATCAGAACAGCAGACAGAAAAGCAAGAGAAAAAAAGGAAAAAAAAAACAATGAAAGCAATATAAGGGATCTATGGGATAATATATTACATTCCAACCTATGCATAATTGGTGTCACAGAAGGAGAAGAAAAACAAAAGGGATTGAAAAAGTATTTGAAGAAATCATGACTGAAAATATCCCAAACCTAAAGAAGCAATCAAATATCCAAGTACAGGAAGCACAGAGAGTACTCAAGAAGAAGAACCCAAATAGACCTACACCAAGACATATTAAAATTAAGATGGTGAAATTTAAAGATAAAGAAATTATACTAAAGGCAGCAAGAGAAAAATGAATTGTTAGCTATAAGGAAAACCCCATAAGGCAATCTGTTGGTTTCTCTTCACCAACACTGCCAGCCAGAAGGGAGTGGCAATATATATTAAAACTTCTGAATGAGAGAAAGCTGCAACCTAGGATAATTTATGCAGTAAGGCTGTACTTTAGACTAGAAAGAGAAAGAATTTCACAGACAAGCAGAAACTAAAAGAATTCAGCAATACTAAACCTATGCTAAAAGAAATAATGAAATGTTTACTCTAAATAGAAAATAAGCAGAGGACAAGGGCAAAGATGGTGGAGTAGAAGGACACTTGTAGCTCACCCTCTCCCACAAATACACCAAGACTGATATCCATGAACCCACCCATCCAATCAGAACAATTGCTGAACTTTGACAGAACATTGCCTTCTTCAAAAGACAAAATACATTGCAAATTGAGTAGGAGAAAAGGAAAAAAAAAAAGGAAGAGAAAGGAAAATAGTGGGGAACCGGTCCTGCAGGGAGAGAGTGACAAAAGAGAAATAGCATTCATTTGTTAGGTCTCCTTCACTCCAAAGGAGAGGTCAGTGGGATGGAGGGGGAGCTTCCAACGTTTGGATCTGGATGGAATGGCCTCTGACTGACAGAACTAAGTTAAGTGGGCACAAAGGATCCCTGTAATCCCCAGGCATAGACATCAACCAGCAGGGTTGGGACAGGACAGGCTGCCCGAGCCAGGAAAAGGACATGGGCCAACTCTACAGAGGCAAGCTTGGGGGACTTCAGTGAGCTATGTGCCATAGCTAGGGGGATATACAGATCAGAAAAGCCTGGGTCCCTCATAAAATACACACACACACACACACACACACACACACACACACAAAGCAACACTGCAGGTGTGCCCTAGGGAGAGGGGCACTGTAGCATTTGTCTCTGCAGACCCATGGCACCATTATTGGTGTATCCTTGGGAGAAGAGAGGCAGGGCTTAATGACAACCACCATATTCTCCAGTGTGCAGCTCCCAAGTGAAAGTGGGGTTGAAACCTGAAGCTATACCTATGGTTTGGCAACATCATAGGTGAGAGTGAGATTTGTATACAGCCCCAGACAGAGGGAAACTTTCTGCAAAGGTGCCTCTGTGGACTCATGCTTCTAAGAGAAATGAATAAAAAGCAGAAATTTGGCATAGAGCAGGGGCAAGGGCTAGTGAGGCCATTTTCCCTGATCCAGGGACATGACTGTTGGGCCTCTAGAACCAGTGAGTGGAATTCAGGCAGCAGGGTGAGGATAGGGTCGGTGACAACAACAGAACAAAAAGGAGGGCCCAGTAAATAGCCAGGGCATGCTCTTGCCACCAGAACGCTGGCCACAACCCCAACCAAAGTGATAACAGGCAAAAGGGAATGAAGGAAGACTTGGCAACTACCCATAAGTAAGAAAGAACTCTCAACAAAATTATAAGGGCACACAGTCTATAGAGAAATATATCCATATTTTCTTTAATTTTTAATTTAATTTATTTATATTTTATTCATTAACAAAATTTTTCTTTAAAATATTTTTATTAATTTTTAAAATTGATTTCAATTTCATTTTTATTTGTTTTGTTCTTCTGTTATTGATTATACACTGTTTTCAATGTTTTATTTTGCATTTCTTTTTCATAGTTTTATTTCTGCATCCACTTCAGATAAATAAATGAATAAATAAAACCTTTCAGGACCAGAGTAGATAACTGATACTTCATAATCCATAGTGCCAAAGAAAGATAAGCAAGATAAAGAAGCAAAGAATCACTCCCAATTAAAAGAACAAGAGAAATTCCCTGAAAGAATAATCAATAAAACAGACTTTGATAGTCTGCTACATCATTATTTCAAAAAATGACTGATCACAGTACTGAAGGAACTAAAACAAATTGTGCATAGAGACAGAGAATATGTCAAAAAAAAGAAATTAACACTATAAAAAAGAGCCACATAAAATTGGAAAACCCATTTATTGAAATGAGAGCTAGTGGGCTAGATAATGCAGAGGAACAAATAAGTGACTTAGAAGACAGGAAAACAAAATCACCTAATCAGAACAGCAGAGAGAGAGAAAAAAACAATGTAAACGATATAAGTGACCTATGGTATAATATAAAGTGTGTCAATCTATGCATAATTGGGGTCCCAGGAGAAGAAAGAGCAAAAGGGATTGAAAAGGCATTTAAAGAAAAAAATAACTGAAAACTCCCCAAACCTAAAGAAGCAATCAGATATCCAAGTACAGGAAGCACAGAGGGTCCAAAACAAGAAGAAACCAAACATAACCACACCAAGACATATTATAATCAGGATGACCAGTTTTCTACTGAAAGGAAAAAAAAATAATTGGAAAGGTGATAACTACAATGAATAACAACAGGATAAACATGAAATTGTAAGAGAGACGTCTAAATCATTAAGAAAGGGAGAGGGAAGCAAGAAAATTAAGAGTATTTTTCTTTTTTTCTTTTTCTTTTTCTTTTTGGCAGGATGGTTTGAACTTATATCACTATCTGTTTAAAACAAACAGACATAGTAATGGGTTAGTATATGTAAAAACCAGAGTAACCACATGACAAACACTTACAACGGAGACACACAAAAAATAAAACAGAGATAATACAAGGAAAATTATCAAACCACAAAAAGAAAAAGAAAGAAACAAAGAGGGAATACCAAATCAACTGCAAAACCAAGTTCAAAATGGCAATAAATACAAGTCTATCAATGATTACTGTAAATGTCAATGGACTAAATGCTCCAATAAAAAGACAGAGTGGTATATTGGAAAATAAAACAACAACATACCATATGCTGTATACAAGAGACACACTTTAGGGAGAAGAAGAGACATAGAGTGAGAATGAGAGGATTGAAAATGATATTCCATGCAAATGGAAAAAAAAAAACAAAGTAGGAGTAGCAATACTGATTACAGACAAAATAAGTTAAAAACTAAAGCCATAAAGATAAACAGGGCACTATATAATGATTGAAGGCAAAATGCAAGATGAGGATAGTATACATGTTAACATAGAAGAACAAAACATAAGAGAACCTAAATACATAAAGTGAATACTAACAAATATAAAGAGAGAAATCTATGGGAATACAATCATGGTAGGAGATTATAACACCCCATTCACATCACTTGACAGGTTCTTCTGACAGAAAGATAAAGGCAACACAGCAACTAAATGATACAATGGAACAATTAAACTTGGTTGATATTGTCAGAATATCACTTCCCCCAAAATTACAATATACATTCTTTCCAGTGCACATGGAACACTTTCTAGGATGGACCATGCACTTGGGCACAAAAAAAGACTCAACAATTTTAAGAAGATAGTAATTATTTTAAGCATTTTTTTCTGAACACAATGCCATGAAACTAGAAATCAACTACAGCAAAACAAAGGAGAAAAAAACAACAGCATGATGATTAAACAACATGATACTAAGAAACCAATGGGTCAATGATAAAATCAAAGAAGAAATTAAAAAATACTTTGAGACAAATGACAAAAATCACAACCACACAAAATCTATGGGATGCAGCAAAAGCAGTCCTAAGAAGAAAGTTCATTGCAATAAAGGCCTTCTTCAAAAAAGAGAAACAATCTGAAATAAGCAACCTAACCAACCAACTAAAATAATTAGAAAAAGAAGAGCAAACAAAACCTAAAGTCAGCAGAAGGAAGAAAACAATAAAGATCAGGGAGGAAATAAAATAGAGATTTAAAAAAAATAGAAAGAGTCAATCAAACAAAAAGATGGTTTTTTGAAAGAGTAAATAAAATTGACAAACCTCAGGCTTAGCTCACAAAGAAGAGAAAAGACAGAGCACAAATTATCAAAATATGAAAGGAAAATGGAGAAATTACAACCAATACCACAGAAATTCAAAATATCATAAGAGAATACTGTGAAAAACTTTATGGAAAATAAATGAATAACCTTGAAGAAATGGACAAGTTTCTGGAAACATACAGTCCACATGACTGAATCAAGAAGAAATTGACCACTAGAACAAACCGATCACTAGAAATGAAATTGAATAAGTATTAAAAAAAGAACAGAATATTTACATAAACTCAGAATATTTACATAATCTCAAATTAATAGATGCTTATAAATAGTGGGTGAAATTTTGATGAAGAACAGAATATTTACATAATCTCAAGTTACTGGTTAGTCAGAAAGGAAAAAAGAACTTTATAGGGAAGAAACCTAATAGACACCACCTAATGCAGTGATGAACTTAGCATCACCCATAAGTGGAAAAACTGACATCTTGTGCCATCTAAAGTAACACTTTGGGAAGAACATAGCATCACTGATGCCTGTTGTGCTCCTGCTAACAATACATGACATGGAACTAGTCATGAGGCAATATCAGAAAACTATAAAATGGACACTATAAAATTAATGACATGTGTTCTTCAAAAATCATAAGATCATGAAAGAAAGAAATGCTGAAAATTGTTCCATACTAAAGGAGAATAAAAGTACAAATCAAATGAATACTATTTTTCAATAACTGAGCACAGATATTAGATATTATAGATATAATATTAGACATTATAATTCCTATAAGAACAAAAAGTCATGATTAAAATTTTAAAGGAAGATATGCAAATGTCTCATCCAATAGAAAATAATAAGAAAGAACTTACTTTAAAAAAAAAGGAATGGAAAACCTGAAGTTGAAAAGTATAACTGAATTTAAAAATTTGCCAGAGAAATGATAATGTCAAGAGAATGACAGAGAAGACATTTGGAGAAAATCTTTTCAAAAGGCACATCTGATAAAGGACTGTTATCTTCAATATACACAAAACACTTAAAACTCAACAGTGAAACAAAAATACCTGATTAAATGTAGCCAAAAGTCATTAACAGACATCTCAACAAAGAAAATACACAGAGGGCAAATAAACATATCAAAAAATGTTCTGCATCATATGTCATTAGGAAAAAGGAAACAAACCTATTAGAACACCCGAAATTCAGGACACTGACAACACCAAATCCTGGTGAGGATGTGGATCTATAGCACTTCTTATTCACTGCTGATGGGAATGCAAGATGGTAGGGAATCTGTGGAAGACAGTTTGGCATCTTCTTAAAACCTAAACACTCATGCACAATATAATCCAGCAGTTGCACTCCTTGGTATTTACCAGAAGGAGTTGAAAACTTATGCCCACACAAAAAACAATATATAGATATTTAGAGCAGCTTTATCCATCATATCCAAATCTTGGAAGCAACCAAGATGCTCTTCATTAGGTAATGCGTAAACAAACTGTGGTACAGCTGGAAAACAGAACAATATTCTATGCTAAAAACAAATGAGCCATCAAGGTATGAAAAGACATGGAAGAAATTTGAATGCCTTTGTTTTTTTTTTTTTTTTTTTTTGAATGGCTATTACTAAGTGAAAAAAGCCAATTGGAAAAGGCTACATATTTTATGATTTCAACTATGTGATATCTTAGAAAAGGCAAAACCAAATGGACAGTAAAAAGACTGATGGTTGCCAGGGATTTTGGATGGGAGAGCTGAATCGGCAAGCAATGAAGATTTTGAAGCTGGTGAAAATAAACCATTTGATACTATAATAATGCATGTATGTCATTACACATTTGTCCAAATCCACAGAACGCACACCAAGAGTGAAACTTAATAAAAACCATGAGCTTCAGGTGATAAAGATGTGTCATTATTGGTTCATCAACAGTAACAGATAGAAACGTCCCCCACCAGAGTGGCCTAATAGGGAAGGTTGTGCAAGTATGGGGACAGGGCATATGGGCAATCTCTGTACCTTCCTCTCAGTTTTGATGTGAGTGTAAAACTGCTCTTGGAAAACATCTATTTAAAGTTTTACTAGTCATAACCACAGAGAATATATGCTTTACAGGAAAAGGAGTCCTAGGAGGGAAGCTCATACTAATACAGGACTTCCTCAAAAAAGAAGAACAATCTCAAATAAACATTCTAACCTACTAGCTAAAGAATCAGAAAATCCAAGAGCAAACAAAAGCAAGTCAGCAGAAGAAAGAAAATAAGAAAGATCATGGAGGAAATAAATAAAGATTAAAAAGCAATGGAAAAAATCAATATACCAAGAGCTGGTTTTCGGAAAGAGTAAACAAAATTGACACATCTCTGGCCAAGCTCATGAAGAAGAGAAAAGAGGGAGCAGAAATAAACAAAATAAGAGAGGAAAATGGAGAAATTACAAACAATACCACAAAATACATAATGTCATATGAGAATACTATGAACAACTATGAGGAAATAAAATGGATAATCTAGAAGAAATGGACAAGTTTCTGGAACCATAGAGTCCACCAAGACTGAATGAAGAAGAAATTGACCACTTGAACAAACCAATCAGGAGAAATCAAATTGAATTAGAAATAAAAGGCTTACCTAGAAACAAAAGTCCAGGACCAGAAGGCTTCACTGAGGAATTTGACCAAACATACAGAGAACTCATAACAGTCCTTCTTGAACACTTCCAGTAGACTGAAAAAGAGAGAGTACCCCCAAACTCATTCTATGAAGCCACTATTAGCCTGATACCAAAAACAAAGGTACTACCAAAAAACAACATTATGTACTAATATCACTGGTGATCATAGATGCAAAACTCCTCAACAAAATATTAGCAGAGTCCAACAGCACATAAAAGAGATCATACACCATGATCAATTTGGATTCATCCCAGGAACACAAGGATGCTGCAGCATACATGAATCAATCAATGTAATGCATCTCAACAAGAGAAAGAAAAAACCACACACACACAATCATCTCAATAGATGCAGAAAAATCATTTGATAAAATTCAACACTAATTTATGATAAAACACATTACCAAAGTGGTTATAGAGGGAACACATCTCAACATAATAAACGTTTTTTTTAAACTTTTTAAAATTGTTATAGTCATTTTACAATGTTGTGTCACATTCCAGTTTAGAGCACAATTTTTCAGTTGTACATGAACATACATATATTCATTGTCACATTGTTTTTTGCTGTGAGCTTCCACAAGATCTTGTATATATTTTCCTGTGCTATATAGTGTAATCTTCATAAAGGACAAGGTTGTCACTCTCACCACTTGTATTCAATATAGTCTTGGAAGCCCTAGCCACAGCAATCAGGTACGAAGAAAGAAATAAAAGGGATCCAAATAGGAAAAGGAAGAGGTAAAATTGTGACTATATGCAGATGACATGATACTGTATACAGAAAAATTTGAAAGTTTCACACAAAACTTCTAAAACTAATAAAAGAATTTGGCAAGGTAACAGATACAATCTTAATGGACAAGAATTGGTTGCATTTTTTATACTAATAATGAATCATCAGGCAAAGAATTTAAAGAAACATTCCCTTTTAAAATAGCACCCAAAGTAATAAAATATTTAATAATAAATTAAATCAAGGAGGTGAAAGTTTTATAAATGAAGGACAATGAAACTTTGATTAAGGAGATTAAAGAAAACCTGAAAAAATGGAAAGATATCCCATGCACCTGGATTGGAAGAAAAATATTGTTAAAATGCTCATACTGCCCAAGGCAATTTACAGATTTAATGCAACCTGTATTAAATTAACTAGGACATACTGCACAGGAATAGAACAAATCATATTAAATTTTATATGGAATCACAAAAGACACAAAATTGCCAAAGCATAGCTGAAGAAAAAGAATAAGGCTGGAGAAATAACCCTCCCAGATTTCAGAAAATACTACAAGCTACAGTAATCAAAACAGCATAGTATTAGTACAAAAACAGAAATATGGATCAATGGAACAGGATAGAAAGCCCAGAAATAAACCCAGAAAATTTTGGTCAATTAATCTTCAACGAAGGTGGCAAGAACATACAATGGAATAAACAGAGTCTTTTCAGTAAATGGTGTTGGAGAAACTGGAGAGCAGCATGTAAATCAATGAAGTTAGAATACTCCCTTACACCATACACAAAAATAAATGCAAAATGGATTAAAGACTAAAACATAAGACAAGACACAATAAATTTCCTAGAAGTAATCATAGGCAAAACATTACCTCACATACATCTCAACAATGTTCTACTAGGGCAGTCTACCCAAACAATAGAAATAAAAGCAAAACTAAGCAAGTGGGATATAATTAAACTTACAAGCTTTTGCAAAGCAAAGCAAACCATAAACAAAACAAATCGGCAACCTATGGAATGGGAGAAAATATTTGCAAAAGATGAAACTGAATGGCTTGGTCTCCAGAATATATAAACAGCTTATATGACTTAATAAGAAAAACAAACAACTCAATCCCAAAATGAGCAGAAGACCTAAACAAGCAATTCTCCAATGAAGACATATAAATGCTCAATAGGCTCATGAAAAAATGCTTAAAATAACTAAATATCAGAGAAATGTAAATCAAAACTACAATGAGATATTATCTCACACTAGTCAGAATGGCCATCGTTCTAAAGTCTACAAATGAAAAATGCTGGAGGGGGTGTGGAGAAAGGGCACCCTAATACACTGTCAGTGTCAATGCAGTTTGGTGCAGCCATTGTGGAAAACAGTATGGAGATTCCTAAAAAGACTAAAAATACAAATAACTTATGATGCAACAATCCCACTCCTGGGCAATTGTACAAAGGGAATGCTAAATCAAAAATACGTCTACACATCCTACAGCCAGCATAGTACTCAATGGTGAAAAACTCAAAATCTTCCCACTAAAATCTGGAACAAGACATGGTTACCCACTATCACCACTCCTATTCAACATAGTCTTGAAAGTCCTAGCCACAGCAATCAGGCAAGAGAGAGAAATAAAAGGGATCCAAATTGGAAAAGAAGAGGTAAAATTGTCACTATATGCAGATGACATGATATTATATATAGAAAACCCAAAAACTACTAGAAATTATAGCAGAATTCAGCAAGGTAGCAGGTTACAAGATTAGTATTCAAAAATAAATTTCATTTCTTTACACTAATGATGAATCAACAGAAAAAGAATGTAAAGAATCAATCCCCTTTAAAATAGCCCCCAAAGTAATAAAATACCTAGGAGTAAATCTAACCAAGGCAGTGAAAGACTTCTACACAGAAAACTATAAAATACTGATGGAGGAAATTAAATAAGACAAAAAAAATGGAAAGATATCCCATGCTCCTGGATTGGAAGAATCAATATTGTTGAAACGGTCATATGCCCAAGGCAATCTACAGATTTAAGGTGATCCTTATCAATTTACCCAGGACATATTTCACAGAAGTAGAACAAATCATAATAAAATTTACATAACGTTGTTTAATAAAAGCTATTTTTCACAAACCTACAGCCAGCACAATACTCAATGGTGAAAAACTGAAAACTCTCCCACAAATATCTGGATTGCAGTTGGACCAAAAAAAAAAATTATTAAGAAGAACATGATTAGAACAGCTGGTACAATTTGAATATGAACTGTGGCATACATAATAATACTGAATCATTATTAATTATCCTGATTTTGATAAATATATTGTGATTGCATAAGAGAAATCTATATCTTAAAAAATAGTCACTGAATTTGAGACACGATTTCTATAAATTATACTCAGATCATTCAGAAATAGATATGCCCAGGAGTGGATCATGCGGTAAGTCTATTTTTAGTTTTTTGAGACATATCCATAATGTTTTCCATAATGGCTGTACCAATCATATGATCTAGCAATCCCACTCCTGGGTATATATCAAGAGGGAACTCTAAATTGAAAAGATATATGCACCCCAATGTCCATAGCAGCACAATATACAATAGCCAAGATGTGGAAACATCCTAAATGTCCATTGGCATATGACACTATAAAGAAGCAGTGTTATATTTATACAATGGAATACTATTCAGCCATAAAAAAGAATAATATAATAACATGGATGGATATAGAGATCATCATTCTTAAGTGAAGGAAGCCAGAAAGAGAAAGAATATATATGGTATCACTTATATGTGAAATCTAAGAAATGAAAGAAAAGGAACACAGTAATGAACTCATCTACAAAGTAGAAACAGACTTGCAAGCAAAGTAAATATTCTTATGGTTACTGGGGGAAAGCGAGTGGGAAGGGATAAATTTGGGAGTTTGTGATTTGCAAATGTGGGCCACAATATATAAAAACTGGATTGAAAAAAACAAATTTCTTCCATATAGCACAGGGATCTTTATCTCCTTCTGCTTCTTTTCCAATTTGGATCTCTTTTATTTCTTTTTCTTGCCTGAATGCAGTGGCTAGGCCTTCCAAGATTAAGTTGAATAGAAATGGGGAGAGTGGACAACTTTGCCTTTTCCCAGATTTTAGTAGGAAGGTTTTCAGCATTTCACAATTGAGTTCTAGGCTGGCTGTAGGTTTGTCATAAATAGTTTTTATCATGTTGAGATATGCTCCCTATAAGCCCACTTTGGTGAGAATTTTTATCATAAATTGGCATTGAATTTTATCAAATGCTTTGTCTGCATCTATTAAATTCAAATAAGAAATTATATGGAACCATAAAAGACCTAGAATTGCCAAAGAATTGCTGAAGAAAAAGAAAAGAGGCTGGAGGAATAACTCTCCGAGACTTCAGACAATACTACAGAGCTACACTAATCAAGATATTATGGTATTGGTACAAAAACAGACATATGGAATATTGGAACAGAATAGAGAGCCCTGAAATGAACCCACAAAATTTTGGTCTACTAATCTTCAACAAAGGAGGCAAGAATATTCAGTGGGGTCAAGAGAGTCTCTTCAGCAAATGGGGTTGTTAAAACTGGACAGCAGCATGTAAAGCAATGAAGCTAGAACACTCCCTTACATCATACAAAAAAATAAACTCAAAATGAATCAAAGACTTAAACATAAGACATGATACAATAAACCTCCTAGAGGAAAATATAGGCAAAACATTATCTGACATACATCTCAAAAATATTCTCCTAGAACAGTCAACCCAAGCAATAGGCATAAATGAAAGAATAAACAAATGGGACCTAGTAAAATTTACAAGCTTCTGCACAGCAAAAGAAACCATAAGTAAAACAAAATGACAACCTAGTGAATGGGAAAAAAATTTTGCAAATGAAATTGACAAATGCTTGATCTCCAGAATATATAAGCATCTCACACAATTTAATAAGAATAAAAACAAACAACCCAATCCAAAATGGATAGGAGACCCAAATAAGCAATTCTCCAAGGAAGGCATGCGAATGATCAATAGGCACATGAAAAAAAGCTCAATATCACAAATTATCAGAGAAATGCAAATCAAAACTAAAATGAGGTATCACCCCAAACAAGTCGGAATGGCCATCATTCAAAAGCTCACAAATGACAAATGCTGGAAAGACTGTGGATAAAAGGGAACCCTCCTACACTGCTGGAGAGAATGCAGTTTGGTGCAGCCACTGTGGAAAACAGTATGGAGATTCCTAAAAAGATTAGGATTAGACAACATATGACCCAGGGTACCACACTTGGGCATATATACAGAAGGAACCCTACTTCAAAATGACACTTGCACCCCAATGTTCATAACAGAACTATTTACAATAGCCAAGACACAGGAAGAGCCTAAACGTCCATCAACAGATGACTGGATAAAGCAGATGTGGTGTATTTATAAAATGGAAAACTATTCAGACATAAAATCTGACAAAATAATACCAATTGAAGCAACATGGTTGTTACTGGAGAATACTATTCTGAGCGGATTAAGCCAGAAAGAAAAAGAAAAATACCATATGAGATCACTTATATGTGGAAATATATGTATATATATATATAACAGAGACAGACTCATAGACATAGAATAAAAACTTCTGATCAAAGGGGAATGGGGGTGGGAAAGGACTGGGATATCAAAATGTAGAAAATATACACAAGACTGTACTGTGTAGCACAGGGAAATATATACAAGATTTTGTGTTGGCTAAAAAAGAAGAGAAATGTCAATGAATGTATATATGCACATGCATAAGAGAAAAATGGTGCTCTACACTGGAATTTGAAACAAAATTGTAAAATCATTATGAATCAATAAACAGTTAAAAACAAAAAGAAAATTTAGTGGATGAGATAATAGCATGGCTAAAGACAGGAATTGGCAGACTAGATAATGAAGAAGGACTTAAAAGTGTTTGAGAAGACATGAGGACACAAAACTGTCAGTAAAAAGATGACATATAAATTCAAGCGTAAACCAATGCAAACATTGCTGTTGAAACATGGGAAAAGACAAAGAATGCAAGGTTAGGACATATAGGATTCCCAGATGAAAAAGAAAGATTATAAAAGAATAAGAAAAAAAAAACAAAAAAAAGGGCTGAAAATGTATTCGAAAAATATCAGACTGAAATTTGCTGAAAGCCAAGAAACAATCATCTATACGAAATCAGGAAGCAAACAGCTTCCAAAGCAGGCGGAACCCCAATAGACTTACAAGCAGCTGTATTATCATTGAAATCATCAAAGTTCATGATCAACCCAATGATTTTAAATACACCTAGAGTAAAGCAACTTAGTCACAACAGAACCTCCAGAGGGGTTTCAGCTGATATCCCGACAGAAATATTGAAGGACAGGGAGGAGTGCCAAGAAATAGACCAAATCCTGAATGAGAAAAAGCTGCAAACTAGCGTAGCCTATGCCACAAGACCACGCTTTAAAATAATGGCAGAAGTAGAGAAATTCACAGACCAGCAAAACTTAAAACAATTCAGCAGTTCTAACCTTATCCTAAAAGAAAGATTGAGATTTCTACCCTGAATAGAAAAGAAGCAAGACGAAATGGAAATAAGAAAACCGTCATTGGAAATGCAAGAAGAGCTATGACTTGCAGAGAATAAACAAAAAGAAGGCAAGGAGGACATCAAAACCCTAAAGACGGGATAGGGTAGCAGGAAAACATTGGTGAGATTCAGCACTATACTAAGTGAATCAGCTTATATGACCCTCTGTTTGAAGCAAACGGAGAGATGCATGGCCTAATGTGTTTGCAAAACAAAGAACAAGCAAACAGACAATCAAACAAACAAACACCAAAACAGTACGGTTGGATGATATATATCCAAAGAACCATGATAATTCAAAAGAAAATACTCAAAGGGATGTCAAAGAGCTTTCAGCACGCATCGACGCAGTATTGCTGCTTGCATGTACTCAACAGACTTGTATTCAGAAAACAGATGCGTGCAATAATATTCAAAAATACTGATTCATAAGAGGACATCGTGACCTAAACCAAATGCCTATTTTGAATAAAATCGATTCGTATTCCATGATATAGATTTACTAGTCTTCCAATAGGAAGAATGAATGGCCTATTCAACCCTACATAGAGAATAAATGGCATATGCCTTTAACAAAGACAAGTAGCTCTACAAAACTGCACTAAGAGCAAAAGAGACAGACAGTAAAGTGTACATTGTGATTGGATTAATTTCTAGGAATTTCAGCCGCCATGAATCAAATGGATCCATTTTCTGGGAATGTGGGTGTTTCAGCCGAAAAGCAACAGACGGATGTGTATTCTGGGTGAAAGGCTATTACACAAACATAAGATTCCTATAGTGGGGTCTTTTTGTACTTTTAACTGTGAGAAAAGTTAAAGATGTGTGGAACCATAAAATTAACATGAACACACTTCCCTATTTTGTACTGTGTATAGAGTTCTGAACTAAAGGAAAGAGGGTAGGAAAAAAAGGACCATGGGACGCTATTGGAGAGAATCACTTTTATCTTAGGAATCTCTCGTCTGATGCAGCCCCTCCCCCAACACTGGAAAGATACAGCAAATATTGGAGATGGCAGTTACTGGTTGCTTTCCAGATGGAATATTGGTGTGTTCAACCAGGCTTGTTGTGGCTGGTGGATCCAAGTTAACTGGACAGAGCTCTGTGGGTGGATCAGTGTCATGAAGGGACTGCCACCCTCTGTGGAGCTTGGCTTAGGTCTAATTTCGGAAAGATTTGTAAGTTCGAGATACTGCTGCTTCCCAATGGCCTGAGATCACGGGTCAGTTTCAAGAAACTGAAAAGACAGACTGTGGAAGATCTGCCCATCATCAGCATACACGTGAGGCTGTGAGGTACTTTCAGACTTGCCCAGTGCTGTAGAAGTCGACTTTAATGGAGACACGAAGAGAAGCTGGCAGAAAACCTGGCTGCACAGATTGAGGAAACGTGCGAACACATTGATGAGAGTTGTTCTGCTACAATAGAGAATACTGGCATGAAGACTTCTTTAGAGAATACCAGGCTTGAAAGTCTTTCATGAGTCATGTTGAGCCTCACTGATACTAGCAGAAACCTGTGGAGGGTCAACGTTTACTTGAGGAAGGTACTCAATTCTCTGCTCCAAGTAGTGGTCAAAGATTCCTGACGTCTAAAAGAGAAGAAATGGCAGGGATGATAAAACCGCTCATGTTCTTGGAAGGGTTTGTGAGAATCCACATATCCCAAGGGGCATTTAAAAATCATACAGAACACAGAGCATGAGGCCCTGGTAAACTTTCCCCAGGGTTGGGCCTAGATATCAAGAAATTGCTCTTTCCTCCCCTCCACTCAGGCATCCATTTCAAAGGATCAGCACTTGAGCTGCAATGAAGCCAGTAGGAGAAAAGCAAGCCACTCCTACTTACAGTGTTCCTCCAACTTCACACTTTGTGCACAACACTTAAATCCTCAAAGATCAAATACTGTCGGCTATAATAGATAGGAATAGAATACATAGCTCACACAAAGAAATGATGAACTTAGCCTAGTTTCAGCAAATGCTGGGGTTACATCTACCTTGGTGTGAAGGGAGTTTGGTAAGTGAGGGGAATCTTTGACTGAACTTGATATATATTAGGTCTCAGTTTTTCTAGACAGTATAGGTAACAGTTATAAGTCAGTTAGTGAAGTGAACTGTAAAAGTCACCATAGACATGTAAGGACACATGATATGTGGACCATCTTTTCACTTCATTGAAGCCCCAGGTGCAGTATATCATGTTGGTGCATAATTTGTTGGGTTAAACTGCTTTACCCAACATGATCAACCGTTTGTTCTCATGGTTGATAGAAGAGCACCTGGTTCTCAATAGCAGAGCAAAACTGCAGCAGTTTTCTCATAGCTATAACGCCTCTAGGAGTTTTGGAACCAAGAATACACATAAATATGGTGTTTTAGTTTAATTGGGTTTCCCTAGAGAGAAATGTTCCCCCTTGAAATGACAACATTGGCCAGTATGTGTCATTGGGAGGAAAGTGCAGCACATGCAGAAGGGAAACCCAGGATGGGGGTTATTTCATGGTTCCAATAGTTATTTCATGGTTCCTGTTGGTGTTGTAGGTATCAAAAGTAAAGATTTGACCTGTCCCCTTCATCATTTTGGACTGCTACTGTACATTCTATCTGTCTATTTTTCCCTTAGACCTGACAAAATTGTAAAAGAACTTCACAAGTCTGGCTTGTAATTAGATTTAGTATGTTTCAAAATCTAACTTCATTTTCATATAAATCCCAAAATATGTAAATCAATTCTATTAACCTTTTGAAAGATTGCAACTGAGATATTAACACAATGTCAAAACTGTAGTCTTCGGACAAACCCTCCCACCATGGCTGTATAGAAAACAGAGATAAGCAAGAATCACATTTCTGTGAGTTATATATAGAATGTGTTGATTTCTCGATGCCCAGTTGGCAGGGTATTAGTGCCAACTATGCTCACTCGTTCCCATGTACACAGCAAGATAAACATCCACTCATGAAGCCCGTGGTTCAGGACACATGCTGAAGAGTGGTCCCTTAGTTCCAAAAGAGAATGAGGCCTCAGAAAACCTGGGAGGAGGAGAAGGCAAAGTAGAGAATGGAAATCAGTGCAGTACCTGACGTCTGGTGATGGAACAGCAAAGGTGAAACTCTGTTTTACTTGGACACACAATCTCAAGCGGAAAGGACACATGGGATTGAAAGCAATGCGCTGAGTGTTAGAAGCATGCACAGAAAATACTTGGCTGACAGAACTCAAGGAAATCAGCACAAAATATCCCCACAATTGATTCTGAGACCAAGATCCGAGCTGCCAAATTTGAGCTAGCATTGGCTGTTGAAAATGAGGTATAAGGCTATGTATGATGTCACACGCTGTGTCTCAGGGATCCGGAGTGTGTTGTGGATTGTGGTTTGCCCTACCAAGAGAGGAAACTGACCTTAGACCCCAACGTGAAAGCAACCACCCTGTGCGCAAAGTTGAGTTTATCGAAATGTCCTATGGCCACATTCACTGCATCTGCAGGCCAAGGGAACAATTTGACATTTGGCCAATAGAGCAAGAGTGGGGCTCAATTAGAGAAATCATGCATCTGGTCTGAGGGATCCAGGGGTCCTTGGGGTTGAAATCAGATTGCAAAGTGTTAGGATCAGCTAGTTTCCTAGCCTGGACTGGGATTAAGTTTTGGTATGAGGCAGAGGATGCAGGACATCGCTGTGTTTGCCTTTGTGGTCCCAAGCCACAAGGATGAGAGAACAAAGGTTAGTTGTCTAGGTCCGCAGCATGAGAAGGTGAAGCATTTCATTCACCATTACCTCTCAAATGCAGATGCTACATTTTGGATAGTACTGAAATTGTACGGCACCGAGGACAACTTGGTGGGGCTGTGGGATAATGGCAGCAGGCCCTGATGCATGACATCCTTAGATATGTTTCCACAGGTTTTTCTGTAGACAGAGAAGCTCTGGGAAGAACTGGTAAAATTGGGACATTCCCATAGAACTAGAAAGGACAAGTGCACTAACAATATTCTGTTTTGAAAACACTCCAAAATGACATACAACAGCCTACAGAGCTGAAAACATTTAGATGCTCCATTTCCACAAGAGGAAGGGTCCTGTGCACTTTCAGAAAAGTGACATAAGCATAATAAAAGGAGATTATTCTAAATGATGCACGTATGGTGTGTTCATCACAACAAAGGTATCACCAGTAAATAGAGGTATACCAGACAACACACACAGGAAGACGAAATGGCTTCAATGTCAAGGAAAATTTGTCTTCAGGGAAATATCATGGGATTGGGTACACCAAATAGACTAAAAGTTTCACTTAACCAAGCCTTACAAGTCTGCATTAGATACCTGATAGTACTTGACCAATAGAGATAAAGATATGGTAGAAGAAACAGGAAGTAACAATTTCAGTTCCAAAGAGATTGAAGGCCAAAAAAAAGCTTTGAAACAACTAGATTTTGAAACATTACTAGAGAAATTATTGAAAACGGAGGTGAGAGAAACAATAAAGAACAACAGTGTCTCAGAATCACAAAAGGCAGAATATCAGAAAAGGGGAAGAGAACCTCTAAGATGAGCCAAATAAAATAAGTAAACTCAATGTATAAGATAATAGCAGATTAAAAGTCAGTCCTGAGCAGTCTAGATAATGCAGAGCGACTCGTGAATGTCTGAACAAAGGGGAACAGAAATCCCTCTATCAGAAGATGACACAGAAAAGCTAGTGTAAACCAATGCAAATATTGCTGTTGAATCCTGGGGTAAGACAAAGCATGAAAGACTAGGATTCATAAGAGTCTCAGAAGGAAAAGCTGGGTATACAAAAAAAAAAAAAAAAAAACCTCTGAAAAGATATTTGGAGAAAAATCTGACTGAAATTTGCTGAAAGCCAAGAAACAATCATCTATATGAAACCAGGAGCAAACAGCATCCAAATTATGTGGAATCCCTATAAACCTACAAGCAGCTGTATTATTCAAATCATCAAATTTCATGATCAACCCAGTGATTTTAAATGCACCTAGAGGAAAGCAACTTAGTTACAACAGAAAGACCATAGGGGTTTCAGCTTATACCTCGACAGAAATATTGCAGGACAGGTAGGAGTGCCAGGACATAGACCAAAACCTGAATGAGAAAAATCTGCATTCTAGGGTAGCCTATGCCACAAGACTGCCATTTCTGATAACGGCAGATCTAGAAAATTTCATAGACCGGCAAAACGTAAAAGAATTCAGCAGCTCGAACCTTATCATTAAACAAAGATTGAGAATTCTACCCTTAATTGAAAAGTAGCAAAATGAAATTGAAATAAGAAAACCATCATTGGAAATGCAAGAAGAGCAAAGAGTTGCAGAGAATAAACAAGAAGAAGGGAAGGAGGACATTAAAACCCTAAAGATGGGAGAGGGATGCAGGTAAACATAGGTGATTTTCAGCACTATACAAAGTTAATCAGCTTATATGACTCTCTGCTGCAAACGGAGAGATGCATGGCCTAATGTGTTTGCAAAACAAAGAACAAACAAACAAACAAAAAATCAAACAAACAAACAAACACCAAATACTATGGTTGGCTGACATATACCCAAAGAAACCATGATAATTCAAAAGAAAATACTCAAATGGGTGTCAAGAATCATTCAGCACGCATCGATACATTATCGCTGCTGGCATGTACTCAAAACACTTGTATTCAGAAAACAGATGCGTGCATTAATATTCAAAAAGTTGATTCATTAGAGCATATCGTGACCTAAACCAAATGCCTATTTTGAATAACATTGATTCGTATTTCATTATATAGATTTACTAGACATCCTACAGGATGAATGAATCGCCTATTCAACCCTACGTAAGAATAAATGGCATATGCCTATAACAAAGAAAAGTAGCTATACAAAACTGTACTAAGAGCAAAAGAGACAAACATTAAAGTGTACATTAGGATGGGCTTCATTTCTAGGAATTTCAGCCCCCATGAATCAAATGAATCCATGATCTGAGAGTGTGAGAGTTTCAGCCAAAAAGCAAGAGACAGATATGTATTCTGGGTGAATGGCTATTACACAAACTTAAGATTCCTATAGTGGGGTCTTTGTGAACTGTTAACTTTTAGAAAGGTTAAAGACGTGTGGAACCATAAACTTAACATGGACACACTTCCCTCGGTTTGTACTGTGTATAGAGATCTGAACTAAAGCAAAGAGGGTAGGGAAAAAAGGACCATGGGATGCTAATGGAGAGAATCATATTTACCTTAGGAAACTCTCGTCTGATGCAGCCCCTCCCCCAACACTGACAAGATGTAGCAAATATTGTGGATTGCAGGTACCGGTTTGATTCCAGGTGGAATGTCAGTGTGTTCTGCGAGTCTTGGTGTAGCTGGTGGATCCAAGGTAACTGGGCAGAGCTCTGTGAGTGGATCAGGGTCATGGAGGGGATGCCGCCCTATGTGGAACATGGCTTAGGTCTATTTTTCAGGAAGCTGTGTAATTTCGAGATACTGATGCTGCCCAAAGACTTGAGATCACGGGTCAGTTTCTAGAAATTGAAACAGCAGACAGTGGAAGATCTGCCTGTCATCAGCTTACTGGTGAGGCTCCGAGGGACTTTCAGACTTGCCCAGTCCTGTAGAAGTCGACTTCATGGGAGACACCAAGAGAAGCTGTCAGAAGGATGAGTGCACGGATTGAGGAGAGATGTGAACACATTGATGAGTGTTCTTCTGCTACAATGGAGAATACTGGCATGCAGACTTCTGTAGAGAATACCAGGCTCAAAAGACATTCATGAGAAATATTGAGCCTTGCTGATACTGACAGAAACCTGTGGAGGGTCAACGTGCACTTGTGGAAGGTACTCAATTTTCTGCTAAAAGAACTGGTCCAAGAATCCTGACGTCTAATAGAGAAGAGATGGCAGAGTTGATAAAATGCCTCTTGTTCTTTTAAGAGGTCATGAGAATCCACACGTCCCAAGGGGCATTTATAAATCACTCAGACCTCAGGGCACGAATCCCTGGTAAGCCTTTTCCCAGGGTTGGTCCTAGCTATCAAGCACTTGCTCTTCCCTCCCCTACACTCAGCCATCCATTTCAAAGGATCAGCACCTGAGCTGCATTGAAGCCAGTAGGAGTATAGCAAGCACCTCCTAGAATCAGTGTTCCTACAACTTTACTCTCCATGCACAACACTGTACTCCTCAATGGTCAAATACTCCCAACTAAAATAGGTAGGAATTGAATATTAACTCACACAAAGAAATGATGACCTTCCCCTAGATTCAGCAAATACTGTGGTTACATCTTCTTTGGGGTGAAGTGAGTGTGGTAAGTGAGGGGAATCTTTGACTGAACTTGTATATGTATGTGTCCTCAGTTTTTCAATACAGTCTAGGTAACTAGTATAAGTCAGTTAGTGAACTGAATTGTAAAAGTCGCCATAGACATGTAAGGACACATGATATGTTGATAGTCTTTTCCTTCACTGAAGCCCCTGGTGCAGTATATCATATGGGTGCAGACATGGTTGTGTTTAATTACTTTACACAACATAATTGGAAGATTAAGCATTCTCATCTTTGATAAAAGGGCACCTGGTTCTCAATAGCCTATCAAAGCTGCAGCAGTTTTCTCATAGTTTTAATGCCTGTAGTTGCTTTTGGATCCAAGCGTATATATAAATAAGTAGTTTGGGTTACCTTGTGTCTTCCTACAGTGAAATATTACCCATAGAAATGACAACATTGGCCAGTACAATCCACTGGGTGAAAAGGGCAATACATGCAAATGGGAAACATTTTGTGAGGGTAATTTCATGGGACCAATATTTATTTCATGGTTCCTGTTTGTGTTGGAGGCATCAACATTTAACATTTGACCTGTCCCCTTCATCATTTTGGACTGCTTTTTTACATTCTGTCTTCTTTTCCCTTAGAGCTGACAAAATGGTACCTCAATGTGACAAGTCTGGCTTGTAGGCAGATTTAGTATGTTTCAAAATCTATCTTCATATTCATATAAATCCCCAAAAATATAAATCAATTCTACTAAATTTTTGAAAGCCTGCAACTGAGGTATCAACACAATTTCAAAACTGTAGTCTTCAGAAAAACCCTCCCACCATGGCTGTATAGAAAATGGAGATAAAGAAGAATCACATTTCTGTGAGTTATACATGGAAAGTGTTGATTTATTGATGTCCAGTTGTCAGGGTAGCAGTGCAACCTACACTCACTCACTCCCATCTACACAGCAAGATAAACATCCACTCACCCAGTGCGTGGTCCACGACACTTGCCAAACAGTGATCTCTTATTTCCAAAGACAGAATGAGGCCTCAGAATACATGGAAGGGGGAGAAGTCAAATTAGAGAATGGAAATCAGTGCAGGACCTGATCTCTGTTAATGCAGAAGCAAAGGTGAATCCCTGTTTTACTTTGAAGCACACTCTCAAGTGGACAGAATGCATGGGATTGAAAGCGATGTGCTGAGTGTTAGAAGAGTGCACAGCAGATGCCTGGCTGACAGAACTCAAAGAAATCAGCACAAAACATCGCTACAATTGATTCTGAGACCAAGGTTGGTGCTGCCATATTTGGGCTCACAGTGGCTGCAAACAATGAGGGATAGGGCAATGGATGATAACACATGCTGAACCTCAGGGATCTGGAGTGTGTTGTGGATTGTGGTTCTCCCTATCCAGAATGGAAGCTGACTTGGGACACCAATGAGAAAGCTATAAACCTGGTGCATGAGGTTGAGTTTCTCGAAATGTCCCATGGCCACATACACTGCATCTGTAAGCCTAGGGACCAATTTGGTATTTTGCCAATAGAGCACATGTGGGGCTCAATCAGAGATATCATGCATATGGTCTGAGTGATCCAGGGGGCCTTATGGTTGAAATCATTTTCCAAAGGCTTAGGATCTGCTACATTTAGAGACTGGACTGGGATTACGTTTGGTATGAGGCAGATTATGCAGGAAATCTGTGTTTGCCTTCGTGGTCCCTAGCCACAAGGATGAGAGAACAAAGAACACTGGTCTAGGTACACAGTGTGAGAAAATGAAGCATTTCCTTCACCATAATCTCTGAAATGCAGATGCTACATTTTGAATGGCACTGAATGGTTATGGCACCAAGGACACCTAGCTGGTACTATGCAGTAATGGCAGCAGTCACTGATGCATGACATCCTTATATATGTTTCCACAGTTTTTTCTGTAGACAGAGAAGCTCTGGAAAGAACTTGTTACATTGGGAAATTCCCATGGAAATAGAAATGGCAAGCTCACTGTCATGATGTTGTTTTCAAAACACATCAAAATAACATTAAAGAGCCTGCAAATCTCAAAACCTTGACATGCTTCATTTCCACAAGAGGAAGGGTCCTGTGCACTTTCAGATCAGTGACATAAGCGTAGTAAAAATGACGTTATACTAAAGGAGAAGGGTATGGTGTGTTCATCACAACAGAGGCATCACCAGCAAATAGAGATATACAAGACAACACACACAGGAAAATGACATGGCATCAATGAATAGGAAAAATTGTCCTCACAGAAATATCATGGAATTGCATACACACAACAGACCAAAAGTTTCACTTAAAAAGCCCTACAAGTCTGCATTAAATACCTGATAGTAATTGACCAGTAGAGATATAGAAGTATAGTAAAGGAAACAGGAAGTACCATTTTCAGTTCCAAAGAAATTGAAGGCCCAAAGAAAAGCTTTCATACAACTAGACTGAAACACTATCAGAGCAAGTATTGAAAATGGAGGGGAGAGAAACACTGAAGGACAAGAGTGTCTCAGAATCATAAAAGGCAGAATTCTAGAAAAGGGGAAGAGAACCTCTAAGGACGAGAAAATAAAATCAGAAATCTCAATGGATGAGATATTACCAGGGCTAAATTCTGTCCTAATCAGACTAGATAATACAGAGGGACTCATGGATGACTGTGAAAACAGGGGAACTGAAATCCCTCTATCAGAAGATGACATAGAAATGCAAGGCATAACCAATGCAAATACTGCTGTTGAATCCTGGGGTAAGACAAATCATGAAAGAATATGTTTCATAAGAGTCCCAGTGGGAACAGCAAGATATAAAACAAAAGACAGAAAAGATATTTGGAGAATAATCAGACTGAAATTTGCTGAAAGCTAAGAAACAATCATCCGTACAGCAAAAGGAAGCAAAGAGTGTCCAAATTATGTGGAATCCCAATAGACCTACAAGCAGCTGTATTATCATTCTAATCATCAAAGTTCATGATCAACCCAGTGATTTTCATTGCACCTAGAGGAAAGCAACTAAGTCACAGCAGAACCGTAAGAGCGGTTTCAGCTTATATCTCGGCAGAAATTTTGCAGGACATGAACGAGTGCCAGGACTTGGACGAAATCCTGAATGAGAAAAATGTGCAATCTAGGCTAGCCTATGCCACAAGACCACCATTTCTAATAACGGCAGAACTAGAGAATTTCACAGACCGGAAAAACTTAAAAGAATTCAGCATTTCAATACTTATCTTAAAGAAATATTGTGAATTCTACCCTGTAGAGAAAAGAAGCAAGACCAAATGGAAATAAGAAATCCATCATTGGAAATGCAAGAAGAGCAATAAGTTGCAGAGAATTAACTAGAAGAAGGCAAGGAGGACATCAATAACCTAAAGATGGGAGAGGGAAGCAGGAAAATAAAGGGGATTTTCAGCCCTATAATAAGTGAATCATCTTATATGACTCTCTGTTTGAAGCAAACAGAGAGATGCATGACCGAATGTGTTTGCAAATCAAAGAAAAAGCAAACAAATAATCAAACAAACAAAAAAACACCAAAAGAGTACGGTTGGCTGATATATATCCACAGGTTCGTGATAATTCAAAAGAAAATATGCAAAGTGATGTCAAGGTTCATTCAGCACGCATCGACCAAATATCACTGCTTGCATGTACTCAACACACTTGTATTCAGAAAACAGATGCGTGGATTAATAT